>NC_058082.1:206052012-206652012 GCF_014858855.1 Bufo gargarizans | reverse complement strand
AGGCCCTTCACCCGCCAGCTCTCCATGTTAACTAGGCAGAGCAACCCTTCTGAAACATTACAGAGCAAAGCATGCTGGATTTGGTTAGAAAACCCAACAGGACGCTGATAAAAACAGGAAGGTTTGCATGAAAACATCCTAAAAAAGGGAATGAAAGAAGGCTCCCCCATTGGCTTATTGCTATCTATTGGCAATCCTTGGAGCATTTCATATTGCATATCTAGGCCACCTGGCTATTCACTTTTTTGCTTCAAGCACACAAGTGGGAAAATGGCATCCTCATATTTGTTTTTCAATGTGTGTGTGTCATAGGGACAGATTAAGGGTCCATTCACACATCCGTATGTGTTTTGCGGATCCACGGATCCGCAAAACATGGACACCTTCAATGTGCATTCTTCATTTTGCGGACCGCACATCGCCAGCACTATAATAGAAAATGCCTAATCTTGTCCGCAAATGCTGACAAGAATAGGACATGTTCCGCAATTCCGGATCCGGACAGCACATAGTGTGGCACCATAGAAATAAATGGGTCTGCAATTCCGTTCCGCAAAATGTGAAACAGAATTGAAGACGTGTGAATGGAGCCTAAACCAGTGCTATTAGCTGGTGTTGGTTTCACATAGTCTCACAAGGCAAAGGTGTGGAGTAGCCCAGTTATTTCCAAAGAAGGCATAACTAAGGAGCAAGTGCAATTAGAGACTATTAAGTGACATCTGAAAAAAAGTTATCTAGAAACTTGCATGGGCATCCTCAATGATCCCTGTGTGATTGTTGCTAATCTCCCAGTAAATTATCTAACTCCCGCTGAATAATATAGATTTTTATTATGGTACAATCTAAGTACATTTGCGTTACTGTCATTTCATGCTTCTTTATTGCTTGTGACATGCTCACATAACTTATTGATGTGTATACAAATTTTTACTAATTTTCCACATTGCATAGATTGCTCATTATTTAACTGTTTTGCTAGCGAACATAAATCTGTTTGAAAGACTAGTAGGAATGGGATGTGCAGCCTATAAATCAACGTGCACACATAATTGGTAGGTAATGTGTAGCGCTAATTATACTAATGGAAATTGTGTCTACTTCAAAACACTCTTTTCTTTTCATTATTAAAGGGTTTCTGTCATCAGAAAAATGGGTATTAACCTGGCTGACATTAGCAATGAGCATAACTATATTAGTCCCATGTCACTATATGCCGCCGTTATTTAGAAAAACAAACTTTTATATGCAGATGAGCCTCTAGGAGTGGGGGGGGGGGGGGCGTTGCACCTGCTCCTAGAGGCTCCGTTCGCTCACCTCTTTCCACGCCCTTCTACACTTGATTGACAGGGCCAGCGTTGGTCTCCTGTCTGCCAGGGAAATCTCTCGCCTGCACCGTCCCATTCAGTATTCGGCGCAGACGCAGTGAGGGAAGGACGTTCGCCGGCAGCCGGCTTCCACACTGCGACATATTCAGCACAGACGCAGTAAGGAAGGCGGCAGCTGGCGAGCGCCCTTCCCTCATTGCGCCTGTGCCGAATACTGAACGGAACTGCGCAAGTGCGAGATTTCTCCGGCAGACAGGGTTGGCAGGAAGAGACCAACGCTGGCCTGGCCCTGTCAATCAAGTGTAGAAGGGTGTAGAAAGAGGTGAGCGAACTGAGCCTCTAGAAGCAGGTGCAACGCCCCCCTGCTCCTAGAGGCTTATTTGCATATTACAAAAGTTTGTTTTTCGAAATAATGGCGGCACATAGCGACATGGGACTAATATAGTTATGTTCAGCTGACATTAGCACATCACTAATGTCAGCCAGGTTAATACCCATTTTTCTGATGACGGAAACCCTTTAACTATCCTTTGAGTTTCACGGAACTATAGACCATTCTTTGTTTGGCTATATATCAAATCTACCATAAATGTAGGATACATGTGTGTCAGGAATATGGATTATCGTTTACTGGCAGCCATGATTTTCATCTGATTCACCTTTGTCAGTGTACATGCAAAATAAGTTCCCACTTCAAACCTCTGCTTGTCAGATAGCGGCGGTAGCGTGCAAATTCACACCTCAACCAGTCAGCAAGGAACCAAGATGAGGTGACAGGAAGAATCTCTCAGCATGAGGTCTAGACTATTCCCCAGTTCAATCAAATCTAGCAGACAGCATGGAATCGGCGATTTATAAGGAATTATGAGTCTCCCGGAAATCACAGGCATGACCCAAATACATATTTGTGTCCCTGTGGCCACGATGAACAGGTCCGTGGTCTTAGTGTGGTGGTGGGAGGCCAGGGAAGGGAGATATTCATATCTCCCCACAGAAACCAAATAACGGTACCCTGCTTGGAGTCTACTGGTAGCCGGAACCCAGGCAGATCCGTTGGTCCCAGAACCATCTCCCTGTGACCTTCTGGTCTGGAGCTATGAACCCTAAAGGGTTTTGTGGGTCATTTGCTGCCAGTCCAGCAGAAGGGGGGTGGACCCTTCCCAGAGTCCTGGAGGGGAGGGGCAGGCTGCAGGTTAAAAGGCTTGTGCCAGAAAGCGGGCGTGTCTTTCTCTGAAAGGGGGTCACATCGTGCCATGTGTTTGGAGAGACCTGAAAATCA
The DNA here is from genome assembly GCF_014858855.1 of Bufo gargarizans. Classification (NCBI taxonomy): domain Eukaryota; kingdom Metazoa; phylum Chordata; class Amphibia; order Anura; family Bufonidae; genus Bufo; species Bufo gargarizans. The sequence continues at coordinate 206,649,408 of NC_058082.1, read as the reverse complement.
CTGCCCCCACGTGACCGCAGCCAAGGACTATTCCACCATCATAACCCAAAGGAACATTCATCTACCCAGTAACTGACTTGTACTCTGTGTAATCCTGTTTGTACCATACTACCTGTCTTCAAAACCTCAGACCACTGGTATATATTATTTTTGTATAGTGTGTTATCTAAGGTGATTAAATATATAATTTAATCTTGTGCTGTCTTGTATCTCGATCACGAATCCCCACTTCCGTGTTTCGGCCTAGTTATAAGCTACCGCGGGTTGGTTTCTCACCCTATACGCCCTCCTTAGCGGACCAGGCTTATATCAAACAAGAAGCTGGTGGCAGATTTCCTGGGCTGAGGAAGCTCTGTTTCACTGGGGCAGTGACCAGGCTCCCTCAGCTTGTTGCCTCTCTGTTCCCGTGTGGACAGGAGGAGCCGGTGTAAACTGTACCAAGCTGACCTTACCCGCTCCTCCAGGAGGGTGTAACGTCGCGGCTTGGTAACCCGTGACCATACCGTATCTCGTGAGCTTGACGTAGTTGACGTCCGGCATCAGTCGGGGTACGGTATTCGTCGCAATGGGCATGTTTTTCTTAGATAAATTCATTAACTTAATGGTATGTTGTTTCATACCAAATATGTCTTGGCAAAATGCATTTATTTCTTTATTGATAAATGGCTATTAATATACCATATTTCCAGCACCATGAGACACACCAGACCATAAGATGCACCTAGGTTTTAGAAGAGGACACAAAAATATATAAATATTTTTAATCAGACCTTAAGTCTGATACCCACTTTTCATCAGAACTCAGATCAGACCACACATCTTTATCAGACCCCCAATTAACTTCCAATCTTCATCTGACCTCACATTAGATAAATAAAATCAATAAAAGGACCTCTGCCCCAAACTTTGCCGTCACTCTGAAGATCCAGCACGTTCTTCCTGCAGTTCTGCACTATGACCTGACGCACACTACGTCCTGTCAGCGCTGTCAGGACATAGCAGAGTGGAGGAGACTAGGGAGCTGTGAGTAAAGCCAGCTCGGGCAGGCTTCGATCCCTGTGGCTGGTTCATTACACAGCACCCCAGGAGTACAGGGGGAAAGCTCACTGAGAGTGCTGGTCATGCTGGTCAATGAGCATAAACTTAGTGTAGAAGTACAGATTTAATAAGTGTGTATATGTATATTTTATTTAAACGTACTCTTGTCCCCAGCCGTCTGTGAGGGAGCAGTGAGGGCAGATGCCCAGCAGCTCCCAGCACAGCCCGTCTTCTGTACTGGTATGAAGATGGATATCCCTTAGTAACCCTCATTTGAGAGAGCACTGCCAAGAGATATTTCAGCCCCAGTTTTCTACCATAAAACAACATTTTCCCTAAGGCTACATGCACACGACAGTCAGTTAAAAACGGACACACTGTCAGTTTTTCATGGCCTTTTTGCATCAGTGTGTGCATCCATTTTCTGACCGTGTGTCCGTTTTTAATGTCCGTTTTGCATCAGTTTTTCAATAGATGAATTTGATTGGCAGTTATTTCTAGACCCACCTTTCTGAGAACACCCACAAGATGATAGACCCCCAGCTGAAATAATGTCCCCCATAGTGTAGGATGTTTTTATAAATTTTGCTGTCCCCAGCTTTAATAATGTCCCCCATGTAGGCCCCCAGGTAAAATAATATCCCCCATAGTGTATGATTTTTATTTTCACCGCCCCCAGCTTTAATAATTCCCCCAATGTACAGGGAGTGCAGAATTATTAGGCAAGTTGTATTTTTGAGGATTAATTTTATTATTGAACAACAACCATGTTCTCAATGATCCCAAAAAACTCATTAATATCAAAGCTGAATATTTTTGGAAGTAGTTTTTAGTTTGTTTTTAGTTTTAGCTATTTTAGGGGGATATATGTGTGTGCAGGTGACTATTACTGTACATAATTATTAGGCAACTTAACAAAAAACAAATATATACCCATTTCAATTATTTATTTTTACCAGTGAAACCAATATAACATCTCAACATTCACAAATATACATTTCTGACATTCAAAAACAAAACAAAAACAAATCAGTGACCAATATAGCCACCTTTCTTTGCAAGGACACTCAAAAGCCTGCCATCCATGGATTCTGTCAGTGTTTTGATCTGTTCACCATTAACATTGCGTGCAGCAGCAACCACAGCCTCCCAGACACTGTTCAGAGAGGTGTACTGTTTTCCCTCCTTGTAAATCTCACATTTGATGATGGACCACAGGTTCTCAATGGGGTTCAGATCAGGTGAACAAGGAGGACATGTCATTAGACTTTCTTCTTTTATACCCTTTCTTGCCAGCCACGTTGTGGAGTACTTGGACGCATGTGATGGAGCATTGTCCTGCATGAAAATCATGTTTTTCTTACCTTGCAGACTTCTTCCTGTACCACTGCTTGAAGAAGGTGTCTTCCAGAAACTGGCAGTAGGACTGGGAGTTGAGCTTGACTCCATCCTCAACCCAAAAAGGCCCCACAAGCTCATCTTTGATGATACCAGCCCAAACCAGTACTCCACCTCCACCTTGCTGGCATCTGAGTCGGACTGGAGCTCTCTGCCCTTTACCAATCCAGCCATCTGGCCCATCAAGACTCACTCTCATTTCATCAGTCCATAAAACCTTAGAAAAATCAGTCTTGAGATATTTCTTGGCCCAGTCTTGACTTTTTAGCTTGTGTGTCTTGTTCAGTGGTGGTCGTCTTTCAGCCTTTCTTACCTTGGCCATGTCTCTGAGTATTGCACACCTTGTGCTTTTGGGCACTCCAGTGATGTTGCAGCTCTGAAATATGGCCAAACTGGTGGCAAGTGGCATCTTGGCAGCTGCACGCTTGACTTTTCTCAGTTCATGGGCAGTTATTTTGCGCCTTGGTTTTTCCACACTCTTCTTGTGACCCTGTTGACTATTTTGAATGAAACGCTTGATTGTTCGATGATCACGCTTCAGAAGCTTTGCAATTTTAAGAGTGCTGCATCCCTCTGCAAGATATCTCACTATTTTTGACTTTTCTGAGCCTGTCAAGTCCTTCTTTCGACCCATTTTGCCAAAGGAAAGGAAGTTGCCTAATAATTATGCACACCTGATATAGGGTGTTGATGTCATTAGACCACACCCCTTCTCATTACAGAGATGCACATCACCTAATATGATTAATTGATAGTAGGCTTTCGAGCCTATACAGCTTGGAGTAAGACAACATGCATAAAGAGGATGATGTGGTCAAAATACTCATTTGCCTAATAATTCTGCACGTAGTGTATGCCCCCATCTTAAATAATTTGCCCCATGGTTTAAATAATGCCCCCATAGTGGCCCACCGCAGTTTTTTTATTTTTTTTTATTTTACAAAAAACAAACAAAAAACCTTACCTTATCCACTTGCTCGCGCTGCAGCAGTCTCTTCTCTCTTCTCCCACGTGGTTACGTCACCACACAGATGGCAGGTCCTTCGGCAGATCCTACTCAATGAAGAGAGAAAAGACTGCCGCAGCGCGAGCAAGTGGATGAGGTAAGTGTTTTTTTTTTTTAACCCCTAAATGGCCATATAGATAAAGTGTATTCGTTTTTAACGGGCGTTAGAGGGGTGCACTCCTGTCAATCGGCCGTTAAGAACGGTCCCATTGATTTCAATAGGGTCCGTCTGGCCGTTAAAGCGACCAAAAATAGGGCATGTCCTTTTTTTGAGCAGACGCTATTCACTGGCCGTTAAAAGAACGGCCATGTGAATAGACCCATAGACTTTCATTTTTGCTAAAAATTGCCTTGTGACGGACGGTACCTAAACGGCCATTATTCACTGTCATGTGCATGAGGCCTAAATAAAGTATGTTAGAAAAACTGTCCCTTTCCCTGTCCCTACACATTAACAAACAAAAATTAATAAAACGGCAGTTACACTTTAAGGCAAAACTCCTTAGTATCCAGGTGTAACATCAGTGCTTGTCTTACTAAAACAGCACAAATAAACAATTATGGTAAACAATTCCCAAACCATTTTGGATAATATTCTGTGTGTCAGTTAACAAAGAAATGTGCACAGATTGTCCACCTCCCCATATTATTGCACCATATATACTATGAATAACGTATGCCGGAGTCTAATGGCATTTATTTGACTGTTAAGCATCTGGACCTGCAGTGAGGCCCTGGAGAGCCGCAGCAGAGGATGGTATTGGTAGTGGCCCTGATGGGGTGTTGTTTCACGTTTTATACCCTCAGACTGTGGCGACTGATTGGCACTAGCAGGCACTTGTGGATATAGGTGTTCACTGTAATAGAGGCTTGATGTTAGTCTCTCCTCATGGTAGTGTCTGAGCCCTAGTCCCTCACCTTGCAGCAGTGTCTGTAAAGCTGTCATTTCGCTAATTACTCTACTGCCTTATCACACTGATGCTTTCTGGAAGCATTGTTCTAAATGTCTCTCTGGAGCGTTGGTCTCACAGAAGAATTGGATCTTATTCCTAGCAGTAGGAGCTCTGACATATGCTTCATTACTCCTCACTCTCTGGACTGGAACTCTTCTTCCTGGCAGAAAGCAGGACCAGCCAACTCCTACCAAGAGGGGAAGAACAGGGTGATTAGCCCTGTTCCTACCAACCATTGCCAACCATATCTTATCTAGCTGAAATACACGGCCATTACATGAAAATCCAATAATAAAATAATTTCAGATGCCCCACAGGTCTGGGGTATTGGAGATCCTTGGTATTGTACAGAATTATACACAATATGTTTTTGGAAGACAGTTTATGGAAGTCAAAGGCAGACATATGAAGAAATGTAGAACATACAGTTAATATTTTTTAAATACATTACTCTTTTTATTAGTAATAAAAATAACAAAAAACATGCCTCATCTGTCCACCTAAAACTGAGTTTTTAAGTTAGTGAATTCAAAAAAGGAGAGAAGTTCTATCTTTCCTTTATACTTTCTTTCCGTTCATGATCTACTCCTGATTTTGGCTTCCAAAACTGCATTCACTTGAATGCATTCACTGCATACACTATGCCTCTGCTACAGGGGAGTCGACGTGTAGTGTAAGGGCTCATGCCCTTGACCGTGTGCCGGCCGGGCCCGTATTGCCGCAATATGCGGGCACCGGCCGTGTGCACTCCGCATCACGGATGCGAACCCATTAACGGGTCTGCAATCCAGAAAGTGCGGTGCGGAACAAAGACACGGTAGCCGTAGTGCCGTAGTGCTTCCGCAGGGTTCCTCTCTTTGCCTCTGCACAGCGGTGCGGGTGGATCATGGACCCATTCTAGTTGAATTGGTCTGGATCCGTCTGCGGAATCTGCATGGATGTTGCCCATGCATTGCGGTCCCCAATGCAGGGAACAGCCGAACAATGGCCGTGTGCATGAACCTTAAGGAAGAGGAAGCAGCGCTGGCATGGAGTGCTGCCTCCTCTGATTGGCAGGGGTGCAGGGTGTTGAGCCTCCACCAATCAGATGTTGTTGACCTATCCTGAGCATAGGTCATCAACTTAAAACCTCTGCACAACCCCTTTAAGGTGTGATCCAATATGGTGATCTGTGGCAGTCAAAGATAGAAAAAGGGTATGAGGTAGAATATGAGTTTAAGGTGGGGAATGAATGAAACTGAAGTTACATGAGATCGTTTATTCAAAAGTATCAAAACCGCAGAGAACTGCTCAGCCCAACTCCACCCATACCTTTATTTCATTTTATTTTAGAAATGGTATATGGATATAAATCTATGTACATCCTTTTTATATCCCTTTCTTCTATAAAATAAATAAACATCCAAGCCATTGATGCCCTTTTAGTCTCAGGAGTATTTCCTGCATGTTTCATAAGGTGACAGCTTTGTGTGTGTTTTGGTGGTGCGATCTCTGCAGCCTTCTCCATTCAGAAGTAGAGTAGTGCTGTAAGCGCATGTCACAGCACTGAGAGCAGCCAAGAAATATGCAGGCACTGTCAGGACTGGCTGTCCTATTTATATAAGTCCTCTCTGTTGTGTTCTGCATGTGTGCTCACACAGCAAGACACTCAAAGGCAGGATTGTTGACATCTTAAAGGCTTTCAGAAGCTGGCTGCATCAGATCACAGGCGCTGAGGATCCCTTCATGTTTGGTAAGAGCTCATTTTTCTTTGCTTGTTTTAGAAAACTGGAAGGATGTATCATTAGGCACTGGGCTAGCACATTGTCATCTGTCACTTGAAAGAGAAAGCACACTGCCACTGCACACAAGCCTTCTATCTGGATTTCTAGGGAACAAACTTTTTTTTTTTTAACCAGTAAAAATAGTGCAGAAATTAAAAAAAAATTGGAAAATGAAATACACCATTTATTATGCCCCTACAGTGTTGTAAAACCTGCTGTAGTTGTTATATTAGGGATAAGTATATTATGGGCATATTTCAGCACCTAGCACCCCATCAGAATGCATTACCAGATGGCAAAAGTTCACAAGGCTTGTGGCTTATTTTGCTTTCTGCCAAAAGAAGTAAATTAGAAAATAGATTATTGCGGGTGACACTGGCTGCAACTCTTAAAGATGTGTGTCTTTTGAAGAAATTGCTTGCAGATGAAAGGGTACGGTAGATTTAATTAGGCAGTTTGATGGAATGTCACATATAAAACCGGAGCAGGATGTAAAGTAAACATTCCCTTCTAATTAGCAATTGCTCGAGCAGTTTGAGACATTCTGCAGGCAGCTGATTGCTGCCTTAACAGCTCCTTAACAATAAAGGAAGCTGACATAGCAGGTGTAAACAGAGACAGATTCTTGAAACGGCAAGCATCAGAGGTTGCTTTCAAGGTGAAAGTCGATTATGATAACCATATCCGTAAATACAAGATGATTACATCCTCATCCACTGCATCAAATGAGACACCTCTGCTGCATCATCTAATGCCTGCCCACACATTTGTCCGATTTATACATGTAAATGTACCTGCATGTAAAATATATTTATGATGCACTTAAAAAAAAAAAGAAAGAAAGACAATAAATCCATTAGCCTTGTGTCACGTATGTTGCTGCAAAAAATGTATGATTACAGTACTGTAGCAGCCGGGCTAAATGAGAAGGAGAGCAGGTACATTCTGTTCAGTACAATATCATATTCCCATGAGAGTATCCTCACTGTGCTCTGCTAAGTGCTTGCCATTGATGTTTGTCTTCTCAAATATATATTACTTAAGTGTTTCCTGAGCTACTGGACAAATGCATTGTCTCCAAGAAAGCTGATGGATTTATTGGTAAAGATTGAAGTCAGCATAAAGGGCATCACAATATACACTCTTGTTGTTAAAAAAATACTGTATATTTGCTATTGAACCTGCTTTGTGTAAGCATGGCTTTAGTAATATGTAAATCCCCGACTGTCCACTTTGTACACTGTATCACAAGAAGATAAACGTGGTGAAAGTATATTAATAATGGTAATAATAGATTTCAATTATTTCAATGATACTAATACTGAAAACCTAAGGCTACTTTCACACTGGCGTTTTAGTTTCCGTTTGTGAGATCCGTTCAGGGCTCTCACAAGAGGTCCAAAACGGATCAGTTTGGCCCTAATGCATTCTGAATGGAAAAGGATCCGCTCAGAATGCATCAGTTTGCCTCCGTTCCGCTTCCATTCCGCTTTGGAGGCGGACACCAAAACGCTGCTTGCAATCCGTCCCCATTGACTTACATTGTGTGTCAGGACGGATCCGTTTTCACTGACACAATCTGGGACAATAGAAAACGGATCCGTCCCCCCTTTACTTTCAATGGTGTTCAAGACGGATCCGTTTTGGCTATGTTAAAGATAATACAAATGGATCCGTTCTGAACGGATGCATGCGGTTGTATTATCTGAACAGATGCATTTGTGCAGATCCATGACGGATCAGCAGCAAACGCGAGTGTGAAAGTAGCCTAAAACGGGTATGGGTAGACTTGCAGAAATTCCGCAAGAATTTCCGTGCAAATTTCTGTGCATTTCTGTGCATTTCCATCAAAAACTGCATGGGATATTTGTAGATTTTATTGTGGATTTGATGCGATTTTGCTGCAAATCTCATCTTTCAATTGAAAAGGGTAAAACCTGCACCAAAAATTGCACAAATAATTGACATTCTCCGCACGGCAGGTCAGTTTCTGTACAGGAGAATAAAGCAAAGTGTACAAGAAATCTGTCTAATCTGGTACTGTATTAGGGCTCATTCACACGACCATGGTTTAGTTCCGCATCCAAGCTGCATTTTTTGCAGCTCGGGTGCAGACCCATTCACTTCAGTGGGGCCGCAAAAGATGCGGAGAGCACTCCGTTTGCTGTCCGCATCCGTTGCGCCGTTCCGTGGCCCCGCAAAAATGATAGATCATGTCCTATTCTTGTCCGTTTTGCGGACAAGAATAGGCATTTCAATAATAAACCAACCTTTCCATTCCGCAAATTGGGTAAGGCACACAGGTGGCATCCATGTTTTGCGGATCTGCAATTTGCGGACCGCAAAACACGGCACGTTCGTGTGAACGAGCCCTTTTACTGTGATTTTTCCACACAATAGTCCACACAGAAAAAACACACTTTATCCACATCATGTGCAGTTAATCTAAGTGTTTAACTCAGTGTGTACAACTTCCCATCTCCTGTATCAATGGTAGTCCAGATGCTGACCTCCATTGATGGTGGAGTGCAGTGCCCTTTTGGCTTACATTGGCTTCACTTGGCAAAAACATTTGCAGGTTTTCTTGTAGGTGAAGCATCCTTCTAAATATGTTAATTCTGCAAGTGGACCTTAGATTCTTAATATCATTAAAGACCTTACTCTGGCCAGATCCTATAATGACAGTAAAAAATAATTACTATATACTCTTTGAGATTAATTTATGTATTTAGTATTAAAGGAGTTGTCCCTTCCTGTTTTTACTAAGGTGAGACTGGACTAAGCAGTGACCACCGGGTGGCTGGGAAACAGTGGAGTGTGCCGATGCTCCCCAGTTTCATTTCCTCTAATTGCAGTGCGAGGGGGCTACAGGATCAGCATAGCACAGCTGTTTCTGTAGTCCCCTCACATTGCAATTGGTGGTAATGAAATAGCGGATCACTGGCCTACTCTATGGTTTCACAGACACGTAGTGGTTGGCACTTAGTTTTGTCTCACTTTAGTAATGGTCAGCTGGGATAACCCCTGTAAGGAAGTAAAACACAAAGTAGATTCTTAGCCTCAGTATGAATCTCACATTTTTTTAAATCCAGCTCCTCCTGCTATCTATACAGCCACAGATAACCGTTTATACTGTATGTGATCGAAACGTTCAAAACGACATAAGTGGCCATAAAAAAGTATATACTTACCTGGATATGAATTATCTCATAAACACTACTTACAATTGTTAGGGATATTTGGCCTGTGGGTGAAATTTCAGGATTAACTTAATGTGAATTTCTCTAAACTTGTGAATGCACAGGTCCAACTGTTCAATGTTTCAATAGTTTTTGCACAACTTGTTCTCTAACAAGGAGCTTAATGGCAAAATTCACAATAGGTGTTTGATCCATGAATCATCAAATAAATGTCCTGGTTCAATTAGAATTGGTATTTAAACAGTCCTCCTCAACAGGCATGCTGTTCACATTTTGACATCATGAGACCAAGACTACACCTAACACTTGATCAATAGCAACTCGCCATTGCAAGGCTTCAAGCAGGATGTTCTCAGACGGAGGTGCCCACTCAGCTTAGAGTGTCACAGAGAGTCATCAGCAGGTTGCAACAGAGATACAGAGAGACTGGAAGAGTGACAGAAAGGAATAGAAGTGGATGTCGTTTGGGCACATCCCACACTGATGACCGCTTCATTGTGAACAATTCCCTGCAGAATCGGATGATGAATGCCACACAACTCTAGGCATATTTTAGGGAGGTGAGAGGCACCCAAGTGTCACGTCACACCAGTCAAAACCATTTACATCAATGTGTTCTGCATGCTAGATAACCCGCAAGGGTACCTGAACACACCACGAGGCACAAGTGTCATTGTCATGCATGGACCAGGATGCATCTACGCTGGACGAGAGAGCAGTGGGCCTCAGTGCTGTTCACTGATGAAAGTCGATTCACGCTGAGCAGAAATTATGGCCGTCAACTATGTTGGAGACGTTGAGGAGAGCACTATGCATCAGCCACTGTTTGCCTTTCTTTGGTGGTGGTGGTGTTACAGTGTAAGCAGTTGTGTCTAGTCAATACAGAACTGCCCGACACTTTGTGAATGGTACAGTGACAAGCCCATAGTACTTGAATAACATAATTAATCCAGTCATTGTGCCTATGCATGAACAACAAAGGACCAATTTCATCTTCCTGGCTGACAATGCATTAGCTCATCGAGGTTGCATCATCAGGAATGGCTGCTAGAAATTGGGGTACCTCAAATGGAGCCAGACCTGAATTCCATTGAAAACCTATGGGATCAGCTGAGTCACCATGTAGAGGCTTGTAACTCTGTACCCCATAAGCTCAATAACCTGAGGGCCGCCCATCAAAAAGCCATGTCATGCCTCAGCAGACAATAAGTCGACATATGAACAGTATGAGACATCGTTGTCAAGCTGTAATTAATTCTGAAGGCCACATGACAAGTTATTGAGACATTGACATTTTTGTGGGGTTATACCCACAACTGTTGGTTTTTGTTTCAATAAATTGTTTGAGAAAAGAAAATCACCATTGCATGCTTCTACTTAAATGCTCTACTTTCATGATATGATATCACTGTAGTAAAAACGTTTTACATTTTGCATAAATTTCACCTGAAAGCCAAATTTCCCTAACTTTTTGTGAGTAGTGTATGTCTAATATACACTGGACTTAATAAAGCATTGAAAAAATATAGTTGGAGTGCCATAGATTCTTCATGTTTTACAACATTTTTTAAAGTCATGACAGATGGAAACTTTGGACCAAGGTAGCTTCATTGACTAGACATGACTTCCTACTTTCTAATTTTCAACTTTATTTGGATCCCCCTTTTTTCTTATTTTTATCTGCTGGATATTCAGGTGGGAGGTAGTCTTATGCATTATGTCAGTGCAAGGGTCCTTCCATAAAGGCCAGTGCTGGGCAATAAATGAGCACTGATCGATGATATACAAGATATACAAGTTTATTGGCACTCAATTAATGTGCCTTTCACATGGCACAATGTAAAGTTAAAGGGGGGCCGAATGATCATTATTACGATTACTTATCCTTCATTCACTTCTTGTTGGGAGCATGACCCTTGTTTATGTTGGGCCTGTTCTGTCTTCAACTCACGATTTTGGGTGCCACATGAAAGATGCAGTCACTTGAAAAAACTTTTGGGGTGATCACTAGCACTTTTACATGGGGTAGTTATTAGGAACAAGTGTTCATAAGAACATTCATTCCCAATAACTGGAATCGGCTGGTGTAAAAGGGTCCTAATTCCCTTTTCATCTTACCTTACATTATTTTATGTTAATTAAATCTAGACATGTGAATAAAGAATGTACAGAGACAACAGGGCAGATTTAATATTGAAAATGTACCAGAATCTTAGCTTAAAATATGCCATTAATTGGTGCACATGCTGTGTGCAACTTACTGTTTAAACATTTTTAGGAAAAAGCACCAGCCTATATGAGCTCCCATGGTCCCGGTCACCAGAGAGCCGTCATTTTTTCCTACAGTGTTCAAGCACGAGCACCACTGATGGATTGCAGGATGGTCATAACCATGGAATCCAGCTAGTAAAGGAAGCAATATGGGTAATCACAATACATTAGTTAATGCCTTGTATTAACCTTCTCTGCATAATAAATGCGACTTGCTGAAGTGACAAAAACCCCTTTAAAGAGTCTAGGCACTTTCACACAATTTAATTTAATAGAGAATGGTGTAACTTGCAAAAACATCCACCTGAAATAAAATTGTAAATTAATGGCCATTAATGATTTGTTTTCCACCTAATTTCTAATCTACTGCCTTTGTCAGGCAAGATCCATCCCTAGTAACCAAGACTCAGAAGATGTTTCACAGGAAATGGGGGCGTGTTAGAGTTGGCTGAGATCTTAAAGTATAACTGTCATATTTTTGTTTTTTGGAGTATTGGATTGTGGTGATTAATATCACCTTGGTGGCCCTATTTAAACTTTTCACTGTGTATTCAATTACCCCTTAATTCCACAGTTTTGTTCCCTGTACTGCCTACTTTTACCTGTGCTTAAAATCAGGTTGCTATGCAGGGTCCGTCTATCTGTTGAAGGACGGAGGACGCAGAAGCACGCAGCCTGCAAGGTCACATTACTGACAAGCAAATGATTAAAGCCAGGTCCTCCCCAGCAGCTGATAACAGTGCCTGGGCTGTGTGCCCTTCTCCCTGTCCCTGCGCTTGGCAGACGCTCCCTCACTCAGCAGAGCAGGAGAATGCAGAGTTGAAGCAGAGCAGACCAGGGAAGGGAGATCTGCCGTCTGCTCAGTGTATAAATGAAAGCAACGTGTGGTAAGAGGACCCCTTTGTGCTGCAGTTGATTAACGCTTTAGGGGGGAGGGCTCTGGTTACAGACACTTTTGGGGGACTATTGTTACTGGCTAGTGAGGGCAGGCAGGATTAGCCTCAGGGTGAGGGCAGTGGCGGCCATCTTAACTGAATAGTGAAATTGCAGTTTTATGCAGACTGGTTGCTAAGGGCTGAATCTTATTAAATATGGGGTAAGTCAGTCTAATAGTAACTGATTCTGGAATATCATGTTATTAGTAACTACATATATGAAAATTGAAATTAGGATCTAATAGTGACAGTTATCCTTTAAGCCTAATAAAAGAACTGATTCTACACTGCTTTTGAAGATTATAGGAGCCTCCTGTGTGTCTGTAGGTGTGATTTACCTCTCCTTATCTGTTCTGTGAGCACTGGAGCTTAAAACAAACATAGTGGGAAGTAAGGGAAAGGACGTCACAACAGTACAGTGCTGGCAGACTTCACAGAAGGAATATGCCCCCTGCTTCTGAATGAAATGCAGCTAGTTATACAGCTGAAAAATATGGCTGAAAAAAATCTTTAGGGAAGTCTGCTTCACAGTTATAATTGTACAAAGAAGCACAGCCATTATGTAAGTTTTTTTGAAAACTCAGGTACGGTTTAAGCTGGCGTAAGGAAAAAAATGGTGTTTGATTTTTAGCAAGATGCACCAAACTTATCTCACAGTGCATGCCACTGCGATAAATCTGGTATATTTTAGGTCTGCCTCATCTAACTTTATGATGTCTAAATATTAGCATTAGTAAATCTGCCCCAACATAAAAGTGAGCTTGGCTAGACTGTCGCATGGAATAGTAGTACCCGGAAGACAGGGATAACAGTGTACCAAACAGACTTTGTCTGAGTCACGTACAATTTAACATTACCATGTAAGTTTTGGCTTTGAGAATAGGCTTTGGACACAGCTAGAAATGACAGCTGTGTGAGCATAAGGCTAGAGAAAGATTCACTGAAGACCGGCAGTGTCGATATTTGCTTCTCTTATATATATATATATACTTATTTATGAGGTAACGTACTGAACACTTTTTTTCTAACTTGGACTTTTATGAAAAATATGGTTCCCCCTTGTTAAAAAAAAACACAAAAATGTAGCCACCACTGGTAAACTCTGTTTATTAAAAAGACATAAGCTTACAAAAAAAAGACTATTTAATGGTATTACCAAACAAAAGTAGGTAGAGTAATGCTTATGACACATTACATAGTAGCTCAAATACTAATCACTTTATGTATAATAATTTTTTATATGCAAAATCAGACATTACCGAGTGACAAGTAATTATTCAAACAAGAGTAGTGAAAGCCTTACAATCTTTGATAATCAATAGACAACAAGTGCAGTTCATGTTATGTGGATGGAATTTAGATGCACTATATGTCTTTCTCTAGATGCGCTTTACAGCTTTAGGTAAAGGGTTTGTAACAATACTTCAAGTTATAGTTATTAGATTTCTGGAGAAGAGTTTTTGATCAAGGGCGTTATTGTGATTTTCTGATTTGGAGTCAGGAGTTAATTTTTTCCCCCTAAGATTGGAAAATTGGCTTCTACCACTTAAGGAGTTTTTCCCCCCTCTGGGTCAACTTTGCAGGACAATAGGCTAAACTGGATGGACCTATATCTTTTTTCAGGTTACAGACTATCAACTATGTTACTGTGTTTGGTGCTTTTGGTTACTGGCTAAGCCGAACCTCTGCATTTTCAATGTATTTCACTTTTGTTACTGACTGCCTATGCACTGTACAACAATCCCTTCTGCAGCTCATTTGCTGAGTGCTCTGTTGGTGACCTGGATTTCTTAGTGACCATTCTGTTTGCCAAATTGGAACAGTTGAATTTATCTTTATTGACCTTTATTGCTCCTGGCCATACTTTTACAGGTTATGTCCCACATTTCCACTGTGATATTCCAGTTTGCAGTTAATCTTGCATTTTCTTCTGGATCTACAAACCCCAATGTCACCTGGTGACAGCTAAGTACCTGGAAGCATAAGTAGCTCTACATAAAACAAAAGATCCTGAAGATGAATAATACATTTCTCTAAATATTATCATCTGATTTTATGCTGTGTTAAGAAGATGCAGTAGAACAGTAGCAATGTTTGGTACCTCTGTCTCATATACTGGGGTTTTTCTAAGTCTTTGGCATTACTTTCCTTATATTCCACTTAGCTTGAGGTGTAGTTAGAGCAATGGATGGCATTCATGTTATAAACCTGAGGTTGTGAAGCAGGATGTCAGATGTATCCACAATAAATTAATTTGAGACTGACTGCTCTATTAATTTATGGAGTTTGTTGCCAATTGTTTTAGTAATGAGGAAGTTTTTTTTTTTTCACTAGTATCCAATGTATAGTTTTAGGCTGGATTTACACATTCAGGTTTTTAGATGTAGTTTTTGAAGCCAAAACCAGAAATGTACTGGAAAAAAAGAGGACTAATATATGGGTTTTATAGTGTTGAGCAAACAAATCGTCTATAGTCTTTGCAACAAATCTGAATTTCCTCGCTCTTCGTGGTAACTAATCAGTTTTTCTTAAAATGGCAGATGCACATGTTGAAAGTGAAAGTAAGAATCCCGGGAATGCAAGATCACACATAATGCAGTGCAGCCAGCCAATTTGCTGGTAACCATCCCCTGTGAAGTCACATCCCTATAAAACCCTCATCCCACGCGGTCTCCGCCTTTTCACTGTGAGCTGAGCATAGGGAGAGATGTGGCAAGCACTGATGCGCTAGGGACTGTGTTGTTGAAAATGATTAATAGAAGAATATTGGAGAGGGAGCGTGCAGGGAGACTTATTGTGCGTCAGTTTTATTTATTCATTCCTACATTTACTTATTCCTACATCAGCCATAAACTAAGATATGTAATTCAATACCAATAGGATGGAAGCCTTTATTATTTCAGTGCCAGCGTGCCAACCAATATCATCCATTCCTCCCCCCCCCCCCCCCCAAGGGGGGACAGGTCTTAATGATGACCATCCTTATCTTTTGCTGGCTTTACTTCTTCCAAATCATCCTTCAAAGTCTCCATGTCCTAGAAATGTCAACAAGATGCAGAAAGAGGAGATGCTGGATGTTCATGATGACATATTCTCATTGATATTAGGTGATGTGGAAAAGGAGGAAAAGCAGATGGCAGAAGAAGGGCTCCCACCTGTAGGGCAGGTGTCACGTTCGGGTGTGGGAGGAAAACACCACACCGAACATAGGAGGAAAAGGGGTGAGTGAATAAGGCCTGGAAACTAGGGAAAGGAGATGGACACCTCCTAGTAAAACCCTAATCAAAGTCCTGACTAACTACCAGTATGAACAGACTCCAGAGGTAGGTGAGATCATACACAGCAATACATAATGTCCTAACTCACCCTATAGGACCCTGGTACTAATGTCAGGACTGAGACAACCTGTTCCTCCAAAAGGAAGGCGGGACAGGAGTCTCCCTCAGGCCTTAATACAAATGACAGGCAAATGCAACACACAAAATAACCCAAACAAAATACAAAAGGGAAAGATAACACTTCAAGTGGCTATGGCAGCACCCGTAACTCAGCCGAGATCCACAACTCCAACAGAAGCTATAAATCGCATAGCATAGCGGGAGAACAAATAGAGAAGGTTAAATGACCATAATAGCCACACCCGGGGAAAGAAGGTGTGGCAAGCACCAGAAACAACACAGACATCATTTGATCCAAACTGAAAACATGTCAGGTCAAACCACGTGTTGCCTGTCTCACCGATCTCCTTCCACCTGTCGCAGGAACGTCCGTGACAGCAGGAGAGCGCTGGGGTTGGAGAAGTGGGTATCCCAGAGTTGATTAATATTCTGTGTTTACTGTCAACCTGCAGGAGATTGCTAGCAAGAAAAACAATATTATGCATATTGTGCCCGCCCCAAACAAGCCAAAACCCATACCAGCAACAGCCCTTGTTTGAAGGACAGGTGCCATGTGGCCATTAACAATGAAGAAGGACGATACAATGTGGTCGTCATTATTAAATGTAAAGCACCTGCGGACTAATTGGCTGTGCGGTTCTTCACCACGCATGGCCACAACAGGCCCACAGCACAGTGGCCTGGGTATACCTGATTTATAGAGATTCATGACAAATTAATTCACAGCTAATCGAACTTCTTGGCTAACTTCGGCTAAGTTGCGCAATCGAATTTACCGAATCGAAACACCTATATTGCAGTTAAATGCCTGAACTTTTAAACCCAGGCTTTTAAGGGTGCCCTTAGAAGGTCAGGTTTTCATCAGGTTTTGAGATGCAGCTCTAAAGCTAAAACTAAGGAAGATACAGTATAAATGTTATACAGCATATTCTGCTTTCTCCATACCTGATTTTAGCTTCAAAACTGCATCTGAAAGCCTGATCAAAACCCAATCGAGTAGTAGTAGGATATGATCATGCATTCAGGTTTCTTGATTACACATTCAGGTTTCTGAATTGGAAGCGGAAACCAGGACTGCATTTCAAAACAAGGAAAAGTAATATGTGTCTTTTTTTTCTTTCTCTCCTTTTATGATCCACTTCTGATTTTGAATTCCATAACTGAATGAAGGAACCTGAATGTGCCGCTATACCCATACATATGTTATATTACGGTATATTGATACCAGCTGTAACATTTAGATAGAGGGGCTTCTTTTGTAAAGTTAATTATCAAAAGGTCTCTCACCTTTGAGTCCCTGGTTGGGCTATATGGCAACTGTTAGTAAAACAAGCTGCCAACAGGTGGCAGACCTTTCCTGGCTTCACTTATGTTTGAAAGAAGCTGGGATGGTAGTCTCAAGAACCAAATTCTTATGTAGCTAAATAGATTATGCTATAAAGTTGACAGCTTTAATGTGAGCAAATTGCCTGCCACCTTGTACTTCAGCATTGTATATGACATATTCAATAGGAACAGATGTAATGCTTATTGATTATACATTTGCTTTTATTGCTAGTTCTGTTCTGTGTTGTCTTTGCCCTGTTGTCCTTTCCTGGGCTAATGTCTTCCACTTGTACAGTTTATAGTCATGACAAATTAATTAGGGAGGTTTTAAATAAGAAGGCAATGTGCTAGATCTCAGAAAGGATAACACTGTGTTCTTGTGCTTTTTAAGGCATGTAGTGCAAAATTGCCATTTGTCTCTATGTCTATTTCATGTGGCATCTGTTCTGTCTTGCATTTGCAAGAAAAGTTCTGGTTGTCTTTAATTTGATTTATTTCTTGCACAATTTCATTTTGTTCTGAATGAAGAATGATGTATTGACCAATACATTCTGACCTTTAAAAACTGTATAACAGCATGCAAAATATTTACTTCATTTATTTTGTTGAATTACTGAAGGAGAATACAAACATATATATAATAAGTTACCTGTATAGTCTTAAAGTGAACTCGTCTACTTGAAAATGTGGGGTAATATGCAGGCAGTATCTTATAGAGCCGTAGGAGCTGAGTAGATTAGTATACAGTTACATCTCAAATTTAGAATATCATTGAAAAGTAAATTTTTTTTACAGTAATTCAATTCAAAAAGTGAAACTCATATATAGATTTATTACACACAGACTGATCTATTTCAAGCATTTATTTCTTTTAATGTTGATTAATATGGCTTATAGCTTATGAAAACCGAAAAGTCAGTATCTTAGAAAATTAGAATATTGTGAAAAAGTTCAATATTGTAGGTGCATACTGTCACACTCTAATCAGCTAATATAACACAAAACATCTGCAAAGGTTTACTAAGCCTTTAAATGGTCCCTGAGTCTGGTTCAGTAGGCTTCACAATCATGGGCAAGACTTCTGACTTGACAGTTGTCCAGAAGACAGTCATTGACACCCTCCACAAGGAGGGTAAGCCACAAAACATCATTGCTAAAGAAGCTGGCTGTTCATAGAGTGCTGTATCCAAGCATATTAATGGAAAGTTGAGTGGAAGGAAAAGTGTGGTAGAAAAAGGTGCACAAGCACCAAGTATAACCGCAGCCTTGAAAGGATTGTCAACAAAGGGCCATTCAATAATTTGGGGGAGATTCACAAATAGTGGACTGCAGCTGGAGTCAGTGCTTCAATATACTGAATCTTTTCCTAAATGCCTATATTAATCAGCTCCTGCTCTGTAAAATACTGCCTGCAGATTGCACTACATCTAAAACCTAACAGGTTCTTTTTAACCTAAAAATAAAAAATATACGCAATGACAACTGATATATTGCCTGATTTGGAAGGAGGTAGAGTATTTGGATGGGTAAAGTCCTGTTGAAGTAAATTATATAAATTATATAGATGCTGATCAAAAAAAATGAACAAAAGAGATGGTTGCAAATTAGCAAAACTCTTTCTGACCAACTGTATAGAAACAGCTATGCAAGCATAAATGTCTATGACATAAAGTCTGTGAAGGTTCTCATTTATCCAGGTCATGGTATATCTGTAAATAATAAATCAAGGCAACTGGACTTACTGTAGATTTCTTGAAAATGTTTCACTCGTTCTTCCAACGAGCTTTCTCAATTCTGAGTGACTGTACAAGAATTCTCTGGGAATAAATATGTAACTGAATCAACATCTGGTAATTATACCCAGCATGGGGTCAGAGGTCATTATACCCAGCATGGGGTCAGAGTTGTTGATTCCATTATCCTAATTGGAGTTAGAGATGGCCCAAACTATTCGCCGGCGAACAGTTCCCGGCGAATATCGATGTTCGGTCCGCCTCCTATACGTCATCATTGAGCAAACTTTGACCCTGTACCTCACAGTCAGCAGACACATTCCAGCCAATCAGCATACCCTCCCTCCCAGAACCTCCCATCGCCTATCAAAAAGCAAGGACAGCATCCATCTTGGATTAATTCTGAAGCTGCAGTGTCACAAAGTTGTAATCGCAATGCGATTAATCCAGGTTATATTAATCGCATTGCGATTACAACTTAGAGCTGGGTTCCTAATGGTTATATTGATAGAATATAATGAAGATTGAGAATATAGTGCTATATTCGTTGTCAATTCTAGCAGTACAACCATTTTATGTTCGCGACATCACTAATTGGAGTCAGTAGGTGATAATGACCTCCCAGAAAAAGGTGCCAAGACAGCATTTTGCTGGGTATAATTACCAGATGTTGATTCAGTTACATATGTATTCCCAGAGAATTCTTGTACAGTCACTCAGAATTGAGAAAGCTCGTTGGAAGAACGAGTGAAACATTTTCAAGAAATCTACAGTAAGTCCAGTTGCTTTGATCTATGACATAAAACTCATTTAAGACTAAATATTTCCTGTAGCTACAAATAAGATTTTTTCAGGACGATTTTTGGATTTTCAATCCTGCAAATGTGTTTCAGTTCATCAATAATTCTGACTATGACTTGGCCATTCCAAAACAGAAACTTTTTAACCATTCTTTAGCCTGAGGTTGTGGTCTGCTGCTATTACATTTTCCTGTAAAATGTTTTGATACACCGTTGAATTTATTGTTATAGCAGGGATCCATGTGTCCAGGCCCTGAGCAAAGCAACCCCAAACCATGTTCCTCCACTATTCTTCAAAGTTGAGTTGAGATTTTGGTGAACAGTGTGCTGTTTCCTCGAAAAGTAGTATTGTGCACTTGTGCATAAATAATTCTACTTTTGTCTATTCTGTCCATAGAACATGTGCCCAGATGCATTGTGGAACATCCATGTGATCTCTGGCAAACTCAAAAGGAGCCACAATTATGTTTTTGGGAAAGCAGGGAGTTCCTTTATGGTGTCTTTCCATGAACGGCATTCTTGTTCAGTGTTTTTCCAATATAGTACATGTGATCAGAGGTTTTTACACTTTGTAGAGTTTTCTGTATAGGTCCTTTGCTGTCACCCTTGAGTTTCCCATCTCTTTCAAGATTACTTTTTGTGCTCTTAGAGTGATCTTAACAGGAAACCCACTCCTAGTGAGAGTAGCAACAGTCCTAAATACTGTATTTTTTCATTTTGTAAATAATTGTTGCTCTTTGGCAATGATTTCTAACCTTTTCCAGCTTAATTCATCTCTATTACACATCTACTGAGTTATTCTGAAAGTTGTTTACATTGATACTAACAATGCTTTCTTGAGACTAACAGATTTGTCAGTAACCAGGCTTTTTGTGCCTTTATTTAAATCCACATATCCAATCTCTTCTGCTAAATTGAAATGCATTTGGCCAAGCAGCTCTTGGCTGAGCACAGAGGCTCACTTACTTTTACTCTCTAAAAAGTGGATGTTTACTCATTTTGCACAATAAAAGTTAGGAATAGTACAACTGCTTGAGTGTTATTAGTTTAATTAAATTGTGTTTGTCAGTAAGACTACTTTTACACCAGCGTTTTTGCTGGTTCTGTCATGGATCAGCAAAAACGCTTTCGTTACTGATAACACAACCGGATCGGTTCACAATGGATGCAGCGGTAGTATTATCTTTAACATAGCAATGATAGATCCATCATGAACTCCATTGAAAGTCAATGGGGGATGGATCCTTTTTCTATTGTGTCTTGCTTTGCACCACATTGCGGACAGAAAAACTTAATACAGTTACGGCTTTCAGAAGAGGAGTTGTAAATCAACTTCACTGTTAAGCTGGCCATACCAATTAGATATGTATGGTCTAAACCTGCTGATTTCCACGGGTTTGGCCGACCATCTAATGTGTATGGTGGCCTCTGGACGCTTCACTGGTGGCTGATGTTAAGGAAGATAATGATCAGGCAGATCTGTTTAGTTCAGTTCAGTTTTTGTTCCCATTCACAATGAATAGGGACAAAACGGAAGCGTTTTCCCCCGCTATTGAGATCCTATGATGGATCTCAATACCGGAAAGGGAAAGCGCAGATGTGAAAGTAGCCTAAGTTATAACTTAGTAATCAGATTACATTTTATAGTAATCAAAAAGGAATTCTGGCTGATTCCAAAGGTATCACTTACTATTTCTTGCAACTGTATGTATGTTTTAAGTAAGCAATAATAAGATTTATTTTAGAGCATGGTAAAAATACAAACTTCCGCTGCATGGAGTATCGTGCAGTTAAGCTGGTTGCATGATCAACCCTATTTAACCAGACATACTGCCTGGTAGGGTTGATTATGCTGATTAAAATGATACCTTTTTTGTCAGTATGTTGAACTGATGCAGAGATTTATCAGTTTTTGTTTAAATGCAAATGAGTACAGACGTGGACAAAATTGTTGGTACCCTTTGGTCAATGAAAGAAAAAGTCACAATGGTCACAGAAATAACTTTAATCTGACAAAAGTAATAATAAATTAAAATTCTATAAATGTTAACCAATGAAAGTCAGACATTGTTTTTCAACCATGCTTCAACAGAATTATGTAAAAAAATAAACTCATGAAACAGGCATGGACAAAAATGATGGTACCCCTAACTTAATATTTTGTTGCGCAACCTTTTGAGGCAATCACTGCAATCAAACGCTTCCTGTAACTGTCAATGAGACATCTGCACCTCTCAGCAGGTATTTTGGCCCACTCCTCATGAGCAAACTGCTCCAGTTGTGTCCGGTTTGAAGGGTGCCTTTTCCAGACTGCATGTTTCAGCTCCTTCCAAAGATGCTCAATAGGATTGAGGTCAGGGCTCATAGAAGGCCACTTTAGAATAGTCCAATTTTTTCCTCTTAGCCATTCTTGGGTGTTTTTAGCGGTGTGTTTTGGGTCATTGTCCTGTTGCAAGACCCATGACCTGCGACTGAGACCAAGCTTTCTGACACTGGCTAGTACATTTCTCTCTAGAATTCCTTGATAGTCTTGAGATTTCATTGTACCCTGCACAGATTCAAGACACCCTGTGCCAGACGCAGCAAAGCAGCCCCAGAACATAACAGAGCCTCCTCCATGTTTCACAGTAGGGACAGTGTTCTTTTCTTGATATGCTTCATTTTTTCGTCTGTGAACATACAGCTGATGTGCCTTGGCAAAAACTTCGATTTTTGTCTCATCTGTCCACAGGACATTCTCCCAGAAGCTTTGTGGCTTGTCAACATGTAGTTTGGCATATTCCAGTCTTGCTTTTTTATGATTCGTTTTCAACAATGGTGTCCTCCTTGGTCGTCTCCCATGTAGTCCACTTTGGCTCAAACAACGACGGATGGTGCGATCTGACACTGATGTTCCTTGAGCATGAAGTTCACCTTGAATCTCTTTAGAAGTCTTTCTAGGCTCTTTTGTTACCATTCGGATTATCCGTCTCTTAGATTTGTCATCAATTTTCCTCCTGCGGCCACGTCCAGGGAGGTTGGCTACAGTCCCATGGATCTTAAACTTATGAATAATATGTGCAACTGTACTCACAGGAACATCTAGTTGCTTGGAGATGGTCTTATAGCCTTTACCTTTAACATGCTTGTCTATAATTTTCTTTCTGATCTCTTGAGACAGCTCTTTCCTTTGCTTCCTCTGGTCCATGTCGAGTGTGGTACACACCATATCACCAAACAACACAGTGATTACCTGGAGCCATATATATAGGCCCAATGGCTGATTACAAGGTTGTAGACACCTGTGATGCTAATTAGTGGACACACCTTGAATTAACATGTCCCTTTGGTCACATTATGTTCTGTGTTTTCTAGGGGTACCATCATTTTTGTCCATGCCTGTTTCATGAGTTTATTTTTTTACATAATTCTGTTGAAGCATGGTTGAAAAACAATGTCTGACTTTCATTGGTTAACATTTATAGAATTTTAATTTATTATTACTTTTGTCAGATTAAAGTTATTTCTGTGACCATTGTGACTTTTTCTTTCATTGACCAAAGGGTACCAACAATTTTGTCCACGTCTGTATGTTTGATCTAAGTCTGATGGAGGCAGGGGGGAGTCTAATCTATGGCTGATGGAGGCTGGGGGGGGTCTGATGGGAGACTGATCTTAGGCTGATGGAGGTTAGGGGGGTCTGATCTGAGGCTGATGGAGGTTGGGGGGTCTGATCTGAGGCTGATGGAGGTTGGGGGGTCTGATCTGAGGCTGATGGAGGTTGGGGGGTCTGATCTGAGGCTGATGGAGGTTGGGGATCTGATCTGAGGCTGATGGACCTTGTGGGTCTGGTTTAGGGTCTGATCTGAGCTCTGATGAAGAATGGAGGTCTGATTTGGGGGTCTGATGACAGTCTGATCTGAGGTCTGATAAAGAATGCGGAGTACTGCTCTGAAGCCTGATTGAAAATATTTTTTTCCTCCTCCAAATCCTAGGTGTGTCATATAGTCCGGGGCACTTTTTAGTCTGAAAAATACAGCATTTATCAAAAGTTATGGCAGGAAAATGGAACTTTTATTTTCCTGCTTTTTTTCCTTCAAAAGTTATGTTTCTGCAAACTTAATGTTCTTGAAAAAATATCAGAGCAAAAATCATTACAATAAATGTGTTTTTGTAACAGTACTCACTATAAATATCCCAGAAGAGTATTTGGTATTCCTGTAATTAAAATAACCTGTACAGTATAGTGAACACATTATGGTGATTAATAAACAGTGAAAATAAAAAATGGCACAATTTTTTTCTCCTTTATTTCAGTAATACACTGTTTATTTAATATGATGCCTGTAAATAAGCCCTGAAATTCATGACTGCAGCCAGGCTTGGGCAAATCAACCTTTGGATCACAGATCTAAAGTTGATTCTTTTAAATGTGCAGCATTAAAATGTATTGAGTATTTAAAGGGGGGCAGTATAGCATATAAAACTTAACTTTTACTTAACCGAAACCAAAAAATAATAATTGTGCTAAGAGAAAAAAATCTGCAACCCCATAAGGGTGTAAAAATGATTCTACTAGCAACAGGTGTATGTACTTACAACAACCCAAAAGGTGTGTATCTACAATAAGACTGTTAGGAAAAATGGGTCGATCTTACCGTTCCCGTTGAATTGCGTCATGCGAATATGGTTCAGACACATGTCCACTCCAGTTTCAGGAATTCCTGTGCTTGAGGGTGCTTGCTGTCGCATTCACAGACGTACTCATGCGTAGCCAGTGTGAAGATGGGGCTAGGGGTACCATACTGGCTCTAGTATGCCCTACTTAAGCTAGTACACCCTGATAACCTCCTAATACGGAGTCATCGCCCTGAAAAGAGCGGCCCCGTCCGGAACCTTTCCCTGTTGTCAAGGCCCTATGCAACCCTAACTCTACTTGCGTACAGAGGGAGTAGGGGACTGGACAATACCGTGTGTTCCCATAGCAAGTAATACCCTGTCTCTTGGGGGATCACCAGGTGAGAAAGCCTTCCGTTTAAAGATAGAACATGTCCTATTATTGTCCACATAATGGACAAGGATAGTACTGTTCTATCAGGGGCCTGCTGTTCCATTCAGCAAAAAACGAAATGCACATGGACGTCATCCGTATTTTTTGCGGACTGCAAAATACTGAAAAAGCCATACAGTCGTGTGCAAGAGGCCAGAGGCAGAGAAACACACAATGGTGCTGTTGTTTACTAGTCAGTGTTTTACTATAGCACCCCAGAGCTAGATTGAGAGAAACACTACTGAATACTATTGCATAATCCCCACTGTGCATGTTGCCTCGATCGCCTAGTTCAGGTAAAATTAATAATTAGAACTATGATCTGCACAGGGGAAAACTCATGAAAAAAAGCAGAGTTCTGGTCATATAATGACCAGAATTACTGTTTTCCTTCTTGAACACATACAGCTTATTGTGAAAATTAACCTGAAACGATTGGCACACGTTAAAACACCAAATTCCCTTTAAATTGTGCACAGTGTCTGGTAGTGCTGCATCCCCATATTAAACTCATATCTTTAGTTGGCTACCAAATTATTACCGGACAGAAAAAAATCGCAAAAAATTGCCGACCCACAAGGAGCCCAAACTATCACCAAAAAATTAACACAAATTTCTTTGCATAGTAAACATAAATAAACTTTATTAACAATGTAAAAATACATACATGGTGGTAAAAAAAGGCAGCACAAAGGTGGAACACAAAGGAGAGGAATAGGACCCAAGGAGGGGCTGGGAGGTCAGCACACCAGAAATCAGGAAAAATAATTATACACAGATGCTAGTCACCAAGAAACCTCAGGACAATAAGCCCCAAACACAAAGGGGTGGAGGCAAATGTGAGGATAAACAGGCTTGGTGATTAAAAAGAAAAATTGATGAGCATACCCTGAGTGATGTGACGATCTCTCAGCCGCCTCCTGACCCAATGCCGTTTCGCCAGTAATCTGGCTTCTTCCGGGGATATGGGCCAGGACACCAAGCCCTCCACCACTTGCTGTTATGGATCCTCCAGCCTTGTCTGAACCCCCACAGCCTTTGGCGAGTTACTTTAGCCATTTTCCTACAAAGGAGGACTTTCAGGCTCTTATCTCTGAAGTCACAGAAGCCTGCAGAGCTGAGATTGCAGCAGTTCGCACTGATATCAAACACGTGGTGGACTAGGTGGACTCTCTGGAAAATGCCCATGATGACACCAGGCAGTACGTATCCACTCTTCATGAATCCATTGCTGCTCAAACAGCTGTGCTTAGGGGCATGGGACGGCATCTGGAGGACTTGGATAACCGAGGCCATTGGAATAATATCCGGGTGCAGGGCCTTTCGGAAACAACCGGGGATGAGGACCTCTTTGCCACACTGGAGGCCATATTTAATATGATCTTGGGACAGCCACCCTCGCATAAGATCAAGCTGGACAGGGCTCATAGGGCACTCAAGCCCAAGGGCTCTGCTGCACGTCCCAGGGATGTAATCTGTCACGTTCACGACTTTGCCTCTAGAGAAACTATCATGGCTAAGGCGCAATCTCTACCCAACTTTGATTTTGATGCCGCTCTTGTACAGTTGTTTCCTGACCTATCCTGGTTCACACTTCAGAAAAGGAGGCATCTTCAACCTCTCCTCACGTTGCTCAGGGACCGCCAGATTGCCTATCTGGGGTTTCCCCTTTGCCCTGGTAGTTCGTCATCAGGGAAGAACGGAGACTCTCCGTTTCTTCTTGGATCTCCACCCTTTTTGCAGATCACTGGGAATTCCTGTACCCGACATGTCTGATTGAGAATCTGAGTCTCCAGCGCCTCCGCCACCATGAATCTGGTCCCCAGTAACTAGGAAAAGAAGACCCGGCCCAAGTGCATCCTCTTCTCCGCGGTCTCCTCTGTCATCGGGGCAACGTCCACATGCCTGACTGCCCCTGGCCTGGAGGAATTGGCCGACCTGAGCATCGCCCTTAACCCCTTCATATTCACAGGGACGTTGGACTCTGATGGATTCCCATATTGCTCGTTTATTATTACTGTTTAGCCAGTTGCTGATAACTTTTTGCTGCCTTATGGTGCGGGCTTTCCGTAGGGCCCTCCTCGTTGTTAGTTGATTTTCTAGTTATCTGTGGTTTGCTCTTTGGCCAGCCTTGACTCGCTGGTCTCCGACACTTACACCCCTTGAGGGGCTTTTTGTTTGCCCCTGGCAGGGATTTCATCCCTGGGAATAGTTGTTTACTGTTACTTGTTTGTCTGACTTTGTGTTGTCTCGTCCTGTCTCTTCCCCCTCCTTGTGTTTTTCTCCTGTTGTAGGTGCCTGAACTTCCTTGCCTGTGGGGATCGTGTACCTCAGTCTTGCCTTTGGTTCGTTGTTCCACTAGTGTGAAACCACCGACGCAAACGGAATCCCTTGGTGAGCTGTATCCTGCATATATTATCATCACATACTCTCATGGTGCGGTGCGTAACCTTCAATGTCAAGGGGCTCAACTCCAACGCCAAGAGGAAACTCTTGCTTTTGGAACTGAAATCCCTTAAAGCGGACATTGTGTTCCTACAGGAAACACATTTCGATGGCGGCTCCTTCTTCCGTTTTGCCTCTCACTTGTACCCTATTGCTTATTCGGCTACTCATAGCCATCAGAGGGCGGGGGTTGCCATCTTGATATCCGCACAGTGTCCCCTCAGAATCGAATGCTCAATTCTGGACCTGCAAGGGTGTTGTATTGTTCTCCGCGGTCACTAAGCAGATAAGCCCATGACTTTATGTAACATCTATGCCCCAAATACTTTGCAGATCCGCTTTCTCAACTGAATATTCTGCAAGGTTTTTGTTGGGGGAGTGGACTCTCCAGAAACTCTGGTCCTTCTGGGCGGGGACTTTAATGCCATTTTTTCTGAATCGATGGATCACCTGGCTCTACCGGGCAGGCTGGTGCATTTGACACAGCTGCGCTTGGTTAGGGACTTTCATAAATTGGTGCGGAAATATTCCCTGTATGACCTTTGGCGTCTCACTTACCCCACTGACAGGTCATTCTCCTTTTACTCCGCCCCACATGGTTCCCACACCCGTATCGATTATTTCTTTGGTACAATTTCGACCCTCAGGATACTGGAGGGAGCGGACATGGGCCAAATCACCTGGTCTGATCATGCCCCAGTGCTAGTCTACATTAGTAGCAGGTCGGGCCATATTCGCCAATGCCACTGGAGACTTAATGACTCCCTCCTGAAGCAGCCCCTCACTAGGGAGGAACTTCACGAACATTTGAAATCTTACT
Organism: Bufo gargarizans; assembly: GCF_014858855.1. Classification (NCBI taxonomy): domain Eukaryota; kingdom Metazoa; phylum Chordata; class Amphibia; order Anura; family Bufonidae; genus Bufo; species Bufo gargarizans. The sequence goes on along the minus strand of NC_058082.1, from coordinate 206,621,293 downwards.
TTGAACTGAATGAGGGATCGGTAGGGGATGTCCGTCCTCTGTGGGAAGCCCATAAGGCGGTTATGAGGGGACATTGTATTGCAATAAGCTCTAAATTAAAGAGGGACTCGGTTGCTTTGGTCAAAACCCTTACATCTCGCTTGCGGATCCTAGAGGACAAGATGGCTGCTTATACCTCGCGCTGCACACTGAGGCAAATCGTTGACACTAGGGCCCAATTGAAGAGTCTAGCTTTAGGTCGTGTCAACAAGTTACTGCTTTACACACGACAGCGTTACTATGCATGGGGGGAACAAACCCCATACTTTACTGGCCAGACAACTCAGGAACCGCACTCCCCAAGCGGGTCCGAGTGCTATTAGGGGGTCTGATGGAACGATTCACTATGACCCCAGAGTGATAGCAGAGAGGTTCTCAACCTACTATACTGCCCTATACAACCTACCCTCTGACCTCCCCTCCGATGAGGGACTTAGAGACAGTACACTCCAGTCTTACTTGGCCTCCTGTCACCTTCCTACCCTACCGGCTTCCGATATCGCCGCCCTTAATAGTCCGATAACAACTGAAGAGATAGGGGAAGTGGTGGACCAACTGCCTGAGGGTAAATCCCCAGGACCCGATCGCTTTTCGTATAAATACTAAAAGACTTTCAAGACCGAACTAATCCCTCACTTAGTAACCCTTTTTAATAATTTTCTAGCTGGCAACGCAGTGCCTGCGCCGATGTCTCACTCTTACCTCACAATCATTCCGAAACCTGGGAAAGACCCCCACGAGTGCCAAAATTACAGGCCCAATGCCCTGCTTAACTCGGACCTTAAGATCTACACCAAGGTCCTGGCCTCCCGACTAAACGTTTTTCTCCCCTCCCTGATCCAGGTGGGATTTGTCCCAGTCCTTCAGGAGGCCGACAACACATGAAGAAGCATTGACTTGATAGATGTCTTATCTCGCTCGGGGGAGGAGGCGCTTCTTCTTAGTTTAGATGCCGAAAAGGCATTCGACCGTTTAAGCTGGCCATTCCTTTTTGCTACCTTGCAGGCGTATGGTCTTTCTGGCCCCTTCATTCACGCCATTCGTAGCCTATACTCCTCCCCCACAGCGACAATAAAACTCTCTCATGCCCATTCTCGACCCATACGAATTGCTAACGGGACGAGACAAGGGTGCCCCCTGTCTCCTCTATTATTTGCCATGTGTGTCGAACCCTTGGCGGCCAAAATCAGAGCATGCCCGGATATCAGAGGTGTTATGGCCAGGGACAGGGAGTTTAAGCTATCTCTATATGCGGACGAGATCCTTCTTACCCTTACCAAACTTCATATTTCCCTACCAAACCTCCACTTCATTCTGCAGGAATTTGGTCGTCTCTCGGGGTATAGGATCAACACCCATAAAACTGAGGCCCTCCCTCTTAATGTTTCTCAGGTAGCCCTGGGCTGTCTTAGGGTAAACTTCCCTTTCCACTGGAAAAGGGATTCCTTGAGATATTTGGGTGTTGACCTTACACCCCGATATGGGGACCTATATAAAGCTCTTCAACGCCATATGGGACTCCTGGGATGATTATTGGGATACGAGGCAGCCTTAACGATCTTCTGAGAATGATGTGTTTTCCCCCCCCCCCCCCCATTATGTCACTGTCTTAGTTATTTGTGTTGTCTCTTTGATATTAGTTTGAAGAAGCATTTCTTCTTGAGAGGCACTGGGCTCTCGGGTCCCTGAGGTGCCCCCCCTACTACTTGATGTCTTCCTGTTCTAGGATATTCTGTTCAGTGGTCCTATATTGGACTGATAAAAGACAGACGCAGTTTATCTCTGTAAACTTTATTGTTATATTGTTGCTCGACTTTTCACTTCCTATCATTGAATATTATTGAATGTCATTGGTGAATGTGATGCTTTACATGTTTCACCCTTTACTTTGTACTAATGTGCATGAATCTATTGTAGACGTGCTTTGTCATTTCTATAATCTTTAATAAATATACAATCATATAAAAAAAAAGAGGTGCAGCTAAAAGCTAGCTTACATTATGACTGGCGCTGGATGCGCCAAAGTTTTGAAGAGGCTGGCGCCTCTTCATAACTTTGGCGGATCCACCGCCAATTATAAGGGTTATTAAGACCGGCGTCTAAAAATGTGATTTACCTTAGTGAATCCACCAGCAGAGTAACAATGGACATTGTGGAAGTATGACCTTAATGACACGTGTCGTGCTACAGCCATTATATTGCTAGGAAGTTATAATCAGTGTCAAAAATAAATTTACACATTAAATATATCACTGTTACGCAGCCACTACTGTCATTATTCATACCTCACCTCTTAAACTCTGTTGGGTTGGGGGCTTCTGCCTATCTGTGAATCATAGGGTTTTAGCTCTCTCTTTTAGATTAGTCACATTTTATAAACTTTTAGTTTTTGTTCTAACATTTTTTAGGGAAATACTGAATACTAGTAGAACACATCAACAGTTTATACCCTTACTGTGACACTGAAGAGTCAGTCAGCTGCAGGTCACACTAAAAGTAAGCCATGACAAGCTGGAGAGGCTCTTCTATCTTGTTGGAAATGTAAGCTGCAGCAGTACCAATTTCTTGTTTCAAGCCTCTGCCAAAATTATTGGCCAGGATGAAGAGTGGGTGGCTTCTTTGAAGCCCCAGGTTGAGGACCAGCAGCTGGTTCAGTATAGCGGTAGGAGGAGGCCACGGACAGGGAGCTTGGCAGGTGAACTAGGCTATGAGGTGAAGGTATGCTGTAGTGTGGGTTACTGCTCTGGGTATTGGTGGGCCCATGGTTCAACACAGGTGTCTGTAAACAAGATAGCTACACCTGTTCCAATGTGGCAGCAAGAAGAGGCTATGGACAGAGTGTAGAAGGCACATAAGGCCCTGAAGTGGAGGTAAGCTGCTTGTTTTTTTGATTGGCTAGGCTCCACCCCCAGCTCTGCTGCCCTCCTCTGATTGTGGTCTAGACTTTAGGCAGGGGCTTTTTAGCAAAATGTTTTCTTACTAAAAAGTTTCTTACTAAATTTATAGTAAAAAAAATAAATATTTTTTTTCCATTCATCACCAAGTGACCTCTATGTTCATAGAAAAAAAAATAGGATCTGTTGACTCATTCATCACAGTCCATCAGTAGCCTCTATTTGAAATTATGCTGAAAATGCTGGACAAACTGGCGCAAAATGCTGTCTTACTTTGCCCAGAAAAATTACGGACACGATGAGGGAAACCTGATGGACCCCATTATAGTCAATGAGGTCCACCAGGTACCGTTGGTTTTCGCCATACTATGGATCCAACACTGCCATTATTTTCATTGTTCTGCTTCTATGACAGAGCATAACAATGCAAATATACAACACAGTACTGAACAAATGTTGTATTGTCATCTATTTTGATGTCACTTTGTGACAGATTCTGTAAAAAATATCAGAAAAAATAGCACAGGATGTAATGCTGCTGGCGACCTTTTACAATCTACAAACCGGATTCCCAAAAAGTTGGGACACTAAACAAATTGTGAATAAAAACTGAATGCAATGATGTGGAGATGGCAAATGTCAATATTTTATTTGTAATAGAACGTAGATGACAGATCAAACGTTTAATCCGAGTAAATGTATCATTTTAAAGGAAAAATACGTTGATTCAAATTTTCACGGTGTCAACAAATCCCCAAAAAGTTGGGACAAGTAGCAATAAGAGGCTGGAAAAAGTAAATTTGAGCATAACGAAGAGCTGGAAGACCAATTAACACTAATTAGGTCAATTGGCAACATGATTGGGTATAAAAAGAGCTTCTCAGAGTGGCAGTGTCTCTCAGAAGCCAAGATGGGTAGAGGATCACCAATTCCCACAATGTTGCGCAGAAAGATAGTGGAGCAATATCAGAAAGGTGTTACCCAGTGAAAAATTGCAAAGACTTTGCATCTATCATCATCAACTGTGCATAACATCATCCGAAGATTCAGAAAATCTGGAGCAATCTCTGTGCGTAAGGGTCAAGGCCGTAAAACCATACTGGATGCCCGTGATCTCCGGGCCCTGAAACGACAATGCACCACAAACAGGAATGCTACTGTAAAGGAAATCACAGAATGGGCTCAGGAATACTTCCAGAAACCATTGTCAGTGAACACAATCCACCGTGCCATCCGCCGTTGCCAGCTGAAACTCTACAGTGCAAAGAAGAAGCCATTTCTAAGCAAGATCCACAAGCTCAGGCGTTTTCACTGGGCCAGGGATCATTTAAAATGGAGTGTGGCAAAATGGAAGACTGTTCTGTGGTCAGACGAGTCACGATTCAAAGTTCTTTTTGGAAATCTGGGACGCCATGTCATCCGGACCAAAGAGGACAAGGACAACCCAAGTTGTTATCAACGCTCAGTTCAGAAGCCTGCATCTCTGATGGTATGGGGTTGCATGAGTGCGTATAGCATGGGCAGCTTGCATGTCTGGAAAGGCACCATCAATGCAGAAAAATATATTCAGGTTCTAGAACAACATATGCTCCCATCCAGACGTCATCTCTTTCAGGGAAGACCCTGCATATTTCAACAAGATAATGCCAGACCACATGCTGCATCAATCACAACATCATGGCTGCGTAGGAGAATGATCCGGGTACTGAAATGGCCAGTCTGCAGTCCAGATCTTTCACCTATAGAGAACATTTGGCGCATCATAAAGAGGAAGGTGCAACAAAGAAGGCCCAAGACGATTGAACAGTTAGAGGCCTGTATTAGACAAGAATGGGAGAGCATTCCTATTTCTAAACTTGAGAAACTGGTCTCCTCGGTCCCCAGACATCTGTTGAGTGCTGTAAGAAGAAGGGGAGATGCCACACAGTGGTGAAAATGGCCTTGTCCCAACTTTTTGGGGATTCGTTGACACCATGAAATTCTGATTCAACATATTTTTCCCTTAAAATGGTACATTTTCTCAGTTTAAACTTTTGTTCCGTGATTTATGTTCTATTCTGAATAAAATATTAGAAGTTGGCACCTCCACATTATTGCATTCAGTTTTTATTCACGATTTGTATAGTGTCCCAACTTTTTGGGAATCAGGTTTGTAATAATTTCAGTCTTTGGGCATGTTGATCTGGCTCTAAACAGGAAGAAATGCCCCAGATCTAACAAGTGTGCTCATATTTTTCCATATCTGGATGTTGGTAGTTATAGGGGAATATTGTTAGGGGTGGACATTACCTCCAGACAACCCAGCAAATGCTTGGTGCCCTGGACATCAGGGTCTACCTGCTGACTGCCAGTTCAGCTACAAGTGACATACTTAACAAATCTCCTGGAATGACCTGGAAATGAGGGAGACCACCTGGACTCCCAAAAGACCTGCCAAGTCTCCTCGAGATAAGCATGGAGGGCACTTTCTCCATGTATTGTAAATGTATGTGCCTGTCTTCCGAAATAGCCCCAGCACCCAAACGTGAATTCACGGAATGGGAGCGATGTAGAGGGTGGTAGACCCCCTGGACTCCCAGAAGAGCTGGCAAGTTTCCTTGAGATTAGCATGAAGGGCCAGAGAGGCCCTTCCCAGTTGTAAATCAGTAGCATAAGTGCCAAGGCTGTAAGCTGAGAAACACTTGCGCATGGAGCAATGGAGGCGGAGCCTAGTGGTGCAATGAGGTAGAGTTAGATGTGTGATGGGGCAGAGCTTAGGAGTGTGATGGGACAGAGTTTAACAGTTCAATGGGGGTTCCCACACATAACATTGCTTGGAGCTCCAGAAATGCTGTATAATAAAAGTTGTATGTAATAAAGGGATTGAATATTGTAAGGGTAACATTGTTTCTGCTGATGTAAATATTGGTGTAGATATACTGTGCTAAATGCAGACAGCTTAGAATTAGACAAGGTTTGTGAAATTTATCACAGTGCCTTATGCCGTGTGATAAATTAGGCACATCTCTAGGCACTTTGGTCTAACTCCATGCCAATTTTTGTTTGGGTTTATTTGCACCAATTTTTTGTGCCAAAATTTGGCACAATAGGGCACTTTTTAAATGTAAAAAGTGTTTAAAATGCAATAACTTTGGGGCAAGGCATGTATGCCAGATCTTTCTGTGCAAATTGAGACAGAATTTGACACATTTAACTTAGTTAAATCTGCCCCATTGCTTACATGCGGATTGCTGTACATGTAGAATGATGTAGTTCTCAAAGAGAAACATTTGAAACAAGGCATTAGTTATCACTATTGCCTAGCAGCATTGGGTTCCTGGCCTGACTAAAGACTGTAAATACATATGCTCTCCCTAACTTGCAGGGGTTTCATCTGGGTATTCTAGTTTTCTATGCTCCAAAAACATAATTATAGGCTAAATAGCTTCTTATGAAATTGACTCTAATGTGTGCGTGTTTAGGTTAACAAATTTATATGGCGAGCTCCAGGGACTGATGTGAGTGATGACAATATATGTACAGAGCTGCATGAGATGATGGTTCCGCACTGTATATAGGCTCCAATAAATAATTACATTTGTTTTGTGCTGGTGAGATTGCCTGCAGGGAAATGTGTCAGAAACAGATTTCCTCCAAGCCTTTCAGGTTTATAACCTGAAAAAAAAAAAAAACTATTTGAGTACCATAGTGGAGGGAAATCCAAAGTAATTCACTAAAAAGGGAATCAAAATCACACCCTTGTCTTAAAGTTATACTTGGACCCGGAATGGCAGTCTGAGAGCTAAATATTGCCTGCAGTATTGCAGTATTGTGCTGATACAGTGTTAAAACACCAGCTCCCTGCAGGAATCCTCCAGGCCCCAATGTAATAATTTCCACTGTGGACTTAGGCCTCTTTTACATGTCTGTGTCCATGTTGACATCTGAAGGTGTTCAGTGGTTCATCCATGAAGATGTCTGTGTAGGATTTGTGTCGGGTCTGTGTGTCCATTTTTTGTCCTCCGCCTGTCATCCATATTCCACGGCCACTGCTAGGCTGAAAACCCGCTAATTTTCAGACTACCAATGGTCTGTGGAATCGACAGGCCAAACATCTGTGTTGTGTCAGTTGTTTTCATGAACGCATAAGCTTTAATGTGCTCGAGGGATCCATAATCATGGACAAAAATAGGGCATGCTTCTGTGGTGTCACCACGGACCCGCATTTCATGGAAAACCACTGATGTGTGCATACACACATTAAAGTCAATGGGTACATGGAAAATACGGAAAGCACACGTCCGTTATTTAATGTGTGAAAGAGGACTCAGTCAAAGTTCACAGTGGAAGTCAGATGGAGCAGAGATGCAGCCATGATTTACCCAGGAGCCATGGGTCAGTGTGGCTTAGTCACTTTGGAAAAAAAGATGTAACGTGAACCTGAAAATACTGTCCATGCGTACATCTAGCATTTCTGAAGTGTACTTTTATATATAGCTTTATCTGAAACACTTATGAAATAAGGTACATTATGCAAAGTGTTCTCCATTTTTATGTTGTAAACCGTTCTCCAATTAAAATTTTTAATGTCCTACTTCATGTATAATCTCATAGGACACGTAAAAAGCATCTCAAATGCTACTGGGGTTTCTGCAACAGCTCCAGTATGTGAGCCAGGATGCAGTTTCACTGCAAGATAAGGAAGCATTAAATAAAAAGGCTGACATGCCACAGTCAAATTTAATCTCTTCAGTATTTATTTTCTGCTACACTGCGGTAATCACCACTTTGCTCAAGGGATCTTGAGCTACGATGCTTTGTGAGTGACGTGCTCCAAGCAAATTAAACTGAGGCAAGTTACACAACTTCATATTAATGCTTTCAGATGTATCTTTTTTTATTTTTATTTTTTGCTGAGATTTAAAGAGAGACTCCACCTTGAAGCCCCTTTAAAATATGTATTAGGGAAATTACATTACCATTAATCTCCTAATATGTTCCTCTAACAAAATTTATGAGAAAAAGCACTTTGGGTAATAATGCAGTAATTTCCTTACCTCCCTTCAAAGCCATCATAGGGCTGCTAAAATATCTGTCAGCATATGGCAATCTGTTATTATCCCCATGTTTCTACTGAGAAAGTGATTTAACCACCTAACAGTTTTTACAGATATCAGCTCGCGCAGAAGGGAAAGGGGAGGGGGGGTGTTATTTCTCCTGAGTCATGGGCCTGGTCTTGTTTAAAAGCTTGCATTCCAGGCTTTCATACAAGACCAAAATGACAGCATTAGCATAAGATAAGCAGGAGATATCACTGTTAGAAAGCGAGTCGGAATAAATGCAGTAAAACCTGCTTTTACTTTCACTTTCAGCTTTTCAGCTGCATTCACTGCATCCTGATTTCTAACAGCCATATCTTCCCACGTAGTGAAGATAATGCTGTGATAATGCTTCTGTTATTGGAATGTCAGCTTATAAACAATACAAAGCCCATATCTCTAGCTGCTACCTATCCAGAATTTTTAACAGGTAAGTTTGGAAAAACTGACAGCCTGCAGGAGAGAAAAATAATAAAATGATATAGAAGTTTGGCATTAGCATTAGTGATGAGCGAATTGAAGTCAAACGAATTGACTTTGATTTGAATTTCAGGGGGAAAAAAACCGATTCTCTGTGAAACTGAATTTCCTAGCACTTCGAGGTAACAAATCAAAAATATAAAAAAAACACACTCACCTCATCCATTTGTGTGTGAAGAGCCACCACGGCCATCTTGACTGAAGATATTGCGCTAAATCTCGCGTGTGGTGACGTATGACATCACCACGCCTCCCTTTCGTCTCCTCCTTTCTGCTTTACTGAAAACCAGCTTTTAACAAAGGGTGCATTAACACTTGTTTGCAGTGTACAACATATGCACCACAAAAGCTTTGGCATGTATAGTATCTGTAGGCGCTCATTTGTTTGATGGACTCCACATGAGTGTACTTTTGGCGTCAGACATTATAGAATGCATTCAGAAAGTCTTTAGACTGTTTCACTTTTTTTTTTACCTTTTATGTTGTGACCTTCTACTAAAGTAAAAAAAAAAAAAATTTCAAGTTTTCCCCCATAAATCTGCACTCAATACTCTATAATAAGAAAGTGAAAACAGAATTTTAGAAATTTTTGCAACTGTATTAAAAATAGAAAGTCTAACATTTTGGATTGTTAAGGCTTTTAATACTATTGACTAATGATAATAAACATGTATATCCTAACATTAAAGGGATTATCCGAGGCTGGAAATGCCTTCCCTACTGCCCCAGGCTTCTCACACTGATTCTACTTACCTGGCTCCCTGCGTCATTCCTAGTGTCTGCATGGCTGCTGCTGCTTCTCCCCTTGTGCGGATTAAAACATCTGGTGTCGGGGTGGGGGCAGCCAATGGCAGATGACGACAAGCCTCCCTAGCATCGCCATTGGCTGCTTCCCCCCCAACATCGGATGTTTTCATCCGCGCACAGGGGAGAAGCAGCGGCCGTGCGGAGACCAGAAGCAACTTGGGAAGCCAGGTAAGTAGAATCAGTGTGAGGAGCCCAGACAGTAGGGGAGGCATTATCAGCCTTGTATAACCCCTTTAAACATGTACTGCACATATCGCTACAGCAGTATAGTAGCTCATATGATGTAAATGCAGGTTAAAATACTATATTGACAAAAGTCATATTTAAAATTTACACTAGCAAATACAGACAAATGCTGTTTTCAGTTGAATGGATTGAATAAATGGAATTAAGTGAAATGATAGCTACTTTCTTAGAGTGAACCATTTTGCACCTTTGCCAGGCAAACACTCAATTAAAGACTTTGAATTAAGCAATGGCACTAGGACATGCACTGGCAGTGTTAGTAATTCATTCCGTTCTGTGAGCTGTGTATTTCTTTTATCACCACACATTTTACTCTGAAGTCAGATCAAGTAAGACTAATGGACTCTCATTCATTTTATTATAGGATAGATTTTGTATGTCAGAGATGTAGCCCTGCAAGAATCTGCACAATAATCTTCCAATAATATTAATTATTGGAAGTAATATTTTTAGATAGATGTATAATGAGTATTATTGCAATCCGATAAGAGAGGCACTACTATGTGTGGTGCAAATTCTGCAAGTTTTAACCCCATATGCCTGTTTTTTCATGTCGGCAGTTTCCTTTCCATTTTTTCAGTTTCATTGCATCCTGGCAGGATGTTTACAAGCGGAACTTCCTATTTTCATCAGCTTCCTGGTGGGTTTTCTAACCAAACCCAGCATTCTTTGCTCTGTAATGTATCTCAGGGCTAGTGATGAGCGGCAGGTGCCATATTCGATTTTGACGAAATTCGCGAATATTCGATAGAATATTCGTTTTATATTAGTCGAAATCGAATATTCGTCATTATTCTAGTTATCGCGATTAATATGCGATTTAAATAATCGCGTATTGCGATTTTAACTTAAAGGGTTTCTATCACTTCGCTGCACATATTTAGCTGTCAGACACTAGCAATCCGCTAGTGTCTGCTCTGCCCAACCATCCTAATATAATAGCTTTTGGGGCAGCCGTTTTGCTAAAAAAAGAACTTTTATTAATATGCTAATGAGCCTCTAGGTGCTATGGGGGCGTCATTAGCACCTAGAGGCTCCGTCTACCTTCAGAAACTGCCGCCGCCCAGCGCGTCCCTCCAGCCCGCCCATCTCCTCCTGAATGCGATCCTCCTTGTGAGCGCCTGTATTCGGCGCATGCGCAGTGAATGTCTGACAGCTTCCCTGCTCAGACATCTCCACTGCACCTGTTCCTCGGAGCACTATGGCATCATCGCGCAGGCGCAGTGGAGATGTCTGAGCAAGGAAGCGGTCAGACATTCACTGCGCATGCGCAGAATACATACGCTCACAAGGAGGATCGCATTCAGGAGGAGATGGGCGGGCTGGAGGGACGCGCTGGGCGGCGGCAGTTTCTGAAGGTAGACGGAGCCTCTAGGTGCTAATGACGCCCCCATAGGCCGCACTGGTCACAATACTTGGAATCCGCACTGGCCGGCCACCAATGAATATAGAGGGAGGGGGGCCGCACTGGTCATATTTAATACTGGGGAGGGAGGGAGGGGGAGGCCGCACTGGTCATATTTAATACTGGGAATCCGCACTGGCCGGCCACCGATGAATATAGAGGGAGGGGGGCTGCACTGGTTACAATTAATACTGGGGAGGGAGGTGGGGCCCGCACTGGCCACCAATAAGTTAAATACAGGAGGGGGGGGGTCTGCCCCCTGCTGCCTGGCAGCATCTGCCAGGCAGCAGGGGGCAGTCATGTACACAGTTCTCAGTATATTCTAACTTGAAGCGTCCCCATCACCATGGGAACGCTTCTGTGTTTAGAATATACTGTCGGATCTGAGTTTTCCGAAGTGAAAAATCAGATCTGAAATAAACAGTTATGCAAACGGATCCGTTCTGAATGGATGCAAGCGTTTGCATTATAGGAGCGGATCCGTCTGTGCAGACACCAGACAGATCCGCTCCTAACGCAAGTGTGAAAGTAGCCTTAGCGAAGATGACGAATAAGATGAATGTATTCGTCATATTGCTCAAAACGAAGATAACAAGGTATTCTCCATCTTCGTTTTTAGCTACCTATTCGTCAACTTCACTAATTCTAGCAATCAAATAGGAAAGTTGACTATAGAGACAGCTAAGTTTAATTTGCTATGCGATTATATTACTTTGCTTTTTAAAAAAAAAAAAAAAGCAAAGTAATATAATTAAACACAGCTGTCTCTATAGTGAACCTTCCTATTTGATTGCTAGAATTAGCGAAGTTGACGAATAGGTAGCTAAAAACGAAGATGGAGAATACTTTGTTATCTTCATTTTGAGGAATATGACAAGTACATTCGTCATATTCGCTAATTCTACCAAGCCAACCAGGTCCAAGTTGAAATAGCAATGCGATTAATTCAAGTTATAATAATCAAATTTTGATTTCAACTTAGCACTGCTATATTCCATATTCGTTAATTCTAGCCTAATATGGAATATAGCAGTGCTAAGTTGAAATCGCAATTCGATTAATTCAAGTTATAATAATCGAATTGCGATTTCAACTTGGAGCTGGTTTACTATGGTTGGCTTGGTAGAATATGGCGAATGTATTCGTCATATTCCTCATAACGAAGTATTCTCCATCTTCGTTTTAGCTACTTATTCGTCAACTTCGCTAATTCTAGCAGAGACAGGTAAGTTTAATTCGATATGCGATTATATTACTTTGCTTTTTTTAATAAATAGATTATAATACTTGATAATTATAATTATTCTATCTATAAAAAAATGAAAAAAAGAATATAATCGCATAGCGAATTAAACTTAGCTGTCTCTATATTCAACTTTCCTATTTGATTGCTAGAATTAGCGAAGTTGACGAATATGGAGCTAAACGAAGATGGAGAATACTTTGTTATCTTCGTTTTGAGGAATATGACGAATACATTCGCCATATTCGCTAATTCTACAAAGCCAACCATAGTAAACCAGGTCCAAGTTGAAATCGCAATTCGATTATTATAACTTGAATTAATCGAATTGCGATTTCAACGTAATTCTCAAATCCGACAGTACATTCTAGTATGGAGACGTTCCCATGGTGATGGGGACGCTCCATGAGCATGGAAGTCGGCAGAAGCGGCAACGGGCACTGACTGGAGCAGCCAGGAAGTCAGGAATCCTAAGGACAGGTAAAAACAACTTTAGGGAAGTGGGAAAGAAATAAATATAACAAAAAAAAAAATAAAAAGAATATTCGAAATATCGAATTTATAGCACTATATTTGAAATATTCGCGAATTAGCGAAGTGCCGATATTCGCAAAAAAAAAAATCTTTGGAAATAGGAAATAGGGACACCAGAAATCAAATGCAATTCACAAAATGTGGCAAGGCCTCCTAGGTTAAGATCAAGCTTCCTGAATCATAGGAGAATGGTTAGGTGTACGTCGGTTAATCAGAGCACTCACTGACCTGGGTATGTGGGGAGCCTGGGTTTCATCACTTGTGATAACAGGATATATGCGTTTGGTATATTCATATACATTCACAAGATCACAGTCATTTGACCTTTATGTAGACCATGTCCTGAAATCTGAGAGGGTTTATAATTATAGATGCTGATACTATAGTCCTTTGTTATGAGGGTACGGCCTCTATCAGGTTTCTGGGTATAGTTTTGGAAGCCAAAATCAGGTGTGAATCAACTCCCAGTTTTTCCAAAACTTCATCCAGAAACCGGATTGTGTGGCCGTACCCCTAGATGCCACAAGAAATACTTGCCTATAGGTTTTCTGTTTACAATGGAATACTGTAAATGGTTCGCCAAAACTGTATGTTGCAGTGTAATCCTCTCAGGGCTCTTCATCTGAGAATATAATTCTAAAGTGAAGCATGCGGCAGATGTTTTTCAAACGATACAGGGAGAATAGAAGTGAAGTACAACAGTGCATCTCTTCCGTTGGAAAGTAATTTATTGGTTGCGGGATAAAAAGCAGAGAAAGTAAACATCCATCTCATCTTAGGCCCCTGTCACAGATTGATGGCTGCTTCCAGCAGCTGCCTGGAGGTAAACTCTGTGAAAAAAGGCATTCAGAGTACTTTATCTGTCTGACAGTTCAAGCTCCCATGTTTTGTTGGGACTCAGCTGCATCTTTATTGTCAATAGCAGTAGCGGTTGTAAATCTGAGCTATAGCTTCACCCTGAGGTGTCTCTACTTATGCACATAATAACACATATGTGCAGTCAAAGCGCTGCTCAAAATCATTTACCATCATTCAATGGAATAATATAACTTTTTGATGTCTTTATGCTGTTGTTATTGTTTTATGTCTTTGTGCGGCTGCTGGACTTTCGCCACAGAAAAGGTATTGATCAAGTTACTAACTCATCAGCGGGCAAAACCATGTTCTAAGTGCACAGAAGTTTCAATTTCATTAAGAAAAGCATTTTGCCACATGAAACCTAACGCTGTAATACTGAAGGCCATTAGCACCGCGAGTCTCAATCCATCATCATTTTTTATAGAGTTTGAAAATGAAACTGGCACCTATAAATTGGTTGGTAAAGAAGATGGAAATGAGCGAAGGCATCTCACCCTGCCAGCCAGAATCCTAGTCTGTACTGATGAGGAGTAAAAACTAATGTTCCAAGATCAGAGATTGGCTTACATTGGCTATAGAGACAGTTTGCTTCCTTCTGGAGGACATCTATTTAGCATATTTTCCCAAAGAGAGCATTGCTTATGAGACGCTCTACACTGATTGAATCCCGGATCTCCACAAGCAGAATGAATTCCTTCATAGAACTTTACAATACAATGGGTGAAATGCACAGCAATTTCTGATGCATAGCCTAAAATCTTCTCAGTCTTATTTCATAGCATTTGCCATTTCTCTTATGACAGCTAAACATATTGAATACATGGAAATCTTTAACCCCTTAGATGCCATGGTCAATATAAACTGTGGCATCTAAGAGCTATACAGAGGAAACTGACTCCCTCTGTCTCCCATCAGTATCCAGCAAAAGACATCATGGAATGCTGATGTCTCTGTACAGCAGTTTGAAGCCTACTGAAGGCCCCAGTGCTGCCTGCAGTATAAGGGTACTTTCTCACTAGCGTTTTTCTTTTCCAGCATGGAGTTCCGTCACAGGGGCTCTATACCGGAAAAGAACTGATCAGGCATATCCCCATGCATTCTGAATGGAGAGTAATCCGTTCAGGATGTCAGTTCAGTCGTTTTGACTGATCAGGCAAAAGATAAAACCGTAGCATGCTACGGTTTTATCTCCGGTGAAAAAAACTGAAGACGTGCCTGAATGCATTTTTTCCCATAGGAATGTATTAGTGCCGGATCTGGCATTCAAAATACCGAAATGCCGGATCCGTCCTTCCGGCATGCGCATGCGCAGACCGGTAAAAATGTGAAAAAAAAATACAAGACGGGTCCGTCTGTCCGCATGACAAGCGGAGAGACGGATCCGTCCTTGGAATGCATCTGTGAGACGGATCCGCATCCGGATCTGTCTCACAAATGTTTTCAGACAGCGGCAGATCGGCGCATCCGGCGGCCAGTTCCGACGACGGAACTGCCTGCCAGATCACACTGCCGCAAGTGTGAAAGTAGCCTAACCTAGCAGGCTGTGCTTCTCTGGTGCAGTCTGCTGGCGACAGTATAATTCTGTTGTACTGCATAAGCAGTATTAGAGAATTTTAGAAGTGATCACCTTTTGAAGTCCTCTTAGGAAACTGTTAAATGGTTAAAAAAAGTTAAATAAAAAAAGTAAAAAAATCCACACTACTGCAGATTTTTAATGCAACTGTAACTCGACAGTAGACTTGCGACACACCCTCTCGCAGCTATATCGTTTACTCATTTCTCCGTCAAATCAATTATCCCCCTCATACATGCACAATTGGGAGAGGGACTTGGGCCTCACTTTCACAACACAACAGAAAGACCGTTTCTTTACATTGACCCACAAGACTTCCATTACCAGTAGCAATCCAGAAGCGGTTTTAAGATCCTCTCTAGATGGTACAGGGTGCCTTCTAAACTACACTCCCTCACCCCAGTGGAGATCGAGGTACTATTCTTCACATCTTTTGGGGATGTCATGTGCTAGGAAGTTTTTGGTCGGAGGTATGGCATATAACCTCTAAATTCACCTTTCACGTTGTTCCTAACACACCTGCCTTTTTCTTGGTTCATAATAAAGAAATCCCCCTGTCTACCTATAAGAAGTTTGTGGAACGTCCTTTGGTTAATGCTGCGAGGGCATGTATTCCATTCCTATGGAGAGAGACATCTCCTCCCTCTATAACTCTTTGGTTTAGTAAGATACAGGAGAACATGAGAATGGAGAACTTACCGCATTGAAGGGTACACCTACCACGTTTCACAAAACGTGGCGACACTGGATCTTCTTCCAGGGCACCCCAGAGTGCCTATCTTTGTTTACCTCATAGGGGCAAAGTTTTCCAAGTGTTCTCAAAAAGGGGCTCCCCCCTTTTTTTTTTTCTCTCTATCCCTAACCCTTCTCCCTCGCTCTTTCTTTCTCTCAGCTTCCTCTTGTTCTTTCTTTCTTCCTTTACATGTTGATATTCTTACCTTATCTGGTCGTCCCAGGTAAGGTTATTTCCTACTTGTCTATTGAGGTATAGCCAGACAATGGGCACTATGACATATTTGACATGATTTCCCATTCGATCGACCGTATCTTGTACTTTGTGTATTTGCTTGACTTTCACCTGTAAGTCATTACTGTTTAACCTGTTTTTTATTATTACTGAAAAACTTTAAGAATTTACAAAAAAATGCACCTTTCTGCCATTGAAAATAAATCCCCTTCACTTAATTGGTATCACCAGGTCCTCTGGATAGGTCATTAGTATCTGAATGGTGGGGGCCTGACACCCGGGACCCCCCGCAATCAGCCGTTTGAGAAGGCACTTGTGCTCTTGTGAGCGCTGCAGCCTTCTCCGTATTAGGATAGGTCATCAGTATTAAAATCATGTAAACACCCCTTTAAAGCCCAAAACATGCTAGCCACTAGGAGGTTAGCTACGAAGCCTATTTTGAATAGGGTTTCTGATATTGCCACCAAGATCATCTGATTGAAGGGCCATTGTGCTTGCTTGAGTGCTGCTTCCTCTTTAGTGTTTACTACTCTTTTGTAGTTGCAGTGAAGTGTAATTACAGTTGTTCATCCTGTTAACATAAATGGGAGAGAAATATCAATATCTGAAGCTCAGACAACCCCTTTAAGGTCACAGGAATCACATTCTTAGACCACTAACTTTTAATTTTTCAGTTTATGTAATAAAAAATAAATTATATATATATATATATATTTAAATATATATATATATACACACACACACATATACAGTGACATGCAAATGGTTGGGCACCATTGGTCAAAATTACTGTTACAGTGAATAGTTAAGCAAGTTGAAGTTCAAGTCATCAGAAAATTACCTATTGTTTAAATCATGTTTTTATGTTTAACACATTTTTAAAGAATTTTTAGTGATGCTATCTTTAATTTTCCATGTCAATATCTGTATTTAAACAAAAATAAACATAAAATCCTGCAGTTTTTATCACTGGCCAATAAGCCTTATAATAGGCGCCACTTCTTGATCTGTATAGATCATTTTACTGCTGTTACTGCTTATCTGTATACAGAGGTGATATCATTACAGGCAGGATTAGAAGGACAGATATGACAATATCACAGTAGGTGACGGTCAAATCTGCACAGGGCAAAGACCATGCCTAGAAAACTCTTACATAGAAGTCAACTAGGCCTCCTCTTGACCATTGAGTCTTTGGACCATGAGGCTGCCGTAAAGCTATTTTCTTAATGCTGTTAAGAACAGCTTAGGCAAGATGGCCGCCCCCATAATCATGTTCAGGAAATAGAATAAACATATCTGCAAACAGAAAATAAAAACATAATAGAAAAAAAGATATGTGTTACTATCTCGTTTTAGCTTGGAGAAAAAAAATTGGGTGACTAATTTCCTTTATATTCCTTTTTATTCAATATCAGTGTATTATTTTGTATTATTTTATTTTTGTATGATTTTAGAGTGAAAAAAAGAAAGGCAGTACCTTGCAAAAGTATGGTAAACCAAGGTGATTTGAATGCTCAGATAACTTTGACCAATGTCTCAGACCTTAAATAGCCTGTTAGGGTTAAGGCTTGTTAAAAAGCCATGTAATGCAAATTTCAAAGTTTTATAAATATCCAGACTCCTCTAACCTTGTCCCAAAAACAGCAGCCATGGCTTCTTCTAAGCAGCTGCCTAACTTACCTGTCCAGACCCCAAAGGTGAGATCTACAGCTTTGGTGTGTCGGGAAAGACGTGCTGTGAACCATATCTCCTGGTGACATTACAGCATCCACAGCAGGTGTGTACTGGAGGAAACTAGCAGTGGGTTGATTGCTCAGCTGTTCTATTCCTGTGTGCTGTGTTCTGACTAATGGAGCACGGAGTCATGACCTATCAGGTTCTGATCCTGACACTCTGTGCTCTATTTAAACCCCTTGCTGGCCAGATACCATTGCCAGTGATAGGTTTTCACTCCCTAGCTGTGCTCCCATTTCTGTTCTGCGTGCATTTGGATTGCTTATTGTATTGATCTCAGCTTGCCTTTGACCACTCTCTGTCTCATGATTTGGTACTGTGTTTCCCGTGTGGTTCTAACTTCGGCTTGGCTATTCTGACTACCCTCTGTTGTCTAATTTGGTACTGCATTGTCCGTCCGGTTCCAACCCATTCCTATACGACTTTCTCTTTGTGTAGTGTTTTCTGTGTGTCAGTCCTGCATCTAGGGGAGTAGGGAACGTTGACCAGTTGCAGACTTGCCATCTAGGGCTTGCACTGAGAATTTCATGAAAAGAGCACCTCTCCAAGCATTAAGCAATAGAGTGGATCATTCATGCTTTGAGGTTGTGTTGCAGCCAATGGCACGGGAAATATTTCATAGGTAGAGGAAAGAATTGATTCAATGAAATTCCAGGAAATTCTGGATGCAAAGATAACACCAACGTTAAAAAAGCTGAAGTTGAAAAAAGGATGGCTTCTACAAATGCATAATGATCCTAAACACCTCAAAATCCACAATAAACTACCTCAAAAGGCTCAAGCTGAAGGTTTTACCATGGCCCTCACAATCCTCTGGTCTGAACATCATTGAAAATCTGTGGATAGACCTCAAAAGAGCAGTGCATGCAAGATGGCTCAGGAATCTCACACAACTAGAAGACTTTTGCAAGAAGGAGTAGATGAAAATCCCTCAAACAGGAATTGAAAGACTTTTGGCTGGCTATAAAAAAGCATTTACAAGCTGTGATACTAGCCAAAGGGGGTGCTGTTAGGTACTAACCATGTAGGGTGCCCAAAGTTTTTCAACAGGCCCTTTTCCATTTTTAAAATATTGAAAATGTAAAAAAAAAAGAAATATATATATTGTTTTTGCTTAAAATACTAAGGGAATGTGTCATCTTTAACTTTATGCCTTTCAGGTATTCATTTCATCTTCAACTTGCTTAACTGTTCACAGTATTTTTTTGATCTGGCCTTCCAAGAGCTAACATTTTTCTGTAAATGTAGGTATATTTGGGATTGTTTTTGCAGTATGAGATTTAGTTTTTAGTGGTACTATCTTTTTGGATACATGGAAATTATTGATTAACTTTTTTTAACCTCTTAAGGACGTAGGGCGTACTACACCCTATTTCCCGAGTCCTTAAGGACTCAGGGCGTACCGGTACGTCCTAACTTTAAATCGAGATTCCGGCGCCGCGGGGGTTAATCGAAACAGGATGCCGGCTGAAATCATTCAGCCGGCATCCTGTCACAACGCCGGGGAGGGGTAATGTGACCCCCCGTATCGGCGATTGCCGCAAACCGTAGGTCAATTCAGACCTGCGGTTTGCTGGGCTTTCTGCAGTTTCTGATCTCAGCGGTCCCTGACCACGGGGATCAGAAACTTTAAAATGCCCAAAATGTCGATTTTGCACCCCCCCCTGCACCCCTGCATGATTTTATGCCAGCGGGTGGTGCAGGGGGGGGTTGTGGGCGGTGGGGGCGATGCGCGATCGCGATCCCCCACCCGCCTCCTCTTGAAAATTCGTTGGTGGCAAGTGGTTATACCAGAGTGTCAGCACATTGCTGACACTCTGGTATAAACGGCTGACATCTGTGCAGATGTCAGCCGTTTAACCCTTTCCATACCGCGGTCCGTACGGACCGCTGTATGGAAAAGGTTAACTGTCAGGGTCAGGAAGCTCCCTCCCTCTCCCATCGGGGGGCTGCTGTGCCTTTGCAGCCCCCCGATGGAGAGGGAGAGAGCCCCCGACAGCCCCGTCCTTACCCTTCCCCGTCTGCGAAGTTGTGGCAGACGGGGAAGGTTCCCATGGCAACAGGACGCCTTCTCAGGCATCCTGCTGTCCATGGTGCTGAACAGATCTGTGCTAAAGGCATAGATCTGTTCAGACAAAGTGTAAAGTAAAATACAGTACAGTACCCTATATAGTGTGCTGTACTGTATTATACAGACATCAGACCCACTGGATCTCAAGAACCAAGTGGGTCTGGGTCAAAAAAATGAAAAAAGTGAAAAAAGTTAAGATAAAAAAACACATTTATCACTGAATAAAAATTTAAAAAATAAAATACACTACACATATTAGGTATTGCCGTGTCCGTAACGACCTGATCTATAAAACGGTCATGTTACTTTCCCCGCACGGTGAACGCTATAAAAAAAAAAAAAAACTATGAGAAAATTGACATTTTGCCCACCTTACTTCCCAAAAAAGGTAATAAAAGTGATCAAAAAAGTCGCATGTACGCCAAAATAGTACCAATCAAACCGTCATCTCATCCCGCAAAAATCCTACCCTACCCAAGATAATCGCTGAAAAACTGAAAAAACTTTGGCTCTTAGACTATGGAAACACTAAAACATGATATTTTTTGTTTTAAAAAATGAAATCATTGTGTAAAACTTACATAAATAAAAATAAAGTATACATATTAGGTATCGCCGCGTCCGTATCGACCGGCTCTATAAAAATATCACATGACCTAACCCCTCAGCTGACCACCGTAAAAAAAAAAAAAAAAAACGGTGTAAAAAAAGCAATTTTTTGTCATCTTACATCACAAAAAGTGTAATAGCAAGCAATCAAAAAGTCATATGCACCCCAAAATAGTGCCAATCAAACCGTCATCTCATCCCGCAAAAATTAGATAAGATAATCGCCCAAAAACTGAAAAAACTATGGCTCTTAGACTATGGAGACACTAAAACATCATTGTATAAAACTTACATAAATAAAAAAAATTGTATACATATTAGGTATCCCCATGTCCGTGACAACCTGCTCTATAAAATTACCACATGATCTAACCTGTCAGATGAATGTTGTAAATAACAAAAAAAAATGTGCCAAAAAAGCTATTTCTTGTTACCTTGCCGCACAAAAAGTGTAATATAGAGCAACCAAAAATCATATGTACCCTAAATTAGTACCAACAAAACTGACACCCTATCCCATAGTTTCTAAAATGGGGTCACTTTTTTGGAGTTTCTACTCTAGGGGTGCATCAGGGGGGCTTCAAATGGGACATGGTGTCAAAAAAACCAGTCCAGCAAAATCTGCCTTCCAAAAACCGTATGGCATTCCTTTCCTTCTGCGCCCTGCCGCGTGCCCGTACAGCAGTTTACGACCACATATGGGGTGTTTCTGTAAACTAATGAATTAGGGCCATAAATAATGAGTTTTGTTTGGCTGTTAACCCTTGCTTGTAACTGGAAAAAAAATGTTAAAATGGAAAATCTGCCAAAAAAGTGAAATTTTGAAATTGTATCTCTATTTTCCATAAAATCTTGTGCAACACCTAAAGGGTTAACAAAGTTTGTAAAATCCGTTTTGAATACCTTGAGGGGTGTAGTTTCTTAGATGGGGTCACTTTTTTGGAGTTTCTAGGGGTGCATCAGGGGGGCTTCAAATGGGACATGGTGTCAAAAAACCAGTCCAGCAAAATCTGGCTTCCAAAAACCATACGGCGCACCTTTCCCTCTATGCCCTACTGTGTGCCCGTACAGTAGTTTACGGCCACATATGGGGTGTTTCTGTAAACGGCAGAGTTAGGGCAATAAAGATACAGTCTTGTTTGGCTGTTAACCCTTGCTTTGTTAGTGGAAAAAATGGGTTAAAATGGAAAATTAGGCAAAAAAATTAAATTCTCAAATTACATCCCCATTTGCCAATAACTCTTGTGCAACACCTAAAGGGTTAACGAAGTTTGTAAAATCAGTTTTGAATACCTTGAGAGGTGTAGTTTATAGAATGGGGTCATTTTTGGGCGGTTTCTCTTATGTAAGCCTCGCAAAGTGACTTAGTGGTCCCTAAAAATTGGGTTTTTGTAAATTTCTGAAAAATTCCAAGATTTGCTTCTAAACTTCTAAGCCTTGTAACATCCCCAAAAAATAAAATATCATTCCCCAAATAATTCAAACATGAAGTAGACATATGGGGAATGTAAAGTCATCACAATTTTTGGGGGTATTACTATGTATTACAGAAGTAGAGAAACTGAAACTTTGAAATTTACAAATGTTTCCAAATGTTTGGTAAATTAGGTATTTTTTATGCAAAAAAATTTTTTTTTTTACTTCATTTTACCAGTGTCATGAAGTACAATATGTGATGAAAAAACTATCTCAGAATGGCCTGGATAAGTCAAAGTGTTTTAAAGTTATGAGCACTTAAAGTGACACTGGTCAGATTTGCAAAAAATGGGCAAGTCCTTAAGGTGAGGGAAAAAAAGCAGTTTCATTGATATATTTTTTTTTTTACTTTGTTAAAAAGGGCAGTTGAAATAATGTATTATCTTCATCAGAGATGAGCGAAGTATTGCAAAATTTGATTCCGCTGCTTCACTGAGTTTCAAGTGCATGGGTCTGCGATCCGCCTGTGGCCAATTTGCGGTCCGCAGCACGGGCACGGAGCCCTTACGTTCGTGTGAACCAGCCCTAAGACAGATTTTTATTTTTTCATTTTTCGGTACTTCTAACAGATCGGAAGAAGGGAAATCTATATTCAGATGTGAACAGGCCTTAACTTTTCAACCATATGGGGATTAATAAGGATAATTTTCCCATTATCTTTTCATCTGACAGTACAGAAATAAGGAAAACATAACACTAATGTGATCTTCACTAGTGATGATCGAGCATGATCGGCCAAACACCAGTTCGGCTCAAGCATCGCGATGCTCGGCACATCGCGGTGTTCAGCCGAATACCGCGTGTGCTTGAGCGCCATGCTTGAGTCTCCTCCCCGCACATTTGTTGGCTGCTACGCAGCCAATAAACGTGCAGCTAAGTACTTCTACTCACTGTAATGCCGTAGCCATGTTGGTTACTGGCATTACAGTGATTGGCTGGCCGGAATGCATCATCGGGTGCTATAAAGCACCCAATGATACGTGGTTCGGCCAGTCTTAGTCAGGGAGAGCTGTGCTGTAGAATTTAATTTTATTTTTTGGTTGGGCAGGGTTGGTGTTAGAGACCCAAAAGTCCTTGTAAGGACTATTGTTGTGTCTGGCAGCAATATATATTATTAGCGCAACCTGCGCTAAATTGCTTGCAATTGTTAGAGACCCAAAAGTCCTTTTAAGGACTTTTTGTTGTATCTGGCAGCAATATATATTTTTAGCGCAACCTGCGCTAAATAGCTTGCAATTGTTTGGCCGCTGCAGACAGCGACACCATCTGCGCTACATCTCCTGTGTAACGTGTGCGAAGCCTAAAAATATCTGTGACATCCAGTGTACTTTTTCCGTGGACGGTATCCGCTGCGAATAGTTACATTACCTGTGCTACATCTCCTGTATAATGTTTGTGCATCCGTAGACGCTGCGGACAGCGACATTATCTGCGCTACATCTCCTGTTTAAGGTGTGCGCATACTAAAAATATCTGTGACATCCAGTGTACCTTTTCCGTAGATGCTGCGTGCAGCGACATTATCTGCGTTACATCTCCTGTTTAAGGTGTGTGCATACAAAAAACTTTTTAGGTAGATGGTGTCCGCTGCCGACAGTTACATTACCTGCGCTACATCTCCTGTATAACGTTTGCACATCCTAAATATCAGTGACATTCAGTCTAATTTTTTCGCTGCTGGTGGCAGCGACATTACCTGCGCTACTTCTCCTGTATAACGTTTGCGCATCATAAATATCAGTGATATTCCTTGTAATTTTTTATTAGCCGCTGGTGACAGCGACATTACCTGCGCTACATCTCCTATATAACGTTTGCGCATCCTAAATATCTGTGACATTCAGTCAAATTTTTTCGCTGCTGGTGGCAATTGCAATTGGGGAATGGCAATTAGTGTTTCGCGAGGTGAATCATGATGATGATGAGACACAGTTGCCAATAAGTCAATGGCAATTAGTGTTTTAAGAGGTTGATGATGAGAATGAGACACAGTTGTCAATAAGTGAGGTTGTTGTTAGGCCATCAAGTCAGGAAGATGAGCAGAGTGAGGAAGTGGAAGAGGAGGTGATGGATGAAGAAATCACTGACCCAAACCGGGAAGGTGGCAAGCCGAGTGAGCACAGCAGAACAGAGGGGGAGGGATCCGCAGCACCGCAACAGGCTGGAAGAGGCAGTGGGGTGGCAAAAGGGAGAAGGCGGGCCACACCAAAACAGGCCCGCAATTGTTCCCCGGTGTTCCCACTTGCAGCAATCTCCCTTGCTAAGGGCTAGATGTTCCGCAGTCTGGCGCTTTTTTGAGGAAAGTGCGGACAATAAAAAAAATTCTCATTTTCAACCTGTACCGTACCAAAATGAGCAGGGGCGTGAACACTAGCAACCTCACCACCACCAGCATGATCCGCCACATGGCATCAAAGCACCCTAATAGGTGGTTGGAACGCTTGGGTCCACAATCAGTGTCTGCGGGTCACACCACTGCCTCCTCTTCCCCTGTGTTACGTGCTGGCCAATTCTCAGGCCTCCCACCCTGCACCTGGACCTTCCCAAGCACCATCAGCTAGCACATCCACCTCTGTGTCCCAGGGCAGCGTACAGATGTCCATACTCCAGGCCTTTGAATGAAAGCTCAAATACCCAGCCACCCACCCACAGGCCATAGCACTAAATGCGCACCTTTCCAAATTGCTGGCCCTGGAAATGTTGCCATTTAGGCTTGTGGACACTGAGGCTTTCCACAGCCCGATGGTGGCGGCGGTCCCTCATTACTCAGTCCTCAGCCGCCACTATTTTTCCCGTTGTGCTGTCCCCGCCTTACACCAGCATGTGTCCCGTAACATCACCTGTGCCCTGACCAACGCAGTTATTTGGAAGGTCCATTTAACGACTGACACAAAATTTTCCTGGGGCACACTGGGTGAACGTTGTGGAGGCTGGGAGCGAGTCGTACCCTGGGATGGCACAGGTGCTACCAACACCAAGAATTGCGGGCCCTACTTCCATCAGGATTTCCGCCACCACCTATATTAGTGGCTGCAACCCCCCTTCTCCTCCTCCTTCTCCACTTCGACCTCTGAATTATCATCTTTCAGCACCAGTCAGCCCTAAGTCAGTTTCACTGCAGTGGAGAAGCGGCAACAGGCCGTGCTTTAAATAATCTGTTTAGGTGACAAACAGCACACCGCTGCAGAGCTGTGGCAAGGTATAAGGGGCCAGACTGAGCTGTGACTCTAGCCACTCAACCTAGAACCAGACATGGTTGTGTCTGACAATGGCTGTAACTAGGTGGCAGCTTTGGAGCTCGGCAAGCTCACACACATACCATGCCTAGCCCACGTGTTCAACTTAGTGGTTCAGCGGTTTCTCAAAATCTACCCCAATTTGTCTGAGCTACTGGTGAAGGTACGCCGCGTGTGTGTCCATTTCCGAAAGTCATCTACAGCTGCCGTCAGTCTGGCAACACTGCGGCACCGCTTGCAATTGCCAGCTCATCGTCTGTGCGACGCAAGCACGAGCTAAAACTCCACATTACACATGTTGGCCAGGCTTTGTGAGCAGCAGAGGGCAGTAGTGGAATACCAGCTGCAACATGGTTGTCGCCTTTCCAGTCAGCTTCTGCGAGTTGGCATGGATGTCAAACCTCTGTGAGGTTTTTCGCAACTTTGAGAAATCAACACAGATGGTGAGCGGTGATGCCGCTATTATCAGTGTATCCATCCCACTTCTGTGTCTACTGAAACGCTCGCTGCTCACAATGAAGGCGGACGCTTTGCATGTGGAAAAGGGGGAAGACAGTACACAGGGTAATAGCCAGACCACCCTCCGTTCGTCTTCTCAGCGCAAATTGGACTATAAGGAGGAGGAGCAGGAGACGTTTGCCTCCGCTACAGAGGGTAGTACCCACAGCAGGTTTATTCCATCTGTTCAGAGTGGATGGGCCAAAAAGGAGGAAGAGGATGAGGAGATTGAGAGTCATCCTCCTGATGAGGATAGCGAAGTCTTGTCTGTTGGGACCCTGACACACATGGCTGACTTTATGTTATGCTGCCTTTCCCGTGACCCTCGTGTTATACGCATTTTGGCCAACACGATTACTGGTTGTTCACCCTTCTGGACCCCCGCTACAAAGAGAAATTCTCATCTCTCATTCCTGTGGTGGAGAGGACTAGCAAAATGGTGCAATACAAGAAGGTCCTTGTGGAGAAATTGCTCCAAAAATGTCCAGCTGACAATGCTGGCAGCAGAGTATGTCGTTCCTTGGGCAACCGATGAGGGGAGACAAGGGGAACACACAGAAGTTCCGACAGAGGCAAGTCAACACTCTCCAGGGCCTGGGACAGTTTTATGACACCCGCCAGTAACCTCACCCTGATGCGCGGCCTAGTGTCACAAGAAGAGAAAAGTTTTGGAAGATGGTGAAGGAGTACGTAGCAGACCATGTCAGCGTCCTCAATGATCCCTCTGTGCCTTACAACTATTGCGTGTCCAAGCTGGACACGTGGCACGAACTGGCGCTCTACGCCTTGGAAGTGCTGGCCTGCCCTGCCGCCAGCGTTTTGTAAGAGTGGATATTTAGTGCTGCTGGGGTCATAATAACTGATAAGGGCATCCGACTGTCAACTGAAAATGCTGACAGGTTGACTCATCAAAATGAACAATGCCTGGATTGCCCCTGACTTCTTTACTCCACCAGAGGGAAGTGGCTGCACATAAAGGCACTTTATTGAAATATCACAAATAAATTCCATGTGCCTTTTATGGTGTATTGAATACACTGTATTCCCATGCACCACTTCCACCACAAAAAAAGGATATATGGTTCAATCTTCATTTTCTCATCCTTGTCCTCCTCCTCAATCATATCAACATGCTTATTAAGCTGCCCTAGCTCCTAATGTTTTAGAGGGTCAGCTCAGCAGCAGGCCCTCAACCATAATTGTTTCATTGGTCAGCTCAGCATCAGGCCCTCAACCATAATTTTTTTTGATGGTCAGCCCAGCAACAGGCACTCGCCCCTAATGTTTTAGAGAGTCAGCTCAGCAGCACACCCTCGCCAATAATGTTTTAGATGGTCAGCTCGGCAGCAGTCCCTCGTCCCTAATGTTTTAGATGATCAGCAAAGCAGCAAGCCTTCACCCATAATGTTTTAGATGGTCAGCTCAGCAGCAGGCCCTCGCCCATAATATTTTAGATGATCAGCTCGGCAGCAGGCCCTCGCCCATAATGTTTTAGATGGTGAGCTCAGCAGCAGGCCCTCGCCCATAATGTATCAGATGGTCAGCTCAGCAGCAGACCTTCGCCCATAATTTTTTCCATGGTCAGATCAGCAGCAGGCACTTGCCCCTAATGTTTTAGAGAGTCAGCTCACCAGCAGACCCTCAACCATAATTTTTTCGATGGTCAGCTCAGCAGCAGACCCTCACCCCTAATTTTTTTGATGGTCAGATCAGCAGCAGGCCCTCGCCCCTAATGTTTTAGAGGGTCACCAACAGGCCCTTGCTCCTAATGTTTTTGAGGGTCACCAGCAGGCCATCAATCATAATTTTTCAAGGGTGTGTAGGAGTCTCACTACCTGAACAATTGTACCACAATGTGAATGAGGCCCTCCTTTATGTGATATACAGGTTGTATCGGAGTGCCTCTTCCTTGTAATTTTTGGCAGCACTTGCACTTTACATACAAGTAAAGAATGTTTCCTAACAATTTTTCCTCTAAAATTGATTTTATCTTCGGTTTTGTGCATATTATTGTCAGTCTGTAAAATTGGCTTACTACTCGGAAAACATTGTTCCCAGCAGCGACCTGGGAGTCCAAGATGCTTCCAGACATCCTCCCCATGCTGTTCCCGAACCATTTCAGTGGTGTTTACATCAATTTCTGACCTTTTCATGTGAACCAGACACCCTCCCCTCTTCAGAGCAGGAGGGTGCCTGGTTTAATGCTCGGGTTCTCCCATTGAATTCCATTGTGCTCGGGTGCTTGATAGAGCACCCGAGCATCCCAAAGTGTTCTACTCGAGCACCCAAGCACTTTGTTGCTCGATCAACACTAATCTTCACCTAAGCTGTTGGTGATACCATCGATTAAATTATTACATAAACGCATTTCAACCTCCATAGAAAAGATGCTCTGGAGCTGGAAAAAGTACAGACGAGAGCAACTAAACTGATGAGGGACACGGAGGGTCTTGGTTATGAGGAAAAATTCAAATAATTTATGTAGTTGGTCTTGAAAAGAGACGTGTAAGGGGGACATAATTAACCTATACAAGTATATAAATGGGCCATACAAAAAATGTGATGAAAAACTGTTCCATGTAAAATACCCACAAAAGACAAGGGGAACTGCCTCCGACTGGAAAAGAAAAAATTGTCTCCAGAGGCGTCAAGGATTCTTTACTGTAAGAACTGTAAATCTGAGGAATATACTTCCTCAGGACATGGTCACAGCAGGAACAGTGGACAGTTTAAAAAGGGTTTAGATGAATTCTTAAAAGTAAATGACATTAATGCTTATGAAAATGTGTAGAAATCTGGGTCTCACTCCCCTTTTTCTGAAATTCTTGCCCCCTCCTTTCCCTTGGTTGAACTTGATGGACTTATGTATTTTTTCACCTATATTAAATATGTAACCTCCTGGGTCATGCATATTGTAATATGAACATATCTTGCTCTATGTAAGAGTGCCATCCTCTTGATCAAGTAGTCTGTCTTTTAAAGGGGTTCTGCCATTAAAATGAAAATCAGGCATCATATAGTACATGACAATCACTTTTTTTTAAGAAAGCAAGAACCAGCCCTGTACCCCACATGGATCCAGAGATCTCCCCATTCAATTATGCATTTGCTTTGCTACAGTCATGTGAAAAAATTAGGACACCCTTTGAAAGCATGTGGTTTTTTGTAACATTTTTAATAAAAGGTTATTTCATCTCCGTTTCAACAATACAGAGAGATTAAAGTAATCCGACTAAACAAAGAAAACTGAAGAAAAGTCTTTTCAAGATCTTCTGTAAATGTCATTCTACAAAAATGCCTATTCTAACTGAGGAAAAAGATAGGACACCCTTGCCCCTAATAGCGAGTGTTACCTCCTTTGGCTGAAATAACTGCAGTGAGACGGTTCTTGTAGCCATCTACCAGTCTTCGACATCGGTCTGAGGAAATTTTACCCCACTCCTCAATGCAGAACTTTTTCAGCTGTGAGATGTTTGAGGGGTTTCTTGCACGTACAGCCCTTTTCAAGTCACCCCACAGCATCTCAATGGGATTCAAATCTGGACTTTGACTTGGCCATTCCAGGACTCTCCATTTCTTCTTTTTCAGCCAATCTTTGGTTGATTTACTAGTATGTTTTGGGTCATTGTCATGTTGCATGGTCCAGTTCCGCTTCAGCTTTAATTTTCTAACTGATGGTCTCACATGTTCTTCAAGCACCTTCTGATACACAGTAGAATTCATCGTGGATTCTATGATGGTGAGCTGACCAGGTCCTGCTGCAGCAAAGCAGCCCCAAACCATGACACTTCCACCTCCATGCTTCACAGTTGGTATGAGGTTCTTTTCTTGGAATGCTGTGTTTGGTTTACGCCAAACATGTCCTCTGCTGTTGTGTCCAAATAATTCAATTTTGGACTCATCTGTCCAAAGAACATTATTCCAGAAGTCCTGGTCTTTGTCAACTTTATCCTTGGCAAATGTCAGTCTGGCCTCGATGTTTCTCTTGGAAAGCAAAGGTTTCCTCCTTGCACACCTCCCATGCAAGTTAAACTTGTACAGTCTCTTTCTGATTGTAGAGGCATGTACTTCTACATCAACAGTAGCCAGAGCCTGCTGTAGTTCTCGAGATGACACTTTAGGGTTTTTGGAGACCTCTTTTAGCATCTTGCGGTCTGCTCTTGGGGTGAACTTGCTGGGGCGACCAGTCCTGGGCATGTTGGCAGTTGTTTTGAAAGCCCTCCACTTGTAGACTATCTTCCGGACAGTGGAATGGCTGATTTCAAAATCTTTTGAGATCTTTTTAAATCCCTTCCCAGACTCATAGGCTGCTACAATCTTTTTTCTGAAGTCCTCTGACAGCTCTTTTGCTCTCACCATGGTGCTCACTCTCACTTCAACAGTCAGGAGCACACCAAACTAAATGTCTGAGGTTTAAATAGGGCAAGCCTCATTCAACATGCAGAGTAACGATCTACTAATTATGTGCACCTGGTGTGATATACCTGTGTGAGATCTGAGCCAATTTAAGAGGGAATACATGTGAGGGTGTCCTATCTTTTTCCTCAGTTAGAATAGGCATTTTTGTAGAATGACATTTACAGAAGATCTTGAAAAGACTTTTCTTCAGTTTTCTTTGTTTAGTTGGATTACTTTAATCTCTCTGTATTGTTGAAACGGAGATGAAATAACCTTTTATTAAAAATGTTGCAAAAAACCACATGCTTTCAAAGGGTGTCCTAATTTTTTCACATGACTGTATATTCTCTTTAGGTTGGCAGCTCAGGGGGTATGTCCTCTTTGCTGTAGCTCTTTTTCTGTAAATGCCACAGCTTCTAACAGAACACATGACTGGTGTCAGCTGAAAATTTAAAGTGAGTGTGTCCAACCACAAAAAAATAAGGACAAAAAAAATAAGGAAAAAAATAAACAGCAGGTGGCGCTATACAGATACATTTTATTGAATAACTCACTGGCTATACAAAATGTTTAATTACTTGCAATAACAAAAGCATTTAGATCCATGTGCTTGGTTGAAAAATGTAGAATATGTTTCTTGGCATAACCTGTTTGAGGTACGGGGTCATGACTATGGGAATGACTATGAAAGCAACACACTAAATTGGCAGACGCGGAGGTGATAAATAAGTGTCTCCAGATTTGGATGTAAAATGGGGAACTACTTTTGAGTACATTACTTTGGCGTTAGTTGTAGGTGTGTTTGCTTCTAGAGGTTCCAAACTAATGAATGACAAATCAGATGATAGAAGAAGCAGATGACAATGTGTGATTCTTGTGGGAATGAGGAAAAACTGGGGAAACAAGCAGCTTAAGATATGTGCTGCAGTATATTTTCATCTCCAGGTGACATTCAAAAGAACTATACCATTTATCAGAGTGCGTCAAGGATAAATCCCTTCTCTCATACAGATAGATGACATGGTCTCTTCTTTTTGCTGGTGCCTTTAGTTAAATAACCTCCATGTTTCCATCTCTTCAGATCACAATCACTCAGATGTGCAGCGGCACAATTCAGTCGCCATGCATTTTTCATGTTCAGAACTTGCGCTCATGTCACACCAGTCAGAGAAAGGGGGATTGATTAAGGAGTAGTTTGACGACTTGGCTGATTACCAGAGATCAGGAAATAAAAGTGCGGCTGTAAGGAAAACTACTGCTACACATAATTTTAACAACTCTTCAGGAAACAAGCTAATAAGAGATTTACCACAAAAACAAGCCAGTAGCATTACACTGGTCACATGTAAGAGAGGTCACAAAAAAGAAATCTGTTCATACGTCACATTTTGAATACATATATTTTGAACTCCACAAAGACATATTGGGGCACATTTATAAACAATGTAGGGTTTGTAATTTGTGTATATGTTCCAACTTCATAAATATGTCACTTAGACAACGGCATTATTCATACAACTACTATTTCTTGAAATTAATTTCAGGTCATATTCTAATAAAACGATCGGCAGATTTGATTCAGGCACAAATTTATTCGACTTGAATCAAAATTGCTGAGAATGCCTTGAAAAGTCGTTTACGACATTCTGAGGTCTCCTAGGTCTGTATCCAAACCTTTTCAAGTGCCTTTAATGCAAAAACAGCATTAGTAATGTCAAAGTGACAGCAACAGATATGGCTATGGGGAAACGAATGGTAGCGGGTGGTAACAAACAGCCTGTTTAATAACACACTGTGATGTCTGGTTTTATTTTTTAACATGGTCTCCAAATGATCCCTTTTTGGTGGCAGATGCCTTCTTTGTTTTTGACCTGGAAAATGGTGTCCATCATTTTCAGGGATTTATCAAAATTGAATCGCAAAAGATTCAGATTAGGCTGGAATTTTAATTTTTGGGAATTTCAAGACAAATTTAACTTGTTTAGAATTTATTTGCTCATCTCTACTCACTCCCATACTTGAATGAGCTATTCTGATCCACCAGAATGGACCAATGTAGGACATACACTTGAATTCGGGAATGTGAATCTAATAATAAAAGAGATCTGTGAATAGCGCCCTTGACTTGTCTAGCGCCATGCGCCGTCTGTTTTTAAACTGGACAGACTTGTGAAGAAAAAAGTTGTCAGGTGAAAAATCCCATATGTGAATTTGGCACACATGCACACAGTTCAGTACAAAACTGCTACAAACTAATTTGACCTGGCATAGACTGGCAGTTTTCTGGTTAGATCCCATTCCCAAATTTTAAAAATACCAGAATGTGAGAAAAAGAAACCACAAATACTCTCCAGATGCTTTATAAATTTGGCTTGTGCCATTCTCTATTTCAAAAATCTCTCTCTTACAATCTAAGGTTACATTTTTCTTTATAAATTGTAGACTCTAAACTTTACTTTTTGAGTTCTCTTAAATTTTTTCGATTATTTTGACTCAGTCACAGTGTTTCTTGGATTCTTTTATCACATCACAATGCCATGAAGCTCAGGACACACTGATCCACACTAATGACTGTGTGTTTCTTATTTTTCCTGAAGATTTTCAATTATCTGTTCACTGTGCAAAGAAAACACAGGCTTATCCAGAGAGCAGAGCTCATTCAGTCTGCTAGTACTGGCATTAATCAGATTCATGTTTCTCCTTGCTGTGCCATCTGTTTGATGACTCCTTTTCAGGTTTGTGCGCAGTGTTATTACTAATTTTAACAAGTGACTGTCTGAATTATTACATGTCATTTCCTTTTGACAGTGGGTATGAACAGGACAAAAGCGTGTTGCGTAGAAAAGAATGGGAAAGGAGAAGTCAAGATGTACAGCCAAGTGATGATGTCTTTCTTGCCAATTATCCCCTTTTCAGCGAACCATACAAGGTAATGTATATATATATCGGTTTTCCTAAATTAGAGGCGAAAAAAAACCTGTATAAACCTATAGACCCAGGTAAAAAGGAAACTGGCACCACAAAAATGCAGTGTGATTTGTAGGCAGCATGTTCTAGAGCAGGAGGAGCTGAGCAGATTAATAAATACTTTTATTGGAATTGATTCCATAAATCTACACTATATTCTGGTAGTCATGTAGGCGGTGTTACTCATTTATCGCTTCATGACAGTGCATACAGGGAAGTCTGTCAATCATTAATAGTACCACGCACATGACGCCTTAGTCTAAAATGGCCAGAGGTTTAGATGAATACATTACAAGTTTTACTGAATCTTTTCCTATAAAACTACATATCAATCTTCTCAGCTCCTCTTTATCTATAACATGCTGCCTGTACATTGCACTGCATGTTCTTAGTGAGTTATTTTTGACACTTACATATCTATAATCAGTAGCATTCCGCCATTTCTACCGCAATGGCTTTGTCAGGTTAGGTTGGTAACAGTACAGTGACATTGCTACAAAGGAAACCATGGAAGTGCTATATCAAAACTAGCACCATGAAATGTTTTGCTGCCTACAGCAGCTACTACAGGAAGCCACTGTGCCCTTGTATATGAAGTCATCTGAGAAATTCTGTAATGTTAATAATGTTTGTATTCTGTTCACACTTCATTGCAAATCAGCAAGAAATAGGTTGTATGTTTAGGCATACAGTGGTATGCATGGTCCATATTACCCCATTGTCAAAAAAAATTATATGTTTTTTACTGTGTGCATCTGTATTGGAAAGCGCAGCAGACTACGCTTTACTATAAAAAGAAAAAAGTTACAGCTGCCCAGTATATGCCAAAAAGACACTTTTCTTGGCGTATGCTGGGTGCACATGCGCAATGTATGAACAGAGCATTTATGTTCCTACTGTGCACAAAACATATAATAAAAAATGTATACATAATAATTATTCTGCAAGCTAATCAATGTTTAATACCTTATAGCTACAGTGGAGAAAATAAGTATTCTTCTGAGTTTTCCCACTTACAAAGAATAGAGAGCTCTGTAGTTTTTTTTGTAGGGACACTTCAACTGTGAGAGACAGAATCCCCAAAAAATCCAGAAAATCACATTTTATGATTTTTAAATAATTAATTTGCATTTTATTGCCAAAAATTTGTATTTGATACAATAGTAAAACAGAATTTAATATCTGGTACTGAAACCTTTGTTTGCAATTAAAGAGGTCAGACGTTTCCTGTAGTTCTTGACCAAGTTTGCTAACACTGCAGCAGGGATTTTGGCCCACTCCTCCATACAGATCTTTTCCAGATCTTTCAGGTTTCAGGGCTGTCGCTGGGGTACATTGAGGTTCAGCTCCCTCCAAAGATTTTTGATTCAGTTC
The DNA here is from genome assembly GCF_014858855.1 of Bufo gargarizans. Classification (NCBI taxonomy): domain Eukaryota; kingdom Metazoa; phylum Chordata; class Amphibia; order Anura; family Bufonidae; genus Bufo; species Bufo gargarizans. The sequence continues at coordinate 206,586,803 of NC_058082.1, read as the reverse complement.
AGATCCGGAGACTGGCTTCACAGTTGGGATGGTGTTCTTGAGGTTGTACTCATCCTTCTTCCTCCTCCGAGTGGAGTTGATACCAAAAAGTTATATTTTGGTCTCATCTGACCACATGACCTTCTCCCATGCCTCCTCTGGATCATCCAGATGGCCATTGGTGAACTTAAAACTGGCCTGGACATGTACTGACCTGAGCAGGGGGACCCTGCATACCCTGCAGCATTTTAAGCCATGACAACATAGTGTGTTACAAACGGTAATCTTTGAGACTGTAGTCCCAGCTCTCTTCAGATCATTGACCAGTCCTCCCGTGTAGCTCTGGGCTGATTCCTGACCTTTCTCAGAATCATCCTTACCCCCAAGAGGCGAGATCTTGAATGGAGCCCCAGACTGAGGAAGCTTGACAGTCATCTTGTGTTTCTTCCATTTTTGAAGAATTGCGCCAGAAGTTGTTGCCTTCTCACCAAGCTGCTTGCCTATTGTCCTGTAGCCCATCCCAGCCTTGTGCAGGTCTACAATTTTGTCCCTGGTGTCCTTAGATAGCTCCTTGGTCTTGGCCATGGTGGAGAGGTTGTAGTGTGATTGATTGAGTGTGAGGACAGGTGTCTTTTATACAGGAAACAAGTTCAAACTGGTGCAATTAATACAGGTAATGAGTGCAGAGTAGGAAGGCTTCTCAAATAAAAACTAAAAAAGGCCTGTGAGAGCCTGAATTCTTGCTGGTTGGTAGGTGATCAAATACTTATTTCATGCAAATTAATTACAAATACAATGTGATTTTATGGATTTTATTTTTTAGATTCTGTCTCACAGTTGAAGTGTACCTATGATAAAAATTACAGACCTCTCCATTCTTTGAAGGTGGAAAATCGCGAGCGTATCAAACACTTATTTTCCCCACTGTATCTGTGGAACTGACGAAGATCAGCCACCATACAGTGACTGGATAACACCATCATACAGTGACTGTATAATGCCACTATACAGTAACAGGATAACACTGCCGTACATATAGTGATTGTAGTGGATGGCACTCCTGTTTGTGGTAGTCGGTGCTCAGCGGAAGAGGTCTGTCAGACTATACTTATATAAACCACGGCACTCGATATATTGCAAAATAAGATTCTTTTTTATTTATTGTCCATCCCAAATGGATCTTTTTGTAAATACACTGGCCAACGTTTCGGTCCGTTAGGACCTTGATCACGGCCTGAAAAATATATAGGTACAACATTTTTTTTAGTACCTCATAGGTACAATATCAATGGACAATAATTAGTACAAAAATTGTCAGAACAAAATAATAGACAAAATATTACAACTTCAATAGATGTCTATCGCAAGTATATAGAATCAATGAAATAAATGAATAAGTGCGCCATATAGGGGCAGGTTGGATAATGCTTGGCAGGACGTAGGAAGTTGTCTGTGTCTTCGTTGTAAAATTATTGTTGGACCTGTATATAAAAGGGTCATAGAGTATGTAAGTACAGGTTACTCTAATACTGCAATCGACGATGTGGGTTAAAGCAGAACATACTTGTATGGTCACAGAGTATGGTCATTGACTAGCCTATGAGGGAAACTCACAGAATAATCATGTCAAGGAGGTTTGCAAGTATATAAATGTCATGGGTTTGACATTAAATAGGTAGATATAGACTCTTGTGATGGGGAACAGTGCAATCGTGTCTACTGGATAAGCTTGGAGCTGATGAGAGCCATATTAATGTAGCTATACATTAATATACCTTGTGAGAGCCATATCAATGTAGCTACATATTAGTGTACCTTGTGGTCAGGATTCACAGAGATAAGTAATAGGGATCAGCGACAAAACAAAGTATAATTGATCCAGGAAAACACTAATATTGAGCATATATATATATACAGAGAACGGCTAAAGGCAGTGCGTCTGGCATAATAATATAGCATAATATAACATGTCATGGAGACAGACCTTAGTGCAGGAGACCGGAGATATCAGGAGGACCTGGTGTGTCCGTGCTCATAGTGAGTTTAAATGGGGAGATAAGGGAGATCTGCGCAGGCGCCGGCGTCTCTCGGCCTTTGCCGAGGTATCGCGAGGACAGTGACGTCACTCGCGCATGCGTAGTGGTTCGTATTGTCAGGTTAGGCAGAGCCAGGGCTCGCTTTGTATTGCGCATGCGCTTGGAGGTAGAGGAACGTATCTATGAAGATCGCTACAGTTCTAGATACTGTATCATATGCTGTGTATGTTTGCTATATATTGTACAATATAATCGGCTCCATGATATATGCTATATATGAAGGTCTATAAGGCAACTAATAATTAACACTCTTTGATAATATACTACCTGTGTTGTTGAGACTATGGGGGTCATTTTGTCTGTGGAGATAGGAGAAAAGAAAGTTAGAATTATATGATATACAATAATCTAAACAAATAGATAATTAATAGCATACAAATGGATATCCTAATAGACTTATTGCGTTATAGTCTATTTATTCGTATGGGTGCTGAGTTTGTAGGAAAAGAACATATGAAACGTCAAATCCAAGGAATATGGTTCCCATTAATTCCTTGCTTCCTTGCAGAAAATTGTTTATAGGTTAAGTTAAATCCTGAAGTCAAAGTCCCTGTTCATTCCATGGGGGAAAAGAGTCTTTAACTCGAAGATCCAGAATGATTCCCGTTCTTTGAGACGAGCGATTCTATTGCCTCCGCGTCGGCTTTGTGACACATATTCTAGCACCTGGAATTGAAGCTGGTTGATCTGATGTTTATTTGATATGAAGTGATGTGGGACCGGGAGTTCAGTTCTATTGCATCGGATGTCGGACTTATGTTTGGATATACGGTCACGTACGCATTGGGTCGTTTCGCCTACATATGCCAGGCCACATGGGCATTTAATAAGATAGACTACAAAGGACGAGTTACAAGTATAAAAATCTTTTGCTTGATAGATTTTGCCCGAGTGGGGATGTGTAATCCTATTTCCCTTCATGACATTGGTGCACTGGGCACAATGTAGGCATGGGTAGGTGCCCGTCTTGCGGGGGGCCAGAGTGGTTTGTCGTATTTGTGGTAGGAATGAGCCCACATCAGCCTGTACTAATTTGTCTTTGAGATTGGTGGGACGTTTATAACACATACGGATTGGGTTACTGAACTCGGACACTTTGGGATATGACCGTTCTAATATGGACCAATGTTTTTTAATTATATTTTGGATCTTTGATACAAAAGGATGGTAGGTGGTTATGAAAGGAATACGTGGGGAAGCTGCAGGTCTGGAGGAGCATGAATGAGTTTGCTGGGCTAGGGTCAGTTCGTCTTCTAGTAATCTAGTGGGGTAGCCTCTATCCGTGAATTTGCTTGCCATTTCTTGGAGGCGTTGTTCGCAGAGTGAGGGGTCGGCTACTATTCTAGTTACTCGTGTAAACTGAGATCGTGGTAAGGATTGCTTGGTATACCAAGCAATCCTTACCACGATCTCAGTTTACACGAGTAACTAGAATAGTAGCCGACCCCTCACTCTGCGAACAACGCCTCCAAGAAATGGCAAGCAAATTCACGGATAGAGGCTACCCCACTAGATTACTAGAAGACGAACTGACCCTAGCCCAGCAAACTCATTCATGCTCCTCCAGACCTGCAGCTTCCCCACGTATTCCTTTCATAACCACCTACCATCCTTTTGTATCAAAGATCCAAAACATAATTAAAAAACATTGGTCCATATTAGAACGGTCATATCCCAAAGTGTCCGAGTTCAGTAACCCAATCCGTATGTGTTACAAACGTCCCACCAATCTCAAAGACAAATTAGTACACGCTGATGTGGGCTCATCCCTACCACAAATACGACAAACCACTCTGGCCCCCCGCAAGACGGGCACCTACCCATGCCTACATTGTGCCCAGTGCACCAATGTCATGAAGGGAAATAGGATTACACATCCCCACTCGGGCAAAATTTATCAAGCAAAAGATTTTTATACTTGCAACTCGTCCTTTGTAGTCTATCTTATTAAATGCCCATGTGGCCTGGCATATGTAGGCGAAACGGCCCAATGCGTACGTGACCGTATATCCAAACATAAGTCCGACATCCGATGCAATAGAACTGAACTCCCGGTCCCACATCATTTCATATCAAATAAACATCAGATCAACCAGCTTCAATTCCAGGTGCTAGAACATGTGTCACAAAGCCGACGCGGAGGCAATAGAATCGCTCGTCTCAAAGAACGGGAATCCTTCTGGATCTTCGAGTTAAAGACTCTTTTCCCCCATGGAATGAACAGGGATTTTGACTTCAGGATTTAACTTAACTTATAAACAATTTTTTTGCAAGGAATCAATGGGAACCATATTCCTTGGATTTGACGTTTCATATGTTCTTTCCTACAAACTCAGCACCCATACGAATAAATAGACTATAACGCAATAAGTCTATTAGGATATCCATTTGTATGCTATTAATTATCTATTTGTTTAGATTATTGTATATCATATAATTCTAACTTTCTTTTCTCCTATCTCCACAGACAAAATGACCCCCATAGTCTCAACAACACAGGTAGTATATTATCAAAGAGTGTTAATTATTAGTTGCCTTTATAGACCTTCATATATAGCATATATCATGGAGCCGATTATATTGTACAATATATATAGCAAAACATACACAGCATATGATACAGTATCTAGAACTGTAGCGATCTTCATAGATACGTTCCTCTACCTCCAAGCGCATGCGCAATACAAAGCGAGCCCTGGCTCTGCCTAACCTGACAATACGAACCACTACGCATGCGCGAGTGACGTCACTGTCCTCGCGATACCTCGGCAAAGGCCGAGAGACGCCGGTGCCTGCGCAGATCTCCCTTATCTCCCCATTTAAACTCACTATGAGCACGGACACACCAGGTCCTCCCGATATCTCCGGTCTCCTGCACTAAGGTCTGTCTCCATGACATGTTATATTATGCTATATTATGTATTATTATGCCAGACGCACTGCTTTTAGCCGTTCTCTATATACATATATGCTTACTATTAGGGTCCTCCTGGATCAATTACCCTTTGGTCTGTCACTGATCCTGACCACAAGGTACACTAATATATAGCTACATTGGTATGGCTCTCACAAGGTATACTAATGTATAGCTACATTAATATGGCTCTCATCAGCTCCAAATTCATCCAGTAGATACGATTGCACTGTTCCCCACAACAAGATTCTATATCTACCTATTTAATGTCAACCCATGACACTTTTATATACTTGCAAACCTCCTTGACATGATAATTCTGCTAGTTTCCCTTATAGGCTAGTCAATGACCATACTCTGTGACCATACAAGTATGTTCTGCTTTAACTCACATCGTCGATTGCAGTATTAGAGTAACCTGTACTTACATACTCTATGACCCTTTTATATACAGGTCCAACAATAATTTTTACAACGAAGACACAGACAACTTCCACGTCCTGCCAAGCATTATCCAACCTGCCCTATATGGCGCATTTATTCCATTTATTTCATTGATTCTATATACTTGCGATAGACATCTATTGAAGTTGTAATATTTTGTCTATTATTTTGTTCTGACAATTTTTGTACTAATTATTGTCCATTGATATTGTACCTATGAGGTACTAAAAAAATGTTGTACCTATATATTTTTCAGGCCGTGATCAAGGTCCTAACGGACCGAAACGTTGGCCAGTGTATTTACAAAAAGATCCATTTGGGATGGACAATAAATAAAAAAGAATCTTATTTTGCAATATATCGAGTGCCGTGGTTTATATAAGTAAACACTGCCGCACAGTGATGCATAACATTGCCTTACAGTGACAAGATAACACCACGATACAGGGACAGGATGACACCACCATATAGTAACTGGATAACACCACCATATTATGACCGGATAACGCCACCATAGCGTGATAGTATAGAAGGGTATAAGAGGCCACAGTACAGAATGTGACTAGGGACACATTATAGAATATGAGAGGGCACAGTATAGGGTATAAGGGGGCATAGTACAGGTTAGGAGGCACAGTATAGGGTATAAGGGGGCATAGTAGAGGTTAGCAGGCACAGTACAGCGGTATTCCCTTATACTCCTGTACTGTGCCTCCTACAGAGTATTATAAAGGGGCATAGTGCAGAGAATAAAGGGGCACAGTAGGGTATAGGGCACAGTACAGGGTAGGGTATAGGGCACAGTTCAAGGTATCAGACTCACCATTATTGGTCAGGCTGGCAGGAAGTCTGAAGCAGGAGTTTAGTAGCATTGGCTGGCAGGCAGGAAGCAGTAGTGCTCAGAGGCGGGTAGACGACAGCTGAGATAAAGCGCTGCCCAGGGTCACTCCTGCTTCTTTTTGGCTGTCACGGTCAGAGCAGAAGGTCAGCTGTACTGTTAGCTGTGCTATCAGCGGGGTAGACAAACGAGCGAGGTAAGCGGGTTCATCCAGTGTCCACATAGGATTTCTATTGGGGGGGCCTTATGTGACTTTAAAGTTGAAACAATTGCTAACACAGTGCAGCAGTGCAGAGAAGAGGTAGGAGAATCCCTCTCCCCTCTCCTCTTGGTCAGTATGGGCCGCAGCGTTACAACCCTTCACAGTGCACTAAAGTAGTGAGTTGATGGCTTTGCATAGCACCAATAGGGACAAATATCTAGAAACATCATGTCACGATGGGGAGTGGGGTAAACTCCCCACAGTACGATAATGGATAAGCAGGGAAGCAGCTAGGCCAGGATGCCGGGATAAGGGAGCAGGTCACCTCCTAAAGCATCCCTAATCCTCTCCCTAACTCCTCACCGTATGAGCAGACCTGGATGGTAGGACGGCTCATACCCAGGATACCTAGGACCCTGAGTCACCCTGATAATTCCTCACATAGAAGCAGGGGAGAGATGGCCTGTTCTTTCAAGACACAGAAGAGCAGGAGTCTCTGCAGGCCTAGAAACAAAGGAAAAGTACACCAAGTAGAATGACAGGTAAGTAACCAGTGGCTAGAGACAACTGAACCAAGAGTAACAGTAAACCTGGTCACTTACCTGCCGCATCTGCTGGAAGGCACCAAAGAAGAACACACCGTAGAAAACTGGAACCTATACAAACGCACTGCAATCCAACACCATACTGATGCAGTACGTACAGACACACAGGAACCAGCACACCAGCAACTGCACATCCTAGACTTCAGGTTCACCCCTCCGGGAAACCAATGGGGCCCCTTTTCGGAGAAAATAACAGACAAGGGAAATGTCTAGCAGACATGCTGGACACAACACCAACAGACCAGACATGTAACAATGCACTAGACATACACCACACCCAGAACATAAACCCACACCAGCCATACAACAAGAGAGGTAGGGTACATGGAGGATACAAGGGGAGATAATTTATGTCCAACAAGGTGGCCCTCAAGGATAGGGCAGAATCACCCAGGAAAGGAGCAGAGCTCGATCACCAAACAAGGCTGGAGTACAACTGACTCCAGCCAGGAAGCCACAGGTAATATCCACATCATGTGAAATAAAATAGAGAGGTATGGTGGCTCACTCTGTCGGTAACTCTGGAATGGGTGCTTCAAAGCCTGATGACTCACCCAGTCAGAAAAGAGTATAGAATCAAGTATTGGTTAAGGCTGAGTACTCACCACCTGGGCCATAGATGACAAAGGAGGATAAAAATCGCCTGAGTAGTAGGTAAACACCTAAGTGATTTATTATTAAAAAAAAATAATATATGACATAAAATGGTATTAAAAAAACATATGGTACATATAGCGCAAATAAAATGCAATATAGAATCACGAATATGGCTGAGGTAGTTACATATAGCAGCAATATAAAGTGACAGTATAGAATTGATGTGCCTAAATTGAGTCACTGCCTCAATATGGAGCAGTGTATGTCGTCCAATGTTTAGTGTTGGATTGTCCGATTCTGATCATAGATGCTGAATAGTGATTAAAATCGTGACTGTCTCAATATGACAGTCACGATTTTAATCCTGACAACCATCTGGAGACATCACCTGAATAACTCCTACGGTCGCAGACTGTCTATAAGGCAACTGGAGATTGTACGGACAAGTGACCGCTAAATTGTCCAAGCCATTCCAGCTGACAACTTGTAACGAGGTACCATTGTTTCCGACATTGCAGCCACGTGGAACGCCACTGTGTGCGCAAGTCGTAAGGCACTTCAATTACTTTCAACTTTGCAACAATGTCACATATGCATTGTGAAGTGTAACTACAATATACAAGTCAGCTATCTTTTGCCTAACCCTCTTTTGCAATAATATTGCTTTCAAATTGATGGGAGAAAATTGGGATATGTTATATGTGATACTATAAGTCACGATTTTAATCACCATTCAGCATCTATGATCCAGAATCGGACAATCCAACACTAACATTGGACGACATACACTGCTCCATATTGAGGCAGTGACTCAATTTAAGCGCATCAATTCTATACTGTCACTTTATATTGCTGCTATATGCAACTACCTCAGCCATATTCGTGATTCTATATTGCACTTTATTCATTTTATTTGTGCTATATGTACCATATTTTTTAATACCATTTTATGTCATATATTCAAATTTTTTAATAATAAATCACTTAGGTGTTTACCTACTACTCAGGCGATTTTTATCCTCCTTTGTCATCTATGGCCCAGGTGATGAGTGCTCAGCCTTAACCAATACTTGATTCAATATCCACATTATGGCAACACCCAGGACACACCTAAAACCCCTTGCTTACCAAACAGCAGGGAGGCACACCTTAAAGGGGAAGTGAACGTGCAAACCGCAAACTACACATTGCCCCAGGCAACTAGTCTGCACGGCAACCGCGTCACGGTCCAACAACAATACGACCGTGACACATCAAGACTCCAAAAAAACATTGCTCCAGGGCACTACAAGACCAGTTTTGATTATACTGCCATGTGAAGAGTAGATATAGCTAAGCAGTTTTATATCTGTATTCTGTCTCTTTCCTATGTATTTGAAAAGAGGTCTGAATCATATAATCTGATTCAAGCTGTTGTTTTATAATTACAGTTTGGAAAATGGAAGCACCGATGGGTGACTTATCCTGCTTGATAATTTTTTCCTAGAAATTTCACTTCAAGCTCATGATCATCGCTTAGGAAGGTTGTTTAATAGCGACAGACCCTTTTCATTATAGTGATATTGTAATGGTGTGCGGAACAATAAACATTAAAACAATTAAAATAACACATAATTGATCATTTATTTTACAGTGAAAATAGAATATATAGTAACATAACATCTGTAGTAATGCTGCTGAATAATCTCACCCTACTCCTTTCTATGACACGAGTACTTTAAAATGCAATTTGCATAATTAAAACCCACACAGAACAGAAACGTGCTCCACAGTAAAGGTCGTGTTGACCTAATTTAAAGTATTTTCAATCTGTTAGAAGTACAGTAGCTCAGATTACACTGTAAGCATTTGAGAATCCAGGTGTCTGTTGCCAGGTCTGATAAGAAATGACTAAAGCTAATTTTTTTTAGACCGTGAGCAGAAGGTACCAAATGCAGAATCTTGTAGATTGCCTTATTTATGTGCTTTTAAAATGTTATAATTATTAAAGAATGTCTCCATCTAAATGTACATGAATTACATGGATTGACTGCAGCCGATCTGTGTTTACCCAATGCAGCTGTGAGCTTATCATTTGAGACATGTCACATAGTTTGGTGTCTAGGGGTGCCTTGTCTAATAAGCCTAGCCATTTCAGTAGGGTTGTCCAGCACCTCCCTAGCAAACATTCTGCCTCTGACTTTTTAGTTAAAAGAAGATCTATCTGATCTCCTGAAATGTCTGTTTTAGTATAGGCTTGTATTCCCCATAAAATAAAATCCTGGAGCATCTTTTCTCATATGTCTGTGCCATTCGCCTGTTATTGTTCCCGAATATTTTTGAAAAAATTGACAACTGGGTGTTAACATTGCCCTTGTCAAAGGGTCACGACCCTCCGAAGTCTGATACAGTCTGCATTGATTGAGAACTATCCGTCTGTAGGGACACACCAAACTGGTAACACCCAGTTGACCATTTTTTTCATAATTGACCATTGCCAAAAATAGAATGTTATGAAAAATTAAAGATCCTGCTTCGGCGCTTCAAGACCTGATCAAGACCATCTCTAATTTTAAGATCTTCTTTATTCCATTTAAAAATGCATTCAGTATAAAAACAACACATTTCGGGGAATTATTATTCCCTTCATCCATCAGGTTAACAATTAAAGGATTTTATAGAGGATTTTATACTGAATGCATTTTTAAATGGAATAAAGAAGATCATAAAACTAGAGATGGTCTTGATCAGGTCTTAAAGCGCTGAAGCAGGATCTTCAATTCTTCATGCGACTACCTTTCTGGAGGGACTGGACATCCTACTACAAAGGAACCCTGACCAGCGGCAGCACACCCGAAGGCCAGCTTTTCTGTCTAAGTCTACAATAGGGTTGTGCCTATACTAGCAGAACCCCGAAAGGTGAGCCTCCACTTTTGAGTGTTTCTGTCCTTTAGACCGCTTAGGACATACTACCCTATTGTGCGCTCTATTGAGCCCTGGGCACATCCACACCTAAAAAAAAAAAAAAAAACATAGAATGTTAAGTAAAGATGCTCCAATTATTTCATGGGGTATACAAGTATTTACTAAAATAGACACGTCAGAAGAGTGGACAGTTCATCTTTAATGAATGAATAATTGAATGAACCAAGGAGGCAGGATATTTCTACCCTGGAGTACCAATTTGTTTCCCTCTAGTCTTATGTCCAACATTCAGTGCTGATTACTTTCTTCTTAATACTGGTCTGAGATTTGGCTTTTCTGATATCGAGCATAGACCTGTATTTAAAGGCTATTGACATCTTTGGGGGGATTTTTTAATAATTGTATTCTACTAATTTTGGGATAAAATATATTCGGTGCATCTGCAGACTCCTGCAGAGAGTGCTCTGACGGCTCTGTCTGTAGCCTATCTGTACTTTCCGAACAGCTCATAAACACTCATTATAGCTCAATTCTGATCAGTTTTATAAGAATTTAGTTTAAATGAGTGTTTATGAGCTCTCAGGAGTCCAGAGATAAAGGCTACAGACAGATCCATCAGAGCCACTCTTTGACAGACTACTGTGAAGCTGAAAGCAAGAGTCTGCAGATGCATTGAAAGTGAAAACTGTAGAGTTAAAACTATGGACATCAACTACTTGACTATAAAGTACCAAAAGTAAAGTACAGATTACAGGGGCAGTGTATTTGAATGAAGAAGACATCACATGGAGGTGTTTTGCTTGGTCTCATGACCTCCCATCAGCCGCCATCTTATGAGCAGCACAAAATACTTGGCAAACAAGGAGGCATACCTTATGAAATATAAAAATTCTTTGTGGGGTGAAATTGGAGAAAATTACAATTTCACCTAGGTTTTTTGGGGCTTTGCATTTATGGCAGTCACAAAAAAAAAAATCAAATGACAACCTTGTTCTGTTGGTCAGTATAATGACTGCAATACCAAGTGTGGCGATGTGAACTTTAAAATGCATGGGAAAGTCCCGGAAGGGGGGTATATCTCTCCCAGGTTCCTCAACTGGCTGAGGTGGGTAAAATCCAAAATGATGCTGGCTTCAGTAAATATAGTTGCTGAAGCTATTTTCTTTATTTATTCAGGGCTGGATTTTACTTGGATTGGGATGGTAGGTTTTGGCAGTGGGACCTCCCAATCCACCCCCCACCACCACCACCAGTCCGGGGCAGGTTTACCCTAGCAGGAAGGGGTCCCCAGGTGAGGCCTGCTCTAATCAGGCTGGGGTAAAGCACCTCCCAGTGTGTCAGTCTGGGAAGAGAGAGAGAGTGATTTGGAACAGAGACCTGCAGAGGCTCTGTGTGAGTGTGGTCTCAGCCGGGCTAGGCTGAGGGGCCACGAGGCTGGGAGATAGCCTGGAATTTGGGGGACTCATATTTGCTACAGCCTGGAGGCTGCTGGACCGCACCTGAAACAATGTGTGAACTGTGATATATAGGTGAGTCAGAGAGACACGTCATATTTGTTTAGTTAGTGCCTAGACGGGCAGGTGTTTCTTTTACTTTGTTTGTGCTGGTGTGTGAAGACTGCCAAATAAATGGACCTTAAACCTGGTGTCCGTGAAGAAGTCTGCGAGTACGACCCCCTGAGAGAGAGCGCGATCCCTGGCACAAGTTTATACAGTTTTTATTTAAAAAAAAACAAAATTTAAAACATTTTTTTCTTTGTATCACCATTTTCTGACACCTATAACTTCTTTATATTTCTCGCTACAGAGCTTTTTTTTGTGCAGGGTGAGCTGTAGTTTTTATTGGTACCTTTCAGGGGTACATCTGACTAGATCATTTTTCATTAAATTTTTTTTACAGGGCGAGCTGACCAGAAAAAAACTAATCAGATTTTTTTCCTATTATGGCATTCACTGTCTAGGAAAATATTTTTGATATTTTAATAGTTCTGACATTTTCGGATGTGGCAATTATGTAATTTTTTTTTTTTTTTTACAAAACTTTTTTTACTGTAACCTTTAGTCCTCTTAGGGGACTTTTACATGTGACCCCCTGATCAATTGTCCCATAGACAGCACTGGGAGCCTTCCCAGGCTGTCGTAGCAACTGAAAAAGCCCCACGATTTTGATCGGAGGACAGAAGGAGCCCCCTCTCTCTATCTAACCCCTCAGATGCCTTAGTCGCTATTGACCACAGCATCTGAGGGGTTAAATGTGATCAGTGTTATCTCTGATGCCAGTAATTGCGGCTGGGTTCTGACTCTATTACACAGCCTGCACTCGCCATGTATGGAGCAAGCTTAGCGTGTGAGCCTGCTCCATACACTTACACTTACACTTGCCAACAGTGCACAATTTACGTTGTGGTGCATGTAAGAATTGCTGAACTTCTTATTATTTCCTCTGATGGATTTGATTGTGAAAGAGACAGAGCAGCCTGAAACATGTTAACAATGTCGGTTATAGAAGACAAACGGTAAAAAATTTGAAATAAAGACTTAATGGAAAAAATATATATTTAAGACCAAAACAAGTGCAAAACAATATCAATTCTGGAGAAGGATAGTGTTTAAAGGGATTTTCCGAGACATAACTTCCGATGACCTATCCTCTGTATAGTATCCGATTGGTGGGGGTCCAACAGTAGGGAACCCTGCCAATCAGCTATTTGAGAAGGTAGCGGTGCTTGCAATAGTGCCACAGCCTTCTCTCAGCTTTCCCTAGGCCAGTGACAACATGTTCATTAGTCACATGGCCTAGGCACAGGTCAGCCCCATAGAAGTGAATATGGCTGAGCTGCGATACCAAGTACAGCTGCTATACAATATACAGACCTGTGCTTGCTGGACAAGGCTACGACGCTCAGAGGAGTGCCACTGCCTTCTCAATTAGCTGATCTTTGGGGGTCCCAGATGTGTGCCCCCGCTGATCAGATACTGATGACCTATTCTGAGGATAGGTCATCAGTATTTAAATTTCAGAAAACCATTTTAAGGCTATTTTCATAGCATATACAGCACAATGCATGCTTTATGGAATATAGGAGCCTAGGAGGTAAAGTACATGATCTGTCTTTATTTCTATAGTGTATGTGCAGTCATAATTCAGAAGTTAGAGATGTAGCTAATATTGTTCATTATATTATGACTAGGATTGTTCTTTAACCTCCTGCACCAATATCATACAAAAACAACTCCAGTACTGACTTAATTAACACAAATAGCTCTAACTCCAACTTTACTAATTTATAACTTTTTCGGTATATAAAGTGCAAAATGTTTTAAAAATGTTTATGCAGAGGAAACTCTATTAATCTTACATTGTTTCCTTCTTTCTTAGACCAGCAAAGGAGATGAGCTTTCAACCCGTATACAAAGTACACTTGGAAACTATGATGAGATGAAAGACCTATTGACTGAAAAATCCAACCAAAGTCATCTAGTAGGCATTCCAAAAATTGAAGCAGTTGGAATCCCTGAGGGGAACAAAGAGGAACATTACCAACAGAACACAGCAGAACGCCATTACTCAGTTTGTCGCACTGTACAGATTGGTATCACACCTAGAACTTCTCCCAGAGCCACCATGGACTGGCAAAAAGCTGAAAATTCCTCTGATGGACAGAAATCATTAGGAAAAGCTAACCAAAGAACAACTGGTTCTCCCAATACCGATTTTAAATATGGACAACAAAACCACAAAACAGGAAAAAATAAAAGCTGCTTATTAAGCCCAGTGTCATCTGGAAATTCTAATGAGCATCACATTTTAACTTGTACAATGGATAAGGCCCTCAATAGACAGATACCAACATCACAAGTAAATTGCAATCTAGAAGTGGACTTCCCCAACAAAGAAAAGACTTGCAACAAAAACAGCAATAGCTCACATTGCTTGCAGAACTTTCCAGCTTCCATTGTCTCTAAACCAAATCCAATCCAGCAAAAGCCAACTGCATATGTTCGACCAATGGATGGTCAAGATCAAACACCCTATGAATCACCAAAGCTAAAATTATCAAGTGACTTTAACATGCTCTGCCCATTATTGAGAGGACTTTCTAGCAAAGCTAACTCTGACAAGGTAGCAAATGATAAAACAGAAACATTTCCAGAGATTGAAGAGGGAGAGGTAGGTGTAATCATATTTTACATGTATATATTTTATGTGCTAAAATAGTGTGCATGGTTTGATGTACTTATTAAAGAAGCATTTCCCCATTTTTTTTTATTCTCTCTAAAAAGATACATGATGCTGTAGTGAATATAACCTTCTTACCAGTCACTGTATTTGTGAGTTATCCTCTTTCTTCTGATCCTCAGCTGTGTCATGTGACCAACACTCTGACGTTCCAATTAACACATCATCTTATGTGTGGACAGGAAGCCAGTTTCTATATGTATTCCTATGGAAGCCTCAATGTCAGTCTCATAGGAATGAATATAGAAGTTACTGACTTCCTGTCCTGTGTCAGTTGGAGATCAGAGCCTTGGTTCAAAAATAGAACTGTTAATAGTTTTATTTTTATCAATTAAGAATATGCAAAGAGAATGAACAAAAGAGAATTAAATGAAGTCAATATTTGGTGCGACAGCCCTATGGCTTTAAATCAGCATCAGTTCTTCTATATTCACTTGCACAATCAGGGATATTGTAGGATTATAGTCAGGTGTATGATTAACTAATTATACCAAACAGGTGATAATGATCATCATTTTCATATGTAGGATGAAACTCGCTAATTAACAGAAACATAAACAGCTGTGTAGGAGGCTTATCCCTTTCAGCTTGCAATTTTCAGTTTTTGCATTTTAATTATTTACTCCCGGCCTTCCTGGAGCCATAACTTTTTATTTTTCTGTTCATATAGCCGTTTGAGGGCTTGCTTTATATGGGACAGGTTATACTTTCTAATGTCACCATTTACTGGTGCATACAATGTAGTGGGGAGGTGGAAAAAAAAAGTCCAAATGCGGTGGAATAGGGAAAAAAAATGGTTTTATTTTTACGGCGTTGCCTATGCAATAAAACATTCTGCGGGTCAGTACGATTACAACAATACCACATTTGTATCGTTTTTCTTGTGTTTTCGTACTGAGAAACAAAACTTGGGAAAAATAAATTCTTGGCATCGCCATATTTTGAACCCCATAACTTTTTTATAGTTAGGTCTAC
The DNA here is from genome assembly GCF_014858855.1 of Bufo gargarizans. NCBI lineage: Eukaryota > Metazoa > Chordata > Amphibia > Anura > Bufonidae > Bufo > Bufo gargarizans. The sequence continues at coordinate 206,571,010 of NC_058082.1, read as the reverse complement.
AGAGCTGTGTGAAGGCTCATTAATTTGCAGAGCAATTGGTACTTTTGATTGATACAAATTTAGAGTATGAATGAGATTTTGTATATTTATATATTTTAACCCCTTCTCGACTGCCCTGATAACGTCAATCGCATACATTTAAGCCCTCAGATGCGGTGGTCACGACATCCGGGAAGTTAAAGACCGGCGGTATTGCGCGCTACTGTCTGTGCTACGGCTCCCCTGTCAAATATCGGGGGAGCCAGATGCAGCTTGTGGAAGCCCCTGTATTCAGGAGTGGTATGGGGCCACCACACACTAGTTTCTTTGGAGAGCCTGCCTGTGCCTGCTAATGCATTGGGGACTAATGATTGCTTGCTATTAGAGTTGAGCGAACACCTGGATGTTCGGGTTCGAGAAGTCCGAGCGAACTTCCCGGAAATGTTTGGGTTCGGGATCCGAACACGATCCGAACTTCGTCCCGAACCCCATTGAAGTCAATGGGGACCCGAAATTTTCGGTACTAAAAAGGCTGTAAAACAGCCCAGGAAAGGGCTAGAGGGCTGCAAAAGGCAGCAACATGTAGGTAAATCCCCTGCAAACAAATGTGGATAGGGAAATGAATTAAAATAAAAATTAAATAAATAAAAATTAACCAAAATCAATTGGAGAGAGGTCCCATAGCAGAGAATCTGGCTTCACGTCACCCACCACTGGAACAGTCCATTCTCAGATATTTAGGCCCCGGCACCCAGGCAGAGGAGAAAGGTCCCGTAACAGAGAATCTGTCTTCATATCAGCAGAGAATCAGTCTGCATGTCATAGCAGAGAATCAGGCTTCACGTCAGCCACCACTGCAACAGTCCATTGTCATAAATTTAGGCCAAGCACCCAGGCAGAGGAGAGAGGTCCCGTAACAGACAATCTGGCTTCATGTCAGCAGAGAATCAGTCTTCATATCATAGCAGAGAATCAGGCTTCACGTCAGCCACCAATGCAACAGTCCATTGTCAGATATTTAGGCACAGCACCCAGGCAGAGGAGAGAGGTCCCGTAACAGACAATCAGGCTTCACGTCAGCCACCAGTGCAACAGTCCATTGGCATATATTTAGGCCCAGCACCCAGGCAGAGGAGAGAGGTCCCGTAACAGAGAATCTGGCTTCATGTCAGCAGAGAATCAGTCTGCATGTCATAGCAGAGAATCAGGCTTCACGTCAGCCACCACTGCAACAGTCCATTTTCATAAATTTAGGCCAAGCACCCAGGCAGAGGAGAGAGGTCCCGTAACAGACAATCTGGCTTCATGTCAGCAGAGAATCAGTCTTCATATCATAGCAGAGAATCAGGCTTCACGTCACCCACCACTGTAAGAGTCCATTTTCATAAATTTAGGCCCAGCACCCAGGCAGAGGAGAGAGGTCCCGTAACAGAGAATCTGGCTTCAAGTCAGCAGAGAATCAGTCTGCATGTCATAGCAGAGAATCAGGCTTCACGTCAGCCACCACTGCAACAGTCCATTTTCATAAATTTAGGCCAAGCAGCCAGGCAGAGGAGAGAGGTCCCGTAACAGACAATCTGGCTTCATGTCAGCAGAGAATCAGTCTTCATATCATAGCAGAGAATCAGGCTTCACGTCAGCCACCAATGCAACAGTCCATTGTCAGATATTTAGGCCCAGCACCCAGGCAGAGGAGAGAGGTCCCGTAACAGACAATCAGGCTTCACGTCAGCCACCAGTGCAACAGTTCATTGGCATATATTTAGGCCCAGCACCCAGGCAGAGGAGAGAGGTCCCGTAACAGAGAATCTGGCTTCATGTCAGCAGAGAATCAGTCTGCATGTCATAGCAGAGAATCAGGCTTCACGTCAGCCACCACTGCAACAGTCCATTTTCATAAATTTAGGCCAAGCACCCAGGCAGAGGAGAGAGGTCCCGTAACAGACAATCTGGCTTCATGTCAGCAGAGAATCAGTCTTCATATCATAGCAGAGAATCAGGCTTCACGTCACCCACCACTGTAAGAGTCCATTTTCATAAATTTAGGCCCAGCACCCAGGCAGAGGAGAGAGGTCCCGTAACAGACAATCTGGCTTCATGTCAGCAGAGAATCAGTCTGCATGTCATAGCAGAGAATCAGGCTTCACGTCAGCCACCACTGCAACAGTCCATTTTCATAAATTTAGGCCAAGCACCCAGGCAGAGGAGAGAGGTCCCGTAACAGACAATCTGGCTTCATGTCAGCAGAGAATCAGTCTTCATATCATAGCAGAGAATCAGGCTTCACGTCACCCACCAATGCAACAGTCCATTGTCAGATATTTAGGCCAAGCACCCAGGCAGAGGAGAGAGGTCCCGTAACAGACAATCAGGCTTCACGTCAGCCACCAGTGCAACAGTCCATTGGCATATATTTAGGCCCAGCACCCAGGCAGAGGAGAGAGGTCCCGTAACAGAGAATCTGGCTTCATGTCAGCAGAGAATTAGTCTGCATGTCATAGCAGAGAATCAGGCTTCACGTCACCCAACATTGGAACAGTCCATTGGCATATATTTAGGCCCCGGCACCCAGACAGAGGAGAGGTTCATTCAAATTTGGGTAGCCTCGCAATATAATGGTAAAATGAAAATAAAAATAGGATTGAATGAGGAAGTGCCCTGGAGTACAATAATATATGGTTAAGGGGAGGTAGTTAATGTCTAATCTGGACAAGGGACGGACAGGTCCTGTGGGATCCATGCCTGGTTCATTTTTATGAACGTCAGCTTGTCCACATTGGCTGTAGACAGGCGGCTGCGTTTGTCTGTAATGACACCCCCTGCCGTGCTGAATACACGTTCAGACAAAACGCTGGCCGCCGGGCAGGCCAGCACCTCCAAGGCATAAAAGGCTAGCTCTGGCCACGTGGACAATTTAGAGACCCAGTAGTTCAATGGGGCCGAACCATCAGTCAGTACGTGGAGGGGTGTGCACACGTACTGTTCCACCATGTTAGTGAAATGTTGCCTCCTGCTAACACGTTGCGTATCAGGTGGTGGTGCAGTTAGCTGTGGCGTGTTGACAAAACTTTTCCACATCTCTGCCATGCTAACCCTGCCCTCAGAGGAGCTGGCCGTGACACAGCTGCCTTGGCGACCTCTTGCTCCTCCTCTGCCTTGGCCTTGGGCTTCCACTTGTTCCCCTGTGACATTTGGGAATTCTCTCAGTAGCGCGTCTACCAACGTGCGCTTGTACTCGCGCATCTTCCTATCACGCTCCAGTGCAGGAAGTAAGGTGGGCACATTGTCTTTGTAGCGTGGATCCAGCAGGGTGGCAACCCAGTAGTCCGCACACGTTAAAATGTGGGCAACTCTGCTGTCGTTGCGCAGGCACTGCAGCATGTAGTCGCTCATGTGTGCCAGGCTGCCCATGGGTAAGGACAAGCTGTCCTCTGTGGGAGGCGTATCGTCATCGTCCTGCCTTTCCCCCCAGCCACGCACCAGTGATGGACCCGAGCTGCGTTGGGTGCCACCCCGCTGTGACCATGCTTCATCCTCATCCTCCTCCACCTCCTCCTCATCCTCGTCCTCCTCCAATAGTGGGCCCTGGCTGGCCACATTTGTACCTGGCCTCTGCTGTTGCCAAAAACCTCCCTCTGAGTCACTTCGAAGAGACTGGCTTGAAAGTGCTAAAAATGACCCCTCTTCCTCTTCCTCCTCCTCCTCCTGGGCCACCTCCTCTTCCATCATCGCCCTAAGTGTTTTCTCAAGGAGACATAGAAGTGGTATTGTAACGCTGATAACGGCGTCATCGCCACTGGCCATGTTGGTGGAGTACTCGAAACAGCGCAACAGGGCACACAGGTCTCGCATGGAGGCCCAGTCATTGGTGGTGAAGTGGTGCTGTTCTGTAGTGCGACTGACCCGTGCGTGCTGCAGCTGAAACTCCACTATGGCCTGCTGCTGCTCGCACAGTCTGTCCAGCATGTGCAAGGTGGAGTTCCACCTGGTGGGCACGTCGCATATGAGGCGGTGAGCGGGAAGGCCGAAGTTACGCTGTAGCGCAGACAGGCGAGCAGCAGCAGGATGTGAACGCCGGAAGCGCGAACAGACGGCCCGCACTTTATGCAGCAGCTCTGACATGTCGGGGTAGTTGTGAATGAACTTCTGCACCACCAAATTCAGCACATGCGCCAAGCAAGGGATGTGCGTCAAACTGGCTAGTCCCAGAGCTGCAACGAGATTTCGCCCATTATCACACACCACCAGGCCGGGCTTGAGGCTCACCGGCAGCAACCACTCGTCGGTCTGTTGTTCTATACCCTGCCACAACTCCTGTGCGGTGTGGGGCCTGTCCCCCAAACATATGAGTTTCAGAATGGCCTGCTGACGTTTACCCCGGGCTGTGCTGAAGTTGGTGGTGAAGGTGTGTGGCTGACTAGATGAGCAGGTGGAAGAAGAGGAGGAGGAAGTCGAGTAGGAGGAGGTGGCAACAGGAGGCAAAGAATGTTGCCCTGTGATCCTTGGCGGCGGAAGGACGTGCGCCAAACAGCTCTCCGCCTGGGGCCCAGCTGCCACTACATTTACCCAGTGTGCAGTTAGGGAGATATAGCGTCCCTGGCCGTGCTTACTGGTCCACGTATCTGTGGTTAGGTGGACCTTGCCACAGATGGCGTTGCGCAGTGCACACTTGATTTTATCGGATACTTGGTTATGCAGGGAAGGCACGGCTCTCTTGGAGAAGTAGTGGCGGCTGGGAACAACATACTGTGTGACAGCAAGCGATATGAGCTGTTTGAAGCTGTCTGTGTCCACCAGCCTAAATGACAGCATTTCATAGGCCAGTAGTTTAGAAATGCTGGCATTCAGGGCCAGGGATCGAGGGTGGCTAGGTGGGAATTTACGCTTTCTCTCAAATGTTTGTGAGATGGAGAGCTGAACGCTGCCGTGTGACATGGTTGAGATGCTTGGTGACGGAGGTGGTGGTGGTGTTGGTGGTACATCCCCTGTTTGCTGGGCAGCAGGTGCCACCGTTCCTCCAGAGGCGGAGGAAGAGGCCGAGGCGGCAGCAGCAGAAGAGGTCGAGGCGGCAGCAGCAGAAGAGGCCGAGGCGGCAGCAGCAGAAGAGGTAGCAGGGGGAGCCTGAGTGACTTCCTTGGTTTTAAGGTGTTTACTCCACTGCAGTTCATGCTTTGCATGCAGGTGCCTGGTCATGCAGGTTGTGCTAAGGTTCAGAACGTTAATGCCTCGCTTCAGGCTCTGATGGCACAGCGTGCAAACCACTCGGGTCTTGTCGTCAGCACATTGTTTGAAGAAGTGCCATGCCAGGGAACTCCTTGAAGCTGCCTTTGGGGTGCTCGGTCCAAGATGGCGGCGGTCAGTAGCAGGCGGAGTCTCTTGGCGGCGGGTGTTCTGCTTTTGCCCACTGCTCCCTCTTTTGCTACGCTGTTGGCTCGGTCTCACCACTGCCTCTTCCTCCGAACTGTGAAAGTCAGTGGCACGACCTTCATTCCATGTGGGGTCTAGGACCTCATCGTCCCCTGCATCGTCTTCCACCCAGTCTTGATCCCTGACCTCCTGTTCAGTCTGCACACTGCAGAAAGACGCAGCAGTTGGCACCTGTGTTTCGTCATCATCAGAGACATGCTGAGGTGGTATTCCCATGTCCTCATCATCAGGAAACATAAGTGGTTGTGCGTCAGTGCATTCTATGTCTTTCACCGCTGGGGAAGGGCTAGGTGGATGCCCTTGGGAAACCCTGCCAGCGGAGTCTTCAAACAGCATAAGAGACTGCTGTATAACTTGAGGCTGAGACAGTTTCCCTGGTATGCATGGGGGTGATGTGACAGACTGATGGGGTTGGTTTTCAGGCGCCATCTGTGTGCTTTCTGCAGAAGACTGGGTGGGAGATAATGTGAACGTGCTGGATCCACTGTCGGCCACCCAATTGACTAATGCCTGTACCTGCTCAGGCCTTACCATCCTTAGAACGGCATTGGGCCCCACCATATATCGCTGTAAATTCTGGCGGCTACTGGGACCTGAGGTAGTTGGTACACTAGGACGTGTGGATGTGGCAAAACAGCCACGTCCTCTCCCAGCACCAGAGGGTCCACTAACACCACCACGACCATGTCCGCGTCCCTTACTAGATGTTTTCCTCATTGTTATCGTTCACCACAACAACAAAAATATTATTTGGCCCAATGTATTGTATTCAAATTCAGCTGAATATAAATTTGAGGCCTAGTATTTAGGCGCTGGGTGACCGGTATAGATTTACTGACAGAATTAGACTTGGAAATGCACAGTAGCGTGTGTGTGAAGTTATTCTGAATGACCCTATGTGCACCTTGAATATTATATACCCTTTTAGGGATAGATTTCAAATAGCTCTGATACAGCAGAAACCACTAAATTATGAAATTGCTAAATTGGGAATTGTATTTCAACCCAGAACAAAAAATGTGCTTTGACGGACACTAAATAACTTGCCCAGCCAGAACAGTACAGCGGTAACGACAGATTTAGCGGGATATAAATTTGAGGCCTAGTATTTAGGCACTGGGTGACCGGTATGGATTTACTGACAGAATTAGACTTGGAAATGCACAGTAGCGTGTGTGTGTGAAGTTATTCAGAATGACCCTATGTGCACCTTGAATATTATATACCCTTTTAGGGATAGATTTCAAATAGCTCTGATACAGCAGAAACCACTAAATTATGAAATTGCTAAATTGGGAATTGTATTTCAACCCAGAACAAAAAATGTGCTTTGACGGACACTAAATAACTTGCCCAGCCAGAACAGTACAGCGGTAACGACAGATTTAGCGGGATATAAATTTGAGTCCTAGTATTTAGGCGCTGGGTGACCGGTATGGATTTACTGACAGAATTAGACTTGGAAATGCACAGTAGCGTGTGTGTGAAGTTATTCTGAATGACCCTATGTGCACCTTGAATATTATATACCCTTTTAGGGATAGATTTCAAATAGCTCTGATACAGCAGAAACCACTAAATTATGAAATTGCTAAATTGGGAATTGTATTTCAACCCAGAACAAAAAATGTGCTTTGACGGACACTAAATAACTTGCCCAGCCAGAACAGTACAGCGGTAACGACAGATTTAGCGGGATATAAATTTGAGGCCTAGTATTTAGGCGCTGGGTGACCGGTATGGATTTACTGACAGAATTAGACTTGGAAATGCACAGTAGCGTGTGTGTGAAGTTATTCTGAATGACCCTATGTGCACCTTGAATATTATATACCCTTTTAGGGATAGATTTCAAATAGCTCTGATACAGCAGAAACCACTAAATTATGAAATTGCTAAATTGGGAATTGTATTTCAACCCAGAACAAAAAATGTGCTTTGACGGACACTAAATAACTTGCCCAGCCAGAACAGTACAGCGGTAACGACAGATTTAGCGGGATATAAATTTGAGGCCTAGTATTTAGGCGCTGGGTGACCGGTATGCATTTACTGACAGAATTAGACTTGGAAATGCACAGTAGCGTGTGTGTGAAGTTATTCTGAATGACCCTATGTGCACCTTGAATATTATATACCCTTTTAGGGATAGATTTCAAATAGCTCTGATACAGCAGAAACCACTAAATTATGAAATTGCTAAATTGGGAATTGTATTTCAACCCAGAACAAAAAATGTGCTTTGACGGACACTAAATAACTTGCCCAGCCAGAACAGTACAGCGGTAACGACAGATTTAGCGGGATATAAATTTGAGGCCTAGTATTTAGGCGCTGGGTGACCGGTATGGATTTACTGACAGAATTAGACTTGGAAATGCACAGTAGCGTGTGTGTGAAGTTATTCTGAATGACCCTATGTGCACCTTGAATATTATATACCCTTTTAGGGATAGATTTCACATAGCTCTGATATAGCAGAAACCACTAAATTATGAAATTGCTAAATTGGGAATTGTATTTCAACCCAGTACAAAAAATGTGCTTTGACGGACACTAAATAACTTGCCCAGCCACAACAGTACAGCGGTAACGACAGATTTAGCGGGATATAAATTTGAGGCCTAGTATTTAGGCGCTGGGTGACCGGTATGGATTTACTGACAGAATTAAAATTGGAAATGCACAGTAGCGTGTGTGTGAAGTTATTCTGAATGACCCTATGTGCACCTTGAATATTATATACCCTTTTAGGGATAGATTTCAAATAGCTCTGATACAGCAGAAACCACTAAATTATGAAATTGCTAAATTGGGAATTGTATTTCAACCCAGCACAAAAAATGTGCTTTGACGGACACTAAATAACTTGCCCAGCCAGAACAGTACAGCGGTAACGACAGATTTAGCGGAATATAAATTTGAGGCCTAGTATTTAGGCGCTGGGTGACCGGTATGGATTTACTGACAGAATTAGACTTGGAAATGCACAGTAGCGTGTGTGTGAAGTTATTCTGAATGACCCTATGTGCACCTTGAATATTATATACCCTTTTAGGGATAGATTTCAAATAGCTCTGATACAGCAGAAACCACTAAATTATGAAATTGCTAAATTGGGAATTGTATTTCAACCCAGAACAAAAAATGTGCTTTGACGGACACTAAATAACTTGCCCAGCCAGAACAGTACAGCGGTAACGACAGATTTAGCGGGATATAAATTTGAGGCCTAGTATTTAGGCGCTGGGTGACCGGTATGGATTTACTGACAGAATTAGACTTGGAAATGCACAGTAGCGTGTGTGTGAAGTTATTCTGAATGACCCTATGTGCACCTTGAATATTATATACCCTTTTAGGGATAGATTTCAAATAGCTCTGATACAGCAGAAACCACTAAATTATGAAATTGCTAAATTGGGAATTGTATTTCAACCCAGAACAAAAAATGTGCTTTGACGGACACTAAATAACTTGCCCAGCCAGAACAGTACAGCGGTAACGACAGATTTAGCGGGATATAAATTTGAGGCCTAGTATTTAGGCGCTGGGTGACCGGTATGGATTTACTGACAGAATTAGACTTGGAAATGCACAGTAGCGTGTGTGTGAAGTTATTCTGAATGACCCTATGTGCAACTTGAATATTATATACCCTTTTAGGGATAGATTTCAAATAGCTCTGATACAGCAGAAACCACTAAATTATGAAATTGCTAAATTGTGAATTGTATTTCAACCCAGAACAAAAAATGTGCTTTGACGGACACTAAATAACTTGCCCAGCCAGAACAGTACAGCGGTAACGACAGATTTAGCGGGATATAAATTTGAGGCCTAGTATTTAGGCGCTGGGTGACCGGTATGGATTTACTGACAGAATTAGACTTGGAAATGCACAGTAGCGTGTGTGTGAAGTTATTCTGAATGACCCTATGTGCACCTTGAATATTATATACCCTTTTAGGGATAGATTTCACATAGCTCTGATATAGCAGAAACCACTAAATTATGAAATTGCTAAATTGGGAATTGTATTTCAACCCAGTACAAAAAATGTGCTTTGACGGACACTAAATAACTTGCCCAGCCACAACAGTACAGCGGTAACGACAGATTTAGCGGGATATAAATTTGAGGCCTAGTATTTAGGCGCTGGGTGACCGGTATGGATTTACTGACAGAATTAAAATTGGAAATGCACAGTAGCGTGTGTGTGAAGTTATTCTGAATGACCCTATGTGCACCTTGAATATTATATACCCTTTTAGGGATAGATTTCAAATAGCTCTGATACAGCAGAAACCATATAGTAACATAGTAACATAGTACATAAGGCCTTCCCGACTCCAATCAGGCAATCAGAATAAATCCCTGGATCAACGATCTCTCTCTAGTAGCTAAATAATTGTAAAAATTAAGATCATGGGCATCGCCGTGTGCGGAAATGCCCATACTATTAACATATACAAATATTTATCCCATGTGACAAATGGCGAGATGTAAAAAAAACTCAAAATGGCCAATTCGTCACTTTGTAGTCGCTTCACCTCCCACAAAAATATTTTAGAAAAAGTGATCAAAAAGTCATAAACACCTAAATGAAAAGTCCAATTCGTCCTGCAAGAAATACCTCACATACCTCCGTAAACATGAAAAAGTTATGGATCAGAATATAGGAATGTAAAGGAAAAATTAACAGGTCAGTTTTGCCGCATATTAAACGGTGTAAAAAAAAGACCCCATAAAACTGTGGTGGAATGGTGTTTTTTTTTTATAATGCCACCCCATTTTGATTTTTTTCCCCACTTCCCATCACATTGTATGCAACCATAAATGGTGCCATTAGAAAGTACATCTTATCCCACAACAAACATTCATACTGCCATGTGAATGAAAAATAAAAAAAGTTATGGCTTTAGGGGAATAAGAAAATGAAAAAGCAGAAAATCACCCAGTCTTGAAAGGGTTTTTCAGGCATAGCAATGCCCATTATGTTTCTTTTTTATTGTTTATTTATTTTTAATTCTAGGGAAAGGGGGTGATTTGAATTTTCAGATATATTTTTAATATTTTTTTTTTTACTTTTATAAGTCACCTTAAGCTGGGTTCACACGGGCGTGTCCGGATTAGGTCCGGATGAATCCTGGTGTATTGCGGCAAACCCGTGCGAGTAGGTACGCAATTGCAGTCAGTTTTGACTGCGATTGCGTTCCGATGTTCAGTTTTTATCGCGCGGGTGCAATGTGTTTTGCACGCGCGTGATAAAAAACCGACTGTGGTACCCAGACCTGAACTTCTTCACAGAAGTTCAGGTTTGGGTTCGGTGTTGTGTAGATGTTATTATTTTCCCTTATAACATGGTTATAAAGGGAAAATAATAGCATTTTGAATGCAGAATGCTTAGTAGGTGGTCAATTGAGGGTTAAATTTTTTTTAAATAATTAACTCACCTTCTCCTCTTGATCGCGTAGTTGCTGGTCTCTTCTTACTTCTTTAATGATGAGCTGCCGGCTAAATGACCTGTGGTGACGTCAGATCACATGTGATTGGAGCATGTGATCTGACGTCACCACAGGTCCTTTAAGCCGGCAGCTCATCATTAAAGAAGTAAGAAGAGACCAGCAACTACGCGATCAAGAGGAGAAGGTGAGTTAATTATTTAATTTTTTTAACCCTCAATTGACCACCTACTAAGCATTCTGTATTTAGAATGCTATTATTTTCCCTTATAACCATGTTATAAGGGAAAATAATACAGTGAATAGACTGTCACCTAGCAACCATGCGTACCTAGCAAGCATCCGCACTTGCTTGCGGATGCTTGCGATTTTCACTCAGCCCCATTCACTTCTATGGGGCCTGCGTTGCGTGATAAACGCACAATATAGAGCATGCTGCGATTTTCACGCAACGCATAAGTGATGCGTGAAAATCACAGCTCATGTGCACAGCCCCATAGAAAAGAATGGGTCCAGATTCAGTGTGGGTGCAATGCGTTCACCTCCCGCATTGCACCCGCGTGGAAATCTCGCCCGTGTGAACTCAGCCTTAGGTGACTGTAACTTGCAATCATTAGATTGCCACTTGTATTCTGTAATACAGAATTCAGTATATTCCAATACAGTCCTGTCACCTGCAGGCCAACATTGGAATATATTAATAATCAGCCTGGAAGCCTTGTACAGCTTCAGGCCTCTTGCACGGGAACGTTTTTTTTTCCCCGTTTCCGTTTCATTTTTGCGGATTCCGTTTGCTGTCCGTATGCGGAACCATTAATTTCAATGGTTTTGCAAAAAAAATTGAATGTACTCCGTATGCATTCCGTTTTCCGTATTTCCGTATATCCGTTCCGCTGAAAGATAGAACTTGTCCTATTGCCCGCAAATAACTATCCGTGGTCTATTAAAGTCAATGGGTCTGCAAAAAATACGGACTGCATACGGAACACATCCGTATGTCATCATTTTTTTGCGGATGCATGCCCACTTTGCCCATGTGTATACTGTTAAAACAGATTACTGTACATTACATTAATGATAAAAAAAATTATGTTTCTGTTTGCGATCCGCAAACAACGTATTGCATACGGAAACCATACGGAGATTTTTTGCGGAACTACGGAACGGAAATGAAACGGAAACACAACAGAAACAAAAAACGAAACAACGGATCCGTTAAAAACGGACCACAAAATACTGAAAAAGCCATACAGTCATGTGCAAGAGGCCTCAGGCTTACTATTATGGAACTTTTTCCCCAATTTCAGCCAGAGGACAGCGTCCCGAGTTGGGAAGCTTGTGGCTTCCGGTTCTACTGTTCTCAAATGCTATGGTCACATTTGCTGCATTTGCATTATTGACAATCACAGACATTAGCTCCAGGTCTCTGTTGTTTAAAACAGTAGAAACCAGGTGGTTATGGCGCATGCTGCACTCGTGAGCAGGCGCCATCTTTAAAGAAAAGACATCCACAAAGTCCTGATCTCAACATTATCAAATCTGTCACTGTGGGTGTCTGCAGTATTGTATTGTACAGCTCACACCTGCTGCATATGGAGTGAGCTCAGAGTGTGAGCCTGCTTTATACGTTCCCTTAACACATTCGACATGCAGGTGGGTCATATGGTGTTATGGGTTTATCAGGGATGTGCCTCACACCAGTGCAGGACAAATTAAGACCTCTGTATGCCTCCCAGAGTTTGGATCCGCACCTGTCAGACATTTATGGCAAACTATTGATATGCCATGAATTTCCAGATGGAGCAACCACTCTAAAGGGGTTTTCTGGGATTTTAGTATTGATGACTTAGGCTATATTGACACGACCGTATGTGTTTTGCGGTATTAGTACTCCCACATAGTTTTGCGGTATTAGTGCTCCCACATAGTAGTTATGCTCCTTTAGTGCTTCTTTCATATTAGTATGCCTTCTTAGTGCCCCCACAAAGTAGTTATGCCCCCTTAGTTCCCTCGCACAGTAGAATGCCCCCATAATGTTCACACAAAATAGTTATGCCTCATTAGTTCCCCCACACAGTAGCTATGCGGTCTGCAAAACACTGATCCGCAAAAAATACGGATGAAGTTCTTTTAGCATCTGTATTACATCTGTTGTTTTTTTTGCTGATCCATTGTAACAACGCCTATCCTTGTCCGCAAAACAGACAAGAATAGGACATGCTCTATATTTTTTGCAGGGCCTCGGAACGGACATACTGATGTATTGAAATAAATGGGTCCTCATCCAATCTGCAAACAGAACAGACACGGAAACAAAATACGTTCATATAGGTCATCAGTATCAGATCGTCAGGGGTCCGACATACGGCAATCAGCTGGTTGAAGAGATGGCAGCGCTTCATTGTTTACCTGCCCGCCTTCAACATCGCAGCGGTGAGCAGGTGTAATTACAAACCGTCCCATTCACTTCCTTCCTATACACTTGAATGGGACGGCTTGTAATTACACCTGCTCACCGCTGCGATGTTGACGGCAAGCAGGTAAACATCACTGAGCGCGGCCTTCTCTTCATCGAGCTGATCCTGAGGATAGGTCATCAATATTAAAATCCTGGAAAACCCCTTCAAGGCGCTGCAGCCATTCGTTATCGCTATATAATGTATGAACATAATCTGTATACCGTACATGTAATTAATGTGGCTAAGCAAAATCATGGAGCCGTTTTGACACTTGCTTACTTCCTTTATCTGGCATTCTCGTAACTTTACTGGCAATATTGGACTCCTGTCTCTGTAGTTCCTCAGAAAACTAATTTATCTACAAGGAGAAAAAAACAAGGGAGATTTGATTCCCTGCCACTCTTGGTTACCTTACTATGAAAACGGATAACTTTCAAATTAAAGCCGGCACCAGCCAGTCTGGAGGAAATATATCCATCTCGTGTTTTGTGTAATGCATTACATTTTCATGTGGTCCAGTGCTTTAAATTAAATTAGAGATGGTCCACTCCATTCTTTTATTTAGTTCACTATGACAAGTACTTAAATTACTTAATCAATTAGCATTAGTCAGACTCTGAACTAAGGTTAACAGCTAATTCATCTCTTACCATAAGCACTTACAAAGCTGGTATAACAGCGGCTTTTATTTATCGTATGTAATATGATCATTCAAGTATGTTTGTTTGTTTTTTGCGTGATATCCTTTTATTGATTATTTAGGATATTGAATTAGTTAAACATAAGAAAATGTAAGATTCAGAGCCTGGATGGCCAGTGCACATTTTATGTTTGGCATGAACCCATCATCATGAAAATGCAGTGCAATCTACAGGTGCCATGTTAGCGAGCAGGAAGAGATGAGCAGATTAATATATCATTTTATGGAAACAATTCAGTAAAACTTGTAATTTATTAATTTAAATCTCTGCTCATTTTATGCTAATGTGTCATGTGGGTGGCGCCACTCAGTGACTGGCAACATGACTAAGTATACAGGGAGAGCTGTCAATCACTGAAAGAACCGCCCACATGACTCCTAAACTTTGAAATAGCAGGGGTGTAACTAGAAAAAGTGGGCCCCCACCCGAGCAACTTCCTCACAACCCATTTCCCCACATGGTTAGTCAAGACGGTCTACTCCTGCCATATGATCCCCCATCCACTCAGTAGTTATGCCCCCTTAGCCCCCACACAGTAGTTATGCCTCCTTAGTACCCCCACACAGTAGTCATGCTCCTTAGTGCTCCCACATAGTAGTTATGCTCCTTTAGTGCCTCTTTCATATTAGTATGCCTCCTTAGTGCCCCCACAAAGTAATTATGCCCCCTTAGTTCCCTCACACAGTAGAATGCCCCCATAATGTTCACACACAATAGTTATGCCTCATTAGTTCCCCCACACAGTAGTTATGCCCCTTTAGTGCCCCTACACAGTAGTTATGTCCCCTTAGCGCTGTATTCATGAAGCTCCCTGGCCACTCCCCACCCCTCATAGTGGTAAGTAACAGACTGCTGTATATACGTGCAAACACAGCAACCTGTCAGGAAAGGCAGGACTTTCAGCGGGTGGTTGTTTTTTTTATCTGGACACACATTCCTGCTGGTCTTTAATTCTGCAGTTTTGTTAGGCAACGCCTTTAATGTTAGGTATTTGTACTTTCTTGTTGAATTTAAAATTAATTTAGTATGTTATCTTCAATTTCCCACATACAATCATTTTCGTCATCACATTTACTAGTGACCGTGCATGGAGCACCCTCGGTTAAAGAATGGCTCAAATAGTTTAATTGGATTTTAACTTATTAGCTATCTTGGGGTATGACCACATGGCAAGGTCGTGTCTCAGTTGCAATATGGCCATGCTGTGGTCTAGTACCACGTAGCCCTACAAGCCAATTAAAATAACCAAAAAGCCTGGGTTTAGACCAGCATCCCTATGCGACGATCAGGGATTCTGTTTTTTAATTCTAATACACTGATTCCTATGTTGGCCTGCAGGTGGCAGCAATTAGAGATTTTACTAAACTAGTGGACATTGTAGCCTCCTAGAGGGGCTACAAAAATAAAATATATATAAAAATTGTAATCACCCCCTCCTTTCCTTAGAATGCAAAAATAAATAATAAAAAATATAATAAAAATATAAACATCATGGGCATCACCGCGTCTCAAAACATCCGTACAATAAAAATATTTTTCCAATGCAGCGAATGGCGTAATGGAAAAAAAGTATCAAAATGGCTGATTCACCATTCACTTCTCTTAGCCAATTTTTTTTTTTGTGATCAAAAAGTAGCACACACTTCAAAAATCGATAAAAACTACAGATCATCCCACAAAATTGAGCCCCCACACAGCTCTTTAAACATAACTATAAAAAGTTATGGGGGTCAGAATACGGTGATGTAAAAAAATTTATTTTTCAAAGTTTTCATTTTTTTTTTCAGTATTTAAAACATAAAATCTATACATATGTGGTATTGTTGTAATTGTACTGGCCTAGAAAATGAAGGGCACAGATCAGTTTTGCCGCATAGGGAACACCATAGGGACAAAACCCATAAAACTGTGGAGGAATTGCATTTTTTTTCTAATTCTACCCCATTTGGAATTTATTTCCACTTACAGCTAAATTGTATTCCTTATAAATTGGTGGCACTAGAAAGTACAACTTGTCCTGCAAAAAATTAGCCCTCATATGGATATATGAATGGAAAAATAAAAAAGTTATGGCTTCAGGAAGACAGGGAAGAAAAATAGAAACGCAAAAACAAAATAACGTCCAGTATTCTAAGGGTGACCTTGCTGTATTTGACTGCAGCGTTTGACTTAGGCCCCTTTCACACGGGCGAGTTTTCCGTGCGGGTGCAATAGCACCCGCACTGAATCCTGACCCATTTATTTCAGTGGGTCTATGTACATGAGCGTTGTTTTTCACGCATCAGTTCTGCGTTGCGTGAAAATTGCAGCATGTTCTATACATTGTGAGTGCAATGCGTTTTTCACTGATGGTTGCTAAGAGATGTTGTTTGTAAACCTTCAGTTTTTTATCACGCGCGTGAAAAATGCATCAAAACGCATTGCACCCGCGCGGGAAAAAACTGAACAACTGCACGCAATCGCAGACAAAACTGACTGAACTTGCTTGCAAAAAAGTGCGAGTTTCACTGAACGCACCCTGAACTCATCCGGACCTAATCCGTCACGTTTGTGTGAAAGAGGCCTTAGGCCCCTTTCACACGGGCGTTGCGGGAAAATGCGCAATTTTTCTGCGCGAGTGCAAAACATTGTAATGCGTTTTGTACCCGCGTGAGAAAAATCGTGCGTGTTTGGTACCCAAACCCAAACTTCTTCACAGAAGTTCAGGCTTGGGATCGGTGTTCTGTAGATTGTATTATTTTACCTTTTAACATGGTTATAAGGGAAAATAATAGCATTCTGAATACAGAATGCATAGTAAAATAGCGCTGGAGGGGTTACATTTAAAAAAAAATTTAACTCACCTTAGTCCACTTGCTCGCATAGCCCGGCATCTCCTTCTGTCTTCATCTTAGCTTTTTGTAGCAACAAGGACCTTTGGTGACGTCACAGTCATCACATGATCCATCACCATTGTAAAAGATCATGTGATGGATCATGTGATGACTGTGACGTCACCAAAGGTCCTTGTTGCTACACAAAGCTAAGATCAAGACAGAAGAGATGCCAGGCTACGCGAGCAAGTGGACTAAGGTGAGTTAAATTTTTTTAAATTTTTTTTAACCCTTCCAGCGCTATTTTACTATGTATTCTGCATTCAGAATGCTATTATATTCCCTTATAACCATGTTATAAGGGAAAATAATAATGATCGGGTCTCCATCCCGATCGTCTCCTAGCAACCGTGTGTGAAAATCGCACCGCATCTGCACTTGCTTGCAGATGCTTGCGATTTTCACGCAACCCCATTCACTTCTATGGGGCCTGCGTTGAGTGAAAAACGCACAAAGAGGAGCATGCTGCGATTTTCACGCAACGCACAAGTGATGCATGAAAATCACCGCTCATGTGAACAGCCCCATAGAAATTAATGGGTCAGAATTCAGTGCGGGTGCAATGCGTTCACTTCACGCATTGCACCCGCACGGAATACTCGCTTGTGTGAAAGGGGCCTTATTGTGTTTGGAGCAAGCCAAACTTGTGTCTTTATAACTTATCACCTTTAATTTAATTGTGGTTCTTTTTCCTCAGGCCCTACAACACTGTCAAAAGTTGGTCAACATGTATAACATTATATCCAGATCACCTACATTTGTAATAATGGAGTCCAGAGTTCCCATGCACATTGCCCCTTGCTTATAATAGTGCCCATTAAGGCCCCTTTCACACGGGCGAGTTTTCCGTGCGGCGAACGTATGGCACCCGCACTAAATCCTGACCCATTCATTTCTATGGGGCTGTGCACATGAGCGTTGTTTTTAACGCATCACTTGTGCGTTCAGTTGAAATCGCAGCATGCTCTATATTGTCCGATTTCGACGTGACGCAGGCCCCATAGAAATGAATGGGGTGTGTGAAAATCGGATGGCATCCGCAAGCAAGTACGGATGCCGTGCGATTTGCACGCACGGTTGCTAGGAGACGATCGGGATGGAGACCCGATCATTATTATTTTCCCTTATAACATGGTTATAAGGGAAAATAATAGCATTCTGAATACAGAATGCATAGTAAACCAGCGCTAGAGGGGTTAAAAAAAATAAAAAATAATTTAACTCACCTTAGTCCACTTGATCACGAAGCCCGGCATCTCCTTGTGTCTCCTCTGCGCTGAGCGGCTGAACAGGACCTGGGGTGAGCTGCTCCATTAAATATCGGTTAAGGACCTTCGATGACGTCACTCCGGTCATCACATGGTCTTTTACCATGGTGAATCACCATGGTAAAAGATCATGTGACGTACCATGTGATGACCGGAGTGACGTCATCGAAGGTCCTTAACCGATATTTAATGGAGCAGCTCACCCCAGGTCCTGTTCAGCCGCTCAGCGCAGAGGAGACACAAGGAGATGCCGGGCTTCGTGATCAAGTGGACTAAGGTGAGTTAAATTATTTTTTATTTTTTTTTAACCCCTCTAGCGCTGGTTTACTATGCATTCTGTATTCAGAATGCTATTATTTTCCCTTATAACCATGTTATAAGGGAAAATAATACAATCTTCAGAACATCAATCCCAAGCCCAAACTTCTATGAAGAAGTTCGGGTTTGGGTACCAAACATGCGCGATTTTTCTCACGCGAGTGCAACGCATGACAATGTTTTGCACTCGCACGGGAAAATCGCGCATTTTCCCGCAACGCACCCGGCTCTTATCCGGGCAAAAAAAATTACGCCCGTGTGAAAGAGGCCTAAGAGTGCAATCAATAATTATGTTGCCTGTTCAGAGTGCCCTATTAATACGGTCTCATGCACACGACTGTATTTGTGGCTCATGTCCGATATAATTTTTTTTGCACACAGACCCATTCATTTTTATGGGCCACATAAAAAATGGATAGCACACGGATGTCATCCGCATGCTGTCCGTATCCGTGCGCCTGGGCTACAAATAATAGAACCTGTCCTATTCTTGTCCGCTTTTTTAGCATGGCCACCGAGTTACTCAATAAAATGTATCTGTATAGTGCTACCTGCAGTTATTTTTTTTCTTATTTCTCTGTCCACCGCACTGAGATGGCTGCAAATGCTCAGATTCATCCTTCAACTGCCTCCTGTGCTGTGATAGGGAGAGCATGGACACACCTCCTGAGCTGTGATAGGGAGAGCATGGACACACCTCCTGAGCTGTGATAGGGAGAGCATGGACACACCTCCTGAGCTGTGATAGGGAGAGCATGGACACACCTCCTGAGCTGTGATAGGGAGAGCATGGACACACCTCCTGAGCTGTGATAGGGAAGGCATGGACAAACCTCCTGAGCTGTGATAGGGAGGGCATGGACACACCTCCTGAGCTGTGATAGGGAGGGCATGGACACACTCCCTTAGCTGCAGCAGAACAGACACTCCCCTAGAGCTGCCAGCTTGATATAAATCTAGCAGAGCAATGAATAGGAATACCTCTGGATCCATGTGAGGTACAGGACTGGTTCTAGCTTTGTTAGAAACAGATCGCCATGCACTGTGTGGTGTTTAATTTTCATTTTTTACATTAGTCATGGTATAACCCCTTTAATTACAGTGTTCATGGATTTTTTTTCAGGGGATTTTCATCTCATGGTTAAATACTAGGACTTATTAAATAGATTATTTTGTTGGTGACTTCTGGTTGTCTATCACTTGCATTTTCTTCACGCTCTGTTGTGGTTGTGTTAGTAATGTGCAGGTTGTTACTGCTCCATAGCCGTTACTTTCAAATAGATGATATAGTGCACTTATGTTAAGGATGTGCACACCAAAGATTAAATTAATAGTACACCGACCACACTCTACTTTATCTAATGCACAAAGGGGACACTTATGGAATGTGTTCTTGATATTACAACACGTATAATGTAATTTATATTATAGTGAAGTGACATTTAAGTAGCTATTATAGTGGTGGTTAGAACTTTCTGCTAGGCTAAAGCAGTATAATGTTTTCTTAAATAGATGGTGCTTCATGAATGTATTCTTAAAGGGAACCTGCCCCAATAAATAAGGTGAGCATGTCACATAGTAGAAGAAGCTAAGAAGACTGATATGGAGTTTTGGGATGCACAATCATACAGGGAAGGCTTTTCTGCTAATTACCAGGCCATACCTGTGGTGGCCATGATGCTGCCAGGAGCTGCAGATCCCTGCAGAGTTCTATTAAAAAAAAGTGGTAACTCATTTCAGTTTGGTAATAGCAGAGCAGTTTTTGAGCAACCAACGTGGCCATTGGCAGACCGCACACAGTAATGATGTCCTCCTTTGTGTAACACACAATGCCCCCACATAGAAATGGTGCCATTTTGTGTCCCACACATTTTTACAGTGCCCTTTGTGTGTGTGCGCATAGTAATATTGTCGCCAGACAGTGACAATGACCCTTTAGTGTCCTAGTAATGATGCCCCTTAGTGACACCCTCAGAGCAGTCATGCTCACTTAGTGCCCTCACATAGTAAGGATGCCTCTTTAGAACCCATCAAACCAAAAAAATGCTCCCTTAGGCCCCTTTCACACGAGCGAGTTTTCCGCACTGGTGCAATGCGTGACGTGAAGGCATAGCACCCGCACTGAATCCTGACCCATTCATTTCAATGGGTCTGTGTACATGAGCGTTGTTTTTCACGCATCAGTACTGCGTTGTTTGAAAATCGCAGCATGTTCTATATTCTGCGTTTTTCACGCAGCCCTGGCCCCATAGAAGTGAATGGGGCTGCGTGAAAAACGCATTGCATCCGCAAGCAAGTGCGGGTGCAATGCGTTTTTCACTGATGGTTGCTAAGAGATGGTGTTTGTAAACCTTCAGTTTTTTATCACGCGCGTGAAAAACACATCAAAACGCATTGCACCCGCGCGGAAAAAACTGAACAACTGAACGCAATCGCAGACAAAACTGACTGAACTTGCTTGCAAAAAAGTGCGAGTTTCACTGAACGCACCCTGAACGCATCCGGACCTAATCCGTCACGCTCGTGTGAAAGAGGCCTAAAAATAAAAAGAATGCTTATCTAGCCCAGTTGCCACAATGTATGCCAAGTTGCCAATGGCAGGGGTCACTGGAGCAGAGAACTGACTGCTCCTTTCTCCACCATTGCATTCAACTGTATCTACATCCTGAGGACCCAATTAAAGTTGCATTTTTGAATTGTGTCAGCCTTCCTGGGAAAATGGCCAAAATTTGGGACTGACCCGTCCGATCAGGGATGGTTGGTGGCAATGCCAAGTCTCCTGTGATAGTTTACATATGTGGCCACCGTTCCATCCACTACTTTTGGACTACTGGACATACCCGAGTGCTGTAACTGACAGTCCATAGACTGGTAAAAACAACCCCTTACATTAGTTACTGGCAGAGGTGATCTGGCTCAGATCTGGCCAGGGGCAAATGGCATTCTCGTGATCATTGGATCTAATAGATTCATCAAAAGACTGGAAAAGAGAAGACAGAAGTGGTTACAAGTTACATCTGTCTGCCACTTCTTGTCTATCAGGAATCCTATCAGGAACTTTAATTACATGATATACTTTACAATGGCGCAACTTTAAAGCCAAGTACCATAAGCGCACATTTATGGTAATGGTCCTTAACTTTCTTTTTTATATTTGCCTTTAATACAGCCTCCTCAGATGTTAATATAGTATTTATAGAAATTCCAAAATCTTGCTATTCAAATTTGTTTTAAAAATTGTATGTGGTATGACTACTTGTATCTTTGGGTTACAGTATGGGTTACGGTATGCAGGCAGTTTTATAAAGTAATAGTTTTAGCAATCACCCTATTCTGTATACAACTCTGCGAAGAAGCAGTTATAAACTGCTTTGCCTTCTTAAAGAAGAGCCCGGTTTTCAGTGACAACTGTCTCTGTCTACCTGCATTATGATAATTCATTTAGCCACAGTGTAAGACATATACTGTATTACTGTACTTACAGAGTTAAAGGGATTATCTGGGAATTAATATCGATGACCTATCCTCAGGATAGGTCATCAATATCAGATCGTCTGCGGTCCGGACCCCCCGCTGATCAGCTGTTAGAAGAGACTCTTTCTAGGCCATGTGACGTCACCATACATTGGTCACATGGCCTAATTCCTGGTCAGCCCCATTCAAGTAAATTGTGCTAAGCTGCAATACCAAACACAGCTGCTATATGATGTACAGTGCTGTACTTTGTAAGCACCCAGGATGCCACTGCGCTCACCAGAGCTTGGGTGAGCACTGCAGCTTCCCAAAACAGCTGATCAGCGTGGATGCCAGGACTCGGACCCCTGTCAATGTGATATTGATGACGTATCTTTTAGATAAATCATCAATATTATTTCTCAGTTAACCACTTTAAATGTGGACCACTACACAAAAGCCAAATATGGCAAAGGTCCAAATGCAGACTAAGGCCTCATTTATATGACCGTATTTTTCTTCCGCGTCCGATCCTCATTTTTTGCAGACCGATTCATTTCGCAAAAATGTCATCCAAGTGCTGTCCGCATCCATGTGTCCATCCTGCAAATCGTAGAACATATCGTATTTGGGTCCGTTTTGCAGACAAGAATAGGCATTTCTACTTTTGGACCCATGAAAAATACATCATGCA
Organism: Bufo gargarizans; assembly: GCF_014858855.1. Taxonomy (NCBI): domain Eukaryota; kingdom Metazoa; phylum Chordata; class Amphibia; order Anura; family Bufonidae; genus Bufo; species Bufo gargarizans. The sequence goes on along the minus strand of NC_058082.1, from coordinate 206,548,373 downwards.
CACCGCCTGCATCCATGTTTTGCAGACAGAAAAATACCTACAGTCGTGTGTATGTAGCCTAAGGGTGCCTCCACACATGGCAGATTTTGATGTAGAAAAGTTCTGCGACCGAAAATCAGCTCCATTCATTTGAATTGGTTGAATCAGCAGGAAGTTCATGGGTTTCTACAAACCACATTCAAGTTAATGGAACTGATTTTTAGTCACAGAAATTTTCTGCAACAAAATCTGACATGTTTGAAGGTACCCTAATGCACCTTGGACTTGACCTTTTTGGGGTCTTATGATTTCCTCCTATCCTCATTTCACTATTTGTTAATTTTACAGTAGTTTAATAACGTTATGATTGCATGGTATGCATGAAAGGTTATGGAGTCATACATCATTGATCCAGTAATCCTAACAGTGAATAAAGGCGACTATGAACTAATCTTGTTAATTCTAAACTCTTCTGACAAAATATGTAGAAAGATAAACTATTAACACAAATTGTAAAGTATATTTACACTTTTGCCTAAGCATTGTACTTCTTTCCATAATCAGTTCTAGAACTAGGATCCCATGGGATTTGAGGATGAAGATTAGAGCTGGCAGTTCATGAAATTAATGAATGTATCTGTCTCTTTGTATGTCTCAGTTCTCTGATTATAAGCCTGATGTGCTCTCATATTAGCAGAGTGCCTCATTAATGCACTGCTTCAAGGCCCGGGATGAATCCACAGCAAGTGTTTTCTCCTCCCTGCAGCACATCAGAGCACAGGGCTTAAGTCACATCCATTGAAATAGGAAATTAAGGTAAACTACCTTGTTGAAATAATGTCATCAGAAGCTAAATTATATATTCATAATGCAGACAATAAAGGACCAGTATAAATTGCGTTAAGAAAGTAATAATGTTCAATTTAAAATCATTACCCAGTGTTAATATGCCATTAGCAAAGATTCAATCCATTGTTCCTTGTTAATATGTCTCTATTGGTATCTGAAAGTGGCTTTCCTTTTCCAGCCATATAGTTATGATAAATTTACATCCCAAAAAATAATCAGTCACATATTGCTTACTCAATCATTTGCCATTTTCTCCAATTTTCAATTGCAGTTGTCAGGTTTGGTGTGGCCCCAATGCTATCCTGGGTTGCCTGGACCCCATTGAGGTATCACCAAATGTTGCTGCTCTCTACAAGTAATGGAAAGGCATGGTGTCAATGAAAAATAAGTCCAGAGAGTTACGGTTAACCAGTCTGCTTCTTTACTGGAGGAACTCAATGTCACGGAAGGTGTACAGGAAACAAGACAATGCAAAATGAATATATGACTCACTGGATCCAAAACTAAGGAACAAAAGGGAGACCCCTGCATAAGACCTGGCACTCTCCCTGACTGCTCAGCCTATGCAAAAATCCCAATGGTGGATGATCGCATATCCACGTACCTCGACTATATACCACCTGAACACCCTACAATAGTGAGGGGACACGACCTCCGGCTCCCTACACTAGACACAGAGGGAGTCAGGGTCACCTGGGATCCAGCAAACAGAAAATCACAAATAAATGTACAGCACTTATCTTGTAGAAAACAGGAAAATAGGATCAGCATGCACACACACTCCAGGAAGTTGTATAAGCCGCACACTAATGCATTATGGGGAGGAATTTAAAGGGATGCAATCAGTCCAACTACCTGACAGCTGAGAGAGGCTAACGAGATGAGGAACTGAAATTCAAAACAAAGAAAACTCAAAGAGGAGGTTCTGAAAGGCTTCTGTCAGAGCTTCTCAGCTGTCTGGTTGTGACAGTACCCCTCCCTCTACGAGTGGACTCCGGACACTCAGAGCCCACCTTCTCAGGATGGGACCTATGGAAAGCCCTGATGAGACGAGTGGCCTTAATGTCTGTCACTGGGACCCACATCCTCTCCTCAGGACCATAACCCTCCCAATGAACGAGGTACTGGAGAGAACCGCGGACAAGACGAGAATCCACAATCCTAGAGACCTGAAATTCAAGATTCCCATCAACCATAATCGGAGGAGGAGGCAAAGGGTACAATGGGTTGAACATAAGGTTTCAATAAGGACTTATGAAAAACATTATGGATCTTCCAAGTCTGAGGAAGATCAAGACGGTAGGCAACAGGATTGATGACAGACAGGATTTTGTAAGGCCCAATAAACCTAGGACCCAACTTCCAGGAGGGAACCTTCAATTTGATATTCTTGGTAGACAACCACACCAGATCACCAACATTCAGTTCCGGACCAGGCACACGTCTCTTATCTGCCACACGCTTATATCTCTCACTCATGCTCTTTAGATTATCCTGAATCTTTTGCCAAATAGAAGACAAAGACGAGGAGAATCTGTCCTCATCAGGTAAACCAGAAGACCCCTCTCCCGAGAAAGTCCCAAACTGCAGATGAAACCCATATGCACCAAAAAATGGTGACTTATCAGAGGACTCCTGACGACGGTTATTTAAAGCAAACTCAGCAAGGGACAAAAAAGAACACCAATCCTCCTGATTCTCCGCCACAAAACAGCGCAGATATGTCTCCAGATTCTGATTGACGCGCTCTGTCTGGCCATTCGACTGCGGGTGGAAAGCAGAAGAGAATGACAACCGAACCCCCAAGCGAGAACAGAAAGCCTTCCAGAATCTGGAAACAAACTGCGTGCCCCTATCAGAGACTATGTCTGAAGGAATACCATGCAATTTGACAATGTGATCAATAAATGCCTGCGCCAGCGTCTTAGCATTGGGCAAACCAGGAAAAGGGATGAAATGCACCATTTTGCTAAAACGGTCCACCACCACCAGAATCACAGTCTTCCGCGAGGAACGAGGCAGGTCCGTTATGAAGTCCATGGACAGATGTGTCCAAGGACGGGAAGGAATAGGTAAGGGAAGGAGAGGACCTGATGGCCGTGAATGAGGGACTTTGGCACGAGCGCAAGTCTCGCAGGCTGCCACAAAAACCTCAACCGACTTACGAAGCGCAGGCCACCAGAATCTCCGAGCGATGAGATCCACTGTGGCTCTTGCCCCCGGGTGCCCAGCAAGGACAGTATCGTGGTGTTCCCTAAAAATCTTGTGTCTTAAAGCGAGAGACACAAACAACCTCCCAGGAGGACAAAGATCAGGAGCCTCTGACTGGGCTGCCTGCACCTCTGCCTCCAAATCAGGAAAAAGAGCAGAGACCACCACACCTTCAGCCAAAATGGGACCCGGGTCTTCAAAATTCCCACCTCCCGGAAAACAACGTGACAGGGCATCTGCCTTCACATTCTTAACCCCAGGGCGGAACGTGACAACAAAATTAAACCTTGAAAAGAAGAAAGACTATCTGGCCTGTCTCGGGTTCAGACGCTTGGCTGACTCCAAGTAGGCCAGATTTTTATGGTCAGTAAACACGGTAATAGGGTCTCTGGCTCCCTCTAGCCAATGGCGCCATTCCTCAAAAGCCAACTTGATGGCCAACAATTCCCTATCTCCCACATCGTAATTTCTCTCTGCGGAGAAGAGTTTCTTCGAGAAAAAGGCACACGGTCGCCATTTGGCAGGAGAGGAACCCTGAGACAAGACCGCACCCACACACACCTCAGAAGCATCAACCTCAACTATGAAGGGTAGAGAAATATCAGGTTGTACCAAGATGGGAGCGGAAGCAAAACTCTCCTTGATATTAGAAAAGGCCTTACGCGCCTCTACCGACCAGGAAGAAAAATCTACCCCCTTTCTGGTCATATCAGTGAGTGGTTTAACAATAGAGGAATAATTCTAAATAAACTTCCTGTAATAATTGGCAAAGCCCAAAAAACGCATCAGCGCCTTCTGATTCTCAGGAAGCTCCAACTCAAGCACAGCGCGGACCTTCTCGGGGTCATGCGAAAGCCAGAAGCGGAGAGAAGAAACCCCAGAAATTGAATTTCTGGAACCGCAAACACACATTTTTCCAGTTTTGCGTATAATTTATTCTCCCGCAGGATGAGCAAGACCTGACGTAAGTGTTCCTTATGAGTTTTTAAATCAGGAGAAAAAATCAAAATGTCATCCAAATACACTAATACAAATTTTCCCATTAAATGATAAAAAATGCTGTTCACGAAATGCTGAAAAACGGCTGGGGCATTCATCAAACCAAAAGGCATAACCAAATTCTTAAAATGGCCCTCAGGGGTATTGAAGGCCGTCTTCCATTCGTCTCCTTCTCTGACCCTGACCAGGTTGTATGCCCCTCTTAGATCTAATTTGGAAAAGACTTTAGCCCCAACAATCTGGTTAAACAGGTCCGGGATCAGAGGAAGCGGATAAGGGTCACGAATAGTGATACTGTTCAGCTCCCTGAAATCCAGACAAGGTCTTAAAGAACCATCTTTTTTCTTAACAAAAAAAAAACAGCGGCAACAGGTGACTTCGAGGGTCATATGTGTCCTTTTCTCAGACTCTCCGAGATATAAGCACGCATAGCGACCCTTTCAGGTTGGGAAAGATTGTATAAACGAGATTTAGGCAGCTTGGCGCCTGGGATAAGATTAATAGGGCAATCGTACTCCCTGTGCGGGGGCAAATCCTGAACTCCACTCTCAGAGAAGACATCCGAAAATTCAGAGAGAAAAGGTGGTACAGTCTTAGTAGAAACCTCTGAAACAGATGTCGTTAGGCAATTCTCTCTGCAAAAGTCACTCCAACCATTTATTTGCCTCGCTTGCCAATCAATGGTGGGGTTATGTTTAGTGAGCCAGGGTAGCCCCAACACAAGAGGAGTAGGTAATCCGCTAAGGACGAAACATGACACATCCTCAACATGAGCATCACTCACAATTAAACGAATATTGTGAACTATGCCCTTTAATGATTTCTGAGAAAGTGGAGCGGAATCAATAGCAAAAACAGGAATATCCTTTCCCAAAGTGCACACCTGGAAACCATGAGTTATCGCAAAATGATTATCAATGAGATTGACAGCTGCTCCACTATCTACAAAAATCTCACAAAAAATGTTCTTGCTCTCTAGCGCCACCCTGGCAGGCAGGACAAAACGGGAACTACAAGCGAACGGAAAACCTTCAATTTCCGCCTCAACCCTGCCAATAGTAACAGATGGAACATTTTTAAAAGATTTTTTCCTTTTGTTTCTTTATTACTCCCAGAAAACTGCCTGAATCTCCTAGAGGGACAAACATTTGCCAAATGATTTATACCTCCACAACAAAAACAAACCTTCCCATGCGGGCTGAATCTTCTATTGTCAGAGGCAATCAACCCCAGCTGCATGGGCTCCTGCTCAGAAGGGGCTGACAGCGACTGAGACCCCTGCGCATAGAATGAGAGCGCTGCACTGTACTGGGACTGAGTATGACAGGAAGGAGAGATCTCTCCTCTCTCTCTAAGACGCCTGTCAATACGAACGGCCTGAGACATAGCACAGTCCAAGGAGATAGGCCTCTCATGAAAGGCAAATGCATCTTTCAATCCCTCTGAATGACCATGGCAAAATTGACTTCGGAGTGCAGCATCATTCCAACCAGTATCAGCTGCCCATCTTCGAAATTCTGAGCAGTATATCTCTGCGGATTGTTTACCCTGGCATAACAGACGTAGTCTAGACTCAGCCAAAGCAACACGATCCGGATCATCATATATCTGACCCAGGGCTAAAAAGAAATCATCCACTGAACGGAGGGGCCGTGTCCCCACCGGCAGCGAAAAGGCCCACGACTGAGCGTTACCCCTGAGCAGCGATATAATGATCCCCACCCTCCGTTCCTCATCACCAAAGGAATGGGGAAGAAGGCGAAAATTGAGTTTGCAAGCCTCTCTGAAACGCACAAAATTCTCACTACCCCTGGAGAACGTATCCGGGAGCGAGATCTTAGGCTCAGAACAAACTCCATGAACGCAAGCTGAACCGGTCACTAGAAACTGAGAAAGAGTCTTACGGAGATCAGCTACCTCCAATGAAAGACCCTGGAAGCGTTCAGTCAAAATTGAAACCGGATCCATGCTTGAGACGGTTTTGGCGGCTTATAATGTCACGGAAGGTGTACAGGAAACAAGACAATGCAAAATGAATATATGACTCACTGGATCCAAAACTAAGGAACAAAAGGGAGACCCCGGAATAAGACCTGGCACTCTCCCTGACTGCTCAGCCTATGCGAAAATCCCAATGGTGGATGATCGCATATCAACGTACCTCGACTATATACCACCTGAACACCCTACAATAGTGAGGGGACACGATCACCGGCTCCCTACACTAGACACAGAGGGAGTCAGGGTCACCTGGGATCCAGCAAACAGAAAATCACAAATAAATGTACAGCACTTATCTTGTAGAAGGCTGGAAAATAGGATCAGCATGCACACACACTCCAGGAAGTTGTATAAGCCGCACACTAATGCATTATAGGGAGGAATTTAAAGGAATGCAATCAGTCCAACTACCTGACAGCTGAGAGAGGCTAACGAGATGAGGAACTGAAATTCAAAACAAAGAAAACTCAAAGAGGAGGTTCTGAAAGGCTTCTGTCAGAGCTTCTCAGCTGTCTGGTTGTGACACTCAAGTGCAAAACAATGCAGGCAAGGCACTGAGCTGGCTTCTCCAATCTCATCCTGGGCAGAGGAAGGCAGAAGAAGTTTTATCCAGTGGAAAGGCTTGAGCTAGCCAGTCATTAGGCTGACTACCTGGTCACATCTTAGAATTTTCTTCTGGTCATTCATGCAGTCTGGAAACGTCTCTCCTACTAAGTACTTGTCCCTGTTTGCAGACCACTAGAGACTGACTGCTCTCTTTATATACAGTAGTTAGCTGAACTAGAACCTTCTAGTGAGAGAGGTGCAGTGGAGAAGCACAGCCTAAACAGAAACAATGTAACAATTTTAGTCCCCCATAGACTTGTTTAGAGTATGCATACAAGTATATGGGAATGACTAAGCAGCTTTTCCAGACATAAACAAGTCTTCAGCCATAAACAACAGAGCTAAACCAGACAGTCAGAAGGTCTGTGGGTCTATTTTGTCCTCCAAGTCTATGCTTAGGTAAAATGTCCAAAAGTCTCTTAGTATTAGCCCTCTGTGCATTAATCGTTTCCCCAATGCAGTGCAGATAAATGTGCATTAATAGTGCGAATGACCCGAAAATATAACAATAAACATATAAAAGCAGTTAAAAAATTTGAAACAGTATAAGTGCACACAATAGCATAAAGCATGGTGCAAGTTAACCCTTTAAAGTGCACTAAAATAGGGAGTTGATGGTTTTGCATAGTAGCAATAAGGGAAAATGTCTGTGAAGGTTCTCATTTATCCAGGTCATGGTATATATCTGTAAAGAATAAATCAAGGCAACTGGACGTACTGTAAACGTTTTCAAGACATTTACAGTAAGTTCAGTTGCATTGATTTATTCTTTACAGATAAATAAGGGAAAATGTTCACAAATGTCCATAGTCCAAAGTACCCTTGCTCCAGGGCATTACTTTTTTATTATTCTGTATGAAAACTATAATCTGTCTAGTAAGGTTGTTCCACAAAGATACTGTGATTTTCTTTCTTTTGAAAAGTATAAAGGAAAGTGCCTAAGAAATATTCTGCATCATCACTTTCTCAGTGTACATATTTAAAGGGAAGCTGTCACCATGAAAATTGTATTCAATCTGCAGGCATCACTGATTGAAATCACTGTGCTTTCTATGCTTATAAGTCCAGTGGGTGGTCTCACTCAGTGATTAGCAGAATACCGCTAGTGATTAAGCAAAGAAAGAGCAGGGATTTCAATCTAATCAATTTACAAGTTATCCTGAATATCTTCCAACAAAACGATGTCTGTCTCCTTAGCTCATACTGCTCTATGACATGCTGCTGGCAGATTAGAGTGCATTTTCAAATTGATTGGTTCCCTTTATTGTCTTTTGTAGCTGTCCAGAGATATTGCAGTATGGACCACTTATTGTCAGGAATGCAAGTCATGTATAATGTACAAAAAAATCAGACAAAGCATGCTCTCATTATACTAAGCTCCTGCGTTCTGTACAAGACTGTGGATGTACAGTTACTATTATGATAAACCTGGTCCTAGCATACTAGATAAATTAAATTTAGCTAATTGTTAAAATGAAAACTGCACCCTAAGGGGTATTGCTGCACCCTAAGGGGCAATTCTACTTATACTCAATGATAGCAGATTCTATGAATGGACTTGGAACACTTGTGTACTATTACCTCTGCTTCCTTTGCTGTTGCTCTGATTGTGTATTAAACTGGAAACCACCACTGTACTCTTCAGTTTCCAAACTGTTGGGTTTATACCAAACAGTGGTCACAGTTGTAGGGTATGGCCGCACAGTTAGGTTTTAGAACTGAAAATGGATTATAAAAATAAATAAATAGAGAACCTATAAAGGACTGATGCTACTTCTCCTTTTTTTCTTTACTACAGGTTTTGGCTTCAAAAACTGCATCAGGAAGCCCGACTGTGTGACCTTATAGTTAGGGCCCACTGCCACCTATCATTTATCACCCATCCTATGGATAGGTGGAAAATGATTATTGTGGAAAACCCCATTTAATATCATTTACCAGCTGTTTTAGATTTGACTTACAGTATGTTGTGTCCTTAAACAAAATTAACCATGGGCCTAATTGGAAGTTGTGTATTGTGTGATCCTAGGGCATGTGGCCATTCATACCTCAGGGCAAGCCTGAATTTATCAGTATCCTACATAAGACTGATGATAATCTATAGAGAATTGTGTGAACAGCAACTGTGGAGCACAACCAGCTGCTTGTAGTCAGGGAAATATTGTCCTATGGGAAGCATTTATCAGTATACCGTATTTAATTATTAAGGTGCAAAAAAGTGCACTTTAAAGGGGTTCTCCAAGACTGCTAAGCCTTTTTGATATTGTCAGGTAGGGTGCAGGGATTTAAGAAAAAAGAGCGGTCACTGGTGCTCTGGTTCCAGTGCGGAGCTCTTTTCTCCCCTGCTTCTGATGACTGTTGGTCTACATACAATCAGTGGCCTCAGCAGTGGTTATGCAGCCTTGCAGGCAGCAGTGATGTGCGTGTAGATGGCATGTCACACTTTCAGTCCAGCGGGGACTGAAACTAGAGGAGAAGGGAGCTTGGTGCTGGAACTGGAGCACTGATGACAGCCGACACATTTTTCTTTTAAATTCCTGCATCCTGACTGTAAATATGAAAAGGGGTTCCTGGTCTTAGAGTACCCCTATATACAGTAGAAATTACATAGTTTTCAAGTTTTAAATAATATGAATGATTGATTTGTTTCCTTCATATGTACATGAAAAATATACTTTTACTGTATAATTACCCAAAAAGTTATGGCGAGGGGAAATACATTGACAACTACCGTATGTTTTGCCCTATAAGACGCACCGGCCCATAAGACACACCTAGGTTTTAGAGGAGGACAATAAGAAAAAAATATTTTTCATTAGATCTCATATCAGACCAGCCATCAGACCCCCAAAGTTAAATCGGACCTAAGCTCACAGCCCCAATTAGACCCCCAATGTTAATAAGACCCTTAATCAGACCTCAGATCAGACCCCCAATGTTAATAAGACCTCAGATCAGACCTCAGCTCAGACCCCAATGTGAATGACCCCCATTGAGACCTCAGATGAGACCCTCATACCTCATACCAGCACCCAACCATATATCAGACCCCAGCCTCATATCAGCCCCTAGCCATGAAGTAATCAGCCCCCAGCCTCATTGCAGCAGCCCCAACCTCATTTCAGCAGCCCCAGCCTCATTGCAGCAGCCCCTAGTCTCATTGTAGCAGCTTCAGCCTCAGATGACAAAATAAAAAATCCACTTACCTCTCCTGCTCCGCACACCGCCGCTCCTCTGCTCCAGGGCTCTTCTGCCTCCTCCTCCGTCAGCTCTGCTGTGACCCTTCACCACTTCCATAATGGAAGCGCTAATTAGTATTTGCCCCCCCCCCCAAAAAAAAGTGCATCTTATGGGGGCGAAAAATACGGTAATCATCATTGCTGATATGAGGAGCTCATATCAGTTACTATACTACAGTGCTTTGTAGAAGTGAGTTTAATCTTTTCACATGAGACAAATGTATCACCAGAAAGAACAGTTTGAAATAGTAGGGGAAAAAATTGTGTATATGTGTTCTGCGGTTTAGATTTATTTTATCTTTTCTCCCACTGATGATGCATCATTTTTATTAAATTACTACATGTTAAATGTGTATGACTCACAGCAGGTAAGAAATCCCTTGTGGTCTTTTAGCAGCAAAATGCAAGGGAAAGATAAAGAATAAGCATTGTGATTTATTAAACTTGAAACTGCTAGTTTGCTGGTATTTTATCAGAGCACGGATTTGGAGAAGAATAATAAATTAAAAACCATAGTACTGCAGAAACTACGTATGATTTGAAAAATGGGTAGCGTCCCTGGCAAATTAAATATAGACTATTCCAATGTTTCAAAGAAAATTCTTTGGGGGGGAATTTATTATCAGGGTAATATTTGAAGTCAGTTTTCCTTGAGTCTGCCTTTGCATACTTTGTGCTAATTTTTATCAAATGACACATGTTTGTTAAATTTGGAGCATCTGTACCTAAGCGTATAAATAAAGTTCAGTAAAACCTACGCTAAATCCCCTAAAATGTTTTTTTTTCTAATATATTAATTTTTCTGCTTTCCATGCAATATAGGCACCTGAATTTCAGGTGACTAGCGCTTTGCAATCCGTACTCCCGTACACTGCTCTGGAGTACATATTCCCCTATCACTGCACTGAGCTCTGTACAGGCATTTGCTGTATAGCACATTGCTGTTCCTATCTGTACCAGTGCTGCTCTCTGAAAGCCTAGCATAGATGTGCTATGCCATGCTTCATCAGAGCAGGCACAGGAGCAAGGTGCAATGCTGAGCTTCTGCCCCGCTCTCGCTCGGTCCGCTGTTCTAAAGCCTTGCATGGTGCAGGGTCTAGCAGAGTGGAGTGAGTGGACACAGGGCAGGAAATCATTATAGCACATTGCTCCACTCCCTCGCTATAGAGTAGGAGAGGAGTGAAGTGGAGTGAAGTGCTATGCTGTGTTCCTGCCCTGGGCCTGCCCGCTCACTCCACTCTGCTAGACTCTGCAACATTTAAGACTTTAGCACAGCAGAACGAGCAGGCTCAGGGCAGCAACTCAGCATTGCACATTGTACCTCTGCCTTTCTCTACTGAACCATGGCATCGCACATCTATGCCAAGCTTTCAGAGAGCAGCCCTGGTACAGATAGGAGCAGCAATGTGCGATACAGCTCCTGGCTGTACAGAGCTCAGTGCAGCCACAAGGGAATCCGTACTCGCATACACATCAGTGCAGGGGAGTACAGATTGAAAAGCAATATAGTCACCTGAACTTCAGGCTTCAATATTGCATGAAAAAAAATAAAAAAAAATAAAGTATATTTAAAAAACAAAATCTATGTAGGGAATTTATAGGTCTTAATAAACTCTGGGGCACATTTATTAAGACTGGTGTTTTAGACGCTGGTCTTAATAAACCCCTAAGCTGGCGGTGGTTCCTCTGAAGTTATGAAGAGGTGCCGGCTTCTCCATAACTTCGGCACTTCCTCCATCAGTTTTAAAAGTAAGACCGCTTTCGAGCTTACATAAAAAATGCCCACCCCATTCCTCCTCCACACCATGCCTTTATTTTTAGACCTTGTGTGAGCAGGGAGAAGTCGCAGACTAGCCTTTGCACCGCAATCTGTGCCTGAAATACGCCTAATATAGGCATATTTCAGCTTAATAAATGACCCCCTTTTAAGTTTAGGTACACTTTAAACCTAACACTTTTTTCGAGAAATACTACACTGGTTTTCTGCACAAACTCCTTATTGGAGCAGCTTTACTCTTCGTTAACAGGTAAGCATGAGACTGTCACGGAAGGGTAGAGCGTGCACAGCCCTGAGCTCAACCCACACCTCTGTCCCTGCCTACTTGCACGATCTGCCCTAGGCGACGGTGTACAACTGGACGATGTTCTCTAAACTGAGTACGTGCTGGGCCTTAAAGGGAACAATGAAACTGGATAAAATAATAAAACAAAGTGACAGGCAGGCACGGAGGGGTAAATACACAAACAATGCAAATGTAAGCACCGGTCAAAATACAGGACGAAAGATACATATAAAAGGAAGGTCAAAACGAGGTCAGTACCAGGATGTCACGGAAGGTGTACAGAAAACTAGAAGACACAAAATGAAGATCCGACTGACTGGATCCAAAACTAAGGAACAAAAGGGAGAGCCCTGCATCAGACCTGGCTCTCTCCCTAACTGCTCAGCCTATGCGAAAATCCCAATGGTAGATGATCGCATATCCTCGTACCTATTCTGTATAACACCTGAACACCCTATAATAGTGAGGGGACACGACCACCGGCTCCCTACACTTGATACGGAGGGAGTCAGGGTCACCTGGGATCCAGCAAACAGGAAAACACAAATGAACGAACAAAACTTATCTGTAGAAGACTCAGTAGTAGCATCAGCATGCACACACTCCAGGAAGTAATATAAACCGCAAAGTGATGCAGTATGGGGAGGTATTTAAAGGCATGCAATCAGTGCAACTACATGACAGCTGGGAAAGGCTAACGAGATGAGAAAATGAAAGCAAAACAAAAGGAACCTCAAGGAGGAGGTTCTGAAGGACATCTGTCAGAGCTTCTCAGATGTCTGGTGGTGACAGTACCCCTCCTTCTACGAGTGGACTCCAGACACTCAGAGCCCACCTTCTCAAGATGGGACCTATGGAAAGCCCTTATGAAATCCTCTCCTCAGGACCATAACCCTCCCAATGAACGAGGTACTGGAGAGAACCGCGGACAACACGAGAATCCACAATCCTAGAGACCTGAAATTCAAGATTACCATCAACCACAATCGGAGGAGGAGGCAAAGACGAGGGTACAATGGGTTGGACATAAGGTTTTAATAAAGACTTATGAAAAACATTATGGATCTTCCAAGTCTGAGGAAGATCAAGACGGTAGGCAACAGGATTGATGACGGACAAGATTTTGTAAGGCCCAATAAACTTAGGACCCAACTTCCAGGAGGGAACCTTCAATTTGATATTCTTAGTAGACAACCACACCAGATCACCAACATTCAGGTCCGGACCAGGCACACGTCTCTTATCCGCCACACGCTTATATCTCTCACTCATGCTCTTTAGATTATCCTGAATCTTTTGCCAAATAGATGACAAAGACGAGGAGAATCTGTCCTCATCAGGTAAACCAGAAGACCCCTCTCCAGAGAATGTCCCAAACTGCGGATGAAACCCATATGCACCAAAAAATGGTGACTTATCAGAGGACTCCTGACGACAGTTATTTAAAGAAAACTCAGCAAGGGACAAAAAAGAACACCAATCCTCCTGATTCTCCGCCACAAAACAGTGCAGATATGTCTCCAGATTCTGATTGACGCGCTCTGTCTGACTATTCGACTGCGGGTGGAAAGCAGAAGAGAATGACAACCGAACCCCCAAGCGAATACAGAAAGCCTTCCAGAATCTGGAAACAAACTGTGTGCCCCTATCAGAGACTACGTCCGAAGGAATACCATGCAATTTGACAATGTGATCAATAAATGCCTGCGCCAGCGTCTTAGCATTGGGCAAGCCAGGAAAAGGAATGAAATGCACCATTTTGCTAAAACGGTCCACCACCACCAGAATCACAGTCTTCCCCGAGGAACGAGGCAGGTCCGTAATGAAGTCCATGGACAGATGTGTCCAAGGACGGGAAGGAATGGGTAACGGAAGGAGAGGACCTGATGGCCGTGAATGAGGGACTTTGGCACGAGCGCAGGTCTCGCAGGCTGCCACAAAACCCTCAACCGACTTACGAAGCGCCGGCCACCAGAATGTACGAGCGATGAGATCCACTGTGGCTCTTGCCCCCGGGTGCCCAGCAAGGACAGTATCGTGGTGTTCCTTAAAAATCTTGTGTCTTAAAACGAGAGGCACAAACAACCTCCCAGGAGGACAAAGATCAGGAGCCTCTGACTGGGCTACCTGAACCTCTGCCTCCAATTCAGGATAAAGAGCAGAGACCACCACACCTTCAGCCAAAATGGGACCCGGGTCTTCAAAATTCCCACCTCCCAGAAAACAACATGACAGGGCATCCGCCTTCACATTCTTAACCCCAGAGCGGAACGTGACAACAAAATTAAACCTTGAAAAGAACAAAGACCATCTGGTCTGTCTCGGGTTCAGACGCTTGGCTGACTCCAAGTAGGCCAGATTCTTATGGTCAGTAAACACAGTAATAGGGTGTCTGGCTCCCTCTAGCCAATGGCGCCATTCCTCAAAAGCCAACTTGATGGCCAACAACTCCCTATCTCCCACATCGTAATTTCTCTCTGCGGAGGAGAGTTTCTTCGAGAAAAAGGCACACGGTCGCCATTTGGCAGGAGAGGGACCCTGAGACAAGACCGCACCCACACCCACCTCAGAAGCATCAACCTCAACTATGAAGGGTAGAGAAATATCAGGTTGTACCAAGATGGGAGCGGAAGCAAAACTCTCCTTGATATTAGAAAAGGCCTTACGTGCCTCTACCGACCAGGAGAAAAAATCTACCCCCTTCCTAGTCATATCAGTGAGTGGTTTAACAACAGAGGAATAATTCTAAATAAACTTCCTGTAATAATTGGCAAAACCCAAAAAACGCATCAGCGCCTTCTGATTCTCAGGAAGCTCCCACTCAAGCACAGCGCGGACCGTCTCGGGGTCCATGCGAAAACCAGAAGCGGAGAGAAGAAACCCCAGAAATTGAATTTCTGGAACCACAAACACACATTTTTCCAGTTTAGCGTACAATTTATTCTCCCGCAGGATGAGCAAGACCTGACGTAAGTGCTCCTTATGAGTTTTGAAATCAGGAGAAAAAATCTAAATGTCATCTAGATACACTAATACAAATTTCCCCATTAAATAATAAAAAATGCTGTTCACAAAATGCTGAAAGACGGCTGGAGCATTCATCAAACCAAAAGGCATAACCAAATTCTCCAAATGGCCCTCAGGGGTATTGAAGGCCGTCTTCCATTCGCCTCCTTCTCTGACCCTGACCAGGTTGTATGCCCCTCTTAGAGCCAACTTGGAAAAAACTTTAGCCCCAACAATCTGGTTAAACAGATCCGGGATCAGAGGAAGCGGATAAGGGTCGCGAATTGTGATACTGTTCAGCTCCCTGAAATCCAGACATGGTCTTAAAGAACCATCTTTTTTCTTAACAAAGAAAAAAACAGCGGCAACAGGTGACTTCGAGGGTTGTATGTGTCCCTTTCTCAGACTCTCAGAGATATAAGCACGCATAGTGACCCTTTCAGGTTGGGAGAGATTGTATAAACGAGATTTAGGCAGCATGGCGCCTGGGGTGAGATTAATAGGGCAATCGTACTCCCTGTGCGGGGGCAAGTCCTGAACACCACTCTCAGAGAAGACATCCGAAAATTCAGAGGGAAAAGATGGTACAGTCTTAGTAGAAACCTCAGAAACAGATGTTGTGAGGCAATTCTCTCTGCAAAAGTCACTCCAACCATTAATTTGCCTCGCTTGTCAATCAATGGTGGGGTTATGTTTAGTGAGCCAGGGTAGCCCCACTAGAGGAGTAGGCAACCCGCTTAGGACGAATCATGACACATCCTCAACATGAGTATCACTCACAATCAAACGGATATTGTGAACTATGCCCTTTAACGATTTCTGAGAAAGTGGAACGGAATCAATAGCAAAAACAGGTATATCCTTTCCCAAAGTGCATACCTGGAAACCATGAGTTATAGCAAATTAATTATCAATGAGATTGACAGCTGCTCCACTATCTACAAAAATCTCACAAAAATTTTTCTTGCTCTCTAGCGCCACCCTGGCAGGTAGGACAAAACGGGAACTACAAGCAAACGGAAAACCTTCAATTTCCGCATCAACCTTGCCAATAGTAACAGATGGAACGTTTTTAGAGGATTTTTTAGTTTACTCTAAAAAAACTACCTGAATCTCCTAGAGGGACAAACATTTGCCAAATGATTTATACCCCCACAACAGAAACAAACCTTCCTATGAGGGCTGAATCTTCTATTGTCAGAGGCAATCAAACCCAGCTGCATGGGCTCCTGCTCAGAAGGGATTGAGAGCGACTGAGACCCCTGTGCACTGAATGAGACCACCGCACCGTCCTTGGACTGAGTATGACAGGAAGGAGTGATCTCTCCTCTCTCTCTAAGACGCCTGTCAATACGAACGGCACGAGACATGGCAGAGTCCAAGGAGGTAGGTCTCTCATGAAAGGCAAATGCATCTTTCAATCCCTCTGAAAGACCATGGCAAAATTGACTTCGGAGTGCAGCATCATTCCAACCAGTATCAGCTGCCCATCTCCGAAATTCTGAACAGTATATCTCTGCGGACTGTTTACCCTGGCATAAAATACGTAGTCTAGACTCAGCCAGAGCAATACGATCCAGATCATCATATATCTGACCCAGGGCTAAAAAAAATTCATCCACTGAACGGAGGGGCCGTGCCCCCACCGGCAGCGAAAAGGCCCACGACTGAGCGTTATCCCTGAGCAGCGAGATGATGATACCCACCCTCTGCTCCTCATCACCAGAGGAATGGGGAAGTAGGCGAAAATGGAGTTTGCAAGCCTCTCTAAAACAAACAAAATTCTCACTACCCCCGGAGAACGTATCCGGGAGCGAGATCTTAGGCTCAGAACAAACTCCATGAACGCAAGCTGAACCGGTCACCTGAAAGAGTCTTACGGAGATCTGCTACCTCCAATGAAAGACCCTGCATGCGTTTAGTCAAAAGTGAAACAGGATCCATGCTTGAGACGGTTTTGGCGGTTTATAATGTCACGGAAGGTGTACAGAAAACTAGAAGACACAAAATGAAGATCCGACTGACTGGATCCAAAACTAAGGAACAAAAGGGAGAGCCCTGCATCAGACCTGGCTCTCTCCCTAACTGCTCAGCCTATGCGATAAATCCCAATGGTAGATGATCGCATATCCTCGTACCTCAACTGTATAACACCTGAACACCCTATAATAGTGAGGGGACACGACCACCGGCTACCTACACTTGATGCGGCGGGAGTCAAGGTCACCTGGGATCCAGCCAACAGGAAAACACAAATGAACGAACAAAACTTATCTGTAGAAGACTCAGTAGTAGCATCAGCATGCACACACTCCAGGAAGTAATATAAACCGCAAAGTGATGAAGTATGGGGAGAGATTTAAAGGCATGCAATCAGTGCAACTGCATGACAGCTGAGAGAGGCTAACGAGATGAGAAAATGAAAAAGCAAAACAAAAGGAACCTCAAGGAGGAGGTTCTGAAGGACGTCTGTCAGAGCTTCTCAGATGTCTGGTGGTGACACAGGAGGTCACGTCAGTACAAAGGAATAACCAACTCACAACAAACACAATCCGAGGTCAGAATGCCAGGAGGGCACGTCAATTCAGAGGAAACAGCAGAAGCTGGGTCAAGGGAACAGAGCCGAGGTCAAGGTACAATGCAAACAAATACAGAGAACTTGGTAAATGAAAAAACCTTATTCACAAGCAACCTGTGGCCAGCAGGCTGCCTGTTTAAATAGTCCTGGCTGGTGAGTCACATGACGTGGCCGATGTCACGTGACTCAAAGCAGCCCAACTCAGCCGAGCACCGATCATCATTATCGGCGCTCGGCTCTCCTGCAGCTCGTCTGTTGTCATGGAGACAAGGACGCAGACTACGTCCCTGTCCCTCTCCTTGCACAGGGTGCCGGCGGTGCTGCGAAGGAAGCAAGCGTCGCCGGACCCTTTTTCACAGAGAGAGCAGGGAAATCCCTGTCGCTTATTACACATAGGGGGTCATTTATGACCAGATATACGCTACTTTTGTGGCTTACATTTGGCGCAGATTGTCGCACGCCAAGGTGTGCAGAATCTGCGACTTCTTCCCACCTCATCCCAGGTCTAAAAAAGTGGGTGTGGTGTGGGTGAGGAAGGGGATGGGCCGGTAGGTCCGTCTCATTCATCATTTTCTACGCCTGATTTAGTATAGAAATAGTCTAACTGTAAGACAGCTCAGAAGCTGTCTGACATTTAGAAGCGGCGCTGGATGCACCGAAGTTATGTAGAAGCCAACACCTCTACATAACTCTGGCAGATCCGCCGCCAGCTATAGGGCTTATTAAGACTGGCGCCTAAAACGCTGGTATTAATAAATGTGCCCCATAGCCTTTAAAATGTAGAACCAGGAACTTGAAACAGGAACTTGGGACCTTGAAAAAGGCACACTTATCTGATTCCATTCAAATTCTGTTAAAGGGAACCTGTCATCAACTTTATGCTGTCCATACTAACTGCAGCAGAGACAGGTGAGTTGATTTCAGGGGTCTGTCATTTAAAAGTTAAAAGTAAGTGGTTGCCAAGAACCAGCATCACAATCATTGCAGACTGGGCCTGGAAAAGAGTCCCGGCCACCTGAGAAGAGTACTGGTTATTCATGACTTCCTGCTCTCCTGCCCACCTGCTGATGACTGACAGTCTTCTACCTAGTTTTCTCGCTTTCTGTCTAGGAGAGAACTGCCAGTCGTCAGCAGATGGGTGAGAGTGCAGGAGATTGTGCAAGTTGATGACAGGTTCCCTTTAATCCAGCAAATGTAATCATACAACATAGTCCATTTAATTGACTATCAAACATTAATATTTCCAAAAAGCAGTGCCCATGATACAACATTAAAACTCCATAATTCATAGAGATCATTCAAACAGAGGTGTATCACTAGAGTTCCTACATGCTCTGCGATATTTCAGGAACTACAGCCCCTTCAGAAAGGGGGCATGGTCCACAAAACATCACCAAGCAAGTTGGCACGCTAGTTTTCCACCTCTGTTTGAACATCTCTTTGAATTATGGACATATAAGTATGGACTTTTAATGTTATATTATGTATAGAGATGAGCGAATTGAAGTTGACGTAGTGGAATTCAATGCGAATTTCAGGAAAATATTTCCTAAAATGGCTGCTGCACGTGTGAGGACATGGAGCAAGGAACTCTGGGAACGCGGGATCACCCATAATGCCATGCATGCAGCCAATCAGCAGCCAGCCCTGTGATGTCACAGCCTTATAAATAGCATCAGCCATCTTGGATTTTGCCATTTTCCAGTGCAGGGAGACACATCAGCAGGCGCTAGGGACAGTGCTAGGAGAGACTTCATTGTGCTAAAAAGACGATTTACAAGTTCAGGGAAAGATTATTCAAGGTCTAGAGAAAGCATAGGGAGGAATCATTCCACACCATTTATGTAGAACAGGGTTCAGTAGGGGAGGTTACAGCCTGGGTAGTAGGAACTATTACACCTTGCTGCACTGACTGGGGATCCAAATAGAAATTATACACCTCTGTAATTCCAGCAAACCATTCGTGGTATTAGGGTGCAAGTGCTGTTTGATACAGCCATTAACAGGGTTTATTACAAGGAAATATTTCTACATCTTATTTGCCCTTGTGCGGTGCAGTTATACAGTGGGATGCGAAAGTTTGGGCAACCTTGTTAATCGTCATGATTTTCCTGTATAAATCGTTGGTTGTTACGATAAAAAATGTCAGTTAAATATATCATATAGGAGACACACACAGTGATATTTGAGAAGTGAAATGAAGTTTATTGGATTTACAGAAAGTGTGCTATAATTGTCTAAACAAAATTAGGCAGGTGTATAAATTTGGGCACCACAAAAAATAAATGAAATCAATATTTAGTAGATCCTCCTTTTGCAGAAATTACAGCCTCTAAACGCTTCCTGTAGGTTCCAATGAGAGTCTGGATTCTGGTTGAAGGTATTTTGGACCATTCCTCTTTACAAAACATCTTTAGTTCATTCAGGTTTGATGGCTTCCGAGCATGGACAGCTCTCTTTAAGGCCTCATGCACACGACCGGTTTATTTTAAGGTCCGCAAAAACGGGGTCCGTAGGTCCATGATCCGTGACCGTTTTTTCGTCCGTGGGTCTTCCTTGATTTTTGGAGAATCCACGGACATGAAAAAAAAGTCGTTTTGGTGTCCGCCTGGCCGTGCGGAGCCAAACGGATCCGTCCTGAATTACAATGCAAGTCAATGGGGACGGATCCGTTTGACATTGACACAATATGGTGCAATTGCAAATGGATCCGTCCCTCATTGACTTTCAATGTAAAGTCAGGAATCCCTGGTTGCCATGGTTACTTAGCAATTTTTAGAAGCATTATACTTTCCTGCGAGCTGCGATGTCTGTGTCCGGCCGGGAGCTCCTCCTAGTGGTAAGTGGAAGGTCTGTGTGGCGCATTGCTTATAGCACAGACCTGTCACTTACCAGTAGGAGGATCTCCCGGCCAGACACAGACATCGCAGCTCGCAGGAAAGTATAATGCTTCTAAAAATTGCTAAGTAACCATGGCAACCAGGACTGCAGTAGCGTCCTGGTTGCCATGGTTACCGATCGGAGCCCCAGCGATTAAACTGGGAATCCGATCGGTACTCTCCGCTGTCACCAATGATAGGGGGGAGATTTTAATTAGGGGGGGGGCCCACTGGCCACCAATGAATCTACAGTACTACAGGGGAGGGAGGGGGGGCTCACTGGCCACCAATAAATCTACAGTACTACAGGGGAGGGAGGGGGGGCCGGCCGCACTGGCCACCAATGTGTTAACTACAGGGGAGGGAGGGGGGGCCGGCCGCACTGGCCACCAATGTGTTAACTACAGGGGGGGTCTGCCCCCTGCTGCCTGGCAGCACCTGCCAGGCAGCAGGGGGCAGTCATGTACACAGTTCTTTTAGTATATTCTAACCTGAAGCGTCCCCATCACCATTGGAACGCCTCTGTGTCGGATCTGAGTTTTCACGAAGTGAAAACTCAGCTCTGAAAAAGCTTTTATGCAGACGGATCTGCGGATCCGTCTGTGTGAAAGTATCCTACGGCCACGGACCATGGACGCGGATGCCAATCTTGTGTGCATCCGTGTTTTTTCACTGACCCATTGACTTCAATAGGTCCATGAACCGTTGTCCATCAAAAAAATAGGACAGGTCCTATTTTTTTGACGGACAGGAAACACAGATCACGGATGCGGCTGCAAAACGGTGCATTTTCCGATTTTTCCACTGACCCATTGAAAGTCAATGGGTCTGCGAAAAAAAACGGAAAACGGCACAACGGCCACGGATGCACACAACGGTCGTGTGCATGAGGCCTAAGTCACACCACAGATTTTCAATTATATCCAGGTCTGGGGACTGAGATGGCCATTCCAGAACGTTGTACTTGTTCCTCTGCATAAATGCCTTAGTGGATTTTGAGCAGTGTTGTCTGCTCGTTGTCTTGGCTCGTTGTCTTGTTTAAAGATCCAGCTCCGGCGCAGCTTCAGCTTTGTCACTGATTCCTGGACATTGGTCTCCAGAATCTGCTGATACTGAGTGGAATCCATGCGTCCCTCAACTTTGACAAGATTCCCAGTCCCTGCACTGGCCACACAGCATGATGGAACCACCACCATATTTTACTGTAGGTAGCAGGTGTTTTTCTTGGAATGCTGTGTTCTTCTTCCTCCATGCATAACGCCCCTTGTTATGGCCAAATAACTCAATTTTAGTTTCATCAGTCCACAGCACCTTATTCCAAAATGAAGCTGGCTTGTCCAAATGTGCTTTAGCCCACCTCAAGCGGCACTTTTTGTGCTGTGGGCGGAGAAAAGGCTTCCTCTGCATTACTCTCGCATACAGGATCTCCTTGTGTAAAGTGCACCGAATGGTTGAACGATGCACAGTGACTCCATCTGCAGCAAGATGATGTAGGTCTTTGGTGCTGGTCTGTGGGTTGGCCATTATTATTTATTTACGCCTGACTGACATAATCAAATATTATTTGACCCTTCTTCTGATCTGTCAGAAGGAAAAAAAAATTAGTCGCACAACAGATCCTGTCTGTATAGCAGCTGTATGGTCCCATCAGAATTGGCTTATGTGGATACAAAACAATATTCCATTCACGTGTCATCTCTGTTTTGGATCCATTCCTGTTTTTTTAGGCTCTAGCAATACTGATGGATTACTGACCAAATGCTGACCAAGTGAAGGTGGATGCTCAACAGACAGGATTTTGGGGGTTATTGTTCTGATGGATCAGAGGAAGGGCAAAATAATCAGTGACGTCAACACAAACTTACTGCTGACACCCTCTCCACTCTGTCGGGGGGCTCTACTTGTATAAGCGTTTAAGGGCACTTTCACACTTGCGTTTTTCTTTT
Source organism: Bufo gargarizans (assembly GCF_014858855.1). Taxonomy (NCBI): domain Eukaryota; kingdom Metazoa; phylum Chordata; class Amphibia; order Anura; family Bufonidae; genus Bufo; species Bufo gargarizans. Next base: position 206,526,017 of record NC_058082.1, on the reverse strand, counting down.
TCGGCATAGACTTCCGTCCTAGGAGCTCTATACCGGAAAATAAGTGATCCGTTTTATCCCCATGCATTCTGAATGGAGAGCAATCCATTTAGGATGCATAAGGATGTCTTCAGTTCACTCTTTTTGACTGATCAGGACAAAGATAAAACTGCAGCATGCTACGGTTTTATCTCCGGCCCAAAAAACTGAACACTTGCCTAAATGCCGGAATTGGCATTTTTTTTCCATAGGAATGTATTAGAGCATTCAAATGCCGTATCCGTCCTTCCTTGCGCAGACCGAAAAAAATTCGAAAAAAATAAATGCCGGATCCGTTTTCCGGATGACACCGGAAAGACGGATCCAGCATTTCAATGTATTTGTAAGACGGATCAGGCATTTTTCACACTGATCAGGATCCTGATCAGTCTTACAAATGCTATCAGTTGGCATACGTTTTGCCGCATGCGGCAGGCAGTTCCGGCGACGGAACTGCTTGCCGGATCACTCTGCCGCAAGTGTGAAAGTAGCCTAATAGAACAGGTTCTGTAGACATCTATGTGGAATCAGCTGATGACCGTGTAAAAGGAGTGTGCTTCTTATTGGCGCTAACATCGACCTATAAGGCTGAGTTCATACTTGAGTTATTTAGTCAGTTTTGGCCCTGTGACTGCCCAAATAAGTGAAGTGTGCAGTGATTCTAAGAGCGACTCCTGTCATCTGCATGTCATACTGACTCACATTATTATTTCAATACCACAGCAGACTCCCTATGCGTGTTACTGCAAGGCACAAAAAAAAATCGGCTTGATCCAAATTTATTTGTGGCGAATCGCGTAAAAAAATTGCTATTTCCTGGCTGCAGAGAGCCTTTATAGTGGTGTAGAACCACTATAAAGGCTCTCTGCAGCCAGGAAATAGCAATTTTTTTACGCGATTCGCCACAAATAAATTTGGAATTAACCGATTTTTTGTAAAAACCGTCTGAATAGAATTTTTGAAAAATTATCTTATCTGTAATTATGTACACTGCTTTATGAGAGCATGGAAGTATTTTATGTGTAGACATTGCAAGAGATTGGGAGGATCTCTAGACACGTATATATGCAGTGCCATATTCTCCTGGGAATTACGGTATTTAAATTGATATTGAAAAAGGGTTAGGAATTATGGGGCAGATCTATTAAGACCTGCGCTTTAGATGCCGGTCTTAATAAAGGCCCATAGCTATCTGTGGATCCGTCGTGTTATGAAGAGGCACAGGTCTCTCCATAATGTTGGCGCATCCAGCTCCAGTTCTAAATGGGAAACATGGCCATGAGTTTAAATTATATAGAAATGTCCCAGGAGCCACTGGTAATATATTGTATATTCTTCCAAATGTGGGTTTGTTGAATTATAAATAACACTGATATTTTTCTTTTAGAGCAATCTCCAGAGGTAAAAGCACTTTTCTGGGGTACTGAGTTTGACTATATTGATAAAGGAAAAATGACAGCAGACATAGGAACTGAAAAAAAGGAAGTAAGAATAAAACAAAGGCAGGAGGGATTTGTAGATTGGTGTAATTCTTATAAATATCAGAATTATTCAGCTACATTTTCAGCAAACTAAATACGGGTTTACTTAAAACTGCATACGTTCACTTTGCCTAGCAAGATATTTAAAAAAAATATTTGACAATGTAGTTTAAGTCACACATTGATGACCCTGAAATAGTTGTGTTTTATTAGCAATATTTGTGTTCTTTTAAAAAGGTTTTGGGAAGGATTTAGGGCTGGGACCTCTTGTTTCAGATGTTAGCTGAAGGTCTATGGGAAATCTGAAATGCAAGCCACAGAAGCATTTTTTGTGCTATAGCATTATTGGTATGCCCTGTTCACAGTTAGGTTTGGAAACTGGTATTGTGATCCAGCTGAGAATCAGGCTAAAGGAGCTCACTGTATCTGGCATCTGGTGTGCTGCAGGATCACCATTGACTATATTGGGATCCGGCCACTTACCAGCATATATGCTAGGAATCAGCAGGAAATAAATTCTGCGTGCAGTGTTTTTTGTCTGTCCGAATCCCGGCATATTTGTCTTGGAGTGGCCGGATCTCCATCGAGTCCCATAATAGTCAATGGGGATCCAGCTATTCATGGTCATCTCCAACAATGCCAGATCAGACTTCCAGATTGCAAATGCAACTATGAACCCTTGATTAGGTGGCGTTTTGTCTTTTTGGCTGCTTTTAAAAACTACAGCATGCTGGAGCTCTTAGCATTTTCCTCACTGCGCCAGCGCCGAAGGCATTCCGTTTGCTTTTAGTCCTAAAATAAGTCTTTGGGAAAGCATAACGGATCCGTCTGGGTCCCGTTATGCAAGACGGAAAACAAAGTCCTGTCGACAGGACTTTGTTTTCCGTCTTGCATAACGGGACCCAGACGGATCCGTTTTGATTCCCATAGATTTCTATTAGGACAGAGAGCAAACTGAATGCCTTTTAAAGACTTCCGTTTTGCATTCCGTCATAATGCAAGTCTATGGGCAGAAGAACGGATCCGTCCTTCCGTTTAATGGATTCCGTTATTTTCCATTATAACCATGTTATAACGGAAAGCTATAACGGAAACCCTAAGGTCCCTTTCACACGAGCGTGATTTCCGCGCGGGTGCCATGCGTGATGTGAACGCATAGCACCCGCACTGAATCCTGACCCATTCATTTCAATGGGTCTGTGTACATGAACGTTTTTTTCACGCATCACTTCTGCGTTGCATGAAAATCGCAGCATGTTCTATATTCTGCGTTTTTCACGCAGCCCTGGCTCTATAGAAGTGAATGGTTGCTAAGAGATGTTGTTTGTAAACATTCAGTTTTTTTTCAAGCGCGTGAAAAACGCATCAAAACGCATTGCACCCGTGCGGAAAAAACTGAACAACTAAACGCAATCGCAGACAAAACTGACTGAACTTGCTTGCAAAATAGTGCGAGTTTCACTAAACGCACCATGAACGCATCCGGCCCCAATCTGCAACGCCCGTGTGAACCCACCCTAAGGAAAACAAGTGGAAATCAGAATTTTGAGAACTCTGCTCTTATTGAGGTTTATGCCAGAACAGATGCCGGAATATATAGATTGTGCTGCTGCAAGCAGTACATTGTTTATTCCCTCTAGATGTAAGTATTCTACTTAATTAGAAAATTCATTTATGAGAATTGATTGTGCACTGGCACTAGATGATAGCAGAATTACAACTCTTATTCTGTTTATAAGCATTTGTTGTTTCTTTCAAAAAGGTGTTGGGGGAAAGGAAATCCACTGCTATCATCAAAACCCACACATCCCTGAAAAAATATAATCATTGCTTTTCAGATTAAACACAACTATTGATTTTTGTACGACATTCTAGTTTAATAGCTGAAGGTAAAATGGCGATAGCATCCATGAAACTCAGGGACTTGTCACCTTTGATTTCTATCTATTTTACTTATAGAGTGCCAACATATTCTGCAGCACATTATAGAAACCATCACTAGCTGTGAACTGAATGAGAACTGAACTGAATGAGGGAGGAACGACTGCAGTAGCAAGAATTTCCCCCTCATTCAGTTTGCATCGGCCTCTGCAATCAGGCCAATGCAAGAGAGCACTGAAAGATGTGCTATCATGTTATCCATCAGAGCTTGCTATGCTCAAACATAACACCAAAGATATAAGAAAAAACTCATAAAACATTCACATACATACTCCTACATATCTCACATTACAGAGGGGACAACAAGGCCATTAGGGAGGGTTTTATTCTGCTCCAGGGGTCAGAGAGGAGCTTTTTAATTGGGTTGTACTATAGGTCACATAGTGATACCAACTCAAGGAATCAGGGCAATAAGTCAGCCACACATCACCCATTGGCCCACATACAGAACATCTTGAAGCTCTACCTAGTACCAGTCTGGACCTTGAATTACTTATTTGGTTACTTTGTGGATTATACATTGTTAGACTTCTCTTTACAGATTATTTGTTGTAATATGCTATGAATTGGGCTTGAAATGTTGTAATTGTATCTCCAGTACAGTGCTTGATTCCATTCCCTGTATTTTGTGAACTGTCCTATTTAAAGCCTTATAAAATTGTATATTTTCTCCTAATGATTGTGGTATTTTGCCGGTTTCTTTCTATAGCAAACCAATCAGATCAGAAAAGCCTTTACAAAATGGAGCATAAATCTGGTTTACTAATTGTGTCCATTTTCTTCCTATTTAAAATGTCCTTTCATACAGTGTAATGTGTATGAAAACATAGGGATTAGTCTTTTTGTTCAAGAGTGCTTTTGTACAGGTCTCTCATTACTTTTCTAGAATTATCAGCATATAACACATTGACTGTAGCAGCCTACAGGCTCAGCCTTTTTATTCTCGTGTTATGAATGTCTGCCCTCTGATATATTTAAATTCAAATTCCCTTTATTAAACTTTGCAGGTTCCTTCTAAAATGTGAGATAATAATCTTTCTGTGCCAGCTTACCAGACTTACAGTAATATACGATATTTACCACAAACAGACATTTTAATATACTGGAAATTATTGTATATTGTTAAGTATGTGTAAATGTTTTATACTTTGCGAGCAAATCCTACCATTTATTTTCCTTTTGCACCATGAAACATAATTTTTGCCAAATGAAATGTATTGAAAGCGCATTTATTTTGGTCCATAATAAAGATTGTCTTACACTGCAAACTGTTGGGACTCCTAGGCAACACCATTATGTCCTTGTTTGGTCAGTGATTTGGATTAGTGATTATTAGCCCAAATCAGGATTCAAGCTTATACAGAGATAATGTATAATAAAATGTGCTTTATTTACATCCATACAGTTCAGTAGTTTTCTGTAATGTCCTCCATGATCCTAGGGCTGCTTTTGAGTGAGTGTGAGAAAGTTAGGAAGCAGATTATCTTCTACTTTCTGGGAGAACTGCAAACAAACGCTCTAGCATATAAAGAGGAAAGCTGCTAAAAATGGCAGATACAAGTCATATGATGGCCAGAAATAGTAGACATACTATAATATTGGTTAATGCAAAGTTGGTTGAAAGGTTAGGTATGCTTTCATGTGTAAACCCATACAGGGACATGAAAATCTAAGAGCCTCGTGCTCTCTGCCTGCTGCCTGCTCATCCCCCTCCAGCCCCCTTTGCTTCCTTCATGCAGGCTAAAGTGAGAGCTGCATGTACAGTATATGCAGCTTTCTTTTCAACCTGCTCTAATTCAGGTTAGATCATGACTAGAGTAACAATCTTATGTTTTTGTTAAAATCAGACTCGTGCAAACCACTACTGTCCTGCTCTCTTTGAACAAACCCACCTTGGAATAATCAGTGGACCGGGCATTAATCCGCTATAAAGGTGGACAAGAGCCTAATGGTTCTAATGGCTATCAAACAGGTTATGGTTCAAGCTTGTGGATATGTTCTTTAAAGACTTTGACCAATCACTTTTATTTTTGCTTAGCCTTGAACGTCAGGATACATAGTAGGCCAGTCAGCTGTCCACATGTAAAGGAAACTCCTAAATGGCATATTCTAAGAGGGCAGTTCAGGGGCAAAAACCCTAATAAATATTCAGTCATATTCAGCAGTAATTTAAAATAGGAATTTCTGATGAAACTTAGGATGTCACAATGTCAGGTAATTATAGAAGGTAACACTACAACCGTGCTTGTAAATTATAACATAAGATGGTTTATTTCTGTGAGGTCTGACTTTGTCCAGTATTTTAGTTATTTTATTTTTTATTTTTTTTTACAAAACAAAATAGTATGCATCATATTTCAATGACAAATGTAAGATATGCTCGTGCTTCTGTTACCTGCATAATTTATATTGAGGTATAATTCATAGATTTCTTATACGTTTATTCTTTATTGCTATGTCAGTTACCCAGTGGAACACTAAATGTAGAAAAACTAACATGAAAACAACAAGCTAATGCAAGTAAGACAGTGTCATGTACCACGTACATTCAAAGAAGTTTCTACCAGGATTACAGAAGCTAAGAGAACCCAGCAGATGGACAATACCTTTATATAATTCAGAAAAGTAATATAAGTGATACAATGTATTGCCTAGAGTGTGCCTAGATGATTTGAATTAGTTTTTGAACCTTAGAATGACAGAAATGCACACTCAGCATACCCGTTAATACCATTCTAAGAATATAAATCCTTACCATATCTTCAATATTGATGTAATCAAATTAGGCTTAGCACATTTCCTTTTTCTTTGTAAGCAGTGATTATACATTTCAACTGGTAGCTTTAGCTGAGCAAAGTTTATTCTATTTTGTCTTAAAAAAATGTCAGAGAAGATGAATGGATCAATTGACCCTTAGAGCAGTTTATTTATCCCTTTAGTCACACTTCAGTGGCAAAATCAATATCCTCCTGAAATATCTGATTCCTCTGTGGCTTCTAGTAAATACTAACAACCCTGCGCTTTGTGCAAGCTGAACAAGAATTCATTATCAGCTTAGATTTTCACTACCTCTATCGATTGCACCAAGTCTGCCTGTGGATTTCTGTTTATCTGTGGTAAACCTAATGACCTTTGGTTTAAAAAACTACAGTTTAAGGGTACATCCAACACAAATGTAATAAGTCACACACAGATACTATTTTTGAATAACATGTCAGATCTTTGAGTAATACCATTATTTTTATGGAACCTCTAAATCAAACCCTTATAATAATAGATGTGCTTAAGGATTGATTTTCATTGGACAGCATTGGCGCAGAGCTTTATGCTCAGAGGTAGATGCAGTTGTGACATATTGCTGCAGATAAATGAAAAGAGTAAAATATTCATCTGACTGTGAGGTTTAGTAAAACCTTGGGAATATAGATGCACACAAATTCGACAAAAGTATTAATATCATATTTCTTATATCTTATTTTTTGCTCTGACTGTTTTTTTATTTTTGGAGCACTGTGGCTGGCTGCTATGATAGGGCACTCTGGCTGACTCTTAAATAGGTTTCCCCATCACAGAAATTCTGATAAGCCATCATTATCTGATCAGTGGGGATCCTTGTAGTTGAGAGAATGAGAACAAAGGTTTAAAAGGGTTTTCTGGGATTAATATGTTTTTTAAGACCTAGGCTCATGTAGGTACTTACATCAAGAGCATATTCTCCATGTTGACCCCTGTGATAGATCAACACAAAGTAGCATGTATACGTGAATTGAAAAGGAAATTATATATGGTTTTCAATATTTTTAATAAATAAAAATCTAGAAAGTGTGGCATGCATTTGTATTCAGCCCTCTTAGTATATACTTTGTAGAACCACCTTTCGCTACAATTACAGCTGCAAGTCTTTTGGGGTGTGTCTTTACCAGCTTTACACATGTTGAGGCTGAAATGTTTGCCCATTCTTCTTTGAAAAGTAGGTCAAGCTTAGTCAGATAGGATGGAGACCGACTGTGAACAGCAATTTTCAAGATTTAGGTCTGGACTTTGACTGGGCCATTCTAATACATGAATATACTTTGATCTAAACCATTCCATTATAGCTCTGGCTGTATGTTTAGGGTCGTTGTCCTGCTGGAAGGTGAACCTCTGCCACAGTCTCAAGTCTTTTGCAGCCTCTTCCAGGTTTTCCTCCAGGATTGCCCTGTATTTAGCTCCATCCATCCGTCCAACTCTGACCAGCTTCCCTGTCCCTGCTGAAGAAAATTATCCCCACAGCAAGATGCTGCCACCATCATGTTTCACAGTGGGGATGGTGTTCTCAGGATGATGTGCAGTGTTAGTTGTCCGCCACACATAGCATTTTGCATTGAGGCCAACAAGTTCAACTTTGGTCTCATCTGACCAGAGCACCTTCTTCCATGTGTTTGCTGTGTCCCTTACATGGCTTGTAGAAAACTGCAAACAGTACTACTTATAGCTTCCTTCTAAAATGGCCTTTCTTTTGTCCACTCCATAAAGGCCAGATTTGGGGAGTACACAACTAATAGTTTTCCTGTAGACAGATTCTCCCATCTGAGCCGTGGATCTTTGTAGCTTTTTCAGAGTGACCATGGGCCTCTTGGCTGCTTCTCTGGTTAGTGCCCTCCTTGACTGGGCTAAGAGTTTAGGTGGACGGCCATGCCTTGGTAGGTTGATAGTCGTGCCACACTTCTTCTATTTTCAGATAATGGATTTAACAGTTCTCCATGAGATCTTCAGAGCTTGGAATATTTTTTTATAACCTAACCCTGGTTTACACTTCTCCACATCTTTATCCCCAAGCTGTCTGATGTGTTCCTTGGTGTTCATGATGCTGTTTGAACACTAATGTTCTCTAACAAATCTCTGAGGCCTTCATAGAACCGCTGTAGTTATACAGAGAATAAATTACACACAGAGGACTCTATTTACTAATTTGTTAACTTTTTAAGGCAATTTGTCACACTGGATTTTATTTAGGAGTATCAGGTACAGGGGGTTGAATACGAATGTACGCCACACTTTCCAGATTTTTTAATTTTTTTATTTTGAAAACCAAGTATCATTTTCTTTTCACTTCACACATACTTACTACTTTGTAATGGTCTATGATACAACCCAAATAAAATACATTTATGTTTGTGGGTGTAGCATGAACAAATGTAGAAAAGTTCAAGGGGTATGAATACTTTTTCAAGGGACTGTAGATCAGAAAGTGATGGCATATCATAGCAATATGTCTTCACTTTCTTTGATGGGTAAACAATTTAAGACATAATTTGAATTGCTTATATGTAGTGCACCCCAGTTGGCTTTTAAAAAAGTGCTCTGGCTCTGGTTTCTATAGGGACACCCTCAAGACTTTTTATGGAGATACTGTTGCTGCTTGCCAGTCTTATAGGGGGCACTGGAGTTGTCTCTGTTATGGAGGTTGTTGTGGCTATTATAGGGGCTATGTTGCTGTCTCTTATGCTGTACTGTGACTGTAGCTGTTCTTGGTTTAAAGGACCTGTTACCTCTTATGACATGTCCATTTTAGTGATTACTTGCATACCCTATGAATTCTCAGCAGTCTGCAATAGGTCCAACTGGCTGACTGTGCAGGGACCCCCCCAACTAAAAACATCCAGTTGGACCTTTATTGCAAACTTTAAGTTACTAAAACAGGCATGTCAAGAGAGGTGACAGGTCCTCTTTAAGGAGTCTGTAACTCCTGTGATGGCATTGTTATGCAGTGTCATTGGCAAAAATTGTTATTGTCTGTTATGGAATGACTAAGGCTCTCACTTTGATAAGAGCTCTGTTGTTGTCTCTCAAGGAGTAATGTGTCTACAACTTCAAAGTGAGGATGAAAGAGAAGGAAAACATTCACATATATATCTGGTTTTTCCATAAAGGGAATTACAAAAACATCTTTCCTCTGCTTGGATACAATATTGTTTTCATTAAATATATAGACAGAACACAAATTGCAAATATAGCCATGTAAGCAAGTGTGTCTATACTTGTCTTTTACCATGACCCAGGGAGAACGCGATGTTCAGCTACAGTTACTGATGGAATCATGGGCTCCATTTGAAGACCCCTGAATGCAGAGGTTTATTTTCTGGACTTGGTGCTCACTATACCCCCTAACTTTTGATCGCCAGCACTAGCCATCACATCTACCACTGTCTTCTTGCACCTGAGCTGTTGTGCATGAACTAAGAGCTTGCAGCTTCAGATATAGAGGAGGAACACTTCCAGGTGGAATGAAATGGTCGGGGTCTGCACAGTCTGAATGGCAAGCAGCAGCAGATGGAGTGCATGTGTGATAATATTCAGTCAAAGGGGAGGAATGGTGTAGTGAGCACTAGGGACGTAGCTGTATTAGTGCTCGAAGCCCTACAGCCCTCCCCTAGGTGCTCCAAATGGCTTATTTGCATACTAGTAAAAGTACAAATAATGCTGCAAACATATATGAATTTGATCAGCAATATATGGTTTAATAATACATACAGAGACTCTTTAACTCTAGTCAAAGGAAGTCTGTAACCTCCAAAATAGGTTTCGAAGTAAGCATACCTCCATGTTTTCCCCAAACATAACTATACCTTTCTTGTGAAAATCTGGTTCTCTAATCCTAAGAAATGCTTCTTTTTATTTTTATGCAAATATATCGTTTTAATCAGCATGACCAACCCTATCAGGCAACCCTGATAATGTTGACAGAGTCTCTTTAAAGTTGAATAGCAAAAACTCTGCAGTATGATAAAAATATGTATATCAGCATTTCCAGTAATGTTACACAATCTGCAGCTTATGAGCCACGAGTCACTCTGAGCCATTTTGTATGTGGCTTCTGGGCTAAGTGTTGCAGATGCTAATGTTGGTGTTTTAATGTCAAGATCTAACTGCGGGCGCTCATACATAAGGCACTTCACTGCCATATACTGTAACTCCACAATATGGAGTCTTTCAGCATTTTGTTTTGCCATTTGCAGTAATTTGAGAGGACATCGATATCCTATTTCCTGCAATTCATCTTTTTACACATTCAGAGATGCTATCCCACAATACCATAAAATCAGAAGTACCAGTTGATATGTGCACAAGAAGAAGACCAAGTTCAAATGCATGAGAAATTTTTATATTGGTCTTTAGTTTCTTAATATATTGGAAAACTGCACCAGTATCAAGTAACTAACATCACTGACATTAGTCACATGTATTTATTGTGAAGCAGCATAAAATATTATCACTGGTACTTGTCTCTATGGTTAGAGTAGTATCACTGGATGCTGGCTAAAGGGTCAGTAAAGTATAACTGGAATGTTACCCCGTAATCTGCATTACTGATTTTAATAGCAGTTCTAATGCAAGGCTACCCAAAGTGAATATAGTGGTCAGAGAGCGAGAGAGTGCTTAAAAGGAAATGTTGATATGTAAGTGTATAATTTTTTCTGCTATTCAAATCTGTATTTATTTTCTATCTTTTTTATTATATTTTCTGAACATCTATCCTAAATATGAAATAAGATTTGAAGCAGCCACTATGAGCCATAGACCTAGTAGACTGGAGTGGACTCCAGTTTTATAGGCATGCTGTGGGACCTGTGCAGAGGTCAGGAGGGAGTAAGTAAGCTGTGATATCACTTATTGTGAATGGTGGATCCTGAGTTATATATATGGAATGAATATATATTGTAAGAAGGTACAAGGAATCATCGTGGATGATAGGTATGTGTCACCGAAGTTCCTGGCCTCGGTGGAGTAAGAGCCAGTTTTCATGTGTCAGCAGCAGTTGCTGTGTGACACCTTGCTATCTAGTATGGCTGTAAATAGCTGATCCAGGATGGCTCTTACTGGGAGTAGTCAAAGAGCGGGGTGGATGACTACTCCCCATGGTCGGGTTTTGACAGGCCTATAAAAAACAGCCAGCAGTGTCAGGGGGGTGGATTACTCCTCTCTGACACTGGAGCTGTGTGAAACTCTGCTGAGATCTGAGTCCTGTGCGTGGGCTGTAAGCTGAAGACAGTGTGTCGGGCGAGCAGGCCGCCAAAAGCCTGCAGGTGGACTTTCTGAGGCTGAACATTCAGCCGGGAGTGGATTAAACACCCAGGATCAAAGGTGAATGTTTTTCTGTATGAACTGTTTTGGCTGTGAACTAACACTAGTACTGAAAATGGGCTGACATACTGTGAACCTGCAACTAGTGTGAATAAACACTGCACTTTTTTAGTTACAAACGTGTCTTTGCCTCTATACTGCACCCGATTGTCCTGACTACCAGAGCGAATCCCCACAACATATATATACAGTGGGATGCAAGTTTGGGCAACCTTGTTAATCGTCATGATTTTCCTGTATAAATCGTTGGTTGTTACGATAAAAAATGTCAGTTAAATATTTCATATAGGAGACACACACAGTGATATTTGAGAAGTGAAATTAAGTTTATTGGATTTACAGAAAGTGTGCTATAATTGTTTAAACACAATTTGGCGGGTGCATAAATTTGGGCACCACAAAAAAGAAATAAAATCAATATTTAGTAGATCCTCCTTTTGCAGAAATTACAGCCTCTAAACAGTTCCTGTAGGTTCCAATGAGAGTCTGGATTCTGGTTGAAGGTATTTTGGACCATTCCTCTTTACAAAACATCTTTAGTTCATTCAGGTTTGATGGCTTCCGAGCATGGACAGCTCTCTTTAACCACTTCAGCCCCGCTAGGTGAAACCCCCTTCATGACCAGAGCACTTTTTACACTTCGGCACTACACTACTTTCACCGTTTATCGCTCGGTTATGCAACTTACCATACAAATGAATTTTACCTCCTTTTCTTCTCACTAATAGAGCTTTCATTTGGTGGTATTTCATTGCTGCTGGCATTTTTACTTTTTTTGTTATTAATCAAAATGTAACGATTTTTTTGCAAAAAAATGTCATTTTTCACTCTTAGCTGTAAAATTTTGCAAAAAAAACGACATCCATATATAAATTTTTCGCCAAATTTATTGTTTTACATGTCTTTGATTAAAAAAAAATGTTTGGGCAAAAAAAAAATGGTTTGGGTAAAAGTTATAGCATTTACAAACTATGGTACAAAAATGTGAATTTCCGCTTTTTGAAACAGCTCTGACTTTCTGAGCACCTGTCATGATTCCTGAGGTTCTACAATGCCCAGACAGTAGAAAACCCCCACAAATGACCCCATTTCGGAAAGTAGACACCCTAAGGTATTCGCTGATGGGCATAGTGAGTTCATAGAACTTTTTATTTTTTGTCACAAGTTAGCGGAAAATGATGATGATTTTATTTTTTTTATTTTTTCTTACAAAGTCTCATATTCCACTAACTTGCGACAAAAAATAAAAAATTCTAGGAACTCACCATGCCCCTCACAGAATACCTTGGGGTGTCTTCTTTCCAAAATGGGGTCACTTGTGGGGTAGTTATACTGCCCTGGCAATTTAGGGGCCCAAATGTGTGAGAAGAACTTTGCAATCAAAATGTGTAAAAAATGACCGGTGAAATCCAAAAGGTGCACTTTGGAATATGTGCCCCTTTGCCCACCTTGGCAGCAAAAAAGTGTGACACATCTGGTATCGCCGTACTCAGGAGAAGTTGGGGAATGTGTTTTGGGGTGTCATTTTACATATACCCATGCTGGGTGAGAAAAATATCTTGGTCAAATGCCAACTTTGTATAAAAAAATGGGAAAAGTTGTCTTTTGCCAAGATATTTCTCTCATCCAGCATGGGTATATGTAAAATGACACCCCAAAACACATTCCCCAACTTCTCCTGAGTACGGCGATACCAGATGTGTCACACTTTTTTGCTGCCAAGGTGGGCAAAGGGGCACATATTCCAAAGTGCACCTTTCAGATTTTGCAGGCCATTTTTTACACATTTTGATTGCAAGGTACTTCTCACACATTTGGGCCCCTAAATTGCCAGGGCAGTATAACTACGCCACAAGTGACCCCATTTTGGAAAGAAGACACCCCAAGGTATTCCGTGAGAGGCATGGCGAGTTCCTAGAATTTTTTATTTTTTGTCACAAGTTAGCGGAAAATGATGATTTTTTTTTCTTTCTCTTTTTTCCTTACAAAGTCTCATATTCCACTAACTTGCGACAAAAAATATTAAATTCTAGGAACTCGCCATGCCCCTCACGGAATACCTTGGGGTGTCTTCTTTCCAAAATGGGGTCACTTGTGGCGTAGTTATACTGCCCTGGCAATTTAGGGGCCCATATGTGTGAGAAGTACTTTGCAATCAAAATCTGTAAAAAATGACCGGTGAAATCCGAAAGGTGCACTTTGGAATATGTGCCCCTTTGCCCACCTTGGCAGCAAAAAAGTGTGACACATCTGGTATCGCCGTACTCAGGAGAAGTTGGGGACTGTGTTTTGGGGTGTCATTTTACATATACCCATGCTGGGTGAGAGAAATATCTTGGCAAAAGACAACTTTTCCCATTTTTTTATACAAAGTTGGCATTTGACCAAGATATTTTTCTCACCCAGCATGGGTATATGTAAAATGACACCCCAAAACACATTGCCCAACTTCTCCTGAGTACGGCGATACCAGATGTGTCACACTTTTTTGCTGCCAAGGTGGGCAAAGGGGCACATATTCCAAAGTGCACCTTTCGGATTTTGCAGGGCATTTTTTACACATTTTGATTGCAAAGTTCTTCTCACACATTTGGGCCCCTAAATTGCCAGGGCAGTATAACTACGCCACAAGTGACCCCATTTTGGAAATAAGACACCCCAAGGTATTCCGTGAGGGGCATGGCGAGTTCCTAGAATTTTTTATTTTTTGTCGCAAGTTAGTGGAATATGAGACTTTGTAAGGAAAAAAGAAAAAAAAAGAAAAATCATCATTTTCCGCTAACTTGTGACAAAAAATAAAAAATTCTAGGAACTCGCCGTGCCCCTCACGGAATACCTTGGGGTGTCTTCTTTCCAAAATGGGGTCACTTGTGGCGTAGTTATACTGCCCTGGCAATTTAGGGGCCCAAATGTGTAAGAAGTACCTTGCAATCAAAATGTGTAAAAAATGGCCTGCGAAATCCGAAAGGTGCACTTTGGAATATGTGCCCCTTTGCCCACCTTGGCTGCAAAAAAGTGTCACACATGTGGTATCGCCGTACTCAGGAGAAGTTGGGGAATGTGTTTTGGGGTGTCATTTTACATATACCCATGCTGGGTGAGAGAAATATCTTGGCAAAAGACAACTTTTCAATTTTTTTTATACAAAGTTGGCATTTGATCAAGATATTTATCTCACCCAGCATTGGTATATGTAAAATGACACCCCAAAACACATTCCCCAACTTCTCCTGAGTACGGCGATACCACATGTGTGACACTTTTTTGCAGCCTAGATGCGCAAAGGGGCCCAAATTCCTTTTAGGAGGGCATTTTTAGACATTTGGATCCCAGACTTCTTCTCACACTTTCGGGCCCCTAAAAAGCCAGGGCAGTATAAATACCCCACATGTGACCCCACTTTGGAAAGAAGACACCCCAAGGTATTCAATAAGGGGCATGGCAAGTTCCTAGAATTTTTTTTTTTTTTGCATAAGTTAGCGGATATTGATTTTTTTTTTTTTTTTTTCTCACAAAGTCTCACTTTCCGCTAACTTAGGACAAAAATTTCAATCTTTCATGGACTCAATATGCCCCTCACGGAATACCTTGGGGTGTCTTCTTTCCGAAATGGGGTCACATGTGGGGTATTTATACTGCCCTGGCTTTTTAGGGGCCCTAAAGCGTGAGAAGAAGTCTGGAATATAAATGTCTAAAAATGTTTACGCATTTGGATTCCGTGAGGGGTATGGTGCGTCCATGTGAGATTTTATTTTTTGACACAAGTTAGTAGAATATGAGACTTTGTAAGAAAAAACAAAAACTAAAACAAACAAAAAATTTCCGCTAACTTGTGCCAAAAAAAAATGTCTGAATGGAACCTTACCAGGGGGGGGTGATCAATGACTGGGGGGTGATCAATGACAGGGGGGTGATCAATGACAGGGGGGTGATCACCCATATAGACTCCCTGATCACCCCCCTGTCATTGATCACCCCCCTGTAAGGCTCCATTCAGACGTCCGTATAATTTTTACGGATCCATGGATCGGATCCGCAAAACACATGCGGACGTCTGAATGGAGCCTTACAGGGGGGTTATCAATGACAGGGGGTGATCAGGGTGATCACCCCCCTATCAATGATCACCCCCCCCTGTAAGGTTCCATTCAGACATCCGCATGATTTTTTACGGATCCATGGATACATGGATCGGATCCACAAAACACATGCGGACGTCTGAATGGAGCCTTACAGGGGGGTTATCAATGACAGGGGGTGATCAGGGTGATCAGGGTGATCACCCCCCTGTCACTGATCACCCCCCCTGTAAGGCTCCATTCAGACATCCGCATGATTTTTTACGGATCCATGGATACATGGATCGGATCCACAAAACACATGCGGACGTCTGAATGGAGCCTTACAGGGGGGTTATCAATGACAGGGGGTGATCAGGGTGATCACCCCCCTGTCACTGATCACCCCCCCTGTAAGGCTTCATTCAGACATCCGCATGATTTTTACGGATCCATGGATAGGATCCACAAAACACATGCGGACGTCTGAATGGAGCCTTACAGGGGGGTGATCAATGACAGGGGGGTGATCAGGGAGTGTATATGGGTGATCACCCGCCTGTCATTGATCACCCCCTGTAAGGCTCCATTCAGACGTCCGCATGTGTTTTGCGGATCCGATCCATGTATCCATGGATCCGTAAAAATCATGCGGACGTCTGAATGGAGCCTTACAGGGGGGTGATCAATGACAGGGGGGTGATCAATGACAGCGGGTGATCAGGGAGTGTATATACACTCCCTGATCACCCGCCTGTCATTGATCACCCCCCTGTAAGGCTCCATTCAGACGTCCGCATGATTTTTACGGATCCATGGATACATGGATCGGATCCACAAAACACATGCGGACGTCTGAATGGAGCCTTACAGGGGGGTGATCAATGACAGGGGGTGATCAGGGAGTGCATATGGGTGATCACCCGCCTGTCATTGATCACCCCCTGTAAGGCTCCATTCAGACGTCCGCATGTGTTTTGCGGATCCGATCCATGTATCCATGGATCCGAACAAATCATGCGCACGTCTGAATGGAGCCTTACAGGGGGGTGATCAATGACAGGGGGGTGATCAATGACAGGGGGGTGATCAATGACAGGGGGTGATCAATGACAGGGGGTGATCAGGGAGTGTATATGGGTGATCACCCGCCTGTCATTGATCACCCCCCTGTAAGACTCCATTCAGACGTCCGTATGCTTTTTGCGGATCCGATCCATGTATCCGTGGATCCGTAAAAATCATACGGACGTCTGAACGGAGCCTGACAGGGGGGTGATCAATGACAGGGCGGTGATCAATGACAGGGGGGTGATCAGGGAGTTTATATGGGGTGATCATGGGTTTATAAGGGGTTAATAAGTGACGGGGGGGGTGTAGTGTAGTGTGGTGTTTGGTGCGACTGTACTGACCTACCTGAGTCCTCTGGTGGTCGATCCTAACAAAAGGGACCACCAGAGGACCAGGTAGGAGGTATATTAGACGCTGTTATGAAAACAGCGTCTAATATACCTGTTAGGGGTTAAAAAATTCGGATCTCCAGCCTGCCAGCGAGCGATCGCCGCTGGCAGGCTAGAGATCCACTCGCTTACCTTCCGTTCCTGTGAGCGCGCGCGCCTGTGTGCGCGCGTTCACAGGAAATCTCGCGTCTCGCGAGATGACGCGTATATGCGTCCAGGAGGAGTAAAGCAACCACCTCCCGGACGCATATACGCGTACAGCGGTCGGGAGGTGGTTAAGTCACACAGATTTTCAATTATATTCAGGTCTGGGGACTGAGATGGCCATTCCAGAACGTTGTACTTGTTCCTCTGCATAAATACCTTAGTGGATTTTGAGCAGTGTTTAGGGTCGTTGTCTTGTTTAAAGATCCAGCCCCGGCGCAGCTTCAGCTTTGTCACTGATTCCTGGACATTGGTCTCCAGAATCTGCTGATACTAAGTGAAATCCATGCGTTCCTAAACTTTGACAAGATTCCCAGTCCCTGCACTGGCCACACAGCGCCACAGCATGATGGAACCACCACCATATTTTACTGTAGGTAGCAGGTGTTTTTCTTGGAATGCTGTGTTCTTCTTCCTCCATGCATAACTCCCCTTGTTATGGCCAAATAACTCAATTTTAGTTTCATCAGTCCACAGCACCTTATTCCAAAATGAAGCTGGCTTGTCCAAATGTGCTTTAGCCCACCTCAAGTGGCAATTTTTGTGCTGTGGGCGGAGAAAAGACTTCCTCTGCATCACTCTCACATACAGCATCTCCTTGTGTAAAGTGCGCCGAATGGTTGAACGATGCACAGTGACTCCATCTGCAGCAAGATGATGTTGTAGGTCTTTGGTGCTGGTCTGTGGGTTGACGCTGACTGTTCTCACCA
The DNA here is from genome assembly GCF_014858855.1 of Bufo gargarizans. Classification (NCBI taxonomy): domain Eukaryota; kingdom Metazoa; phylum Chordata; class Amphibia; order Anura; family Bufonidae; genus Bufo; species Bufo gargarizans. The sequence goes on along the minus strand of NC_058082.1, from coordinate 206,508,021 downwards.
TTCGTTGCTTCTGTCTATCCGAGATTTTTCTTGGTCTGCCACTTCGAGCCTTAACTTGAACTGAGCCTGTGGTCTTCCATTTCCTCAATATGTTCCTAACTGTGGAAACAGACAGCGGAAATCTCTGAGACAGCTTTCTGTATCCTTCCCCTAAACCATGATGGTGAACAATCTTTGTCTTCAGGTCATTTGAGAGTTGTTGTTTTGAGACCCCCATGTTGCTACTCTGCAGAGAAAATTAAAAGAGGAGGGAAACTTACAATTGACCCCCTTAAAAAAAATTCTCATAATTGGATTCACCTGTGTATGTAGGTCAGGGGTCACTGAGCTTACCAAGCCAATTTGAGTTCCAATAATTAGTTCTAAAGGTTTTGGAATCAATAAAATGACAACAGTGCCCAAATTTATGCACCTGCCTAATTTTGTTTAAACAATTATAGCACACTTTCTGTAAATCCAATAAACTTCATTTCACTTCTCAAATATCACTGTGTGTGTCTCCTATATGATATATTTAACTGACATTTTTTATCGTAACAACCAACGATTTATACAGGAAAATCATGACGATTACAAGGTTGCCCAAACTTTCGCATCCCACTGTATATATATATATATATATATATAATAAAGTTATACATATGAAAGAAATGCTGTGAGAGTCATGACAGTGCTCTGTGCCCGCCACCTCAAGCTATCCAAGACAGGCACCACATTATGCTGCTGTTTCCTGTCCAGGGGCCCTCCTCTGCCCACCAGCAGCGAGTCCAACTGCCGGAATCACATATCTGTTCCTTGCACTGTACAGGTATACCCTTTCTGCCCATAAGGAGTGCCAAAGCTCCCTGGCTCTGGACCAGTGAGTGCAGACCCTAATTTTTACCAGCCAATGGCTGGTAAATGGGATACTATAGGCACCTTCCCCTATAAGATGGCGCATGAGAAATAGGTGTTTCTAACTTGCTAGTCCCTGTCCGTGTACTGACCTCTGCCCAGTTGCTGACTCTGACTCTCCACTGCATGTTTTGACCTTTGCCTGATTGCTATTTTTACCCTTTGCTGCCTGCCCTGACTTTGGACCTGTTTCACTGATTCAGACGTAGTCTTCCTGCTCTGACCTATGCTTGTTTCTGACTTTTTCCTGATCCCTTAGGGATTTGTACTAGTTTCCCAGTTTTTGAAGGAACTTGAAAGGGGGGTTGTTCCAAACATCTTGTAGAAGTAACCAAAAAACTCCCTGATGGTATCGCATGATGGATACGTATCTGCCTGTATTTCTCAGCATTGAGGACACCATTTATCCTGACCTAATCCGCAAGTCCATTTGCGGAAAACCTAGTGCAGAAATGAAAGAGACATCATGCATACTTCCCTTCAAAATCGGAAGATGTCCAGCAGTGTGATCAGTTCAGAACTTTTAGAAACCAGTTGGACCCCGGTATACCCATTTACTGTTAAATCAGTGGGGATTCTACTGCTGGGATTCTACCTCCACTGATCACAAGAACGAGGGCCCCGTACCCCCCTTGAAACGAACTAAGCGGCCGGTCACACATGTGCGTTGCAGCTCTATTCATTTTTATGGGATTTCTGGAGATAGCCAAGCTCTGTACACGCCTATCTCTGGAACTCTCATAGAGATGAATGGAGCGGGCACGTGCATTTCTGACCACCTGCTCCATTCATTTCAGGATGACTCCACAGAGTACGGCCCACATTCTCGTGATCAGTGGGGGTCCCAGCAGTGGGACCCCTCTAATCTGATAGTTATCCCCTATCCTGTGGGAGGTTTCAATGTTGGATGTGGAACTATGCCCTGTTCCAAGACCAGCTTAACAGTTCTAGTCTTTAAGATGGGACTACCCCTTTAACATAGCTTTCCTATTAGTACTAAATGTGGCTCACCACTATCTGCCATTCTCAAATATGGCTTCATTGTGGCCATAAATGGTTGTTGACCTTTCTGTAAAGAGAGTCACCTAATGTGTCCTTGTGGATCAACTTACATTTAAATGCAAGCTGAAGTCAACTGTGATGAGAGTAGCGTGGCCGCATTATTATGCTTTTATTGTTTATTCATAAATATTTACAATCAGCATCTGAACGGCAGAACTCCGTGGAAGTAATCTACATTCTACCAGATTAATCAGCGCTTCCAGTTTCATTTACATTTTGAGAGCTTATTAAAATAAGGAATGTTAATTCAGTAAACAAACAGCTTAAAAGAGCAAGCGCTGTAATATAATAACCTGTTTTATTAACAGCACACACGTCTATCAAAAATGAATGAAATTTATCCCTGTGGTTTTGTTAAAGTCATTTTTATTGTGCTTTGTTCTGAGTACTCTACAGGGAACAGTAATTCAGACTATGACATGCACTTATTAACTTCAGTGAAGTATGTGTCGCAGGGGCCTCCGGTATTTACATTATTCTCAGCAGTAGTGATTTTATGGCTGGAAGCTGCAAGCATAATCATTGTTTATATACAGCGTGTTGTAAAGGGTGCAATATAATAACCTTCAGATGTCTCTAATGTATCAAAGTAGTAACATCATGGATAGGCTTTCATTTTAGGAGCCAAATGAATACGCAAATGTCATGATGGAAGCAGAACTGTTGACCGATATTACTGCAATTATGCAACACCATATAAAGGCTATTTTGCCACATTTAACATAAATGGCTAAAACAGAAAATATTTATTAGCCTCCTGGTAAATTTAAATGCAATGCCGCAAAATGCCAGAATTGCAGGCTTGTGAATACAGTGCCAAAGAGGCAGTGCATATGTTCAACATGTTCTGCACCATCTTTCTGTGATAGAACGAAAGAGCTTGGACACTGTCTAGTTAGCTTTCAAAAATTCTCTAAGCTGATGTTTTCTGACGGAGGCAGATCGCAGGTGGATCTAAAGACCCGTATTCCATACCCCAGCATTTCAGTTCAAGGCCATCTGCTGCCCATGGATCAACTTTATAAAGAATATATGGCAGTGGTGATCCCACCCATAGGGCTCAAGATGGCGGCTTTCATTTGATTTACTTATGTGAGTGTGCTGAACAGTGTCTCTGAATGTGTCTAGCACCTGCGCAGATACAGGCAGCAGTGTTTCCCCTCATTCAACAATTTAGCATTTATCCTTGATGTTACTTAGCTGTAGTAATCCCTCTCATTACATTTGTCCCATTGCCACTATCGGGTTATGTGATTCTAAACTTAAAAAAAAATTAAAATTATGAAAATATTCATCAAGTAGATAAAGTTATTAATGTATTGTGATTGTCCATATTGCCTCAGTAGCTGGCTTCATTCATTATTCCATCACATTATACACTGCTTGTATCCAGGGGTTACAGCTGGGACGGGAGCTGCTGTGCCCGCATGCCTATGGGTGCTCTCACTGTCCATGGCACCAAAGAAGTCAGTGTTCCTTTCTAGATGTACAAACATGTCCACCGCTGCTGGCTTGCAGGGTGGTTGTAACCCCTGGAAATAAGCAGCATATAATATGATGGAAGAATTAATCAAGCCAGCAATATGGACAATTACAATACATTAGTAAGTGCCTTATTTAACTTTGTCTACTTGATAAATTCCATTTGATGAAGTGATACGGCCACTTTAAAGGAAAATAGATGTGTTTCAGTGGGTTTATTTTGTTTTGCTTGCTTGGCGTCTACAAGTTTGATTTTTAATACATTTGAAACCATTTTACCAGGATATTTCCTATGACATAGCCTTTGTTTACCTCTTGTTCCTAAGATGTAGTCTCTCTGGGAACTTCTGCTGTATGCACTAATACTGGAGGAAACACTAAAGGCCATCTTACACGGGCTGAGGATTAGAGCAGTATTGGTATGAACAAATGCCCCATGTAAATCCACTGCCAATTACTTGCTAGATTAGCCTACACTCATGCATTGAGTGATCTCATATTTTCTATGGCACATCAAATTATCATTTGCATGCAGCAGATCGTCCTGTGTAAACAAGGATCTGCTGCCGGCAAATGATGAATCTGTATGGGGATGAATGATCACAGTAGCAGTTGCTCATTCCCACACATAGGGGATGATAAGTACAGCTCTCTCCTCTGCTGAATGATAGGCAATTATCAGAAATGTTTGCCTGTGTAAAAAGGCCTTACATGAGTGTTCAGTATGTCTTACTGCCACAATTGTGGGGGCTGGTGTTGCATATAGAGATGACCTTGCGGTCCACCCGGCAGTCATGTCGCGGCGAACTTTGCGCGTTCACGATGTCCACCAGCGCCATATTCTTTTGCTTTGCGCCAAACTTTGACCCATGACACATCCATCAGGTGGGACAGGACAGCCAATTGAGACGTTTCAGCACATGGACACACCCTTACCCTATCAAAGAACCCGATCTGGCAGCCATTTTACATTCTGTGTTTTGCCAGTGTAAAGAGAGGTTTCTTTTTTTGTGGAGCAGGGACAGGCTGTTAGGGACACCAAATGCTAGCTCATAGGGTCACAAAAGTCCTTTTAAGGAATGGTATAGGTGTGCTATCGATAGGTGTGATATACTGAGGGGTGTGATATACTTATAATATACTAACATTATAACATTATAATATTCTAACATAGAAAGTACAGTATATTATAGTGCATTTCTATTGTGCAGCAGTTGTGTACGGTTCTGCTGCGATACCGTAGCTATATAGAGGGACTAATGCAATTGGAACAACTAATTGCAACGGGTGTGATATACCTGTTGCCCCCCCAAAAACTGATTGAGGGTGTGATATACCTATAATATACTTTCTAACATAGAAAGTATATAGTGCATTTGTATTGTGCAGCAGTTGTGTGCGGTTCTGCTGCGATACCGCAGCTATATAGAGGGACAAGCGCTATTGGAACAACTATTTGCAACGGGTGTGATATATCTGTTGCCCCAAAAAAAACTGATTGAGGGGTGTGATATACCTTCTTCCCCAAAATACTGGTTGAGGGCTGCGATATACCTGTTGCCCCAAATAAACAGGGTGGTGTGATATAACTGTTGTGGCAAAAAAAATAATTGAGGGGTGTAATATACCTGCTTCCACAAAATACTTATTAAGGGGTTCAATATACCTGCTTCCACCAAATATTGATTGAGAGCTGTGATATACCTGCTTCCGCAAAATACTAATTAAGGGGTTTGATATACCTGCTTCCACAAAATACTGATTGAGGGCTGCGATATACCTGCTTCCACAAAGTACTGATTAAGAAGGCACCTGGCCTCCCATCACCGAGCCCAGTAGGAGCAACGCCGTCAGAACCCACAAAGCCACACTCCCGGCGCTCCACGTCCTGCCTGTTCTCCTTCTCCTCTCTCCTCCCATTTGTCCTCCACTTCACCTTCCACCGTGCCGTCGTCACGTTTATCTGGCAGAAGGCAGGATTCCGTGATGACGCCAGATAACCCTCTTCCCAAGGCTGACCGCTGGCTTGCCGGAACTGCTAGCCCACCAACTACTGCCATAAAAACTGGTGGCCTTTAGAAAATTTGTGGCCATTGGCACACCACAATGGAAGGTCCCCAGAAGGAAATATTTCTCACAGAAGGGCATCCCAGAGCTATATGGCCATGTTCAGTGGCAAGTGAATATATCTTTGGTACACAGTGTCGGTGCCAATATACATCTGACCACAGACATGTGGTCTAGCAAACACGGGCAGGGAAGGTACATAACTTTTACTGCCCACTGGGTGAACCTTCTGACGGCCGTTAGTTATGTAACCCGTGTCTCCCATGTCGATTTGGTGTTACCACCAAGGATTGCATGCAGGCCTACCTCTTCTTCTCATCCTCCTACTCCATCCTCCGTCTCTTCCTAGGCTGACTCCTCCTTTTCCACTGCTACCGCCTCTTCCGCTGCGCCCCCAAAGCTCCCCAGAACCTATTCGACGTCCCAGGTGAGACATTGCCATGCTGTGCTGTGGCTGTTGTGCCTGGAAGCCAAGAGCCACACCAGTCCTGCACTGCTTTCAGCTCTGTGGTCACAGGCTGATCAGTGGCTAACCCCACTCAATTTGACAGTTGGTAAAGTGGTGTGCGACAACGGTGCCAATCTGCTGAAACAGGGCAAAATGACACACGTGCCATGCATGGCACATGTCCTGAACTTAGTCATGCAGCGATTCGTTGCTAAATACCCCAGGGTCCAGGACGTCTTGCGGCATGCCAGGAAAATTTTTCCTGGCCATTTTGGAAGATCTTACACGGCCACTTGCTGACGTTCGGCGGCGATACCACTTGCCCGTCAAACGTCTGATTTGTGACAGCCCGACGCGCTGAATGGCTGCTTATGTGCGACGCATGCAGACTACTGTGGCCATTTGATGAGATCACAAAACTGGTCAGTCGCACCCAGGGCACCATCAGTGACATTGTACCTTACGCCTTCTTTCTGGAGTGTGCATTGCGTTGTGTCATTGATCATGCCGTCGAGGAGCAGGAAGATGAGGAAGTCGCAATGCTGAATGAAGTCAGCAGGAGTCTGAAGAGGAGTCAGAGGAGGATGGTGGCTTGGGGGAGGAGGAGGAGGAGAAAGAAGAGCAGGCTTTGAGGGTGAATTTAAACTTTTCGGGGATCCCTGGTGTTGTCCGAGGAAGGGGGGAGGAGACCAAGGACGTCATTCTCCTGGGCGATGAGCAGGAGCCAGTGCGCTCCACCACTTCCAATTTAGTGCAAATGGGGGCCTTCATGCTCGAGTGTTTTAAGAGGAACCCCCTTATAAAAATCATAAAGGGCAAGGACCAGTACTGGGTGGTAACATACTTAGACCCCCGTTACAAACACAAAATGGCGGACATTTTACCAGCATCACAGAGGGCTGGCAAAATGCTGCATTTCCAGGCCTTGCTGCGAGAGATGCTGCATTCTGCTGTTGCGAGTGCTGGCAGAGGAATTTCCACCCACAGCGAAACAGTTTCAGGTACCAATCCTACCGCGCCTGCAAGAAGAGGGCAGTTTGAAGATGTGTTGGTCACTTCGGATATGAGATTATTCTTGCAGTCAACACATCGACAGCCGCCCTCCGGATCCAGCCTCAGGGAACGCCTAGACCAGGGGTGGCCAACCTTACGGACACAAAGAGCCAGAAAAAAAACTTATGACTACCAGGATCCACAAGCTGTACATTGCGCGGTTGTGATTTTTTTCTGTTACGGCGTTCACCGCATAGGGAATATTTTTTTATATTTTGATAGTTCACACTTTTTCGGGCATTTTAAACTTTTAGTATTTTTTTTTTTTACTTAAAAAAAAAAACGTATTTACTATTAGCCCCCTTAGGAGCTAGAATCCTTGTCGTATTCACCCTAATAGAGCTCTATTAGGGTGAATAGGACTTCACACTCTCCCTGCTGCCCTGTGCATAGTACACACAGCAGCAGGGAGTGTACCATGGCAGCCAGGGCTTCAGTAGCGTCCTGGCTGCCAGGGTAACAGATCGGAGCCCCAGGATTACACTGCTGGGGCTCCAATCGGAACTGCCACCAATGTAGAGGGGGGAGGGGACCCTGTGGCCACTGCTACCAATGATACTAATACTTGGGGGTGGACACTAGGCCACCAATGGTTAGAATTTACATTACTGCGGTTCGCGAACATTTGATTGCGAACGTGCGTTCGTCCACCGTCCCGGCCGATGTTCGTCCATCACTAGTTGCATATCCCCTTTGTTGAAGGGCACTTCCATCAGAAAGGTGGATTTAGAAAGAAAATCAGTATTCCTAGAAAACAATATTTTGCTGTGGCCCTGTTTATAATTTTTAAAGATTCTCTGTGTAATGGTACAGTGCCAAGTGATTGGCGCAAGGCAAATGTGGTGCCCATGTTCAAAAAAGGATCTAGGTCCTCCACAGGTAATGATGGACCAGTTAGTTTAACTTCGGTTGTGGGAAAAATGTTTGAAGGACTCTTAGGGACCATATACAAGAGTATGTGACTGTGAATAATATTATAAGTGATAACCAACACGGGTTTACCAAGGACAGAAGTTGTCAGATGTTTAATAGGTAAAGTATAGATTGAAAACTTTGAACGGAGCTGAGCTGTGATACCGAGCATAGCCGCTATATAATATACAGGGCTGCCTTATTAAATAGTTGATCGGCGGTGGTCCAAGGTGTTGGGTGCCCACCAATCAGATGACCTATCCAGAGGACAAATTACCCATTAGGCCTCTTTCACACGGGAGTCGCGTGTAAGGGCTGGATAGGATGCGGGTGCGTTGCGGGAAAATCGTGCGATTTTGCCTTTCAGTAGGTTAGTATTGTATGCGATTGCATAGCGCCATGAATTTTTTTTCCACGCGAGTGCAATGCATTTTGCACGCTCGTGAGAAAAAACTTTATGTGGTACGCAGACCCAAACCCGGACTTCTTCACTGAAGTTTGGGTTAGGCATTCTGTAGACTTTAGCATCTTCATACAGAATGCTAAGTAAATTAGGTATGGAGGGGTTAAAAAAAATTAAAAAATTCACCTCATCCACTTGTTTGCGCTGCCCAGCTCGTCTTCTTTCCTTTTCTTTGATGAGCTGGGAGAAAAGGACCTTTGGTGATGTCACTGCGATCATCACATGGTCCATCACATAGTCCATCACCTGGAAGACAAGCCTGGCAGCGCGAACAAGTGGATGAGGTGAGTTTATTTTAATTTTATTTTTTAACCCCTCCATACTTAATTTACTTAGCATTTTGTATGAAGAATGCTATTATTTTCCCTTATAACCATGTTATAAGGGAAAATATAAAAATCCACAAAATACCTAACCCAGACCCGAACTTCAGTGAAGAAGTCTGGGTTTGAGTCTGGGTACCACATTCAGTTTGTCATAAGGGAAAATAATAATGAGCGGGTCCCCATCCCGATCGTCACCTAGCAACCATGCGTGAAAATCGCACCGCATCCGCACTTGCTTGCGGATGCTTGCGATTTTCACGCAGCCCCATTCACTTCTATGGGGCCTGCTTTGCGTGAAAAACAATATAGAGCATGCTGCGATTTTCACGCAACTCATAAGTGATGCGTGAAAATCACCGCTCATGTACACAGCCCCATAGAAATGAATGGGTCTGGATTCAGTGCATTCACCTCACGCATTGCACCCGCGCAGAAAACTCACCCGTGTGAAAGGGGCCTTAGGGTATCCTGTGACAGGGATTTCCATACTGACCCTGCTATAACAGTAAAGATAACTCTATGATCCTCTAGATGTACAGGATTCCCCTTGTCATAGACTTAGTTACAAGTCTAAGTCTAAAAAGATAATTAGGCAGATCGCTGAACTGATTGATTACATTGCCTGTAAGCAGTCTTTTTTTCCAAACTGGATAACTCCAAGCTTCATAACCGGTCTTGCTGAAGCAATCCTTCTTTTCCCTTAATTAGTTTTCTCGTCTTCCTCTGCACCCCATCCAGGTCAGCTATGTTCTTATAAGGTTCCTAAAAGTGTAAAAATGTTCCATGTGCAGGTACTGATCTTTTATAACGGCAAAACTATTTTTCTTGTCATGTGCATCTATGCTCCTTTAGAAGCATCTGATGATTATAATTGCTTTGACAGCAGCTGTCTGGTATGGGTTGCTAACATTATGTTTACTGTCTACCAATGTCTCTGTTAGTGTCAATTTCAACCAATGTTTTACTATTTAATACATGTTTTTCTCTATGCCCAAGTGCATAACCTTACATGAATCCACATTAAATTTCAGTTGCCAGATCTCTGCTCAGGTCTTCAGCTTTCCAAATCCCTCTATAATAATAATGTATTATCCTCTTCTGTGCTTCCCTCACGTAGCTTAGTTTCTTCTGCAAATTATACAAGGTCATTAATAAGCTTATAGAAAGGCAGAGGGTGCAATACTGGTATCCCACCAGTGACGGACTGTGATCTGCCTAACCCAATTACACACATTTTATACCAGTCCAAGTATTCTCATTGTATATAGCCACTATATAAGTACCATAGCATAAATGTCTTTGAGAAATATAGAATTGATAGCTGTCATCAGCGGCAATGCTAGGGTCTGAAGACATGAGGGGGCACGAGCCCACGTGAAGCCACACTCCCACCCCATGAAGCCACACCCTCATCGCCACCGGGGGGGGGGTGGCCTTCACATTCACAGTAGTTATTAACCACTTTCAGCAGTCCTCCCTTCAGTGATTGAGGGACTGCTGAAAGGGGTTAATAACTACAGTGAAGGGCCTAGCCATCTGGGCAACCCCACAGATCATCCTAACCTATGGTCAGCCTAATTTAAAATTAAGTAATTAAGTAAACCCCCCAACTATAAACTAATCACATAAGTTGGAACCCATCAACTCCCCTTGTACTTGTTCCGCTACTTGCAGGCTGCGCGGGCATGAGTTTAGAACTTCAGTCATTTCGGTCCGCAATTCTGTTCTGCGGCCCATGATCCTGCGACCTCCCGTGGCGGGTCTCGCGGGATCAAGCGCCGCAGAACAGAATTGCGGATTGAAGTGACTGAAGTTCTGAACTCATGCCCGCGCAGCCTGCAAGTAGCGGAACAAGTACAAGGGGGGTTGGGGGATGATCTGTGGGATTGCCCAGATGGCTAGAAATAGCCTAATAAAAAAAATCCCACCAGCATAAACATTCGGGGCACTGGACAAAACAGCCCCAAATGTTTTGACCTAACGACGCCCCTGTCTGGCATCCACATCCTAACCAAGGTTAAGTCTAGAACTTACCTATTCATAAAAGCTGATTACATTAGTTTGACATTAATGATCCCATTGTGATGTTTTGTTAGGTTGGAATCAAATATGCAGTTTTTTGTGGAAGCTTTGATGCAAAATGTGGGCATGGATACAAAAGAGAGGAGCCATATCAAACTTTACTGTGCATTTATTCTCATTTTTGTATCCACTGCTTTGGCATAAAAAACACACAAAAACTAAGCAAAATTCTTTATAAAACCTTATTGCAAAAATTGTTTTAGGTATAAGTACATACACTTTATAGCCTTCTAAAATTTCCTATTGTGTTGTTCCTACATCTTCTATGTAAACTTTAGTACCTTCATGGAACCAACAAATTGCTCCAGCTTTAGTACTTGTTGTGCCTCACTAGACAAGTGTCTAGAAAAGACTAGAAATGTTTTTAGGACTGGATTGCTTTTCACAGAACTGAAATTTCATTCTTAGATCTGAATTTAACAGATAATGAGTCATTGGCCGATTGGCTATAGAACCTACAGGGAAATTTCCTGAGACCTCCTCATGGCCACCAGCTGTATACATTATGATCTGATGCTCTCAGCATTAATTAATGCTATGTGCATCAGGTACTTATGCAGTTGGCCATGGGCCGCAGGTGCCCTCCTAAATTCAACTGTATTGCCCTCCTCAGTATGACGATACAGTGGAATGCTGCAGTGGGAGTCGCAGTATTTTGCGCAGCACTGTGGTATTTGGTTCTGCTGGGGTGGTATTTTGTGCTGCGCTATGGTATTCGGGTCTGCTGGGGTGGTATTTTGTGCTGCCCTGTGGTATTTGGTTCTGCTGGGGTGGTATTTTGTGCTGCACTGTGGTTTTTGGTTCTGCTGGGGTGGTATTTTGTGCTGCACTGTGGTATTTGGTTCTGCTGGGGTAGTATTTTGTGCTGCGCTATGGTATTCGGTTCTGCTGGGGTGGTATTTTGTGCTGCGCTGTGGTATTTGGTTCTGCTGGGGTGGTATTTTGTGCTGCACTATGGTACCGTATTGCTGGCCCTGCCTACTTGTGTTGACCGCCTTCTATTGTCACTTTGGACTTGCCTACAACATGAGGCCTCTTTTAGGTGTTATTCCAGGGCCATTTTAAGCTTCCAATCCGCCCCTGATAGTGAGTGACACCAAACTAGTGGAAAGCCGCTCTTACTATAAGGAAACCACCAGTAATAACATCCTACATGCTCTTCGTGAAATCTAATTCACACAATAGGAAGCGTCGCCGTGACAAAATTAAGAGCCAAATGCATTTTCCCAAGAGAATGAAGCTGTGGAATTACCCCACAAATGCTAAACAGGGCCAAAAAATTGCAGATGGTAAAACATATTTTTTTTATACAAGTACAACATTCTTCTACACCTCATCAGAGAAACAGAAGTACTACAGGTAGTTTTCTCTACGCCATTTTCTCCACAAAAAGGATTCTATCACCATGTACCTGCAAATAAATCCTACTTACTGTAGATGTGAAACTGAATCGAAAGCACTTTGCCCTATCTTGATTGGTGGGCGCAATTCCGTTATATTTATATATAAAAAAAAAATGCAAATCACAGAGATTTAACCCCTCAGATACTGTGACCACAGCATCTAAATCGGCTTTCCTCTGGAATGCTGTGCATCTAGGGCCTGAACATCTACCCCGTGCAGCGATTGGGGGTGTCATTGGTGGTATGTAAAAGCCCTGGTCTTTCTAAAGAAACCAGGGCTTTTATAGTTGTTGTTCCTATGGAGCCCTGGAGGTGCAGGCTTTGTAAGAACTTTTTTTTTTATTTTTTTATTTCTTTTCCAATAATAAACAGCAAATCAGCTTTTAATTGCAATGTATTGGAGAATGGTAACTTAATTTTATTTATTTTTTAAAGTTAAAAGATAAATTTAAAATATAAAAATTCAAATCAACCACCTTTTCCTGCAATTATAAATAATTGTATAATAAAAATAAATAAGCAATATAAAATAAACATCAAAAGAAATGCAGCATCCCAAAACGCCCAAACTATTAAAATATAAACATATTAAAGTATTGTGAACACCATAACGGGGATGGGGGGGGGGGGGAATCTAAATGGCAGGTTCACAATTTTTGGACACTTCACCTCCCAAAAAATTGAATGAAAAGTAATCAAAAAGTCATGCACACTCCAAAATGGTATCAATAAAAACAAACAGATTGCCCCACAAAAAAATTATCCTCCAACCAGCTCTGTAGACATAACAATAAAAAAAAAAAAGTTATGGGGGTCAGAATATGGAGATGAAAAGAAAAACTTTTTTTTTTTAAAGGTTTAAAAAAAAATTCAGTATTAAAACAAAAGAAAAAAACTATATAAATGTGTATAACTGTAATCAGACTGACCCAGAGAATCAAGATAACTGGTCAGATTTACCCCATGGGCATCGCTGTAAAAAGAAAACCCATAAAGCTGTTTTGGAATTGCATTTTTTTTTTTACATATTTATAATTTACATATACACATTACTTTTTTAGCAAATAGAGATGTGTGCATTGACAGTGTTGACATGTGTAACCCTTTAATGCTGTCAGCTCCAAGTTGACATATAAATGAGAGCTGAGCTCTGTTTCGAAGTTGACAATTACAGGCCATCACTGACATTTATAGCACTATTACAGGCCTTTAACAATTTTCTGTCTGTCTTGCAAGTAAAACAAGACTTTCACAGTCTGCTTGTATTTGTGGCTGAGCAAAAGGTTAAATTAGGTTCACAGGAAAAGAATGATTACTTATTTATAGGTTTCATTTACTTATTTATTTGAGTAAGGAGGAAAATACAATTACTGTGTTTACTTTCCATTTCAATGGTGCATTACTATATTTCAAGTCATTGTTTTAGACATGTAATCACATCTGAAACTATTTCTGAGATCTTGAAATGATCATTAGCTTGGCACTAATGTAATCTGCAGTAAGTGATTGCCTGAAACAAAAAGATCTTCATAATAAACACTGGAGTGCCATTAAAGTCTATCCACCTGAAGGTTCTCTGCAGCTTACATTGACTCTGATATACTGAGGTTATTACCGACTTACACTGTTTGCAGAGCACAATGACCTAGATTTATCAAAGGTCTGTTCATTTTAGCACTGTTTTCTTTTATTTATTTTACTAGAAGTGAAAGGAAGGACTAAATGTCTTCCCTTTTTTTAAAGGGAACCTGTCATCAACTTTATGCTACCCATACTAACGGCAGCATAAAGTAGAGACAGGTGAGTTGATTTCAGGGGTCTGTCATTTATAAGTTAAAAGTAAGTGGTTGCTGAGAACCAACATCACAATCATTGCAGACTTTTTACTTCCTGCTCTCTGCTCACCTGCTGATGTCTGACAGTCTTCTACCTAGTTTTCTCGCTTTCTCTCTAGGAGAGAACTGCCAATCATCAGCAGATGGTGAGAGAGCAGGAGATTAGGAATAACCATGACTCTTCCCAGGTAGATTTGACTCTTATTAAGGCCTGTGCTGCATGATTAAGCAACCACTTACATTTAGCTCATGAGTGACACACCGCTGAGATCAGCATTTCTGTCAGTACTTTACGCTATACTCAGTGAGGTCAGCATAAAGTTGATGACAGTTTCCCTTTAAGTACGGTAATTACGATTGTATTCTCTAGAAAAACAAAATTAACTGGTACTTTTTCTTGAAAGTCTGGAGCATTCTTTTGAGAAAAAATACCTATTTATTTAAGAGCAAATTATTTTCCATTGATAATTTTTTTCTACTTAGGCACACAACTAGCACAAAAAAAAAAAAAAAAATAGATGTGCACCTCACTAAAAAATATAAAAATATCCAGAATAAGAAAAACATATCTACTTTCTTCCAAAAATAGTGCCACAACTCTGCATAGGTTGTGTCTGGTATTGCAGGCCATGCCACCATAGCTCTTCTTGGCATCGCCCACTGGGCGCCAAAGCAAGAATAACATGTACACAACACATAAGTATATAAATATATATATATATAGATATATATATATATATATACAGGTGAAACTCGAAAAATTTGAATATCGTGCAAAAGTCCATTTATTTCAGTAATGCAAATTAAAAGGAATTGCATTAATGCAGCTTAAAATTTGAATTTGGTGAAAAGGTTCAATATTCTAGGCTCAAGGTGTCACATTCTAGTCAGCTAATTAGTCCATATCCCCTGAGAAAAGGGTACCTCAAAATCGTCTCATATGTTAGTTTCACCTTTTAAGTTGCATTAATGAAATAAATTAACTTTGCACAATATTCAAATTTTTCGAGTTTCACCTGTATATTAGGAAAAAAAACGCGTGTTTTTGGTCCTTTATTCACCCATGCAACGTTTCAGTCCGCTTACTGGGACCGTTCTCAAGCAACATATACAAAGTCACATTGCATATTTATAGAGTACTAAAACATTTACATAAATACTTACAAAATAAAAAAAATCCATGATTGCATATATAATCCATCCATTAAACATGTATAAAATCGTTGTCCCCTAGTGTAATGTGTCATGATCTATATAAGATTAACTTCCACCATACATCCTATAATAAAAAAACAGCATAATTCATAATAGGTAATCCTGATTAATTACTCTTCAGTTGTGCAAAATAGTGCAAACCTGGAAGGGGAGGAAAGGAAAAAGAAACATTCACCTGTGGGACGCTCAGCATGGAAATCAGCCGGAATGCTTGCTCTGCGTGTGGGGCGGCATACTGCGC
This sequence comes from Bufo gargarizans, assembly GCF_014858855.1. Lineage (NCBI taxonomy): Eukaryota > Metazoa > Chordata > Amphibia > Anura > Bufonidae > Bufo > Bufo gargarizans. Next base: position 206,492,538 of record NC_058082.1, on the reverse strand, counting down.
ATGTCAGTACGTCGTCATCACATGATCGGATCCAGGAACACCTAGCCCATTCAGGGAAATAGATGTAGCGTAGTAAATATAAACTATAAAAGTGCATTGGCAATATAGCCAGAGAGCCACAAAAGTCAACATTGCTGTGGAGCAGGGGAGGTGTTTCCGGAGCACTCACCCCTGTTCGGTATCGCAGTGAACCTCAGGGAGGGTAGCATTTTGCGACCCCCTCTGTATACCGTCACCCAAACATACAGTTTTTAGTGTCTATTAAGAAGCAGCCCATATATATATGTTTAAGTCCATAGTATCCCAAGGAGAGAATAAAAAAATGACGCAGCATAGGCCGCACCGTGTAAACAGTATTATAGACTAAGTTGCTCCGTAGTTATAATAGTTTTCTCCACATTAAGGTGTTAGGAATTACATGTCCACGGTCCGCCACAATCAATAGAGAAACTAATTCATCCCGAGCTCCACAAGGCAAAACCTCATCCCCCCATCCAGGCGATCTAAAAAAATAGAGAAAAAAGTTAATAAAAAATCTTAACTCAGAGGCTGTACATAACAGAAAAAAGATCTGCGACAAACATATATATGGACAAATTATATAAACAACCAAGGCCTATAATCCACATTTAATCCCTTCGGTTTCAATGTTTGAAGCTTGAATATCCACTCAGATTCACATTTTTTTTTTAGCAATTTAACACCATTGCCTCCTGTACGAGGGACATGATCAATTATCATAAATTTCAAGTCACATTCATTATGTCCCTACTCCGCAAAATGTTTGGATACTGGTAAATCTTTACGCTGTTTTCTAATTGAATAGCGATGCTGATTCATACATGTTTTAAAATCACAAGTTGTCTCCTCTATGTATAATAGCTTGAAGGGACACCACAAGGCATAGACAACATAAGAAGAATCACATGTCAAATAAAATGTCATTTTATATACAGTACGCATAATAGGATGTATAAACTCCATCCTTTTCACCATGTGACTACAGTTGACACAGTGAAGGCAAGGATAGCTGCCTAGTTTTTTGGGGGCCAAAAGTTGTTGTTGAGCACTTTTACCATACTTTTACTATATCATTCTTTACCAGTCTGTCTTTCAAATTACGTGCCCTCCTTTAGGACATAAGCGGTCTATTTTTAAACTCCCCAATATATTTATGTCCACTGGCTAGAATGGGCTAGTGTTTGTTAACCACTTAAGGACCACAGGTTTATACCCCCCTAGTGACCAGGCCCTTTTTTACAAATCGGCACTTCACAACGGTTTATTGCTCCGTCATGCAACTTGGCACCCAAATGAATTTTACCTCCTTTTCTTCTCAGAAATACAGCTTTCTTTTGGTGGTATTTGATTGCTGCTAAGATTTTTCGTTTTTCCGATATTAATCAAAATAGGCCGCCATTTTCTCAAAAAAAGTGTATTTTCTCTGGTTAAATTGTTCAAATATAATTACATTTCTATACAAGTTTGTGTCAGAATTTATTGTGCTACATGTCTTTGATAAAAAAAAATCCAATAAGTGTATATTTATTGGTTTGCGCAAAAAATATAGCGGTACAAAAATGTGAATTTACGCATTTTGAAGCAGCTCTGACTTTCTGAGCACCTGTCATGTTTCTTGAGGTGCTAAAAATGCCAGGATAGTATAAATACCCCCTAAATGACCCCATTTTAGAAAGAAGACAATCCAAAGTATTCGCGGAGGGGCATGGTGAGTTCATGTATGATTTAATATTTTTTTACAAGTTAGCGGAAAATGACACTTTTTGAGAAAAAAAAAAGTTGCAATTTCTGCTAACTTCTGGCAAAAAATAAATAAAATCTCCCACGGACTCACTATGCCCCTCAGTGAATACCTTGGGGTGTCTACTTTCCGAAATGGGGTCATTTCTGGGGTGTGTTTACTGTTCTGGCATTTTGGGTGGGGCTAAATTGTGAGCAACCCTGTAAAGCCCAAAGGTACTCGTTGGACTTTCGGCCCCTTTGTGCACCTAGGCTGCAATAAAGCCGTACTCAGGAGAAGTTGGGCAATGTGTTTTGGGGTGTATTTTTACATATACCCATGCTGGGTGAGAGAAATATCTCTGTAAAAGACAACTTTTTCAATTTTTTTATACAAAGTTGTCGGAGATACCACATGTGTGACACTTTTCAAACCAAGATGCGCAAAGGGGCCCAAATTCCAATCAGTACCTTTAGGATTTCACAGGGCATTTTTACGCATTTGGATTCCATGAGGGGCATGGCGAGTTCATGTAAGATTTTATTTTTTGGCACAAGTTAGTGGAATATGAGACTTTGTAAGAAAAAGGCGTTTTCTATATAGTTCTGGCAATGTGCGGATCCACAAAATGCGGAAAGCACATTGCCGGTGTCCGTGTTTTGCGGATCCGTGGATCCGCAAAACACAAACGGACGTCTGAATGGAGCCTTACAGGGGGGTGATCAATGACAGGGGGGTGATCAGAGAGTCTATATGGGGTGATCAGGGGTTAATAAGTGACAGGGGGGGTGTAGTGTAGTGTGGTGCTTGGTGCTACTTATTACAGAGCTGCCTGTGTCCTCTGGTGGTCGATCCAAGCAAAAGGGACCACCAGAGGACCAGGTAGCAGGTATATTAGACGCTGTTAACAAAACAGCGTCTAATATACCTTTCTGATGTTAAATAAATCGCATCTACAGCCTGCCAGCGAATGATCATCGCTGGCAGGCTGTAGATCAACTTCTCAGCTGCGCGTCGCTGTGAAAATCTTGGCTCTCACGAGATGACGCCTTTCGGCGTTACGTGTGCGGCAAGAGGTTAATGATCTTGCTAATATGTATGCTCGCCTCACTGTATGTAGAAACAAAGGGTATTCTAGAAGTATTGTCTTTATCAGCTTTGTGCAAAAGTTGATGTCTGTCCCTCTGGTGTATGCCTTAATGTATATATCACCCACACGCAGAGCAAGCATGCCGGCTGATTTCCATGCTGAGCGTCCCACAGGTGAATGTTTTTTTTTCCTTTCCTCCCCTTCTACCCCCCCTTCCAGGTTTGCACTATTTTGCACAACTGAAGAGTAATTAATCAGGATAACCTATTATAAATTATGCTGTTTTTATTATATAGGATGTATGGTGGAAGTTAATCTTATATAGATCATGACACATTACTCTAGGGGAAACAATTTTATACATGTATTATGGATGGATTATATATGCAATCATGGATTTTTAGATTTTGTAATTAAGTGGCACTTATTTACATAAATGTTTTAGTACTCTATAAATATGCACTGTGACTTTGATATGTTGCTTGAGAACGGTCCCAGTAAGCGGACTGAAACGTTGCATGGGTGAATAAAGGACCACACATTTTTCACCACTTGGATGTGCTGCGGTTATTCCTATTTTATGTTAATTACTGTGGTCAAGTTTGTACTGCTGGCACTCCTTCCTTGAACTGAGAAATAAGGTGTGCTGCCCTGATTTTTGGTCTTTTTGGAGATATTAATTTATATATATATATATATATATATATATATATATAAATCCACTGAACAAAAAATATAAATGCAACACTTTCGGTTTTTCTCCCATTTTGTATGAGCTGAACTCAAAGACCTGAAACATTTTCTACATACACAAAAGACCCATTACTCTCAAATATTGTTCACAAATCTGTCTAAATCTGTGTTAGTGAGCACTTCTCCTTTGCCGAGATAATCCATCCCACCTCACAGGTGTGGCATATCAAGGTGCTGATTAGACAGCATGAATTTGCACAGGTGTGCCTCAGACTGCCCACGATAAAGGGCCACTCTGAAATGGGCACAGTTTTGCCTTACGGGGGGGGGGGGGGCAGAAAACCAGTCAGTATCTGTTGTGGCCACCATTTGCCTCAAGCAGTGCAACACATCTCCATCGCATAGGGTTGATCAGGTTGTTGATTGTGGCCTGTGGAATGTTGGTCCACTCCTCTTAAAGGATAACTGTCCCACTTAGACCCTAATTTCAATTTTCATATATGTAGTTACTAATAACATGATATTCCAGAATCGGTTACTATTAGACTGACTTACCCCATATTTAATAAGATTCAGCCCTTAGCAACCAGTCTGCATAAAACTGCAATTTCACTATTCAGTTAAGATGGCCGCCACTGCCCTCACCCTGAGGCTAATCCCACCTGCCCTCACTAGCCAGTAACAATAGCCCCCCAAAAGTGTCAGTAACCAGAGCCCTCCCCCCTAAAGGGTTAATCTCCTGCAGCACAAAGGGGTCCTCTTACCACATGTTGCTTTCATTTATACACTGAGCAGACGGCAGATCTCCCTTCCCTGGTCTGCGCTGCTTTGACTCTGCATTGTCCCAGTCTGCTGAGTGAGGGAGCGTCTGCCAAGCGCAGGGACAGGGAGAAGTGCACACAGCCCAGGCACTGTTATCAGCTGCTGGGGAGGACCTGCCTTTAATCATTTACTTACAGTCCCTGGCTGTCAGTAATCTGACCTTGCACCTGTGTGCTTCTGCGTGCTCCATCCTTCAACACATAGACGGACCATGCCTAGCAACCTGATTTTAACCAGAGGTAAAAGTAGGCAGTACAGGAAACAAAACTGTGGAATTAAGGGGTAATTGATTACACAGTGAAAAGTTATAATAGGGCCACCAAGGAAATATTAATCACCACAATCCAATACTCCAAAAAACAAAATACGACAGTTATACTTTAAATAGCTGTGCAAAGTTGCAGAATATTGTCAGGAACTGGAACACGCTGTCGTATACGCCGAACCAGAGCATCCCAAACATGCTCAATGGGTGACATGTCCGGTGAGTATGCTGGCCATGCAAGAACTGGGATGTTTTCAGCTTCCAGGAATTGTGTACAGTTCCTTGCAATATGGGGCCGTGCATTATCATGCTGCAACATGAGGTGATGGCCGTGGATGAATAGCACAACAATGGGCCTCAGGATCTCGTCATGGAATCTCTGTGCACTCAAAATGCAATCAATAAAATGCACCTGTGTTCGTTGTCCATAACATAAGCCTGCCCATACCATAACCCCACCCCATGGGCCACTCGATCCACAAAGTTGATGTTAGCAAACCGCTCGCCCACACAAAGCCACACGCGCTGTCTGCCATCTGCCCTGAACAGTGAAAACCGGGACTTATCCGTGAATAGAAAGCCTCTCCAACGTGCCAAACGCCATTGAATGTGAGCATTTGCCCACTCAAGTCGGTTATGACGATGAACTGCAGTCAGGTCCAGACCCCAATGAGGACGACGAGCATGCAGATGAGCTTCCCTGAGACGGTTTCTGACAGTTTGAGCATATTATCTTTGGTTATGCAAACCTATTGTTGCTGCAGCTGTCCGGGTGGCTGGTCTCAGACGATCATGGAGGTGAACATGCTGGATGTGGAGGTCCTGGGCTGGTGTGGTTACACGTGGTCTGCGGTTGTGAGGCCGGTTGGATGTACTGCCAAATTTTCAGAAAAGCCTTTGGAGACAGCTTATGGTAGAGAAATCAACATTCATTGCATTGGCAACAGCTCTGGTAGACATTTCTGCAGTCAGCATGCCAATTGCACGCTCCCTCAAACTTTGCAACATCTGTGGCATTGTGCTGTGTGATCAAACTGCACATTTTAGAGTGGTCTTTTATTGTGGGCAGTCTAAGGCACACTTGTGCAATATTCATGCTGTCTAATACCTTGATATGCCACACCTGTGAGGTGGGATGGATTATCTTGGCAAAGGAGAAGTGCTCACTAACACAGATTTAGACAGATTTGTGAACAATATTTGAGAGTATGGGGTCTTTTGTGTATGTATAAAATGTTTCAGATCTTTGAGTTCAGCTCATGCAAAATGGGAGCAAAATCAAAAGTGTTGCGTTTATATTTTTATTTTTTTGTTCAGTGTATATATATATATATATATATATATATATATATTTATGTACAGTGCTGCCCAAAATTATTCCTACCCATGGCAAATTTTGACTTAAAGTTACTTTTAATCAACCAGCAAGTAATTTTTTGACGGGAAATGACATAGGTGTCTTCAGAAAGATAATAAGACGATGTACAAGAGGCATTATTGTGGAAAAAAAAAAACATTTCTCAGCTTTTATTTATATTTGAGCAAAAAAAGTACAAGATGTTCCGCACTGTGGAAAATCTCAGAGAATGTGGTCGGAAGCCAAAAGTGACACCTGTGCTGGCCAGGAGGATAGTTAGAGAGGTGAAAAAGAATCCAAGGATCACCACCAAGGCCATCCTGGTGAATCTGGGCTCTGCTGGTGGCAATGTCTCAAGGCAGACAATTCAACGGACACTGCACACTGCTGGGTTCCACTTCTCCAGATAAGGCACACAAAAGCTCGCTTGGCCTTTGCAAAAGCTCATCTGGACAAAGAAGAAGACTTCTGGTCTTCTGTGTTATGGTCAGATGAAACAAAAATTGAATTGTTTGGTCACAATGATGTTTCCTTCATTTGACGTAAACAAGGAGAAGCCTTCAACCCAAAGAACACCATCCCCACTGTCAAACATGGTGGTGGGAACCTAATGCTTTGGGGGTGTTTTTCAGCCAATGGACCAGGGAACCTAATCACAGTAAACAGCACCATGAAAAAAGACCAATACATGAGGATTCTCAACGACAACATCAGGCAGTCTGCAGAGAAACTTAGCCTTGGGCACCTGAGGACATTTCAGCATGAAAATGACCCAAAACACACAGCAAAAGTGGTGAAGAAATGGTTAGCAGACAACAACATTAACATTTTGGAGTGGCCCAGTCAGAGTCCAGACTTGAATTCAATTGAGAATCTGTGGAGGGAGCTAAAGATCAGGGTGATGGCAAGAAGACCCTCCAACCTGAAAGATTTGGAGCTCATTGCTAAAGATGAATGGGCAAAAATACCTGTGGAGACATAAAAAATCTGGTCTGCAATTATAGGAAGCGTTTGATTGCTGTAATAGTCAATAAAGGCTTTTCTATTGATTATTGAGAAGGGTATGAATAATTTTGGACTGGACACTTTTTGCTCAAATGTAAATAAAAGCTAAGAAATGTTTTTTTCCCACAATATCGCCTCTTGTACATCGTCTTATTATCTTTTGGGAGACACCTATGTCATTTCCCGTCAAAAAATTACTTGCTGGTTGAATAAAATTAACTTTAAGTCAAAATTTGCCAGGGGTATGAATAATTATGGGCAGCACTGTATATATAATCATATACATATAGATACATATATAAAAAAAAATACAAACTCTAATAAACTATTGAGCTGACTCTCAGATAACTAATCAATCCATTTAAAGAAATCGGTAACCATTAGTAAAGGATATGACTGCAGTCCATGTGCTGCCAAATGGATAAAATATAGTTCACCCTTCTGTTGCCGTTGCTGTATAAAATAGGTTAAATCTCTCTTTTATAGAAGAAAATGGAATTATGCATTTTCCTCTATGAAATTGGACAATTTGGAATAGCGGACTCATAATGACAGACCAGCATGAAGGTAAAAATTATAAATCAAAAGGCTCTCTGTAGGGAAGAAGGGAGAGAAAATAGAACTCTGTAAGCATAGTCATATTGACTTAGTTTCCAATGCAACTCACCAACAGAACAGAATCACAATACACGAGCACCATTTGGCCTTTGTCATGTTCTCTGGTACAGAACACCCACTGTGAGATAAATAAGAGCCCTGCATATGAACTTTTCTATGGTGTGATCGAGACGAGAGGCATTTCAATTTTTTCAGCAACTACTATAGTTGATTGAACAAAAGTATTTAATGAAACCAGAAGTAATTATATGAACAGCAGGAGTATCATACACAGCATTGTATCACTGAAATTTGTGTCCTTTCTAGGGTGATATTAGATAAAATTTTACATAAAAAGCAACACAGACACCAAAAGAAGTCCTGGTACTTGTTTGTCCAACAGTCTTTTTGCCTTCCTCTGGATCAACTTGCAGAATAACAGGTTGAACTAGATGGGCAGATGTCTTTTTGTGGCCTTAAAAACTATGTTGCTATGTTGCTAAATATAATTGTCCTACGACTGTTACCTTCGTATCCTACAACACTTTGTCAGGTTGCCCCCTTTGACCTAACCCAAACTCTTGAAAGGCTAGAGCCAGTTTATGTCATCTTTAATTGTATCCAAATACGGTTGCGTTAAAGTGGTCACATGCTCTCGGGGACACCACTATAGAGTGAATTGCTGCAGTGGAATGGATATAATCACTTCTGGTCCACCAGGAACCAGAAGAAGTGGGGATGAGACTCTTGGTGTTGAAATGGATCTTTGAGCAAATGAGTGGGTGTTTTTCTTTACCACTGTTTCCTTGTGCTCGTTTTTAGGGGGGTGGTCAAACAACCCCCTTTAAGGCTACTTCACACCTGCGCTTTTCACACCTGCACTGTGGTATTTGGTTCTGCTGGGGCAGTATATTGGGCTGCATTGTAATATCTTGTGCTACCGGGGCAGTATATTTTGCTGCACTGTGTAACTGGTTCTGCTGGGGCAGTATATTGTGCTGCAATTTAGTATCTGGTTCTGCTGGGGCAGTATATTGTTCTGCACTGTGGTATTTGGTTCTACTGGGGCAGTATATTGTGCTGCACTGTTTATCTGGTTCAGTTGGGGCAGTATATTGTGCTGCACTGTGGTATTTGGTTCTGCTGGGGCAGTATATTGTGCTGTACTGTGATATTTGGTTCTGCTGGGGTGGTATATTGTGCTGCACTGTTTATCTGGTTCTGCTGGGGCAGTATATTGTGCTGCATTGTGGTATCTGGTTCTGCTGGGGTGGTATATTGTGCTGCACTGTTTATCTGGTTCTGCTGGGGCAGTATATTGTGCTGCATTGTGGTATCTGGTTCTGCTGGGGCAGTATACTGTGCTGCACTGTTGTATTTGGTTCTGCTGGGGTGGTATTGTCGCGGAAGGTGTACAGAAAACTAGAAGACACAAAATGAAGATCCAACTGACTGGATCCAAAACTAAGGAACCAAAGGGAAAGCCCTGCAACAGACCTGGCTCTCTCCCTAACTGCTCAGCCTATGCAAAAATCTCAATGGTAAATGATTGCATATCCTTGTTCCTCGACTGTATAACACCTGAACACCCTGTAATAGTGAGGGGACACGACCACCGGCTCCCTACACTTGATACGGAGGGAGTCAGGGTCACCTGGGATCCAGCAAACAGGAAAACACAAATGAATGAACAAAACTTATCTGTAGAAGACTCAGTAGTAGCATCCAGCATGCACACACTCCAGGAAGTTGTATAAACCGCAAAGTGATGCAGTATGGGAAGGGATTTAAAGGGATGCAATCAGTGCAACTACATGACAGCTGAGAGAGGCTAACGAGATGAGAAAACGAAAGCAAAACAAAAAGAACCTCAAGCAGGAGGTTCTGAAGAACGTCTGACAGAGCTTCTCAGATGTCTGGTGGTGACAGGTATGTTGTGCTGCACTACAGTATTGCTGACCCCACCTACTTCTGTTGTTTCACCTTCTGTCAATATGGACCCGTCTACAACATGAGGCCATTTTTATTTTATTTTTTTCCAGGGCCACTTAAAGTCCACCCCTGATCTTCCCAGTTCACACTATGCAGAAAAACTGGTTTGTGCGCACAGGTCCACACAGTTTATTCCCTTGTTTCCCTTGTTTCTAATCAAGCAGCAAACAGCTTATTTCTGAAGGCTCACACCACATGCTGCAATTTTCATTTCTTTGATAGAAAATAGTAGTATATTGTGCTTTAACCAATCATAAGATTCACCTCCCAGATTTCACTCTTACATAATCCCAGCAGAACACTTTTATACTGAAAATATATAGTTCAACTGGATTAATACAGCCTGTACTTAACAGGAATGTACCACCTATGTAAATATCAACTATAGAGAAATTACATAAAAAACATATACATATACAAGACAGTTAATTGCAGAGATCGTACAGAGTGCCATACATTACAGTCCATATCAATGTCACTTGTATTTACTTATTGTTTGCTATATATTTAATTGTGCTGCTGTTGGATGGCTGTGTAGAAGCGCTCAGGTCAGCATATAATATCAGTTAGCTGGCTCTGGCAATGCCTACAGTCATCTCGGTTCGCAGCACAATTAATGTGGTTGTGGGAGAAATAGTAGTTCTAGTGTGGCGCTTTTAAATAATTCATTATTTTCTTCCAAAACTATATAGACTTCAGAGTCGAACACATTTTTCCAAGAAGTACCTCTAATAGCAAATAGAAAAAAAGACTAAAAAAGAAAATTGCTGAAAAAATATATATAAATAAATAAAAGACCATACAGACCCATTACTATTTACTGCACATGTGAATGTGAAGTTTTATCAGGGGCTGCTTACCATGCATTATTCACATATGAGCATCTGTTCAGAGAGTCCTATAAGTGAGCCAAACCAGGATCAGAGCCTACACACAGATAAGGTATAATGGACAGACTTGCATCTGTTCTCCGTTTTTTGACCTGCATCAGATCCCAACCCACAATCACCGATGCAAAACATTGACCAAACACTGACTGTGTGAATAAGGTCTAACAGCTAGGTGTCAAACTGTCACAAAACATCACCTCCTATACCTGATACACAAGCAGTGAATGTGAACAGTGTCAGCAATCCCAGTTCGCCACTTTCTAGATCTAACAGCTAAGCGATGAGTGTCAATATGCAATTCTATACATGCGCTCACTATTTTTAACTTATACGGCTAAACAGTCTGAATGAATAGAGTTTGTATCCAAATTGGGAAGCAAAGCTATTATAACTATCCCACAATATACTATATTAACCACTTCAACCCCGCTAGCTAAAACCCCCTTAATGACCAGGCCACTTTTTACACTTCTGCACTACACTACTTTCACCGTTTATTGCTCGGTCATGCAACTTATCCACCCAAATGAATTTTACCTCCTTTTCTTCTCACTAATAGAGCTTTCATTTGTTGGTATTTCATTGCTGCTGACATTTTACTTTTTTTGTTATTAATCAAAATTTAACGATTTTTTTGCAAAAAAATGAAATTTTTCACTTTAAGTTGTAAAATTTAGCAAAAAAAACGACATCCATATATAAATTTTTCGCAAAATTTATTGTTCTACATGTCTTTGATAAAAAAAAATGTTTGGGTAAAAAAAATGGTTTGGGTAAAAGTTATAGCGTTTACAAACTATGGTACAAAAATGTGAATTTCCGCTTTTTGAAACAGCTCTGACTTTCTGAGCACCTGTCATGTTTCCTGAGGTTCTACAATGCCCAGACAGTACAAACACCCCACAAATGACCCCATTTCGGAAAGTAGACACCCTAAGGTATTCACTGATGGGCATAGTGAGTTCATAGAACTTTTTATTTTTTGTCACAAGTTAGCGGAAAATGATGATTTATTTTTTATTTTATTTTTTTCTTACAAAGTCTCATATTCCACTAACTTGTGACAAAAAATAAAAAATTCTAGGAACTCGCCATGCCCCTCACGGAATACCCTGAGGTGTCTTCTTTCCAAAATGGGGTCACTTGTGGGGTAGTTATACTGCCCTGGCATTCTAGGGGCCCTAATGTGTGCGAAGTAGTTTGAAATCAAAATCTGTAAAAAATGACCGGTGAAATCCGAAAGGTGCTCTTTGGAATGTGTGCCCCTTTGCCCACCTAGCCTGCAAAAAAGTGTCACACATCTGGTATCGCCGTACTCAGGAGAAGTTGGGGAATGTGTTTTGGGGTGTCATTGTACATATACCCATGCTGGGTGAGATAAATATCTTGGTCAAATGCCAACTTTGTATAAAAAAAATGGGAAATGTTGTCTTTTGCCAGTATATTTCTCTCACCCAGCATGGGTATATGTAAAATGACACCCCAAAACACATTCCCCAACTTCTCCTGAGTACGGCGATACCAGATGTGTGACACTTTTTTGCAGCCTAGGTGGGCAAAGGGGCACACATTCCAAAGAGCACCTTTAGGATTTCACCAGCCATTTTTTACAGATTTTGATTTCAAACTACTTACCACACATTAGGGCCCCTAAATTGCCAGGGCAGTATAACTACCCCACAAGTGACCCCATTTTGGAAAGAAGACACCCCAAGGTATTACGTGAGGGGCATGGAGAGTTCCTAGAATTTTTTATTTTTTGTCACAAGTTAGTGGAATATGAGACTTCGTAAGAAAAAAAAAAATAAAATCATCATTTTCCGCTAACTTGTGACAAAAAATAAAAAATTCTAGGAACTCGCCATGCCCCTCACGGAATACCTTGAGGTGTCTTCTTTCCAAAATGGGGTCACTTGTGGGGTAGTTATACTGCCCTGGCATTCTAGGGGCACTAATGTGTGGTAAGTAGTTTGAAATCAAAATGTGTAAAAAATGACCTGTGAAATCCGAAAGGTGCTCTTTGGAATATGCCACCTAGGCGGCAAAAAAGTGTCACACATCTGGTATCGCCGTACTCAGGAGAAGTTGGGGAATGTGTTTTGGGGTGTCATTTACATATACCCATGCTGGGTGAGAGAAATATCTTGGCAAAACACAACTTTTCCCATTTTTTTATACAAAGTTGGCATTTGACCAAGATATTTATCTCACCCAGCATGGGTATATGTAAAATGACACCCCAAAACACATTCCCCAACTTCTCCTGAGTACGGCGATACCACATGTGTGACACTTTTTTGCAGCCTAGATGCGCAAAGCGGCCCAAATTCCTTTTAGGAGGGCATTTTTAGACATTTGGATCCCAGACTTCTTCTCACGCTTTCGGGCCCCTAAAAATCCAGGGCAGTATAAATACCCCACATGTGACCCCATTTTGGAAATAAGACACCCCAAGGTATTCAATGAGGGGCATGGCGAGTTCATAGAATTTTTTTTTGGGCACAAGTTAGAGGAAATTGATTTTTTTTTTGTATTTTCTCACAAAGTCTCCCTTTCCGCTAACTTGGGACAAAAATTTAAATCTTTCATGGACTCAATATGCCCCTCACGGAATACCTTGGGGTGTCTTCTTTCCGAAATGGGGTCACATGTGGGGTATTTATACTGCCCTGGCATTTTAGGGGCCCGAAAGCGTGAGAAGAAGTCTGGAATATAAATGTTATGCTATGCATTTGGATTCCGTGAGCGGTATGGTGAGTTCATGTGAGATTTTATTTTTTGACACAAGTTAGTAGAATATGAGACTTAGTAAGAAAAAACAAAAACAAAACAAAAAACTATTTCCGCTAACTTGGGCCAAAAAAAATGTCTGAATGGAGCCTTACAGGGGGTGATCAATGACAGGGGGGTGATCAGGAAGTCTATATGGGTGATCACCCCCTTGTCATTGATCACCCCCCTGTAAGGCTCCATTCAGACGTCCGTATGTGTTTTGCGGATCCGATCCATGTATCTGTGGATGCGTAAAAATCATACGGACGTCTGAATGGAGCCTTACAGGGGGGTGATCAATGACAGGGGGGTGATCAATGACAGGGAAGTGATCAGGAAGTCTATATGGGTGATCACCCCCTTGTCATTGATCACCCCCCTGTAAGGCTCCATTCAGACGTCCGTATGTGTTTTGCGGATCCGATCCATGTATCTGTGGATCCGTAAAAATCATACGGACATCTGAATGGAGCCTTACAGGGTGGTGATCAATGACAGGGGGGTGATCAGGAAGTCTATATGGGTGATCACCCGCCTGTCATTGATCCCCCCCCTGTAAGGCTCCATTCAGACGTCCGTATGTGTTTTGCGGATCCGATCCATGTATCTGTGGATGCGTAAAAATCATACGGACGTCTGAATGGAGCCTTACAGGGGGGTGATCAATGACAGGGGGGTGATCAATGGCAGGGGGGTGATCAATGACGGGGGGGGGGTGATCAGGGAGTCTATATGAAGTGATCAGGGGTTCATAAGGGGTTAATAAGTGACAGGGGGGGTGTAGTGTAGTGTAGGTGGTGTTTGGTGCTACTTTACACAGCTACCTGTGTCCTCTGGTGGTCGATCCAAACAAAAGGGACCACCAGAGGACCAGGTAGCAGGTATATTAGACGCTGTTATCAAAACAGCGTCTAATATACCTGTTAGGGGTTAAAAAAATCACATCTCCAGCCTGCCAGCGAGCGATCGCCGCTGGCAGGCTGGAGATCAACTCGCTTACCTTCAGTTCCTGTGAACGCGCGCGCCTGTGTGCGCGCGTTCACAGGAAATCTCGGGTATCGCGAGATGACGCGCCGATGCGTCGTTGAGCGCCCAGCTGCCGCCTCCGGACCGCAGATCTGCGTTAGGCGGTCCGGAGGCAGTTAACCAACCTTTTCTAGTTAACACCTTTTTTTGCTGATATATCAAAAAACCTTCCTATTTGTTTGATTTATTGCTTACATTTTCACACCTCCACCATTTTCTCACAATCTGAATTACCCAAACCAAAAATTTCATACCACGTAGATTATTATGGTGAACATCTTTTAGAATGAACCAACACACTGTGCTTGTCTTTCCCTAATCTAATATTTCTACAGTTTTCTCTTAATCTATAAGGGAGGTAAACTTTGTGCACTCCATTTGCAGCACATAGACTGCTGATGTACCTTTTACACTTGGTTATTATTTTTTTATGTACTGGATGATTGTGAGAGAAAGGGAAAGATTGTCCAGACAGTAAAGCAGATTGTGGCTAAAGCCAAATTGAGTACTATACTGAGTGAGGGAAAGAACTAGGCCAGAGATATGGAGGAGTTCCCAATAATGGGGTAGCCTCAGAAGTGTTTGTCTTTGATGAAAGACTTGATAAAATGATAGCGGTTGCAGCAGGCTCTATAAAGCGTTGGGTCTAGTCAGGGATGTGATAAGTACCAGTTCTGCAGGACTAGGGAGACGCTGCAGCATACGTCTTTGGGGGACTGAGGTTCTGCCTATTTGATTCAGCTACTATAAACTTGTTACTTAGGAGCAGAAAGAGTGAGGGGAGTCCTTTGTAGTTCAAGACCTGGAGCTCAGTGAACATCAACCACTTGATATATAGTCAGTGGGAGGTGACAGGAGCCAAACATTTCACTGAAATCCTGCATGCAGCTGTATCCTTTAATGGACGTGTCTCTTCTTGGTTAAACTGACACACTGCAATCTTCAGCGCAATTACATGGTAACATAGTAACATAGTTCATAAGGCTGAAAAAAAGACATCTGTCCATCCAGTTCAGCCTGTCATCCTGCAAGTTGATCCAGAGGAAGGCAAAAAAAAATAATGAAAACGCTGTGAGGTGGAAGCCAATTTTCCTAATTTTAGTAGAAAGAAAATTCCTGCCCGACTCCAATCAAGCAATCAGATAACTCGCTGGATCAACGACCCCTTTCTAGGTACTATAACCTGTAATATTATTACACTCCAGAAATACATTCAGGCCCCTCTTGAATTCCTTTATTGTACTCCCCATCACCACCTCCTCAGGCAGAGAGTTCCATAGTCTCACTGCTCTTACAGTAAAGAATCCTCTTCTATGTTTGTGTACAAACCTTCTTTCCTCCAGACGCAGAGGATGTCCCCTCATCACATTCCTGGGGATAAATAAATGATGGGAGAGATCTCTGTACTGTCCCCTGATATATTTATACATAGTTATTACATCTCTCCTAAGTCATCTTTTTTCTAAAGTGAATAACTCTAATTTTGATAATCTTTCAGGGTACTGTAGTTCATCCATTCCAGTTATTACTTTAGTTGCCCTCCTCTGGACACTCTCCAGCTCTGCTATGTTTGCTTTGTTCACAGGAGCCCAGAATTGTACACAGTACTCCATGTGTGGTCTGACTAGTGATTTGTAAAGTGGCAGGACTATGTTCTCATCACGGTTGCCCCTTTTAATGCAACCCATTATCTTTATTGAAATAAATGAGAGGCAGAAACCATGCGGTCGCTGGTGAAATTTGGCACGTTATCCTATGAAAAATATGTATCACCTGTGTACAAGAAAGGTGATAAGCGTATGGTCGTTCAGGGCCTTGCAGTGACTTGGTCCTTGAAGTCTATGAAGACAAAGAAGTGCAAATGAAATAAATACCCTGAACCACTTTATGTAACAAAATCCTAAGGCTAAAAAAGTTCTCACCACTATTACTGTATATGTGTAGATGCGGAGTAATGCCGCGATCCGCGCTGACTGCGAAATAGAAGAGGTTTGTGTCGGGTGAGCGATCGCATCGAGTCCCCGAGCTGCTGTGGCGGGGACCCGATGCGACACAAGGCAGCCTGATGCCGTGCAGAGGCTGCCCAATGCCTTGCATGGCATCGGGAACTGCCTTCTACGGGAGCTGAGGAGATCCAGCCTCAGGCTGGGTCTTGTAAGCAACCTGTTAGTGTATCACTATACCCTAACAGGCAATGCATTACAATACAGATGTATTGTAATGCATTGCAGAGGAGATCAGATCCCCAAAAGTGAATGTCATAAATAAAGTAAAGTAAAAAAAGTAATAAAAAGAGTTTTTAATAAAATTAATAAAGTAATAAAATTATTAAAGTAAAAAAGAAAAAAAAAACGCCCCTTTCCCCTTATTTTATAATAAAAAACTGAAGAAAAAAAACACACATTAGGTATCGCCACGTCTGTAACAACCAGCTCTATAAAAATATTACATGACCTAACCACTCAGATGAACACTGTAAAAAAAAAAATGTGTAAAAAAAAAAGCCATTTTTGTCACATTGCATCACAAAAATTGCAACAGCAAGTGATCAAAAAGGCGTATGGCCCCCAAAATAGTACCAATTAGACGTCACCTCATCCCGCAAAACATGAGACCCTACCTAAGAGAATCGGTCAAAAAATAAAAAAGCTATGGCTCTCAGACTATGGAGACACTAAAATATGGTTATTTTTTGCCTCAAACTGTTATTATTGTGCTAAAGTGAAAAAAAAATTATACATATTAGGTATCGCCACGTCCGTTACAAACAGCTCTATAAAAATATTACATGACCTAACCACTCAGGTGAATACCGAATAAAAAATAAAAAACTGTGTAAAAAAAAGGCATTTTTGTCACATTACATCACAAAAATTGCCACAGCAACTAATAAAAAAGGTGTATGCCCCCAAAATAGTACCAATCAGACCGTCACCTCATCCCGCAAAAAATGAGACCCTACCTAAGAGAATCGGTCAAAAAATAAAAAAGCTATGGCTCTCAGACTATGGGGACACTAAAATATCATTATTTCGGTTTCAAAAATGCTATTATTGTGTAAAACTTAAATGAAAAAGTAGACATATTAGGTATTGCCACGTGCATAACGATCTGCTCTTTAAAAAAGTCAAGGTAAAGGCTGTAAAAATAAAAAATAAAAACGGTGCCAAAACATAAATTTTTTTGTTACCTTACCTCACAAAAAACGTAATGTAGAGCAATCAAAAATCATATGTACCCCAAAATAGTACCAATAAAACTGGCACCTTATCCTGTAGTTTCCAAAATGTGGTCACTTTTTTGAGTTTTTACTGAGAAAGGGGGTCTTCAAATGGGACATGGCATCTAAAAACCAGTTTAGCTAAATTTGCCTTCCAAAAACCATATGGCGTTCCTTTCCTTCTGCGCCCTGCCATGTGCCTGTACAGCAGTTTACGACCACATATGGGGTGTTTCTGTAAACCGCAGAATCAGGGTAATAAATATTGAGTTTTATTTGGCTGTTAACCCTTGCTTTGCTACTGGAAAAATGGATTAAAATTTTAAATATGCCAAAAAAGTAAAATTCTGAAATTTCATCTCCATTTTCCATGAATTCTTGTGGAACACCTAAAGGGTTAGCAACGTTTGTAAAATCAGTTTTGTATACCTTGAGGGGTGTAGTTTCTAAAATGGGGTCATTTTTGGGTGGTTTCTATTATGTAAGCCTCACAAAGTGACTTCAGACCTGAACTGGTCCTTAAAAAGTTGGTTTTGGAAATTTTCCCAAAAATTTCAAGATTTGCTTCAAAACTTCTAAGCCTTCTAACGTCCCCAAAAAATAAAACGTCATTTTCAAAATGATCAAAACATGAAGTAGACATATGGGGAATGTAAAGTAATTACTATTTTTGAAGGTATTACTATCTATTATAAAAGTAGAGAAATAAAAAATTTTAAATTTGATTTTTTTTTCCAGATTGTGGGTAAATTTGGTATTTTTTTATGAATAAAAATGATTTTTTTACCACTGTCATAAAGTACGATCTCAGAATGGCCTGTATAAAAACAATCTCAGAATGGCCTGTATAAAAACAATCTCAGAATGGCCTGTATAAGTAAAAGCGTTTTAAATTTATCACCACATAAAGTGACACATGCCAGATTTGCAAAAAATGGCCTGGGCATGAAGGTGAAAACAGGCCCGGGGTTGAAGGGGTTAAATGGGCCTACTCATTGGCATCTTCCAAGTTTCTGCAGAGAAAAGGCAAAGACGCCACCTCTACTAATGAAGTAAAGCTTGAACTCGGGGCTCTCAGAACACAGGGTTTGTTTTACTCACACGATAAAAGTAAAATACAGCATAAAATCATGCAGGCTCTTCCAGATACAGTTGCTCTACTTGCCCATCCCAGCTTTCGCTTCCTGCTTCATCAGTGGCATCACTAGTTTAGGTCACCAAGATCTTGCCACTCACTGTACAGGCACAGTGTACATTGTTATGCACACAGTTACTCATACAGCTTTTCAAAAGTTCCATAGAGTCAGTCTCAAAAAGTGAGTTGTAGTTCTTAATCAATTGTTATCTCTCCCTATTCCAGAACATGGAACCTAATATGCATCTAACATACACACTATAGAGTTCTTTTCTCTGGGAAACAAGTGACTGGGGGGAGGGGCAGAATTATTTTTGTTTCGTTAAAGGGAGTCTGTCACCAACCTGACCGGTTTTAAACCAATCACATAGTTCAGTGGGACACAAAGACATGACACAGATGGTACCTTTGTTTCGTTTTTCAGATCATCCAAATCAGCCAAAAATCCAAATCGTTTTTATGATATGCTAATGAGCCGTCGCAAGTGCCCAGGGGCGGAGAGTTTGCTGAAGGTGCCCAAGTTCCCCCGCCTCACTTGCGCCTAACTCCGCCCCTCAGTAAGCTCAGGCCAGCCCTGTGGCTCTGTGACATCATATTTCCCTATAGGCCGTTGGTGCATCTCAGAGGCAGAGAGATATGCAGTGCGCATGCGCCGATTTTACGCAAGTAACTGGCACATGCGCACTGCATATCTCTGTGCCTCTTCCCACTGTGGGCAGAACACTGCGCATGCCCGGGCCCAGCAGCGATGCATGAACGGCCTATAGAGATATATGATGTCACAGGGCTGGCCGGAGTTTACTGAGGGGCGGAGTTAGGTGCGAGTGAGGTTGGGGAACTTGGGCACCTTCAGCAAACTCTCCGCCCCTGGGCACTTGCGACGGCTCATTAGCATATCATAAAAACGA
Source organism: Bufo gargarizans (assembly GCF_014858855.1). Taxonomy (NCBI): domain Eukaryota; kingdom Metazoa; phylum Chordata; class Amphibia; order Anura; family Bufonidae; genus Bufo; species Bufo gargarizans. The sequence continues at coordinate 206,473,025 of NC_058082.1, read as the reverse complement.
CTTCTTGGGCGATTTGGATGATCTGAAAAACAAAACAAAGGTAACATCTGTGTCATGTCTTTGTGTCCCACTGAACAATGTGATCAGTTTAAAACCGGTCAGGTTGGTGACAGACTCCCTTTAAGGGACAAGAAATTTCTGATGGAAGGATTTATGAAGTCTATTGCAGTAACCTAACTGAGATAGAATTGAATGGCCTAATATATTGGTTGTCTCATAGTTGAAGAAGGGTTGAATGGAGGAATGTTTTCTCTTACAGTTGGCTGGAGATAATAACAGGGTTGGATATGATATTTTATTTAGAGTCATATGTTATCTTTTTTTAAATTTATCAACTTTGCTATTGTTAGCCCATTTTTTTTAAATCCTGGACAACACCGTTAATGGGGTGTTATCAATAGAGATTATTATTTCATGTGTGGGTTCAGATTGTATGGAAAGAAATGATTTAGACATGGTCATTGCTTGAAACATTTTGGCATACTGCAACATACGAAACAGAGAAATAAAGATCGGTTGTCAAATTTCATGTGATCATAGAAATAATATGAGAACATAGTCCTACCACTTTACAAATCACTAGTCAGACCACACATGGAGTACTGTGTACAGTTCTGAGCTCCTGTGAACAAGGCAGACATAGCAGAGCTGGAGAGAGTTCAGAGGAAGGCAACTGAAGTAATAACTGGAATGGGGCAACTACAGAACCCTGAAAGATTATCAAAATTAGGGTTATTCACTTTAGGAAAAAAAGACGACTGAGGGGAGATCTAATTACTATGTATATATATATCAGGGGTCAGTACAGAGATCTATCCCATCATCTATTTATCCCCAGGACTGTGACGAGGGGACATCCTCTGCGTCTGGAGGAAAGAAGGTTTGTACACAAACATAGAAGAGGATTCTTTATGGTAACAGCAGTGAGACTATGGAACTCTCTGCCTGAGGAGGTGGTGATGGTGAGTACAATAAAGGAATTCAAGATGGGCCTGGATGTATTTCTGGAGTGTAATAATATTACAGGCTATAGCTATTAGAGAGGAGTCGTTGATCCAGGGAGTTAGTCTGATTGCCTGATTGGAGTCGGGAAGACATTTTTTTTCCCTACTAAAATGAGGAAAATTGGCTTCCATCTCACAGGGGTTCTTTTATTTTTTTTATTTTTTTTTATTTATTTTTTTATTGCCTTCCTCTGGATCAATTTGCAGGATAACAGGCCGAATTGGATGGGCAGGTGTCTTTTTTCAGACTTACAAACTATGTTACTATGTTACTAATGTAGATTTATTACATTGATTTCTAGCCTGACTGTAGCTCCCTATCACTTCTAAACTTTCTTCAGTACTCATTTGGTGTCATGTGTATTGTACGGACATGATGGTGATGCCAGGCCCTCTGTCTTAAGTAAAGCTGGCACCTCTAATGGTGATAGCTGTTCAAATTTCATGCCTAATGTATACCTACCATCGTACCATTTCATGGTTCCATGCAAATGATTTCTATAGAGAGCCATTAAACTGCAGGTGCATGTTAGTGTTTCGCTTAGTGGTTGACTGAGCACATGCCTTATTATTTCTGCCACTGGGTCTCATTTAGACACACATCCAAGCAATAACTAAATAAGAAAAGAGATTTCTTTAATGTGTTGAAAGAAATTGTAGGTATTAATGCAGACGCCCAGGTTCCTTTGTTTTCCCAGCTGTGTCTTTCTATCAGGATGATTCATTACAAGTCCAATCAATGGGTTTCTGTTCGGAAAGCGAGGCTAACATCATGCAATTAGGAAGCACCCTGTGTCTATGTTTGAAACATTAAGAGGTCAATAAGTGAATGCACATTATCCTCAAGTGCTCAGAGCAGCAAGCCGTTGTTTCTGTGGATGTGAACTACAACCTATAGCCTGGAACTAATCCTTTTCGACCTTATCTCATCTGTGGTCCTCGGTGGGTAGCCTATATCTGCATGTAAAGGATAAGAACTGTACTCATTTCCGACCTGATGTGCTATCAGTGCTACCCTGTCACAACAGTATCTGCTTTATCCTTAGAAGGCGGCTTTTACTTTTGAATTATGTAAAGTTAGTTCTGCCATTGATTTCCCAGTTCTTCCTTATTGATTGAGGTTTTTGCCATTATCTTGCCAGGAAATAAACAGTTACAATATTTATAACACAGAGTAGACTCTGTAACTGAGAACATTAGGAGCAATCATTAGTTCTTTCATGGATTGTGATGGTTTAGTTACTGTATCACTGACATATTGTAGAGATCATTAGCGAGTATAGAGAGAGCTTCACAGAGCTATTGGCTGTATTTTCAAAATTAGCTGGTAACATTTTTAATTTCTTGTTTCTCTGTATTCTTGAAAATATGCTCTGCAGAGCTCCTGCCTGCGCCCCCTCGATCCGCTCTTCAAGAAGACTTGCATACCACATCGATACAGGGTCTAGTGGAGCAAGTGGGCATAGCCAGAAGTTCTCCATAGCACATTGCAGCTCCTGCCTTTAGCAGCTGGCACAGGCAGGAGCAGCGATTTGTGATCACTAGAATCCGGACACTGGTACCCCACTGACATGTCATCTGTGTACAAGTGAACTTCAGATGTTTATTTCACATGGAAAATGTGAAAAAAATAAATTACCAAAAAATAATTCATGTTATTTAGAATACTTTTTAATAAAGTTTTTCTAAAGTTTAGGTACACTTTAAAGGTCTGTTTCTGTGTGGTCTTGGAGCTTCTATTTGACTCTTCTCTACATGATTTAAGATTTAATCTTTTAGTGAAACACGCTGACGGAATTAGTACATTTTCTATATCATTTAAGAGAGACTGTAAATGCCGAAGGCTTGTTTTCTAGTTCAACACCACTGAATTGATCATTAACTTTTTCAAAGAACAGCAGTTGAATTTAATGGCGCCCTCTAGCATCGACACAGGTACTTGACTGTGTTAATATTGCTCTGTATGTAGTTGTTGTAAATTGCATTTAGCTAAGCTAGCATTATATGAATTAATTACTATGTCAATATACATAGAATCTCGAATTAGAACAGTAATAAGTATCTTCTGAATCCAATAAAGGAGTTGTTTGAATTGAAAACAAGAAATACAGTATCAAACCTGCACTTGTTCCCATAGATCCACAATAAATTTGTTATTCCAACAAAGGTTATATAAACTTTTCTTATCATTTTTTTTATTTATTTGACGAAGGCCAGTCTAGCGTGGCAGAATTTACTGTCTATATTACGATCACAATACTTGTACCTACCTCAATTCTACTGAACTGGACTTAGATTATCAAAGGTTGTTTAAATCTGAGCAGACTCGGTCCATATTGTGTATAATATTTAAGCAATAGACATTTTTCCATTTATCTTTTTCTGTCCGCTCCTGATTTTGGCTTTAACCACCTCAGCCCCCCTAGCTTAAACCCCCTTAATGACCAGACCACTTTTTACAATTCTGCACTACACTACTTTCACGGTTTATTTCTCGGTCATACAACTTACCACCCAAATGAATTTTACCTCCTTTTCTTCTCACTAATAGAGCTTTCATTTGGTGGTATTTCATTGCTGCTGACATTTTTACTTTTTTTGTTATTAATCGAAATTGACCGAAATTTTGGCAAAAAATGACATTTTTCACTTTAAGTTGTAATTTTTTTTTAAAAACTACATTTCTATATACATTTTTCTCTAAATTTATTGTTCTACGTGTCTTTGATTAAAAAAAATGCAATAAGTGTATATTTATTGGTTTGCTCAAAAGTTATAGCGTTTACAAACTATGGTGCAAAAATGTGAATTTCCGCATTTTGAAGCAGCTCTAACTTTCTGAGCACCTGTCATGTTTCCTGAGGTTCTACAATGCCCAGACAGTAGAAACACCCCACAAATGACCCCATTTCGGAAAGTAGACACCCTAAGGTATTCGCTGATGGGCATAGTGACTTCATGGAAGTTTTTATTTTTTTGTCACAAGTTAGTGGAAAATGATTATTATTTTTTTTTTCTTACAAAGTCTCATATTCCACTAACTTGTGACAAAAAATAAAATTTTACAGGAACTCACCATACCCCTCACGGAATACCTTGGGGTGTCTTCTTTCCAAAATGGGGTCACTTGTATGGTATTTATACTGCCCTGGCATTTTAGGGGCCCTAAAGCGTGAGAAGAAGTCTGGAATCCAAATGCGTAAAAAATGCCCTGTGAAATCATAAAGATACTCTTTGGAATTTGGGCCCCTTTGCCCACCTAGGCTGCAAAAAAGTGTCACACATATGGTATTGCCGTACTCAGGCGAAGTAGGGCAATGTGTTTTGGGGTGTATTTTTACATATGTCCATGCTGGGTGAGAGAAATATCTCTGTAAAGTCAACTTTTCCCTTTTTTTTTATACAAAGTTGTCATTTTAGATAGATATTTCTCTCACCCAACATGGGTATATATAAAAAGACACCCCAAAACACATTGCCCTACTTCTCCTGAGTACGACGATAGCACATGTGTGACACTTTTTTGCAGCCTATGTGCGCAAAGGGGCCCAAATTCCTTTTAGGAGGGCATTTTTAGACATTTGGATTCCAGACTTCTTCTCACGCTTTAGGGCCCCTAAAATGCCAGGGCAGTATAAATACCCCACATGTGACCCCATTTTGGAAAGAAGACACCCCAAGGTATTCCGTGAGGGGTATGGTGAGTTCCTGTAAAATTTTATTTTTTGTCACAAGTTAGTGGAATATGAGACTTTGTAAGAAAAAATAAAAAATCTATTTCTGCTAACTTGTGCCAAAAAAAATAAAAAATTTTATGAACGCGCCATGCCCCTCAAAAGTGATCTTTTTATAGCGCCGCAGCGATTTTACGGTGTTTTTGCAGTGATCAGAAAAAAAAAATTCTGTCACTGCAGTGGGGCGGACTGAACGCAGATGTGCGCACAAGATCAGGCCTGATCGGGCGAACGCTGCGTGGATCCGTAAAACACATACGGACGTCTGAATGGAGCCTTAAAGGGGGGTGATCAATGACAGGGGGGTGATCAGGGAGTCTATATGGGGTGATCACCCCCCTGTCATTGATCACCCCCCTGTAAGGCTCCATTCAGACGTCCGTATGTGTTTTGCGGATCCGCGGATCCGCAAAACACATACGGACATCCGAATGGAGCCTTACAGGGGGGTGATCAATGACAGGAGGGTGATCAGGGAGTCTATATGGGGTGATCAGGGGTTAATAAGTTACAGGGGGGGTGTAGTGTAGTGGTGTTTGGTGCTACTTACAGAGCTGCCTGTGTCCTCTGGTGGTCGATCCAAGCAAAAGGGACCACCAGAGGACCAGGTAGTAGGTATATTAGACGCTGTTATCAAAACAGCGTCTAATATACCTGTTAGGGGTTAAAAAAATCGCATCTACAGCCTGCCAGCGAACGATCGCCGCTGGCAGGCTGTAGATCCACTCGTTTACCTCCAGTTCCTGTGAACGCGCGCTCCTGTGTGCGCGCGTTCACTGGAAATCTCGCGTCTCGCGAGAGGACGTGCCGGTGCGTCCAGGAGGAATAACAGGACCGCCGCCAGGACGCAATCTTGCGTTCGGCGGTCCTTGGGTGGTTAATAGTAGTCTGTCAGCAGTTTTGTAAACGCAAAACTGCTGACAGACATAGGTAGGGGCAGGGACCTGTAGGTATAATAATTGATAGATAGATAGATAGTAGACAGATATAAGATAGACAGATAGATATAGATAATATAGACAATAGATAAATGATAGATAGATAGATAGATAGATAAATAATAGCTAGATGACAGATAGATAATTGATAGGTAATAGATAGGTAGAAAAATGGGCAAAGAAATTGGTCTTGATTAACTATGTTGATTAGTTTTAGACTTTGCAAAAAGTTGCAATCTTACTCCATTAGGGGGTTGGCGTAAAATAACTGGAGCAGCATTTCCAGACAAGTGTTAGGTTTAAAGATGCCTCGAATTTAACAATGTGCGAGCGACATTTGATAGATTTGGCGCAAAATGTACTAATTCAGACTCAAGCAAAACTGACCACAGATATTACCTTCATGATACATTCCCCCATAGACTGTACCCTCAATAAGAAAAAAATATATAAATATGCATATACATAGAAGTAACGTGTTTTCTTTTTTTGCAGGATTATCTACATAACAGCATGGGATTTTGCAGTCAAAGTAAGAAACTTTTTCCTTATTCATATTTCATAGCATATGTTGTGATCAGGTAGGCAGCAGATGTTCTGAGTTTGATATGAATCCATTTGTTGTATTTATAATGCGTCTTACTACAAAGTGACTGCAAATGGCGCATTTGTAATATGCTATTACATCTGAAAAAAAAATCACGTGAAATCTGGTCCACAGAAGATAAGGAGAGGCAGTGAAATGTAGTGAAAAATGGAATCCATAAGATCCAGTGATGCAACATTTTGGCTTGACATTAGCCTTTATCAATCATGCCTGACAAGCTTATGTCAAACTGAAACATTGCATCACTGGATCTTACCGATTAAAAATGTCACCGCATTCTGGCAACATAGTTGTGAGCTGCCTCTCATATCTAATGACTATAATACTTATAAAATCACCATATAGATTTATAATATAGAAAGCCATCAAAAGATGAAAATACCCATTAAAAAAAAGCCCCTAGCCATGTAGAAAAAACTTATAAAAACACAGGTGGTAGTTGCACTCAAAATATTTATTGCACAAATTTGCTGCAAGCATGTGCAAGAAAGCGTGTGATATACAGAAAAGTGTCCAGCAGTGGGCACTGCTTCATTACTAACATACATAGTCACGCTGCTACAGTGTTCCACGATTTTTGGGTGAAACACGTCGGATTCAGCAATTTATCTTCAAGCATTACGGAATGTGAGCTCACTCTTGTTAGGATGGATAGTTCAAAAAGGGAACACAAGCAAGACGGTAAACTGTTACCTGGCCTCCCAAGTAATGATGAGGAAAGCATATGATTACTGAACCAAGCTGGAAAACTACCCCAAATTCCAGGTTGTTTAACCTAACTATTTTGAACTGAAAGTGAATTCCTTATAGAAGTGGGTAAAACAAAGCCCATAGCCCAAGCCCATATCCTTTACATTGTGATGCTAATGCTATGGCCAACCACTTTAGACCCCAACAGCTTCATCCAATAGTAATATGTTTTTTCAGAATGTACATTTGTACATTCCATACCTTTTGTCTTCCTACATCTACTATCATGTTACTGGCTTACTGAATTGGTCCCTGCTATACTTTGAAAACCCAACCAATAAAATGGCTACTTCCACCCTCTGTTCAGTTTCTGAGTTTGTAATTCTTGCTGCATTTATTTGACAAGAATGAAATAAAGTCACCTGCTGAGAATGCAGGGATCTTCTTTTAACATTTAGTTAAACTTTGAACTATTACAATAGACTATACTGTGTGTGCAGCCTTTTTAGGCTACTTTCACACTAGCGTTTTTGCTGGATCCGAAAGACTCCAGCAAAAACGCTTCCATTACTGATAATACAACCATCTGCATCCGTTATGAACGGATCCGGTTTTATTATCTTTAACATTGCCAAGACAGATCCGTCATAAAGTCCATTGAAAGTCAATGGGGAATGGATTAGTTTACGATTGTGGCAGAGAAAAAGGATCCGTCCCCATTGACTTGCATTGGGGGTCATGCCGGATCCATCTTGCTCCGCATCCCAGGACGGAAAGAAAACTACAACATGTTGCGGTTTGCTCTCCGGTATGGGAACGCAACTAAAAGGAACGGAATGCTATTTGGTGCACTCCGTTCTGTTTAGTTCAGTTTTGTCCCTATTGACAATGAATGGGGACAAACTGAAGCGTTTTTTTCCGGTATTGAGCCCCTATGATGGATCTCAATTCCGGAAAACTAAAACGCTAGTGTGAAAGTAGCCTTATTTAGTTTTGCAGCAGCATCTATGATCCCAATATGACCAATATGATTTTTTGAACTATAACGCTAGATCATGGCAGATTAATTTTAATGTTGATAAATGTAAAGAGATGCACCTAGGTATTACTTCATATACATTAAGTGGAATAAAGCTTAAAAACAGAACAAGAGAAGGGCTTGGGTATTCTGGTTGCAATTAAGCTAAACAGAATACTCAATGTCAGGCAGCAGCTGCAAATGCAATTAAGATTTTAGGGTGTATAAAAAGATAGATAAAAACCTGTCTTCCCATTTGGAAAAAAAGCTAAATGCTTATCTAATAGCAAATGGTGTTGAGGGTTATAATTAACCTAACAATGTTGTATAATTGATCGGGGAAGGTTGTACTTGTCTATTTTCAACCTATGTAACAATGTAACTTCAAGAGCCTCTGTCAACATCATCAACCCTATTAAACCAATCATACTGCCTGGTAGAGTTGATCATGGTGATTAAAACTATACCTTTTTTTTATTTGTATGTTAAACTGCTGCAGAGATAATTGCATTTTTATTCATATGCAAATGAGAATATTGGAGCACCAGTGGACGGGCTGAATCTTGGTGCATTGTTTTGTAACGTCCCTGTGCTATTTACACTCCCCTTCCCTATGACTGACAGTGCTCAACATCAGCATGCTGAGGGCAGATCTGTGTCCATAACATGTACATATCATATACACATATCCTATATGCTTAGAAAGGTAATATATATTGCTGGTTTATTTTTTTGGGCACAATATATGATTAGAAGGAAACCAGTAATATGTATTCGCTTTCTAATATAGAAAACCACTCCTCTCAATATGATAAGGCTGTAGCCTGGAAGTAAGTGGTCAGCATTGCATGTAGATGGCCGAGTTTCACATCTTAGGAGAGACTTCAGAGATTTTTTTCTCCCCCCCCCCCATTTAACCCATAATAAAAGGCTATAGCCTTACTACATTGAGAATGTAGGTTTTATATACTTAGAAAGCTAATACATATTGCTGGTGTCCTTATAATCCTATATTGTGCTAGTGAATAAAGCAACAATAAATGCTATTATGGTTTAAATGGAGAAAAAAATAACTGAAGTAAAAAAATCTCTCCTGGGATATCTACATGCAATGCTGACCATTTACCTCCAGGCTATAGCCTTATCATATTGAGAAGAGTGGTTTTCTATACTTAGAAAACTAACACATATAACTGGTGTCTTTACAATCATATTTTGTGCCTGTGAATAAACCAACCAGTAATATATATTAGCTTTCTAAGAATAGAAAACCTCTTTTTGCAACATGGTAAGGCTATAGTACGTAGTGTATACAATCAAGAGGTGTTCCAAAAGCAGTGCTTCAAGGATTCAGCCCCACTACTGGCGCTTCAACATGCTCATTTGCTTAAAAATAAAATGCAGATAGCTCTGGAGGTGTGTAATATACAGACAAAAGAAAGGTAACATTTTTATCAACATGATCAACCCTACCAGACAGTATGCCTGGTTTAATAGGGTTGGTCATGCTGACAGAGGCTCTTTAAGTGGTCTGTTTATTATGAGCAGTACAACATATATTGCTGAACTTAGATTACAAGTAGGTATAAGAAAGTGGAGGTAAAATCATTCAGCAAATACTATAGTGTTTAATGCAAGTCATTACTGGTAAACTGGTGCCATCAATTGGGAACATCTAGGTGTAACAAAGTAGTATAGACAACAGAAAAAAGACCATTTGCAAAAAAATCCTCCAGGTTTATTCAACGCATGTAAAAAGTTACGGCTTTACACTGATCCTTTCCCAAGTCTCAGTACTGAACTAAAATGCTGCATACACACATGTGGTAAATAAACCAGGAGGATTTTCTTGCAAATGGATGTTTTTGTGCTGTTGCCTATACTACATGTTTGGATTGTGATGCTAGGAGGGTCCTATCTTGGTCGGTAATGTGCATAACAGTCCTTAAATATAGCTTTGGTGCATTTATGTGAAAATCTAGGTGCGCTTACATTTGTAAACGTGGGCCCATATATTATAATGAGCCAATCAGTAGTTTTAACCCCTAAAAAGTGGTGATAGAGGTGAATAGGTAAAAGCTGTTTAAGGATACCTCCGTAAATGTGCACACTTATTGCATTATCAAGGAAAAGTTTTGATGTCCCTGACATGAGCCATGGAGGTGGTCTCTTCATGTGCAGCGTTCCTGGTGTTCTACACTGAAGGCTCCCCAACCCCTCCACTCTGCTCTGAAGGACATCCCAATTCTGGAGCAGGGGATTAACACTACCTGTAAGTGTAGCGCATATGCATAGTCACTGCTCTGGTAGCGGAAGTAGAGCCTCTGCGCTTATGCGGCTACTCGGAGCAGCGGTGCAGGCACAAGTTTGTCAGGGAGCTTCTTCAGCGGCAGGGACAACCCCTCACAGGTGAAGAACTGTTGTTGATGAAACAAATCAAGAATCAATTTTCTCATCTCTAATTATTATGTCTATGACCCAGCAAAGAATGAAGAAATCTTGATGTTCCAAATTAAGCCAGATATCATTAACCATGTCCGTGCACTTAGTGGTAGAGCAGGCAACAGTGGCACAAAACTTAAAGTGGATTTAACATGAATTATTCCCAAATTGGCAAAAACACCATTGTAAAACCTTGATCATTTGCATTAATACATTGTACGGTTCTTTTCACACAGAAAATACCTGTATGTGCACAGCCCGCCTCAGCTATATCTGCAATACACATGGTTTGAGTAGCAAAAGAGGTTTCTAAAGTAACTTTGGTAACTTTGTAAACAGTAATAAAGAATGAGGAGAATGAGCTATAATTCCCTCGGTTCAAGTCACAGTGTACTTTGTGTGGATATTAAAAAGTGAAGAGAGATATAAGAGCACCATCCATAAGACATTCACATTTTAAGGCCAATTTAAAGTTTGTTTATGTGTAACGTAAAAAAGGGGATTTAGCTGTAAATATAAAAGCCTTTTATGCTGTGTTGATATAATGACTAATTTAGAATTCAGCCTGTTGTAAAACCGGATTTATAACTGGGGCAGTAATTTCATGTACTTGAACATTAAAATGCAGTGTGGCCTACATGCTGATTCATTTGGTTTCATAAAAGGCATAGATTTTTGGATTTGATTGAAAACAAAATAAAATAACCAAATAAAGTTTATCAAGTTGCATCAAATAACAGCAAAATTATTCTTCACGGCTCTTTACCTCTTTGAAAAATAAGAAAAGCGTGTTAAGCAAGAGCCATTTTATATATTGCAGAATCAATATGATGTTTTTTTTTCTTGATAAAGAAAAGGAAACCATCCAAAATGTCTCACATGGTATAGTGGGGTTTAACAACCACCAAACAGATAAACAGATAAAATTCAAACAGATTGACACATTTATCATTTTATTGTGTGATTTTTACACTTTGTTTGTAAGTAAAATGCCAGAGGTTTACTGCTAGCCAGTACGCAAATGTGTCCTCAACACACTATAGGACACTGATCTCATTGGGCCCCATAGTGAAAGTTATAGGGCCCCCTCTGCCGCACCCAGTTTCTTAGTTCGCGTTCGTCAAACACTCCTAGGTAATGCAGATCTCTGATGAAATTTTAATAAAAAAAAATAAAAAAGTTTTCTCCCACTTTATAAATCATAAATAATGCTACTTTCACACTGGCGTTTTGGTTCCGGTTTGTGAGATCCGTTCAGGGATCTCACAAGCGGTCCAAAATGGATCAGTTTAATGCATTCTGAATGGATAAGGATCCGCTCAGAATGCCTCAGTTTGCTTCCGTTTGGCTCCATTCCACTTTGGAGGCGGACACCAAAATGCTGTGTCCGTCTGCTGAAACTGAGCCAAACGGATCCGTCCTGACACACAATGTAAGTCAATGGGAGCGGATCCGTTTTCACTGACACAATATGGCACAATCGAAAATGGATCTGTCCCCCATTGACTTTCAATGGTGTTCAAGACGGATCCATTTTGGCTATGTTAAAGATAATACAAACGGATCCGTTGTGAGCGGATGTATGCGGTTGTATTATCTGAACGGATGTGTTTGTGCAGATCCATGACAGATCCGCAACAAACGCGAGTGTGAAAGTAGCCTAAGGCATTCATTCTGAATAGCATACTTCTCAATGTATTAAGATAGCTGGCATAAGGGTACTTTCACACTTGCGGCAGGACGGATCCAGCAGGCTGGGCTCCCTGTCGGATCCGTCCTTCCGCTGTTTCGCCGTATCGCCGGACTGCCGCTCCGTCCCCATTGACTATAATGGGGACGGGGGCTGAGCTCGGACATGCAGGACTTTTTAGTCCGGTGGCTTTCGCCGTGCACCGCCGTGCTGCGCCGGATCTCAGCCCCCATCCCCATTATAGTCAATGGGGATGGAGCGGCGGTCTGGCGATACGGCAAAACAGCGGAAGGACGGATCTAACAGGGAGACCAGCCTGCCGGATCCGTCCTATCGCAAGTGTGAAAGTAGCCTAAATATATTACATTGGTAAATCTCCCCATACAGCTCCATGTCTGCTGCTTCCCTCAGTGTATTATAAAATTGTCTGGCTGAAGCCACCACTAGGGGGAGCTCATTGCATAGGAATTTAGACAGTTGCTATTAACCGCAATTGGACCTGTAAAAATCTCTTTGCACTGAGCTCCCTCCAGTGGTGGCTGCTTGGAAATGCAGTGTTTGCATCTTGGGAACAGAAGAAGCAATTCAGCCCCAGAACCCTTGGGCCCCATGGCAATCGCGTGGTCTTCCTACATGGAAGGTGCGACATTGCCGCACCTTCCATGTAATAGCAAAACAAGGGCAACTACCCCACATGTTGGTAATCATTGTAATGAGCCAATGAACGTTTGTTTAATCTCTATTTATACCTCAATCGATTTTCGAACATTTTCAATTTTCTCCTTTTGTTTATACTAACTATTCTTTCCTCATATCTTTTTCAAAGAGCATGATGATTTGAAGCTCAGAAGTCCAATGCATTGTGCAGCACAAATATCGTAAGTGTTATTTCTTTCTTTTTTTTCTTTTCTTTACATTTAGGGGTTTTACCTGAATGATAAGTTAGCACCTACTCACAGGACTGGTGATAAGTGTCTGTTTGGCGGGGTTCTGGCTGCTGGATTTTCCACAGTTTACAAGAATGGAATGAAAGTACTCCTGTGCTCTGCTCTCTCCCTGACCGCCCCTCCATTCAAACGGTAGACACAGGACCCCCATTTTCATGATGGGTGGGGTCCGGCCATTGCACCACCACAATCACTTATCACCTTTCCTGTGAATAGCTCATACTGTATGTTGTCATGCTGGGCCAACCCTTACATATGTAATAGGATATTATAGGAAGCATATAAGCAAGTAAAAGGTTGATCTATATCTCTCTATGTGTATCTGTTGATAATAATACAGTGATTTTTACATATATATTTGTAAATTGGAATGTATAAACTCAAAATATTTGGTAATTGGTATGTCAGAATATTTATAGAAACACTGCATCTTCCTCATCACAACTTGGTGTTAGGCACATTTTCCTCTAAGGGTCCATTCACACATCCGCAAAATGGGTCCGCATCCGTTCCACAATTTTGCGGAACAGGTGCGGACCCATTCATTTTCAATGGGGCCGTAATGTGCTGTCCACATCCACATTTACGTTCCGCAAAAAAAAAAAGAACATGTCCTAATTCATTAGCTGCAAGTTCTACCTTCAAGTACTACATTAAGTACAGTGAAGAGATATTGCAGGAGATAGTCAGGAGGTAGGCTGGAAGGTGGAAACAATACAAAAAAAAAGGTAAGATTTGTTTGATTTAAATTGACAAATTTTTATTTCATTTTTTATTTATTTTTTCCTCCTCTTTAAAATGGCAGACTTGGTTCAGTGCAGGAATTGTTGTGCATTTATTTCATGTTCCACTCTTTGGAGATTCGGATGCTGTCAGATCTGTAGACAGTTCTCCTTACTGCAGCAGGAAATTGCATTTTTGAAATCTGAGATATTTAAATTATCTGTTAAACAAACTCCAGCTAGGACTGCTGCAATGCCACTGCCACAGAGGACCCCCAGAAATGGCAGATGGGTTACTGTAGGTTCTGGAAGACTTAGAGTGGTGGATAGAAGACATGTCCCACAGTCGGTGGTTCTCCAAAATTCATTTGCAGCACTCTCAGAATGTAAGGACAACATGGATATGGACTCAAGCACAGAGGGTGAGAAACCATCGACTCCTATGTCTAATGTATGCAAGACTGCAGCCAAGGACAAAAAAGATAAAGTGAAGTCTCAAAGGAAGCAGCTGTTGCTGGGTGATTCAATCATAAGAAGTGTGGAGCTTAAAGAAAATGGTTTTGTGAGATGTCTCCCTGGGGCTACTGCTAGAAGAGATAGAAGACGTATTATTAATATTGTTAAGCAAGCAAAGCAGGAAGGGGACGTGGATGTTCTTGTCCATCTAGGGACAAATGACCTGGCTTGCAATGAAGTGTCAGAGGTGAAAAAATCTTTTATCACACTTGGTAATGACGTACAGGATTTTGCATCCACCATTTCATTTTCTGAAGTTCTGCCTGTGCATAATGTTCAGAATGATAGGCAGAGGCGCATAAAGGAGTTCAACATATGGCTTGGTAAATGGTGTCAAGAGCAAGGATTTGGCTTTGTTTCTCATGATAGCTCTACTTGGAATAGAAAGGAACTGTACAAAAAAGATGGTTTGCATCTTTCTCTCAAAGGAACAAATGTACTTAGTGAACAACTCCAAGAATTTGCGAAAGAGTATTTAAACTAGGAAGGGGGGGCAAAAGAGTGAAAATAAAAGAGTCCAATTGCCCCCCGAAACAATGCCAGAACAGGTCAGAAGCACAGAGGTTAAGAAATGATAAGCTCAGAGTCCTGTCTACAAATGCTCGCAGTTTAGGTAAAAAAATCAATGAACTTGGGTCAATAATGGCATCTGAGAATGTAGATTTAGTGGCTGTTACGGAGACATGGTTTAATGAAAGAAATGACTGGGACATAACCATACCAGGGTACTCTTTATACAGAAGAGACAGAGAAGGCAAGAAAGGAGGAGGAGTGGCCCTGTATGTGAAAGATAGCATTAAATCTAACCTAATACAAGTTGGTGAGGCCAACATAGAGTCAGTTTGGGTTACGTTGCAGTTTGCTAATCATGCAGTAACTCGTGTAGGTGTGATATATAGACCACCTGATCAAGTTAAAGAACTAGATGATCTACTAGTTGAAGAAATAGCTAAAATGACAATGAAAGGAGAAGTTATCATTATGGGAGATTTCAATCTTCCAGATATAAACTGGAAAACCAAAATAGCAAGTTCTACCAGGAGTACAGATATTCTAAATTCCCTACTGGGGTTATCCCTACAACAAATGGTTGAGGAGCCAACCCGGAGGGAGGCCATTTTGGATTTGATATTCACAAATGGGGATTCGGTATATGATGTCATTGTAGGCGAAACCTTGGGATCTAGTGATCACCAGTCAGTGTGGTTTAATATAAGAACTGTGAAAGAGTCCCACCACACAAAAACAAAAGTTTTAGATTTTAGAAAAACAGACTTTTCAAAAATGAAATTAGTCATAAATGAGTCCTTATCAGACTGGAACGGATTACATGGAGTCCAGGAGAAATGGGACTACTTAAAAGGTGCATTATTGAAGGCAACAGAAAATTGCATTAGACTTGTCAGTAAAAGCAAAAAAAGGAAGAGACCACTGTGGTACTCAGCAGAAGTGGCCCAAATCATTAAAAATAAAAAGCTAGCATTTTGTAATTATAAAAAAAACCCAGAGCAATGAAGATAAGGAAATCTACAAGATTAGGCAGAAAGAGGCCAAGCAAGTTATAAGAACTTCTAAAGCTCAGGCAGAAGAAAAACTAGCTCAGTCTATGAAAAAAGGGGATAAGACATTCTTCAGATATATAAATGAAAAAAGGAAATTAAAACAAGGAATAACTAAATTAAAAACAAAGGACGGAAGGTATGTAGAAGAGAATAAAGGGCTAGCCGACTGCCTTAATGAATACTTCTGTTCAGTTTTTACAAAAGAAAAGAAGGAGAAGGACCTCCACTAGAAAGGATGACTATTAAATCGTTTGATGCATGTGTCTTTACAGAGGAAGATGTTCTAAGTTTGCTGTCTAAAGTGAAGACAAATAAGTCACAGGGGCCTGATGAGATACACCCAAAATTATTAAAAGAGCTTAGTGGTGAGCTGGCAAAACCGTTAACAGATTTATTTAACCAATCATTAGTAACAGGAGTCGTCCCGGAAGATTGGAAATTGGCAAATGTCGTGCCCATTCACAAGAAAGGTAGTAGGGAGGAATCGAGCAACTATAGACCAGTGAGTCTGACATCAATAGTAGGCAAATTAATGGAAACCCTACTAAAGGATAGGATTGTGGAACATCTAAAATCCCATGGATTGCAAGATGAAAAACAACATGGGTTTACTTCAGGGAGATCATGTCAAACAAATCTTATAGATTTTTTTGACTGGGTGACTAAAATAATAGACGGTGGAGGTGCAGTAGACATCGCATATCTAGATTTTAGTAAGGCTTTTGACACTGTCCCACATAGAAGACTTATCAATAAACTGCAGTCATTGAGCATGGACTCCCATATTGTTGAGTGGATTAGGCAGTGGCTGAGTGACAGACAACAGAGGGTTGTAGTCAATGGAGAACATTCAAAACAAGGTCATGTTACCAGTGGGATTCCACAGGGATCTGTACTGGGACCAATTTTGTTTAATATCTTCATAAGTGATATTGCAAAAGGCCTCGATGGTAAGGTTTGTCTTTTTGCTGATGACACAAAGATATGTAACAGGGTTGATGTTCCTGGAGGGAAACGCCAAATGGAAAAGGATTTAGGAAAACTAGAAGAATGGTCAGAACTCTGGCAACTGAAATTTAATGTGGATAAGTGCAAGATAATGCACCTGGGGCGTAAAAACCCAAGGGCAGAATATAGAATATTTGACACAGTCCTGACCTCAGTATCTGAGGAAAGGGATTTAGGAGTAATTATTTCAGAAGACTTAAAGGTGGGAAGACAATGTAATAAAGCAGCACGAAATGCCAGCAGAATGCTTGGATGTATAGGGAGAGGTATAAGCAGTAGAAAGAGTGAAGTGCTTATGCCGCTGTACAGAATCACTGGTGAGACCTCACTTGGAGTATTGTGCGCAGTACTGGAGGCCATATCTCCAGAAGGATATAGATACTCTAGAGAGAGTTCAGAGAAGAGCTACTAAACTAGTACATGGATTGCAGGATAAAACTTACCAGGAAAGGTTAAAGGACCTTAATATGTATAGCTTGGAAGAAAGAAGAGACAGAGGGGATATGATAGAAACTTTTAAATACATAAAGGGAATCAACTCGGTAAAGGAGGAGAGCATATTTAAAAGAAGAAAAACTACCACAAGAGGACACAGTTTTAAATTAGAGGGGCAAAGGTTTAAAAGTAATATAAGGAAGTATTACTTTACTGAGAGAGTAGTGGATGCATGGAATAGCCTTCCTTCAGAGGTGGTAGCTGCAAATACAGTGAAGGAGTTTAAGCATGCATGGGATAGGCATAAGGCTATCCTTCATATAAGATAGGGCCAGGGACTATTCATAGGATTCAGATATATTGGGCAGACTAGATGGGCCAAATGGTTCTTATCTGCCGACACATTCTATGTTTCTATGTTTCTATGTCCAAAAGGCATTTTCTATGAGAGTGCCAGCGATGTGCAGTGCAAAATGTGGAACACACATTGCCGGTGTCCGTGTTTTGTGGATCTGCAAAACACATACCGACGTGTGAATGGACCCTAAGCTGTACATTCTGGACACAGCAGGGTTAAAAATAACATGCAATGTAAGTATAGATATTTTTGGACTTGTTGACCTCATTAGTGGTTCATTAACACATCTTGTTCATGTTGTGGTTTTGGCATAATTTTCCAAAATTTCAGAATACTGCTACGACATAAACCTTAAAGGATTTGTCTAAAGTGATGGTGAATCATCCAGATAGGTCATCAATGTCTGAATGACTAGTCTTTGACACACCACCCACCCTCACAATCAGCTGTAGGTCAGTGGCTCCTACACTGGAACTCAACATCAGAACTACACAACTCCATCCATTGTGCCGTAGACCTACAGTGGTCAGTGAAGGACCTACACAGAACAGCTGATTGGGGGGCACGCAGGGTGTGGGACTCCTGCAGATCACAAAGTGATGGCCTAACATGAGGGTAGGCCATCACTTGTGAAGGGTTGAACAACTCCTTTAAAGGGGTTGTCCGAGATAATTACACATTTCTCCTGTGCCATAGAATACTTTAAAATAAAAAAATCATTATATATTACCTCTTTCTCTAACTCCATTCTCTGTGCTGCCAGTCTGGTCCTCCTCCCTGAGATTGTTTACAGGCTGCGGTGATAATGTGTAGGTATACAGAACATGACTTCTGCAGCCAATCACTGTCCTCACAGGTGATCACAGTGGTCCTCACAGTGGTCTTCACTGAGGACAGTAATTGGCTGCAGTGGTCAAATGCCATATATCTGGAGGTCACTGCTGCATTCCTTGAGCAAACAGTGGGAGCAGGACTGGACTGGTGGACCAGAGAATTATGCCAGAGAAAGAAGTGATTTAATTTTAAAGCATTGGCATGGAGCCAAAATATAATTATCTTGGAAAACCCATTTAATGGGTTGTGCCAAGTTTAGAAGTTATAAATAACTGATTACTGGGGGTCCAACCACTGGGACCCTACCTTTCCTAAAAACAGGGATCTCGTTCTCTCGATGTGATGGAGCAGAAGGTTGGGCATGTGCCGTGCCACTCCATTTATTCTGTATGTGATTGCTGGAGTAAGGCGCACACCTATTTCTGGAGGTCCCATAGAGCCCATAGAGAATGATATAAGTGGGCAGGGTGCATGTTCAACTTGCTGCTTCTTCAGATCAGGGGAACAGGACTATCATTCTCGGTAACAGTGGGGGTCCCAACTGTTGGACCCACAGCGTTCAGTTATTTATTCCCTGTCCTGTGGGTAGGGGGATCATTTCTAAACTTGGCTCCACCCCATTAAATATGTTGTTTAAACTCTCTTTCCAGAGTGCCCAACTTAGAGGGAACACTAGTGCCAGAGGCACAGCATACAGCATGGTGTGTGCAGCCATCAAGCTATGTAAATGAATAGTGCTATGTTGCTGTAGGTGTGTGTGAATATCTCGGAAATACTGCCTTAGGTTTTTATTTGCTTAAAGCTTTATTCTTTGTGCCTAAGAGTAATCTTGGGGTTCTTAAAGATGCAATCTAAAAGACTTCTGGAAGCATTTTTTTGATATTACATATTTATTATGACAAGACAGCCATTATTACTGCTTTGGGTTAAAGCTCTTTGTAACTGATGACCTATCTTCTGGACAGGTCATCAATATCTGATAAGTGGAGTTCAGACACCCGGGACCCCTGCCAATTGTCTGTTTGAGAGGCTCCTGTGAGTACTGTGGCCTTCTCGCTGCTTACCCTAAGCCAGAGACATCACAACTATCAGTCAGGTGGCCCAGGTTGACCACAGCCCCATTCACTTCATCATCAGTTACAAAGAGTTAGATAACCCCTTTAATGGACCAAGTCCTGTCAGTAATTGTTTTATATGCTTTCATCCAATTAGTTAAAGGGCTTATTCAATCCTATAAAATGCCCCCTATATGCCGGGCCCCTTACATTAGGGAGCAGCCATTGGCAGACGGGGACGAGCCTCCCTAGCATCACCTGCGATGCCATTGGCTGCTTCCTTACCCCCCCGATACCAGATGTTTTCATCCGTACACGGGGAGAAGCTGCAGCGGTGATCCGAGGACCAGGAGCTGTACAGGGAGCGGGGAGCAAGATAAGTATATTCAATGTGAGGGGCCAGGAATTTGGGGGGGCATTTTATAGGATTGGATAATCCCTTTAAATACAATATATCCTGCATCCTAGGGGTAATCCCAATGACTCAAGGACTATTTTATTTTTGTGGTGTTACTATAAGAAAAAATCTTTACACGCAGATCTAGCAAGCACATACAGTGCTCGTAGCTTTGACATCTACAATAAACTAGTGTTACTGTGTTTTTTTTGCAAAAATATATGTAACAATTGTCCTGCTTTTCTGCTGATTTTGTCAAAGAGATAATAAGGCCTTGGCGAATTTTTCTGAGTTATCAGAAAACCAGTCAGCAAGATTATTTCCTAGAACATTGTACTTTACTGCCACAGTGCTTAAGAAGTGTCACATAATTGAGGCTTCAAACAAAGAAAAGTTTGGAAGCATGAACTGCAAGGAAGGGCTGTGTTGCCATCTGGAGGAAGAAGTTCAGAGAACGAAGACAGGCTTAGGCTACTTTCATATATGCGTTTTGGCATTCTGGTTTTGAGATCCGGCAGAGGATCTCAAAACCACGCCAAAGCGGTTCCGTTTTGTCCCCATGCCTTCTGAATGGAAAGAGATCCATTCAGGATGCATCAGGATGCCTTCCTTTCAGTCAGCAAAAACCGTACTTAGAAAGTACCCTGATTTGTTAAACTAAATGAAGATATATTGTCAACAAATGTAATTTACTCCAAAACAATTCAAAAGAAAAACAAATTAGAAATTCTATCCATTCTATGACACTATGAAGGTGTCCATGTCCGGTCACAAAACGGAATGCTGACTGAAAGGAAGGCATCCTGAATGGATCTCTTTCCATTCAGAAGGCATGGGGACAAAAAGGAACCGTTTTGGCCTGGTTTTGAGATCCTCTGCCGGACAGGTTTGCACGGTTATTAACTATTGAGACATTTTGAAATCTGCAAAAAGGATGGTTAATATAATCCTAATGATAATGGAGAGACTGGTTTGTGTGGGGCCATAGTCTGATTTTTCTGTTTTTAATTTTTTAGAACAAAGTTCTGTTCTTTTTGGTACTGATCATGTTGCAAAAGGTTGGAGTGGTTGGTTGTGGAAAAAAGAAGATAGACAGAAGATCCCTGAACTTATCTGGAGTTTGGGTCCTCTTTATATTTACCATACAAATATCATTTTGTAACTAGTAATAATAATACTATATTTACTACTACTGTGAACTTATACCCCATATGTACACCCAGTGTAAGGTCATTTGTTCCATAATTGGTCCATTTGTTCTTTTAATATCATGTGTTCATCCAGCTATGAGTAAGAGCGCTAACGACTGAAACACATAAGCAGTTGTTAGCATAGACTCTCTTAACATTATTCATTAGTAATAGATTTACTTTTGTAAGAAGATAGTGCTAAACCCTTTTTTACATATTCATGTGGACGTTGTCCTAAAGCCAGCAGGACATTCTTTGCACCATAAGATGTGGCATCTGAGATGAATCCGGTGGCCAGGATACAATGATCCCTTTTTCTGAGTTTGTGGATGTTAATACTGTACATCTGCAAACTCAAAGTTTACTTTGTATAGATGTTGAAAGCAATAACATAATTTTATTTGCCAGGAATGTAATCTTATTGAACGAAAGGTATGTGGACAGAACTGTTGACTTTCTATGACGTGTTTGCAATGTAGTTTCCCTTTAAAATAATTTTAAATGTTGAGGTATCCAGCTTTATTTTGTGATCCATCTCACTGCTTTTGATACCACCTAGAAGACAGTGGCTCTCCTGCGACATGAGTCACTAGACAGGGACTAGACATAGAGCGTCCTTTTCCTGATAAATGCTGTGTTCATGTTTTGTGACATTCTTAATGTATACCTATGATCTAAGGTCATTTGACCAATGTTTGTTCATTTTTTGATGAAAAAATCTTGAAAATAAAGAATTTACAAAAAAAAAAAAAAAATTAAATGTAAAAACATAAGTAAGTGGATAACGTATTTGAAATAAAAATACTGTAAATGTTTTTTCAAGAAACATTGAAACATAGAATGTGTCGGCAGATAAGAACCATTTGGCCCATCTAGTCTGCCCAATATACTGAATACTATGGATAGCCCCTGACCCTATCTTATATGAAGGATGGCCTTATGCCTATCCCATGCATGCTTAAACTCCTTTACTGTATTTGCAGCTACCACTTCTGCAGGAAGGCTATTCCATGCATCCACTACTCTCTCAGTAAAGTAATACTTCCTGATATTACTTTTAAACTTTTGCCCCTCTAATTTAAAACTATGTCCTCTTGTAGCACTTTTTCTTCTTTTAAATATTTTCTCCTCTTTTACCTTGTTGATTCCCTTTATGTATGTAAAAGTTTCTATCATATCCCCTCTGTCTCGTCTTTCTTCCAAGCTATACATGTTAAGGTCCTTTTAACCTTTCCTGGTAAGTTTTATCCTGCAATCCATGTACTAGTTTAGTAGCTCTTCTCTGAACTCTCTCCAAAGTATCAATATCCTTCTGGAGATATGGTCTCCAGTACTGCGCACAATACTCCAAATGAGGTCTCACTAGTGCTCTGTAGAGCGGCATGAGCCCCTCCCTCTTTCTACTGGTAATGCCTCTCCCTATACACCCAAGCATTCTGCTAGCATTTCCTGCTGCTCTATGACATTGTCTGCCTACCTTTAAGTCATCTGAAATAATGACCCCCAAATCCCTTTCCTCAGATACTGAGGTTAGGACTGTATCACCGATTTTATATTCTGCTCTTGGGTTTTTACGCCCCAGGTGCATTATCTTGCACTTATGAACATTACATTTTAGTTGCCAGATTTTTTTACCATTCCTCTAGTTTTTCTAAATCCTTTTCCCTTTGGGGTATCCCTCCAAGAACATCGAACCTGTTACAAATATTTGTGTCATCACCAAAAAGACACACCTTACCATCGAGGCCTTCTGCAATTTCGCTGATAAAGATATTAAGCAATATGGGTTCCAGAACAGATCCGCGAGGTACCCCACTGGTAACAATACCATGGTCTGAATATACTCCATTGACTACAACCCTCTGTTGTCTGTCCCTCAGCCACTGCCTAATCCATTCAACAATATGGGAGTCCACGCACAAAGACTGCAATTTATTGATAAGCCTTCTATGTGGGTGAGTATCAAAAGCCTTACTAAAGTCCAGATAAGCGATGTCTACTGCACCTCCGCCATCTATTATTTTAGTCACCCAATAGAAAAAATCTATCAATCTCCCTGAAGTAAACCCATGCTGTTTTTCATCTTTCAATCCATGGGATTTTAGATGTTCCACAATCCTCTCCTTAAAGAGGACCTTTCACCTAAAAAAAAAATGTAAACTAAGACCATAGCTTTACTTACATGCCCCCATGAAGTGTTGATCGTTTTTTCTTTTTTCAAACTGTGCCCCCGTTTGTCCGCTATGCCCCCCCGGAATAATTCCCGCCGTCTATGCTAATGAGCCAGCCTCAAATGGGCTGGCTTTAAAAGTTCTCCTCGGCGTGCCTTCTCTCTTCTCCCTGGCACGGAGCGCATCCAATCAGCGCGCTCCGCTCTTAGCCGGATAGACGAAATCGCTCCAGTTCTCTGAAGTCTCGCGAGAACTGGAGCGTCTTCTCCCTGGCTAAGAGCGGAGCGCGCTGATTGGATGCGCTCCGTGCCAGGGAGAAGAGAGAAGGCACGCCGAGGAGAACTTTTAAAGCCAGCCCATTTGAGGCTGGCTCATTAGCATAGACGGCGGGAATTATTCCGGGGGGGCATAGCGGACAAACGGGGGCACAGTTTGAAAAAAGAAAAAACGATCAACACTTCATGGGGGCATGTAAGTAAAGCTATGGTCTTAGTTTACATTTTTTTTTTAGGTGAAAGGTCCTCTTTAAGTATGGTTTCCATTAATTTTCCCACTATTGATGTCAGGCTTACTGGCCTATAGTTGCCAGATTCCTCCCTACTACCTTTCTTGTGAATGGGCACAACATTTACTAATTTCCAATCTTCTGGGACGACTCCTGTAGCCAGTGATTGGTTAAATAAATCTGTTAATGGTTTTGCTGGTTCGCCGCTGGGCGCATTTAATAGCTTTGGGTGTATCCCATCAGGCCCCTGTGACTTATTTGTATTAGTTTTAGACAGTTGACTTAGAACCTCTTCCTCTGTAAAGACACATGCATCAAAAGATTCATTAGTCTTCTTTGCTATCTGATGTCCTTTTCATAAATTTTCCTTTGTAAAAACTGAACAGAAGTATTCATGGAGGCAGTCAGCTAGTTCTTTATCTTCTTCCATATACCTTCCTTCTTTTGTTTTTAATTTGTTAATTCCTTGTTTTAGTTTCCTTTTTTTCATTTATGTATCTGAAGAATGTCTTATCGCCTTGTTTCCCTGACTGAGCTAATTTCTCTTCTGCCTGTGCTTTAGAAGCTCTTATAACTTGTTTGGCCTCTCTTTGCCTAATCTTATAAATTTGCCTGTCATCCTTGTTTTTTTTTTTTTTTATAATACCTAACTACTATCCTTTTGTTTTTAATGATTTTGGCCACTTCTGCTGAGTACCACAGAGGTCTCTTCCTTTTTTTGCTTTTACTGACAAGCCTAATGCAATTTTCTGTTGCTTTCAATAGTGCCACTTTTAAGTAGTCCCATTTCTCCTGGACTCCCATTGAAACTGTTCCAATCTGATAGGGACCTGTATACCACTAATCTAATTTGAGAAAAGTCAGTTTTACTAAAATCTAAAACTTTTGTTTTTGTGTGGTGTGACTCAGTCACTGTACTTATAGTAAACCACACTGACTGGTGATCACTAGATCCCAAGCTTTCCCCTACAGTAATATCAGATACTAAATTCCCATTTGTGAATACTAAATCTAAAATGGCCTCCTTCCGGGTTGGCTCCTCCACTACTTGCTGTAGAGATAATCCCAGTAGGGAATTTAGAATATCTGTACTCCTGGCAGAACTAGCTATTTTGGTTTTCCAGTTTACATCAGGAAGATTAAAGTCTCCCATAATGATAACTTCCCCCTTCAATGTCACCAAGACCACCAAGACTGAAAGTGTCTGATTTTATTTATATATGTCATTGAAAAATAAAAATAAATCACATGCACTTTAATTTACATGAAGCCAGAAGTTACCTTGTATTTCAACTCAGAAGAATGGTAGAAATTCATTATTCCCTCTACGCTGTTTTTTGGTGGATTCGCGTTTTTTTTTTCTAGTCACCATTAGCATTTAAGGCAGCTCTCTCTAATTTTATGAAGAGGGGGCATGGCAGGGTTTGTGTGTAGGTGCTGCGATTGGCCCCAGGTCATTCATCATTATTTACGGCAGATTTTTTGCTGGTAACTATGGGTGCTTGCTTAGCTCCAGTTACATGGAGCAATAATCTGTGCTGTATGTGCTTAAAAGTTACAAAGATTCATGTATTCACATGTACAATTAATTTATGCAAATACATACGCTTTGTTCTTCATTTTTGCTGCAGACCTCCATAAAGAAAATATTTTCGTTATGAAAAAAGTTATCAGCAGGGGTTTAGAAGTGGTGTGAGCTAATGTCTGACACGTTAATTCCACACTATCTGGCTGATGGTAGACAAATGATCTCTTGTACATGCATCAGTTTACTTTAACACTTGGATAAACCACTCTATGAATCAGACAAGAATTCAGTCAAAGGTCTTATTCAATCGTTCTGAGCCAAAGAGATTTCAAAAATAACCTAAATAAATATGCGCAGTGTTCTGAAAGATTTTTTCCTTCCTCCTGACCAATTTTGTTCCTGATTTGTGGGTCATTTATTTAGCAAAAAAATGTACATGTAGGATTTTATTTAGCATGACCGATCTTATTTCTACAAATTGCGTATGAATAAATTAAGGCCTCAGAGCTTATTTTCTTTCTCCGTATGCTCAGCTGCTTAATGTGATCATTCCATATTCCATATGTTTTGCTGGGAATTATAACAATTCCTTTTATTATTATTTGGACCTTTTACCAACTAATTAAACCCTTTATTTTATAATCAAGAGCTTTTGTTAGTTTGCACTTAGCAATTTGTATAACTTAAAGGGTCAAGTTACATAGTTTCATTCTGCTCCGTGCTTTTAGGCTAACATTGCAATTGAAGCATGGTTCCTGTCATGTACAAATAAAGTATGTCCCCTGCATTTCAGTCTGCCTCCCAACTCTCTGCATGTGCTGTCTCAAAGACAAACTGTTGCCCATAGCAGCCAATCACAGCGCAACTTTCATTTTACAACAGTTTTTTTCAATACTTTACCAGCCTGCAAAACTACAACTCCTATCATCAGAGGCATAGCTAAAGGCTCATTGGCCCTGGTGCAAGAGTTCAGCTTGGGCCCCCCTTCCCTCAGTGCTTTGTGGCCAGGGACCGGGAAGCACATAGCGTGAGGCAAAAATTGAAACAGCACCCCCCTATTCCAAATTCTTGACTTAACCCCTTTCCTCCAGCCAGAGGTGTAACTTGACCAGCATGCACTTTCTACAATACCGGTGTCTTCTTATGTGGCCTAAGGGTCTTTAGGCCCCCTCAGGCTCCTGGGCCCAGTAGCGATTGCTACCTCTGCACCCCCTATAGCTACGCCCCTGCCTATCATGCTCCGATGGTTGCAGGCTATTAGAGCGTGATGGAGGTTATAGTTTTGCAACAGCTGGACAGCCACCGGTTGGTAAACATAGGTCTACAATATTGTAAAGAGTACTGTAGTAACATGAAAGCTGTACTGTGATTGGTTTATATGGGCAACAAACAGTTTGTCTTTTCGACAGCACATGCAGGGAGATAAGAAGCAGACTGAAAAGTAGGGGAGATATAAGATTCAACAGACTGTATGCAAACGGCCACCCCCAAAACAGGTGCAAAGATGTTTCCTCCATGAATAGGCACCTGGGGCAGTAGTGGGTTTTCCAAAGTTTGAAGGCATTACCAAAGTATTAGGGTGGCTATACATAATCAGTAGCTGTTGGCCGAATGATCAGCTATCTCTCCCAACTCCCTCACAGCTTTTCCATACACATACAGTTTCGGCTGCATGAGTATGTGTATTTAATGGGGAAAGAGGAGAAAGCTGCTGCCAGACACTTTGCCCAATCCTTCTCTGTCCTGACATATAAAGGAGCTCCCCATACACGTTAAACTGTTGGCTGAACCTGCCAAGAATGGTGAGTTCGATCACCAATACTTACCACCTGCATGAATATAGCCTTATCCCATTTTTGCCCATGGCTTATTTACCCGTTTTACAAAGACAAAATAAGGAAGAGGCCTGTTTAACTTTTAACTCCTTCCTAAAATGCTGAATTTCCATTTTATTTTTAGTTTCTGCCTTCCCGGAGCCATAACCTTTTTTAGTTTTTCATTTACATAGCTGTATGAGAGTTTGTTTTTTTGTGGGACAAGTGTACTTTCAGACGGCCGTATGCAGTGTACTTTCAGACGGCCTTCATTCAGACGGCCGTATGCTGTCCGCAAAAATGCGAATCCGTTTTTATGCGGACAGTTCAGCATGTCCACAAAAAAGGATTGCTTTCCGTTTTTTTGCTGACCCATAGACTCCAATGGGGCCTGAATTTCACTGACAAGTATAGGACATGTTTCATTTGTTTTGCTGAGCTGTGCAATGGAAGAAAAGGGCTCCATAAACAGACAGCATCTAATCCGCAAAAAAAAGGATCAGCATTTTTGCCCTTAGTAAAAGTACTACGATACTATAATTATAAAGTTTTTCTTCTGTTTTAATACAAAAAAAAAATATGGGAATTTTTTTTTCTTTTCATCGCCATATTCTGACCCCCCATAACTTTTTTTTATAGTCATCTCTACAGAACAATGTGTGATGGCTCATTTTTTGCAGGAAAAGCTGTAGTTTTTATTGATACCAATTTGGGATGTGTATAACTTTTTGATCAGTTTGTATTCCATTTTTTGGGGAGGCAAAGCAATAAAAAAACGACTAATTGGCCATTTAGATTTTTTCCCGTTACACCATTCACCGTATGGGATAAATATATTTATATTTTAATAGCATGGGCATTTTCAAATGTGGCATTTCTGCTGGTAAAGCGCGCTTCTGGATTGTTTCCATCATCCCTCTCCTCGTGCCCCAAAGCTGGTATCCTGCAGCTTACTGCTAACCGCAATACTGTGCCCACTGTGTCCCCTCTCCAATGCCTCCAAATACTATATTGCAAAAATAATAGTGCCATACAGATAGTACCCCGATAGTAAGTGCTCCCTATAGTCCCACCAATGATAATTTTATCCAAAAGTGCCCTCATTAGTAATAGTGCACCCTGCAGTGTTCCAATAGCAAGAGTGTTCCCCAGGACTGCCCTCAGTAATGCCCTCAATATAGTGGCTACTAATAATAATGCCCCTACAGTAAACCCAGTAATAATAATGCCCCCATAGGGCCCCCAGTAGAAATAAGATCCTCATATAGAGCCCCCAGCAGTAACAAGGCCCCTCTATAAGGCACTCCTTTACAGCCCACAGTAGTAATAAAGCCAATTTATAAAGTCCACCCTACAGAACCCACAGTAGTAATAAAGCCACCTTTAGATGCCCCAGTATTTATAAAACCCTGCTGCAGTACCCACTGTATTATAATAACCCATGTGGCGCTATCTCCTGTATTATTATACCCCCTTCCTTCATTACAACTAAGGACTTTGTCTGAAACGCGTCAATGAAATACTGCTTGTGTCTGCATTGTCTGTATGTGGATTTATGTTACTTCAATAAATGGAAGATTTCTACTGCAAAGCATCTACAGTGCCGAATTTCTTCTCTTTTTCTATACCCCCTTCCTCTCTGTATTGACAGTATGTATAATGTTCCACCCTATAGTTCCCCATCATCCCATCATTACTATAATGCCCCATATAGTGCTAGTATGTATAATGATCTCACCCCCTACAATGCCCCCTGTAGAATAATGCCCCATGTTGTATAATCCCCCTATAGTATAATGCCCGTTTTCAATGTAATGCACACTGTAGTATAATATCCCCCTGTAGTATAATGTGCCCCTGTAGTATAATGCCCCCTGTGCTATACTGCACCTGTAGCCCTCCACTTACTAGAATGCCCTCGTAGAGATTTTATATATAATGCTCCCCCCTGTAGTTCCCCA
Organism: Bufo gargarizans; assembly: GCF_014858855.1. NCBI lineage: Eukaryota > Metazoa > Chordata > Amphibia > Anura > Bufonidae > Bufo > Bufo gargarizans. The sequence continues at coordinate 206,443,899 of NC_058082.1, read as the reverse complement.
CTTAGTATAATTCCCCCTAGGGATTTTATATCTAATGCTATCCTCCTCATAGTCCCCCACTTAGTATAATGCCCCTCTGTAGGATTGCTGATCAGCTAACATCTGCTGATTCTGTATTAAGGAGCTAGCACAGGTGTCCTAAATATCTGGATATTAGTAGTAGCGTACAGTATATATATATATATAGTGACACAGTGAGAGGTTTGGTCTGGGAAAATAGGTATTTTCCTCCCAGCATGTGCTGCTGGGCTGATTTACAGCCAGGTGAGGTCAAATACCGGACCTGATTTTAAATGCCGGTCTGAGTTTTGGCCTTAGGGCTCTTTCACACTTGTGTTCTTTTCTTCCGGCGTAGAGTTCCGTCGTCGGGGCTCTATGCCGGAAGAATCCTGATCAGTTTTATCCTAATGCATTCTGAATGGAGAGAAATCCGTTCAGGATGCATCAGGATGTCTTCAGTTCCGGACCGGAACGTTTTTTGGCCGGAGAAAATACCGCAGCATGCTGCACTTTTTGCTTCGGCCAAAAATCCTGAAGACTTGCCGCAAGGCCGGATCCTGAATTAATGCCCATTGAAAGGCATTGATCCGGATCCGGCCTTAAGCTAAACGTCGTTTCGGCGCATTGCCGGATCCGACGTTTAACCTTTTCTGAATGGTTACCATGGCTGCCGGGACGCTAAAGTCCTGGCAGCCATGGTAAAGTTTAGTGGGGAGCGGGGGAGCTGCATACTTACCGTCCGTGCGGCTCCCGGGGCGCTCCAGTGTGACGTCAGGGCGCCCCAAGCGCATGGATCACGTGATCGCATGGCACGTCATCCATGCGCATGGGGTGCTCTGACGTCATTCTGGAGCGCCCCGGGAGCCGCACGGACGGTAAGTATACTGCTTCCCCGCTCCCCACTACTACTATGGCAACCAGGACTTTAATAGCGTCCTGGCTGCCATAGTAACACTGAAAGCATTTTGAAGACGGATCCGTCTTCAAATGCTTTCAGTTCACTTGCGTTTTTCCGGATCCGGCGTGTAATTCCGGCAAGTGGAGTACATGCCGGATTCGGACAACGCAAGTGTGAAAGAGGCCTTAAATAGGCAGCTGGACTCAGAAGCCAGGTATTGGGATCTGGGAGCCTTGTGTCTGGATGAAGGCTTGGCGTGAAAACAGGTTGATGCTACTATCAGCAAGGACTCTTTGAGGCAGAATTGCCGCATGGTGTGAATTACCACCAGCACCACAAGGTGACTTTTTGTTTGAATATGACTACTTGTTTTGTCACTTGCCTAAAGTGTGAATAAAACACTGAACTGTTTGATCCAAAGAACTTGTTGTTGTCTCTATACTGCGTCCACTAATCCTGTCTACCAGAGCGAGTCCCAACAATTGGTGGAGGATGCGGGCAAGAGCAGTGAGGCTGACGTGAATGCCAATATTTTTGGGTTCTGCATTTTTTAGGCATGGTTGTATGTCGTACATTAAACCAGATGTATTACAACCAGTGTCCCACGACAAAATGGAGGCTGTTTGGAAGGGCCCTCATGGAGGCTTATATGCAGCAGCGAGAGACAAACCTGCAGCAATGCAAGGCTAATAAGCAACAGCAGAAGACTAACCAGTTGCTGCTACAACACGTGATGGCTTTGCAGACAGCAGGAGCAACCCTGAGCGTCCACAATGCGATAGTGGTGGGACCTCGCTGCTCCTCAATCAAAGGGAACGTTATCCTCTGGTGCAGTTATCCACGTTGTCAGACCCATGATGTCGACACTTCCAGCGTTCACTTGGAACAAACCACTATGGGTTCCTCTGCAGAGTGTCAAGAATCACACAATAGTGAGGTATCTTCGATGCATTAAATATCCAAGATTTTATTATACTCACAAGCATTTTAAAATTACTAGCATATCTTAAAATCAACTTTTCAACACATGCCCTACAGTACCAGGTATTAATATTGTAATCTCAGAACTGGTGAAAGGTCCTCTTTAATGGGGTTGTGCCTAGTTTTTTACAGGTTAAGGGATAAATAGCTGATACACTGGGATTCCTACCAATCATGAGAATGAGTGTCCCGTTCCCCGGTTCTGATAGAGCGGCAGGTCATGCATGATCTCTGCCGTTTCATTCATTCTATATGGGAGCACCGGAGATAACTGAGTACAAAGCTTCCAGTGGTCGGACCCCCAGCGATCAGCTAGTTATCTCCTATCCTGTGCTTGGCACAACTCCGGGGGCAAGGAGAAATAAATAACTACAGAGTGAGGATGTGACACCCAAGAGATTTGCCTGCTCTTCCAGGAGTGTCCTCTTTTTATAGAAATCTCTTGGACATTCTGGAATACTAGGCAAGTATGTGTTTCATTAATGCCTGTATTTCAGAGATGCAGCAGAATGGTCTGCCATACATCCTAGCTACCTGAGCATAATGCCTGACAGTGCCTTCTTGGAAACATTACAGAGCAAAGCAAATTGGGTTTGGTTAGAAAACCCAGCAGGAAACCAATGAAAACAGGATGTTCTGTAGGGATAATCTGGGCAAATAAAAACTAAATTATTATGCTACTGTAGAACCCCTTTAAGGCCAGTCAAAAAAATGTAATTAATAGTATTACAAATACATTTAGCCACTGAATTCCTTGGCCACACATGAGTTAATTTACATGCACTCATTACAATAACCGTGCAGTTTTCGGAAAAATAACTGACTAGAGCATGTAGGAGCCCTTCTTCCTTCTACACCTATTAGTTTGGGAAAGGTGTGCTTTAATCTCCTACAAGGCTAACCTGCCTGGTGTTAAAACATTTAGCATACAGCAGGAAGTGGGATATTTGTTTAAGATTCTGTGCATTCTTTAATTATTGCATTAAATTATTAAATGGTAAGTGTTCGTGTTTACTTATACAGACAATGGAATCTAGAAAGCTGTTTGTAAAATTAATTGAGCCTTTCTCGTTCTACAGTACTTAAATGCTGTTTGATCTGTAATATCCTGCTCAGAAGCCACTTTAGGTCTTGGATTTGTTTCCTCAGGTAATTATAATTTGTCAAACACCAACAAGGATTGTGCTGCGAGTTCGAAAAAATCTACTAATTGGTCTAACTCCGATATCCTATAGTTTTAATAGAATGAAGCTAACAGTCTGACACTGGGACTAACATAATTACTGGTTACTTCTTACGATTCTTTGCACAAATCTAAAAGTCTTTTTTTCAATAATTGTAATAAGTTCTGCTTTGTCATTTATAGAACGTTAGAAGATGACCTGAAGCTAAGCAGTGATGAAGATGACTGTATTCAGGTAACTTTATTCACCTCGATGTGACAATCAATGTTCACATAACAGGATCTGTATACAGTGGGTATATATATATATATATATATATATATATATATATATATAAATATTTATAAGAAAAAGTCGCAGCACTCCAAAATGAGATCAAAATGGTCAAGTGTGTATTGCTCCATGTCCAGTGTTTATTGCTCCATGTCATGGAGCAATAAACACTTCACCATTTGTTATCTCAGTTTGGAGTGCTCTGGCTAATTTTTTATTTTATTTAAGTGGACCTTTCTATCTGGAATTTTGTTACAGGCACCTGGCTGCTTTTTCTATTGAAAGTGTTGCTGTCTTGAACTTTTGTATAAATTTACTTCCCAATAATCAGATTCTGTAGGATTACTTTTCTCTGTAGCAGCCATGTTGCTATACTCCAGCTTTAAACTGGCCATATACATTAGGTGTACATTGGCCAAACCCACTAGAGTCATCTAATGTGTATGGGGGCCCCCTAAATCTACCCTGATGGCAGCCAAACTGCTACAAGAGTTAGGCTACTTTCACACTAGCGTTCGGGGCTCCGCTTGTGAGTTCCGTTTGAAGGCTCTCACAAGCGGCCCTGAACGTCCAGCCCTAATGCATTCTGAGTGGATGCGGATCCGCTCAGAATGCATCAGTCTGGCACCGTTTGTCCTCCGCTCCGCTCAGCAGGCGGACACCCGAACGCTGCTTGCAGCGTTCGGATGTCCGCCTGGCCGTGCGGACGGCAAACGGATCCGTCCAGACTTACAATGTAAGTCAATGGGGACGGATCCGTTTGAAGTTGACACAATATGGCTCAATTTTCAAACAGATCCGTCCCCCATTGACTTTCAATGTAAAGTCAAAACAGATCCGTTTGTTCATGGTAATGCAAATACCAGACGGATCCGCACCTAAATGCAGGTGTGAAAGTAGCCTTATCTGGCAGTGGCTTTCTCCCCTCTCCCATCTCAGAAGACATACACGCCAAACTGAACTGAGTGTGTGTTGGTATGGGGAGGTCGGGAGAAATAGCTGTTGGCCAAACAGGTATCTAATGTCTATGGACATCATTACTTAAAGGGGTTGTCCACAGAAAATATTCTACAATTTTCATACCAGCTCTTGGATCTTAATACTTTTATAATTGCATGTAATTTAACATTTTGTATAGCTACTGAGTTATCACTTGCTCTTTGTTCTTTTTCTTATTTCTTTGTCCGGCTCACTGTGAAGGCCGCACATGCTCAGTTTCATCCTTCAACTGCCTCCTGAGCTGTGATAGGGAGAGCATGGACACACCTCCTGAGCTGTGATAGGAAGAACATGGACACACCTCCAGAGCTGTAATAGGGAGAGCATGGACACACCTCCTGAGCTGTGATAGGGAGAGCATGGACACGCCTCCTTAGATGCAGCAGAAAAGACACTCCCATTGAGCTGCCAGCTTGATATAAATCTAGCAGATACATGAATAGGGAGATGTCTAGACCCATGTGAGGTACAGGGCTGGTTCTAGCTTTTTACAAAAATATTGGCATGTACTATATGATATCTGACTTTCATTTTTTACATTATTCATGGGATAAACCCTTTAATGATCTGGTCTTGAGTTATGGGATTTCATCACCTAACCTTTATGCCCAAGAATACAGTTTGGAATTTGTACTAGGCCTTGTCATCATAATTGAGGCAGAAAGAATTATTTAATTTTCCGTAGCATTGCTACATTATTGTTACAAATTATCTACTGGTGGTCCTATTGTATAATGATAAAAGGGTTGTCTTAGACTCTGTTCCCCCAACATGCCAGTAGGCCTCCATGCATCCAGCATAGTTTGATAAGACATGCTGTATAGGAGAGTATGATCTACATCTTCCTGTAGATGGACACAGTAAAATAATGTATACCAAATGCTATTCTTTTTGTAGCAGTAGGAGTCAGTGGCTTGCATGCACCAATATATACCTACAATACCTATATAATGGAACATGACAGAGATGTACGTCAGTGAATACTCCCGACATATATTTTATATGTGAACATAGTCTTATTATTACAACACTAAGGGTGGGTTCACACTAGCGTTAGGGATTCCGTTATGGCTTTCCATTATAACATGGTTATAACGGAAAATAACGGAATGCCCAGACAGAATGCAAAACAGAAGCCTTTAAAAGGCATTCCGTTTGCTTTCCGTCCTAATAGAAGTCTATGGGAAAGCATAACGGATCCATCTGGGTCCCATTATGCAAGACGGAAAACAAAGTCCTGTCGACAGGACTTTGTTTTCCGTCTTGCATAACGGGACCCAGACGGATACGTTTTGATTCCCATAGATTTCTATTAGGATGGAAAGCAAACCAAATGCCTTTTAAAGGCTTCCGTTTTGCATTCCATCATAATACAAGTCTATGGAATGTTATAATGGAAAGCCATAACGGAATCCCTAACGCTAGTGTGAACCCACCCTTATATACTGGTTCCCCTTCCAGGATTTCCACCTTTTGGGAGACTGATTATTCCCTTCTCCCTCATTCGCACTCCAGAAACGAAGAGACTATGCTTGCATATGGCTCTCTGCATTGTAGTTTATGTGAGCTGCTGAAACAGCAGTGTTTCACTACTCACATAAGATAAGACTATAATTAAAATAGCTGCATGCATGGCCACTTCACCTCATCTTCTCTTTCTGGAGTGACACAGAGGAGTCAGGAGATCCCAATTCCCCATATGGGGATCCCAAAGATGGCCACTTAGCACACCATTATTACTTACCCATCCCTTCATCCCTCTTATGATATAGAATATACCTGTGAGCAGCAGTAGCGTCACCAGGGGGGGCCAGAGGGGGCCATGGCCCCCCATACATCAGGCTGTGCCCCCCCAACTAAAATGCCCCCCCAAGTGAGCAGCCGCAGTCGGGCACAGGGAGATGAGCGATTCCATTGCGCTCATCTCCATAGTCATCTGCCTGTGCTGCGGCGGTGCAGGGGAGGGAGAGGCGTGTCCCTTCCCCTTCCTCTGATAGGCTGCAGGCACTAGGCTGGCAGCCTATCAGAGGCCGACGCAATGACGTCATCGCGCCGCCTGAGCCATAAAGCGCGGGACACAGGTCGGAAGAGGCTTGCATCGCATCGCTGACATGGAGGTAAGAGGGCTTATTACTGGCACATGATGGGAGGCTTATTACTTGCACATGATGGGGGGCTTATTACTGGCACATGATGGGGGGCTTATTACTGGCACATGATGGGGGGGCTTATTACTGGCACATGACGGGGGCTTATTACTGGCACGTGATGGGGGCTTATTACTGGCACATGATGGGGGCTTATTACTGGCACATGATGGGGGGCTTATTACTGGCACATGATGGGGGGGGCTTATTACTGGCACATGATGGGGGGACCTATTACTGGCACATGATGGGGGGGCCTATTACTGGCACTTGATGGGGGCTTATTACTGGCACGTGATGGGGGGCTTATTACTGCCACATGATGGGGGGGCTTATTACTGGCACATGATGGGGGGGCTTATTTCTGGCACATGATGGGGGTGCTTATTACTGGCACATGATGGGGGCTTATTACTGGCACATGATGGGGGGCTTATTACTGGCACATGATGGGGGGCTTATTACTGGCACATGATGGGGGGCTTATTACTGGCACATGATGGGGGCTTATTACTGGCACATGATGGGGGGGCTTATTACTGGCACATGATGGGGGCTTATTACTGGCACATGATGGGGGGCTTATTACTGGCACATGATGAGGGGCTTATTACTGGCACATGATGGGGGGGCTTATTACTGGCACATGATGGGGGACTTATTACTGGCACATGATGAGGGGCTTATTACTGGCACATGATGGGGGGCTTATTACTGGCACATGATGGGGGGCTCTTATTACTGGCTCGTGATGGGGGGCTCTTATTACTGGCTCGTGATGGGGGCTGGGCTCTTATTACTGGCACATTGGGGGGCTCTTGTTACTGGCACGTTATTGGGGGCACTTATTACTGGCACGTTATTGAGGGCACTTATTACTGGCAAGTTATTGGTGGGCACTATAGGGGCATCTACTGAGGCCACAAAGAAGGGGTATTTTATATGGGGGTTCTGTACAGTAGCATTTTATACTGGGACACATTATGGTGGGTACTATGGGGAAGGGGGGAGAGGAGTACTATGGAGTCATCTACGGGGGGCACTAAGAAGGGTTATTTTATACTTGAAAATTATGGGGGACACTGAGGGCATCTACTGGGGCACGATATATGGGGCATTTTATACTGGTACATTATGGGGGGCACTAGGAGGAAGGGGGAGAGGAGCACTATGGGGGCATTTACTGGGGGCGCTATATAGGGGTATTTTATACTGGCACATTATGGGGGACATTAGCTCAACTGGGGGCATTACAAGGGGGTATTTTTTGCATTGTCACATTATAAGGAGAATTATTTCTACTGGGGGGGCTTTATTACTCCCCCATGGTATGAGCCCCTGGTAGCAGCACCGGCCTCTCCCTGCTCTGGTATCCCTCTGCCCTTTCTCCAAATCCTTATTATGAAATCTTTCTCATTAGGATAAAACACAACATCAGCTCCGCCGAGCCCCCCGGCCAAAGTGTGGAAGTGGTGTCCGAGATCCCCAAGGGCCAACACAAGTAATTGTAAGTTTTCATGTGAAATATGTTTATGTTATACACATATAGCCTACACTGTGCCGCACAATATACAGTATACCTCTACACTGTGCCACACAATGTACAGTATACCGCTACACTGTGCCACACAATGTACAGTATACCTCTACACTGTGCCACACAATGTACAGTATAGCTCTACACTGTGCCACACAATATACAGTATACCTCTACACTGTGTAGTCTGTTCTATAAGCACTCTTGTCTGTGGCGGCGGAAAGAAAATAATCTGGAAGTGCCCCTCCCGAGACCAGGCTCTGGATCCGCCACTGGTCCGGACCGCTCACAGGAGTGTACATTTCTTCTAAATTGTAATCCGTATGCTCTGACCTGCAGAAATCTGCACTCGCTCTGTAACAACTAACAGGCAGTGCCTGTAGGCTGTAGCCTGGCCCTGTTACCGAAGCTAGCCGAGTGGTGTATGGTTAAGGTACTAGTAGAGATGAGCGGTCGCTTAATCCTGATTTAAAGTTACTGCAGGATATGGATTACAGTTTAGAAATGTCAAATGTACACTCCTGTGAGTGGCGGGGAGGGAGATCTGTGGAAGACACTGTTATAGGGAGGGGGATCTGTGGACGACACTGTTATAGGGAGGGGGATCTGTGGATGACACTGTTATGGAAGGGGAAATGGGGATGACTGTCATGGGGTGGATCTGTAGATGACACATATAGCATAAGATGCTATATACGGTATGTGTCATCCACAGATCCCCTCATAGCAGTGTCATCCACAGATCCCCCTCCCTTTAAAAGTGTCATCCACAGGCAACTAGGACATGTTGAAATCTGAGTGATTTTTTTTTAAAAACACCGACAGCAGGACTTTTCTTCCCTGTTGCAGTTTTAGGTATTGGGTAAAGTATCACAGCATTTCTAAGCATACTTGTGTAAATGTATCGTTGTTATAGCTGCCCCCCCCCCCCTACTTTTGTCCTGGCCCCCAGTGTGCCCCGACAAAATTTGAAAGCTAGAGACGCCACTGGTGAGCAGACATGGACAAGCATGTCTGTGAACAGATGGTTGAGACCTGCACAGAATAGGCCACAGATTCTGCACCCCTGCATTAGAACCACAATATCTGGTGACTGTGAGAGATCCTCTTTATGTAACACTCAAGTTTGTACAAGGTTAGAAACAAGCAGACAAACAAGCTGATCCTCTCACTACCCGAGAAAAGAATCTGCAGCTCAGAGTAGAATTTCCCTGAATAATTTAATGCTAGGGAAACCTAGACTAGATATATCAATGTGCATGGAGGTGTTTATTGATTACTGATTGGGTGATCACCAATGAGATTTTGATTTGGTTGTACCCTAGTTTTTTCTAACATTGGGGATAAATAAGAACAACGGGTAGCAATTAGATCCGTAATTTACAGCTGAAAATAATGATGTAAAATGCACTAGATAATAGTGCCATTTTCAGAAACTATGTACGGTATATGCTGCACATAGATACAATGGCGCAGATTTACAAAAATTCTGTCTGGCACCAAAAAATGTGTCCATACGCCAAAGAATACTGTCTAGTTTACATCGCCTATAAGTTGTATTATAATTTTGGCACATTTTTGGTGTATAAATCACTGAAAAAAAGCACCAAACAGATATACCTCTGACTATACTAGCTGGTCATACAAGCAGATATTAAAAGCTGAGACTTTTGCCAATATATTCCTGTCAGGAAGATATCGGCGCCCATCATGCACCACGTCACGGTTCTCAGCATGGCAAGGGGTCCTACCACTGCACTAACTATGGTGTGAACACGGTCTGAAGGTGATGAAATCCAGCTCACAGCCAGGCTTCCACACAACCGCACAGCAGGACAACTAGTGCAATGTGAACAAAGCCAGACTGTGAGCCACACCCATATCAGACCATGTGATGGAGGTTTCCAGGTGCAACAGAATGTTCAAATGCCAGATAAAGGCCCATTCAATCCATCTAAAACAACATCACAAAAATATATAGTGGCCAATATGGGGGACTGTCTCAACCACAAACACTGTAGCGTGTCTTTCATTGGGCGAGCAGTCCCACCGCATGTGAACCACTAAATTACCGTGGCAAGTATGGGGGAGTCGCTCAAGCCCCAAACACTGTAGCGTGTTTATCATTGGGGGAGCACTCCCACCGCATGTGGACCGCAGCTAACAACCATCCCGAGCAAGTAATGCATACAAAGGAGGACGCCAGCGCGGTCCACATGCACCACTAAAGCATCCTACACAGGCAGAAGCATTGTGCGGATGAAAATACAATCATATAAATCACTGAAAAAAAGCACCAAACAGATATACCTCTGACTATACTAGCTGGTCATACAAGCAGATATTAAAAGCTGAGACTTTTGCCAATATATTCCTGTCAGGAAGATATCGGCGCCCATCATGCACCACGTCACGGTTCTCAGCATGGCAAGGGGTCCTACCACTGCACTAACTATGGTGTGAACACGGTCTGAAGGTGATGAAATCCAGCTCACAGCCAGGCTTCCACACAACCGCACAGCAGGACAACTAGTGCAATGTGAACAAAGCCAGACTGTGAGCCACACCCATATCAGACCATGTGATGGAGGTTTCCAGGTGCAACAGAATGTTCAAATGCCAGATAAAGGCCCATTCAATCCATCTAAAACAACATCACAAAAATATATAGTGGCCAATATGGGGGACTGTCTCAACCACAAACACTGTAGCGTGTCTTTCATTGGGCGAGCAGTCCCACCGCATGTGGACCACAGAAATACAGTGGCAAGTATGGGGGAGCCGCTCAAGCCCCAAACACTGTAGCGAGTTTATCATTGGGGGAGCACTCCCACCGCATGTGGACCGCAGCTAACAACCATCCCGAGCAAGTAATGCATATATTTTTGGTGTATGGAGCAGCATTTAGGCCACACCTCTTTTCCTGCAAAGCCACACCCATGTGAAGCCACGTCCCCCATCGGATGAGGCATCAAATAAAACAGTGTAAAACGGTTAGTAAATGTGATGCAGCACCTGCTTGCCAGTCTTTTCATTAGCAAACCTGCCCTAGTATGTACACTCTGAGCACTCCACGTAAGCGCATTTTTACCAAACACTGTGCATATTAAAATATCCAGTATGCATTTTCATAGCGCATCTGTCAGCAGCAAATTTGTACCGAAGAGACAGGCTGACCTAGGTCCCATGTTCATATGTGCCCGCATTGCTGCCAAAAATAATGTTTTCATGTATACGAGCAATTGGGGCTTTGCCCTTACACCTAGTACACCTAGAGGCTCTGCTCTCTCTGCAACGCCCTCTGCCCTTTCATTGACAGGACCAGGCAGTGAAAATTTCATCACGCCTCCTAGAGCAGTGATGTCCAACCTTTTAGAGGCCGAGTGCCCAAACTGCAACCCAAAACCCACTTATTTATCGTAAAGTGCCAACACGGCAATTTAACCTGAATACTATAGTTCAATATAGTATATATTCCATGTACTTTATGATTTAGCTATTAAAGCCTGCCTACCTTCAGTGCCCTGCCTGTGCTGTTCATAGTGAGCCCTGATGAATGGCAGGAAATGTCTAAGGCATATTGGTACACCATAGACTTTTTTCACAGTGCGGGTGCCCACAGAGAGGGCTCTGAGAGGGCTCTATGGCACCCGTGCCATAGGTTCGCCATCACTGTCCTAGAGGCTCATTTGCTTATAGAAATTCATTTTCTCAGCAATGTGATCACATATGAACATGGGACCAACACAGATGCCTTCAGCTCCCCCGCACATGTTATAGGTCAACCAGTTTCATAGGTACAAATCTGTTGACAGGTTCATTCATGTAAGGTGACATAGCAAAAGACATATATGTATAGAACTATTAGAAGTGATATATTATAGGTCCCTCTACTTAATTTACTTGCGCTATGCTATATAGTACAATATATCAGTGTAATGGTCACATGCAGAAATGAATACTGAATTAATTCACTGAAGTCTCGTGCGACTTCCACGGAGCCAATACATTTTAATGCTGTATGGAGACAGTGTCTGAACGAATCAACTTCAGATTTCTGATCCGAAGCTCGATTCGCTCAACACTAGTCAGATCCTATAGCCTGAATTGAGAGCTTGTTATCTTCAGTAGCTAATTTCAATTATCAAACAGAATGTACATTTCTAGAAAACTTTCTTCCTGGCAAATCTTTCACCCACATTGAAAAAGGAGTGGGCATATAACTGGCAATTAGAAACTAGAAGAAGCACAAAGAAATCTCAAGCAACATACAACATTAATACCAGTGAAAGTGGCAACGCCATGCCGTTTTTTATGCCCAAGGCTATATTTTGTCATCAGCGCTAGGGATGAGCGAACTCGAACTGTATAGTTCGGGTTCGTACCGAATTTTGGGGTGTCCGTGACACGGACCCGAACCCGGACATTTTCGTAAAAGTCCGGGTTCGGGTTCGGTGTTCGTCGCTTTCTTCGCGCTTTTGTGACGCTTTCTTGGCGCTTTTTGAAAGGCTGCAAAGCAGCCAATCAACAAGCGTCATACTACTTGCCCCAAGAGGCCATCACAGCCATGCCTACTATTGGCATGGCTGTGATTGGCCAGAGCACCATGTGACCCAGCCTCTATTTAAGCTGGAGTCACATAGCGCCGCCCGTCACTCTGCTCTGATTAGCGTAGGGAGAGGTTGCGGCTGCGACAGTAGGGCGAGATTAGGCAGATTAACTCCTCCAAAGGACTTGATTAACTGATCGATCTGCAGCTGTGGATCATTGAGCTGCTGATCCTCAATTGCTCACTGTTTTTAGGCTGCCCAGACCGTTTGTCAGTCACATTTTTCTGGGGTGATCGGCGGCCATTTTGTGTCTTGTGGTGCGCCAGCACAAGCTGCGACCAAGTGCATTTAACCCTCAATGGTGTGGTTGTTTTTTGGCTAAAGCCTACATCAGGGTGAAGCTGTCACACCAAGTGCATTTAACCAGCAATAGTCTGTTCATTTTTTGGCCATATACAAAATCAGGGGCAAGCTGCGCCTGTCACCAAGTGCATTTAACCCTCAATGGTGTGGTTGTTTTTTGGCTAAAGCCTACATCAGGGTGAAGCTGTCACACCAAGTGCATTTAACCAGCAATAGTCTGTTCATTTTTTGGCCATATACAAAATCAGGGGCAAGCTGCGCCTGTCACCAAGTGCATTTAACCCTCAATGGTGTGGTTGTTTTTTGGCTAAAGCCTACATCAGGGTGAAGCTGTCACACCAAGTGCATTTAACCAGCAATAGTCTGTTCATTTTTTGGCCATATACAAAATCAGGGGCAAGCTGCGCCTGTCACCAAGTGCATTTAACCCTCAATGGTGTGGTTGTTTTTTGGCTAAAGCCTACATCAGGGTGAAGCTGTCACACCAAGTGCATTTAACCAGCAATAGTCTGTTCATTTTTTGGCCATATACAAAATCAGGGGCAAGCTGCGCCTGTCACCAAGTGCATTTAACCCTCAATGGTGTGGTTGTTTTCTGGCTAAAGCCTACATCAGGGTGAAGCTGTCACACCAAGTGCATTTAACCAGCAATAGTCTGTTTATTTTTTGGCCATATACTACATCAGGGGCAAGCTGCGCCCGTCACCAAGTGCATTTAACCCTCAGTAGTGTGGTTGGTCAAGCTGTGACACCAAGTGCATTTAACCAGCAATAGTCTGTTCATTTTTTGGCCATATACTACATCAGGGGCAAGCTGCGCCCGTCACCAAGTGCATTTAACCAGCAATAGTGTGGTTATTTTTTGGCCATATCCCAGTCTAATTCTGTCACTAAATCCATACCGGTCACCCAGCGCCTAAATACTAGGCCTCAAATTTATATCCCGCTAAATCTCTCGTTACCGCTGTCCTGTTGTAGCTGGGAAAGTTATTTAGTGTCCGTCAAAGCACATTTTTTGTTCTGGGTTGAAGTACAATTCCCAATTTAGCAATTTCATAATTTAGTGGTTTCTGCTATATCAGAGCTATTTGAAATCTATCCCTAAAAGGGTATATAATATTCAAGGTGCACATTGGGTCATTCAGAATAACTTCACACACACCCGCTACTGTGTATTTTCAAGTCTAATTCTGTCACTAAACCCATACCTGTCACCCAGCGCCTAAATACTAGGCCTCAAATTTATATCCTGCTAAATCTCTCGTTACCGCTGTCCTGTTGTAGCTGGGAAAGTTATTTAGTGTCCGTCAAAGCACATTTTTTGTTCTGGGTTGAAGTACAATTCCCAATTTAGCAATTTCATAATTTAGTGGTTTCTGCTATATCAGAGCTATTTGAAATCTATCCCTAAAAGGGTATATAATATTCAAGGTGCACATTGGGTCATTCAGAATAACTTCACACACACCCGCTACTGTGTATTTTCAAGTCTAATTCTGTCACTAAACCCATACCTGTCACCCAGCGCCTAAATACTAGGCCTCAAATTTATATCCTGCTAAATCTCTCGTTACCGCTGTCCTGTTGTAGCTGGGAAAGTTATTTAGTGTCCGTCAAAGCACATTTTTTGTTCTGGGTTGAAATACAATTCCCAATTTAGCAATTTCATAATTTAGTGGTTTCTGCTATATCAGAGCTATTTGAAATCTATCCCTAAAAGGGTAGATCATATTGAAGGTGCACATAGGGTCATTCAGAATAACTTCACACACACCCGCTACTGTGTATTTCCAAGTCTAATTCTGTCACTAAACCCATACCTGTCACCCAGCGCCTAAATACTAGGCCTCAAATTTATATCCCGCTAAATCTCTCGTTACCGCTGTCCTGTTGTAGCTGGGAAAGTTATTTAGTGTCCGTCAAAGCACATTTTTTGTTCTGGGTTGAAGTACAATTCCCAATTTAGCAATTTCATAATTTAGTGGTTTCTGCTATATCAGAGCTATTTGAAATCTATCCCTAAAAGGGTATATAATATTCAAGGTGCACATTGGGTCATTCAGAATAACTTCACACACACCCGCTACTGTGTATTTTCAAGTCTAATTCTGTCACTAAACCCATACCTGTCACCCAGCGCCTAAATACTAGGCCTCAAATTTATATCCTGCTAAATCTCTCGTTACCGCTGTCCTGTTGTAGCTGGGAAAGTTATTTAGTGTCCGTCAAAGCACATTTTTTCTTCTGGGTTGAAATACAATTCCCAATTTAGCAATTTCATAATTTAGTGGTTTCTGCTATATCAGAGCTATTTGAAATCTATCCCTAAAAGGGTAGATCATATTGAAGGTGCACATAGGGTCATTCAGAATAACTTCACACACACCCGCTACTGTGTATTTCCAAGTCTAATTCTGTCACTAAACCCATACCTGTCACCCAGCGCCTAAATACTAGGCCTCAAATTTATATCCCGCTAAATCTCTCGTTACCGCTGTCCTGTTGTAGCTGGGAAAGTTATTTAGTGTCCGTCAAAGCACATTTTTTGTTCTGGGTTGAAGTACAATTCCCAATTTAGCAATTTCATAATTTAGTGGTTTCTGCTATATCAGAGCTATTTGAAATCTATCCCTAAAAGGGTATATAATATTCAAGGTGCACATTGGGTCATTCAGAATAACTTCACACACACCCGCTACTGTGTATTTCCAAGTCTAATTCTGTCACTAAACCCATACCTGTCACCCAGCGCCTAAATACTAGGCCTCAAATTTATATCCTGCTAAATCTCTCGTTACCGCTGTACTGTTGTTGCTTGGAAAGATATTTAGTGTCCGTCAAAGCACATTTTTTGTTCTGGGTTGAAGTACAATTCCCAATTTAGCAATTTCATAATTTAGTGGTTTCTGCTATATCAGAGCTATTTGAAATCTATCCCTAAAAGGGTATATAATATTCAAGGTGCACATTGGGTCATTCAGAATAACTTCACACACACCCGCTACTGTGTATTTTCAAGTCTAATTCTGTCACTAAACCCATACCTGTCACCCAGCGCCTAAATACTAGGCCTCAAATTTATATCCTGCTAAATCTCTCGTTACCGCTGTACTGTTGTTGCTGGGCAAGATATTTAGTGTCCGTCAAAGCACATTTTTTGTTCTGGGTTGAAATACAATTCCCAATTTAGCAATTTCATAATTTAGTGGTTTCTGCTATATCAGAGCTATTTGAAATCTATCCCTAAAAGGGTATATAATATTCAAGGTGCACATTGGGTCATTCAGAATAACTTCACACACACCCGCTACTGTGTATTTCCAAGTCTAATTCTGGCACTAAACCCATACCTGTCACCCAGCGCCTAAATACTAGGCCTCAAATTTATATCCCGCTAAATCTGTCCTTAGTGCTGTAGCTGGGCGAGTTATTTAGTGTCCGTTCAAGCACATTTCTTGTTCTGGGTTGAAATACAATTCCCAATTTAGCAATTTCATAATTTAGTGGTTTCTGCTATATCAGAGCTATTTGAAATCTATCCCTAAAAGGGTATATAATATTCAAGGTGCACATTGGGTCATTCAGAATAACTTCACACACACCCGCTACTGTGTATTTCCAAGTCTAATTCTGGCACTAAACCCATACCTGTCACCCAGCGCCTAAATACTAGGCCTCAAATTTATATCCCGCTAAATCTGTCCTTAGTGCTGTAGCTGGGCGAGTTATTTAGTGTCCGTTCAAGCACATTTCTTGTTCTGGGTTGAAATACAATTCCCAATTTAGCAATTTCATAATTTAGTGGTTTCTGCTATATCAGAGCTATTTGAAATCTATCCCTAAAAGGGTATATAATATTCAAGGTGCACATAGGGTCATTCAGAATAACTTCACACACACCCGCTACTGTGTATTTCCAAGTCTAATTCTGTCACTAAATCCATACCGGTCACCCAGCGCCTAAATACTAGGCCTCAAATTTATATCCAGCTAAATCTGTCCCTAGTGCTGTAGCTGGGCGAGTTATTTAGTGTCCGTTCAAGCACATTTCTTGTTCTGGGTTGAAATACAATTCCCAATTTAGCAATTTCATAATTTAGTGGTTTCTGCTATATCAGAGCTATTTGAAATCTATCCCTAAAAGGGTATATAATATTCAAGGTGCACATTGGGTCATTCAGAATAACTTCACACACACACGCTTCTGTGCATTTCCAAGTCTAATTCTGTCACTAAATCCATACCGGTCACCCAGCGCCTAAATACTAGGCCTCAAATTTATATCCCGCTGAATTTGAATACAATACATTGGGCCAAATAATATATTTGTTGTTGTGGTGAACCATAACAATGAGAAAAACATCTAGTAAGGGACGCGGACGTGGACATGGTCGTGGTGGTGTTAGTGGACCCTCTGGTGCTGGGAGAGGACGTGGCCGTTCTGCCACATCCACACGTCCTAGTGTACCAACTACCTCAGGTCCCAGTAGCCGCCAGAATTTACAGCGATATATGGTGGGGCCCAATGCCGTTCTAAGGATGGTAAGGCCTGAGCAGGTACAGGCATTAGTCAATTGGGTGGCCGACAGTGGATCCAGCACGTTCACATTATCTCCCACCCAGTCTTCTGCAGAAAGCGCACAGATGGCGCCTGAAAACCAACCCCATCAGTCTGTCACATCACCCCCATGCATACCAGGGAAACTGTCTCAGCCTCAAGTTATGCAGCAGTCTCTTATGCTGTTTGAAGACTCCGCTGGCAGGGTTTCCCAAGGGCATCCACCTAGCCCTTCCCCAGCGGTGAAAGACATAGAATGCACTGACGCACAACCACTTATGTTTCCTGATGATGAGGACATGGGAATACCACCTCAGCATGTCTCTGATGATGACGAAACACAGGTGCCAACTGCTGCGTCTTTCTGCAGTGTGCAGACTGAACAGGAGGTCAGGGATCAAGACTGGGTGGAAGACGATGCAGGGGACGATGAGGTCCTAGACCCCACATGGAATGAAGGTCGTGCCACTGACTTTCACAGTTCGGAGGAAGAGGCAGTGGTGAGACCGAGCCAACAGCGTAGCAAAAGAGGGAGCAGTGGGCAAAAGCAGAACACCCGCCGCCAAGAGACTCCGCCTGCTACTGACCGCCGCCATCTGGGACCGAGCACCCCAAAGGCAGCTTCAAGGAGTTCCCTGGCATGGCACTTCTTCAAACAATGTGCTGACGACAAGACCCGAGTGGTTTGCACGCTGTGCCATCAGAGCCTGAAGCGAGGCATTAACGTTCTGAACCTGAGCACAACCTGCATGACCAGGCACCTGCATGCAAAGCATGAACTGCAGTGGAGTAAACACCTTAAAACCAAGGAAGTCACTCAGGCTCCCCCTGCTACCTCTTCTGCTGCTGCCGCCTCGGCCTATTCTGCTGCTGCCGCCTCGGCCTCTTCCTCCGCCTCTGGAGGAACGTTGGCACCTGCCGCCCAGCAAACAGGGGATGTACCACCAACACCACCACCACCACCTCCGTCACCAAGCGTCTCAACCATGTCACACGCCAGCGTTCAGCTCTCCATCTCACAAACATTTGAGAGAAAGCGTAAATTCCCACCTAGCCACCCTCGATCCCTGGCCCTGAATGCCAGCATTTCTAAACTACTGGCCTATGAAATGCTGTCATTCAGGCTGGTGGACACAGACAGCTTCAAACAGCTCATGTCGCTTGCTGTCCCACAGTATGTTGTTCCCAGCCGGCACTACTTCTCCAAGAGAGCCGTGCCTTCCCTGCACAACCAAGTATCCGATAAAATCAAGTGTGCACTGCGCAACGCCATCTGTGGCAAGGTCCACCTAACCACAGATACGTGGACCAGTAAGCACGGCCAGGGACGCTATATCTCCCTAACTGCACACTGGGTAAATGTAGTGGCAGCTGGGCCCCAGGCGGAGAGCTGTTTGGCGCACGTCCTTCCGCCGCCAAGGATCGCAGGGCAACATTCTTTGCCTCCTGTTGCCACCTCCTCCTTCTCGGCTTCCTCCTCCTCTTCTTCCACCTGCTCATCCAGTCAGCCACACACCTTCACCACCAA
This sequence comes from Bufo gargarizans, assembly GCF_014858855.1. Taxonomy (NCBI): domain Eukaryota; kingdom Metazoa; phylum Chordata; class Amphibia; order Anura; family Bufonidae; genus Bufo; species Bufo gargarizans. The sequence continues at coordinate 206,424,881 of NC_058082.1, read as the reverse complement.
CTTCAGCACAGCCCGGGGTAAACGTCAGCAGGCCATTCTGAAACTCATATGTTTGGGGGACAGGCCCCACACCGCACAGGAGTTGTGGCGGGGTATAGAACAACAGACCGACGAGTGGTTGCTGCCGGTGAGCCTCAAGCCCGGCCTGGTGGTGTGTGATAATGGGCGAAATCTCGTTGCAGCTCTGGGACTAGCCAATTTGACGCACATCCCTTGCTTGGCGCATGTGCTGAATTTGGTGGTGCAGAAGTTCATTCACAACTACCCCGACATGTCAGAGCTGCTGCATAAAGTGCGGGCCGTCTGTTCGCGCTTCCGGCGTTCACATCCTGCTGCTGCTCGCCTGTCTGCGCTACAGCGTAACTTCGGCCTTCCCGCTCACCGCCTCATATGCGACGTGCCCACCAGGTGGAACTCCACCTTGCACATGCTGGACAGACTGTGCGAGCAGCAGCAGGCCATAGTGGAGTTTCAGCTGCAGCACGCACGGGTCAGTCGCACTACAGAACAGCACCACTTCACCACCAATGACTGGGCCTCCATGCGAGACCTGTGTGCCCTGTTGCGCTGTTTCGAGTACTCCACCAACATGGCCAGTGGCGATGACACCGTTATCAGCGTTACAATACCACTTCTATGTCTCCTTGAGAAAACACTTAGGGCGATGATGGAAGAGGAGGTGGCCCAGGAGGAGGAGGAGGAGGAGGAGGAAGAGGGGTCATTTTTAGCACTTTCAGGCCAGTCTCTTCGAAGTGACTCAGAGGGAGGTTTTTGGCAACAGCAGAGGCCAGGTACAAATGTGGCCAGCCAGGGCCCACTACTGGAGGACGAGGAGGACGAGGATGAGGAGGAGGTGGAGGAGGATGAGGATGAAGCATGGTCACAGCGGGGTGGCACCCAACGCAGCTCGGGTCCATCACTGGTGCGTGGCTGGGGGGAAAGGCAGGACGATGACGATACGCCTCCCACAGAGGACAGCTTGTCCTTATCCCTGGGCAGCCTGGCACACATGAGCGACTACATGCTGCAGTGCCTGCGCAACGACAGCAGAGTTGCCCACATTTTAACCTGTGCGGACTACTGGGTTGCCACCCTGCTGGATCCACGCTACAAAGACAATGTGCCCACCTTACTTCCTGCACTGGAGCGTGATAGGAAGATGCGCGAGTACAAGCGCACGTTGGTAGACGCGCTACTGAGAGCATTCCCAAATGTCACAGGGGAACAAGTGGAAGCCCAAGGCCAAGGCAGAGGAGGAGCAAGAGGTCGCCAAGGCAGCTGTGTCACGGCCAGCTCCTCTGAGGGCAGGGTTAGCATGGCAGAGATGTGGAAAACTTTTGTCAACACGCCACAGCTAACTGCACCACCACCTGATACGCAACGTGTTAGCAGGAGGCAACATTTCACTAACATGGTGGAACAGTACGTGTGCACACCCCTCCACGTACTGACTGATGGTTCGGCCCCATTCAACTTCTGGGTCTCTAAATTGTCCACGTGGCCAGAGCTAGCCTTTTATGCCTTGGAGGTGCTGGCCTGCCCGGCAGCCAGCGTTTTGTCTGAACGTGTATTCAGCACGGCAGGGGGCGTCATTACAGACAAACGCAGCCGCCTGTCTACAGCCAATGTGGACAAGCTGACGTTCATAAAAATGAACCAGGCATGGATCCCACAGGACCTGTCCGTCCCTTGTCCAGATTAGACATTAACTACCTCCCCATAACCATATATTATTGGACTCCAGGGCACTTCCTCATTCAATCCTATTTTTATTTTCATTTTACCATTATATTGCGATGCTACCCAAAGTTGAATGAACCTCTCCTCTGCCTGTGTGCTAGGCCTAAATATATGCCAATGGACTGTTGCAGTGGTGGCTGACATGAAGCCTGATTCTCTGCTATGACATGCAGACTAATTCTCTGCTGACATGAAGCCAGATTGTCTGTTACGGGACCTCTCTCCTCTGCCTGGGTGCTGGGCCTAAATTTATGACAATGGACTGTTGCAGTGGTGGCTGACGTGAAGCCTCATTCTCTGCTATGACATGCAGACTGATTCTCTGCTGACATGAAGCCAGATTGTCTGTTACGGGACCTCTCTGCTCTGCCTGTGTGCTAGGCCTAAATATATGCCAATGGACTGTTGCAGTGGTGGCTGACGTGAAGCCTGATTCTCTGCTATGACATGCAGACTGATTCTCTGCTGTCATGAAGCCAGATTGTCTGTTACGGGACCTCTCTGCTCTGCCTGTGTGCTAGGCCTAAATATATGCCAATGGACTGTTGCAGTGGTGGGTGACGTGAAGCCTCATTCTCTGCTATGACATGCAGACTGATTCTCTGCTGACATGAAGCCAGATCCTCTTTTACGGGACCTCTCTCCTCTGCCTGGGTGCTGGGCCTAAATTTATGACAATGGACTGTTGCAGTGGTGGCTGACGTGAAGCCTCATTCTCTGCTATGACATGCAGACTGATTCTCTGCTGACATGAAGCCAGATCCTCTGTTACGGGACCTCTCTCCTCTGCCTGGGTGCTGGGCCTAAATTTATGACAATGGACTGTTGCAGTGGTGGCTGACGTGAAGCCTGATTCTCTGCTATGACATGCAGACTGATTCTCTGCTGTCATGAAGCCAGATTGTCTGTTACGGGACCTCTCTGCTCTGCCTGTGTGCTAGGCCTAAATATATGCCAATGGACTGTTGCAGTGGTGGGTGACGTGAAGCCTGATTCTCTGCTATGATATGAAGACTGATTCTCTGCTGACATGAAGCCAGATTGTCTGTTACGGGACCTTTCTCCTCTGCCTGGGTTCTGGGCCTAAATTTATGAAAATTGACTCTTACAGTGGTGGGTGACGTGAAGCCTGATTCTCTGCTATGATATGAAGACTGATTCTCTGCTGACATGAAGCCAGATTGTCTGTTACGGGACCTTTCTCCTCTGCCTGGGTTCTGGGCCTAAATTTATGAAAATTGACTCTTACAGTGGTGGGTGACGTGAAGCCTGATTCTCTGCTATGATATGAAGACTGATTCTCTGCTGACATGAAGCCAGATTGTCTGTTACGGGACCTTTCTCCTCTGCCTGGGTTCTGGGCCTAAATTTATGAAAATTGACTCTTACAGTGGTGGGTGACGTGAAGCCTGATTCTCTGCTATGATATGAAGACTGATTCTCTGCTGACATGAAGCCAGATTCTCTGTTACGGGACCTCTCTCCTCTGCCTGGGTGCTGGGCCTAAATTTATGACAATGGACTGTTGCAGTGGTGGCTGACGTGAAGCCTGATTCTCTGCTATGACATGCAGACTGATTCTCTGCTGACATGAAGCCAGATCCTCTGTTACGGGACCTCTCTCCTCTGCCTGTGTGTGTGCTGGGCCTAAATATATGCCAATGGACTGTTGCAGTGGTGGCTGACGTGAAGCCTCATTCTCTGCTATGACATGCAGACTGATTCTCTGCTGACATGAAGCCAGATTCTCTGTTACGGGACCTCTCTCCTCTGCCTGTGTGTGTGCTGGGCCTAAATATATGCCAATGGACTGTTGCAGTGGTGGCTGACGTGAAGCCTCATTCTCTGCTATGACATGCAGACTAATTCTCTGCTGACATGAAGACAGATTCTCTGTTACGGGACCTCCCTCCTCTGCCTGGGTGCTGGGCCTAAATATATGCCAATGGACTGTTGCAGTGGTGGCTGACGTGAAGCCTCATTCTCTGCTATGACATGCAGACTGATTCTCTGCTGACATGAAGCCAGATCCTCTGTTACGGGACCTCTCTCCTCTGCCTGTGTGTGTGCTGGGCCTAAATATATGCCAATGGACTGTTGCAGTGGTGGCTGACGTGAAGCCTCATTCTCTGCTATGACATGCAGACTGATTCTCTGCTGACATGAAGCCAGATTCTCTGTTACGGGACCTCTCTCCTCTGCCTGTGTGTGTGCTGGGCCTAAATATATGCCAATGGACTGTTGCAGTGGTGGCTGACGTGAATCCTCATTCTCTGCTATGACATGCAGACTAATTCTCTGCTGACATGAAGACAGATTCTCTGTTACGGGACCTCCCTCCTCTGCCTGGGTGCTGGGCCTAAATATATGCCAATGGACTGTTGCAGTGGTGGCTGACGTGAAGCCTCATTCTCTGCTATGACATGCAGACTGATTCTCTGCTGACATGAAGCCAGATTCTCTGTTACGGGACCTCTCTCCTCTGCCTGTGTGTGTGCTGGGCCTAAATATATGCCAATGGACTGTTGCAGTGGTGGCTGACGTGAAGCCTCATTCTCTGCTATGACATGCAGACTAATTCTCTGCTGACATGAAGACAGATTCTCTGTTACGGGACCTCCCTCCTCTGCCTGGGTGCTGGGCCTAAATATATGCCAATGGACTGTTGCAGTGGTGGCTGACGTGAAGCCTCATTCTCTGCTATGACATGCAGACTGATTCTCTGCTGACATGAAGCCAGATTGTCTGTTACGGGACCTCTCTCCTCTGCCTGGGTGCTGGGTAGTGTTGAGCGCGAATATTCGAAAAGCAAATTTTTTTCGCGAATATCGCAACTTCGCGATTTCGCGAATATTTCGAATATAGTGCTATATATTCGTAAAAACGAATATTCGTTTTTTGTTTTTTCCCCCCCCCCCCCCCACAAAATTACAGTACACATATAATTGATTGTTTCCCAAAGGTCCAACAGCTCAGATCTTACTCACATTGCCTAGAAAGTGATTGAGGCGCGAATCTTCGTAAGGCGATTTTATTAGCGCACATGCGAATATCGGCACGTCCCAGAACAGAGGCAAAGGGCTTTGCATTCATACATTAGTGAATTGAGTTGCGAATCTTCGTAAGGCGATTTTATTAGCGCACATGCGAATATCTACACTTGTCCCAGAACAGAGGCAAAGGGCTTTGCATTCATACATTAGTGATTGAATTGAGCTGCGAATCTTCGTAAGGCGATTTTATTAACGCAAATGCAAATATCTACACTTGTCCCCAGAACAGAGAGGCAAAGGCCTGTGCATTCATATAGTATAGCACCATATTCGCGAATACGTAGAACTTCGTAAAATTCGATTAACGGAAATTCGTATTTTTTATTTTACTTTCCACCTTACAGATTACATTGATCTGTACTCTGTCAACTACTGTCATCACCCCCCACTGTATCTCGATTGATTCCCAAAAGTCTCACATTCCCTAGAAAGTGATTGAGGTGCGAATCTTCGTAAGGCGATTTTATTAGCGCACATGCGAATATCGGCACGTCCCAGAACAGAGGCAAAGGGCTTTGCATTCATACATTAGTGAATTGAGTTGCGAATCTTCGTAAGGCGATTTTATTAGCGCACATGCGAATATCTACACTTGTCCCAGAACAGAGGCAAAGGGCTTTGCATTCATACATTAGTGATTGAATTGAGCTGCGAATCTTCGTAAGGCGATTTTATTAACGCAAATGCAAATATCTACACTTGTCCCCAGAACAGAGAGGCAAAGGCCTGTGCATTCATATAGTATAGCACCATATTCGCGAATACGTAGAACTTCGTAAAATTCGATTAACGAAAATTCGTATTTTTTATTTTACTTTCCACCTTACAGATTACATTGATCTGTACTCTGTCAACTACTGTCATCACCCCCCACTGTATCTCGATTGATTCCCAAAAGTCTCACATTCCCTAGAAAGTGATTGAGGTGCGAATCTTCGTAAGGCGATTTTATTAGCGCACATGCGAATATCGGCACGTCCCAGAACAGAGGCAAAGGGCTTTGCATTCATACATTAGTGAATTGAGTTGCGAATCTTCGTAAGGCGATTTTATTAGCGCACATGCGAATATCTACACTTGTCCCAGAACAGAGGCAAAGGGCTTTGCATTCATACATTAGTGATTGAATTGAGCTGCGAATCTTCGTAAGGCGATTTTATTAACGCAAATGCAAATATCTACACTTGTCCCCAGAACAGAGAGGCAAAGGCCTGTGCATTCATATAGTATAGCACCATATTCGCGAATACGTAGAACTTCGTAAAATTCGATTAACGAAAATTCGTATTTTTTATTTTACTTTCCACCTTACAGATTACATTGATCTGTACTCTGTCAACTACTGTCATCACCCCCCACTGTATCTCGATTGATTCCCAAAAGTCTCACATTCCCTAGAAAGTGATTGAGGTGCGAATCTTCGTAAGGCGATTTTATTAGCGCACATGCGAATATCTACACTTGTCCCAGAACAGAGGCAAAGGGCATTGCATTCATACATTAGTGATTGAATTGAGTTGCGAATCTTCGTAAGGCGATTTCATTAGCGCACATGTGAATTTTGCATAAAATATATGTATTATGCGATGCGAAAATTCGAATTATCGCATATGCGAAATAATAACGAATTTGAATAATCGCGAATATTTTACGAATATTCTTTCGAATATTCACAAAATTTCGCGAATTCGAATATGGGACATGCCGCTCAACACTAGTGCTGGGCCTAAATTTATGACAATGGACTGTTGCAGTGGTGGGTGACGTGAAGCCTGATTCTCTGCTATGACATGCAGACTGATTCTCTGCTGACATGAAGCCAGATTGTCTGTTACGGGACCTCTCTCCTCTGCCTGGGTGCTGGGCCTAAATATATGCCAATGGACTGTTGCAGTGGTGGCTGACGTGAAGCCTCATTCTCTGCTATGACATGCAGACTAATTCTCTGCTGACATGAAGCCAGATTGTCTGTTACGGGACCTCTCTCCTCTGCCTGGGTGCCGGGGCCTAAATATCTGAGAATGGACTGTTCCAGTGGTGGGTGACGGGAAGCCAGATTCTCTGCTATGGAACCTCTCTCCAATTGATTTTGGTTAATTTTTATTTATTTAATTTTTATTTTAATTCATTTCCCTATCCACATTTGTTTGCAGGGGATTTACCTACATGTTGCTGCCTTTTGCAGCCCTCTAGCTCTTTCCTGGGCTGTTTTACAGCCTTTTTAGTGCCGAAAAGTTCGGGTCCCCATTGACTTCAATGGGGTTCGGGTTCGGGACGAAGTTCGGATCGGGTTCGGATCCCGAACCCGAACATTTCCGGGATGTTCGGCCGAACTTCTCGAACCCGAACATCCAGGTGTTCGCTCAACTCTAATCAGCGCTCTTTAAGAGTGTCCCTTGGGATGTGAGGACAGATTTGTCGCCTTGATTGTTCTGTGCTGTACAGGAGGTTATAGCACATTCTGCTTCCACGTGTGCAATAGCTTTGTCTTTTTTTTATAAGGTCATTGAACTCCGCCATGAGTACAATATGAAAAACAGGTTGACCTTTCAGAATGCTCATTTTTCATAGGGCTGCATTTTAGCAAAATCCCTATTATGAATTCTTCCATAAATCACCTAGGACTATTGCAGGATAAGTATTAGTCAGAGGGAAATGGGAAAAAAAAAGAGCATCTGCTTAAGTCATAGTCCATTTAGAAGACAGGAGAAGATTCCTGGCCATCTCAGCTCTGTTCGTTCTGTGCGCCTAGTTCACATCTCCGTTCGGTCAGATCCAGCGGCTTTTCTCCAGCTGGAGTTCACTTGTTCACCAACGAGGATCCGGACGCTTTCCAGTGACATGCCAGCTTTCAGCAAGACAAGAACATGCAATGCAATGGTTTTCGTCCAGCCATGACGGAAAATGGCCGGATCCCTGAACGGACACATGTACTGGAGATACGAACATAACCAGTATGAGACTTTACATAAAAAATATTTTAAGTAACATATTCCCTTTAAAAGAAATGTAATCTTTTATGCTTCTGCAAGCTCTGCTATTCCTGTACAAACAACAGACACCCTGGCAGAGCCCAGTAGATCCCATTTTAATTCAACCGGTCTGTAGGGTGCTGCTGCTGTCAGCTGTACAACAGATCCAGCAGAACATTGTGGCATGTGTTATAAAGTGAAGCCAGAATGCAGATGTGAATGGAGCCTTAGATGGATTTTCCAGGTCCCATTAGGTCCCGCAAAAGTGGCTTAATTACACAGAACACATGCGTAGGAGAAAGCTTATAATATACTTAGCGTTCTGAAATTGGCCTCCTGAGAACCTGGTCACGTGACACTCATCCTCTGAAAAGTCACCTCCCGCCAATGCCAGGTTTCCTGCCTGGGCTGTGGATAGGGCAACACTTCCATTGTGGATGGGGCCAGGACACTTCCTCTCTGTGGCCACATATACAGATGAGGTAGATTCCGGTGTATATCCATCTCACTTGTATCTCTAACTATGGTGGTTAGGGAATGTGTCTGCCTTATGAAACCTCCTTGTATTGTGATTTGCCTGAATACGATAAATGACTGCAGTCAGTGAGGCACAGGTGAAGCCCTGTGCAAACAAATGGAAGCACAATCTAATATGCTGTTTTGAATATGCTACAACATGAGATTTTTATTTTTTTCCTCCTGGCTTCAGTTACCTTGTTTGGAATGATGTGAAAATTTATAGCCAGGACAGTCAATCTGTATTCTGTTTGCCAAGACTGAATAAATAGTCCTTTGTGCTTGGATGTTATGAGTAAAGCATGTTCATCTGTATGGTCTGAACACAAGATCCACAGGGATTCATAAAAGTCAAAGCACTGGTATGTGCTGCTGAGAACTGCGGGATAAATGTATAAATTCAAGCTGGAAAGGAAATTGCACAGCAGTGTCAAGTAGCGAGCACCAACATGAGACATCACCCTTGCAAATGAGCAGTCATCGGTAATGAAATATTATTCCACTCTGTAATATTTCAACATAAAGAGGGGGGAAAAAGCTGGCTTAAGATCATTTATCAGCTAGACTCTATGTAATTGCAGTAATGCCAGATCAGGGTAACCCTAAAAGAAGGCTACAATCTATCCGGTATATAATTGTGGATAATATGTATTTACCTTGTATATGATTTGTAATCGCTCAGCTATGATGGGATAAATGTATAAATTCAAACTGGAAAATAAATATATAATAAGTATAGGATAAAGCACTAATTACCAGTGATTTTGTATAATCAGCCATAATATGGCATGAGTTCTGTCACCACAAAAAGATGGACAGATAAAGAAATTCTGCTAGGTCTATTTTAAGCTGGCAGCTCAGGGGTGTGCAATTCCTCAGGGGTGTGTCCTTTCTGCTGCAGCTGGTGGCAGTTGAAGGCTGGAACCAAGCATGTAGGTCGACCTCAGTGAGCTGGACAGAGAATGTAGAAAGAGAGTAAACAACGGGTGGCACTATACAGATACATTTCAGTGAATAACTCGGTGGCTGTAATACATTTTTTATTACATTCAATTACAAAAATATTCAGATCCGGGTGCTGGATTGAAAAATGTAGAATATATTTTGTGGGACAATCCCTATAAGTCACAATATTAAATGGTTCCGTGATGACCATTGTAAGTTGAAACTATTGTAACTTGAGACTATGACTCTATGAAAAACTACTAAGAATTGGTTCTGAAGCCACCAAAATGTCATAACAAAATAACACAAAATGAAGATTAAGGGCTCCTGCACACGAACATATTTTCTTTCCGTGTCTGTTACGTTTTTTTTGCGGACCACATATAAAAGTCATAAATAGTACACAGTGTGCCAGAAAAAATGCAATGTAGCCACATTCACCTGTCTTCCAAAGGGGCATCTCATCCTGTCATTGGAATATAGCAGTACCGGACATGAAGTTCTGTACTGTAGAGAGGCGCTACTAGCCAACCAATCAGTGCATGCCCCTTATTTATACCGGTGTTTTACCAGTGTCCATGCTGGTTGGCTGGATCTTGTCAAAACAAAGACTTTTATATGTTAAAAATATTGTAGCTATTGTAACTTGAGGGGAAACTTGTATATTACATGTGCATTTCATCTCAGACATTCATAGCATACCTACAAAATATGCCATAAATGTCTGACTGATGCAGCTCCCACCTCTTGACCCACACCTAACTCTGAATACAGGCTGTGCAAGGTGGGCAGGTTTACAGATACAGCTGAGCGTACTGTGTGTTGCTGTTTCCATACCTCCATGAGAAAAAAATTAAATCTTCGGGCCAGTTCATGTGGAGTTTTTTGGCCCTTATTTTGGAGCGTATCAGCCTCAAAATAATCTCCCCAAAATGTCTCAAAACAGAGGCCCATTTATTTCAATGGGAAGCAGCACTTCCACGTGGAAAGAAGAAACTTGTAAAAAAGAAGCAGCATGCCCCATCTTGAGGCAGTATCCTCGATGAACCTCCCATTGAAAGGAATTTGAAGCGTCAAAATAATTGCTCCGTTTGTGTCCACATGGTTTTTTGCGCAAAAACCGAGAGCTTAAGATGCAGTTTGTACTAAAAAACACAAAAAAATATGCTGAAAAAAACACGCATGGATTTGGTTCACAATTTTCTAAATCCTTTGTGTGAGCATACCCTTAAAGTAACAGCTCAGCTGTTTAACATAAACCCGTCTACATGTCACAGTGTGGATATGGCTGCTGGCCGAGCGGGTAAAGGAGGATGGGTAGGTAGTACCAAAGATAGAAATGTTTTTGTTTTTTTAATGGCTGTTACAAACCTGGGAATTAATGTATGACTAACAGAGTGACTTCCAAAATGTGAAAGACCATTGCTGCAAATAACACAGAACACTCTGTCCTGATAATAACTGTGCAGCATTTATTGGTACACCAGAAATAGATATAATAACTGTTGGCACAGGATCTGTTTTTCCAGGCTGCCACATACAGCTGACAGCTCTCAAGCTCTACTACGAATGCTTATATGTGGCTTCCCTCCATATTGTGTTTTACTTTTTATTCCAGTTTCACTACTCATCAGTACCAACTGTCAGAATGGCCCCTAAAATGCAGCCTGCCCCTGAGTATTAATAGTAATATACCTTGTTATTAGAGCTCTTTCACATTCCCGTGTTCGTTTGACATCCATGGAATATCTATCCATGTTATAACATATCTGGGAAGAATCCGTGTTTGGTCCGTGTGTCCTTTTTTTGCCCTTCATGTGTCATCCTTATTCCATTGACACTGATAGGCTGAAAATTTTTTTCCAGAGCAACGGCTACCAATTGCCAGTGAAAAACCACTGACCGAACATGAACGAATGCCATCCGTGTTGTGTCAGTGGTTTTTCACAGACCCATAGATTTCAATGGACCTGTTTGGTCCTCATCATGAACTAAAGTATTGCATTTGCTGTGGTTTTTCCACTGACCCACAGTAAGTGGAAAACCACTAATGTGTGAACAAACACATTAAAATCCATGGATACATCTGCTGTCCATGGAAAATGCAGATAGCACATGTCTGTGAAAAACGGAAATGTGAATGAGGCCTTTATCTGCACAAAAAGTCTTGTATTGTCATAAGATCTGCATGTAAATCCCTCTATGCCTGGCTTGTCTCAGTTATGTAGCTGTCTTTGAATGAGCAGTACAGTGTATTATAGAAGCGATAGAAATATTGCCTGTCAAAGTCTAATTGTGGGACTAATAAATTGTAAAAATAAATGTTAAATACAGTTTCAGAAAAAAAAGTAAAAAAATGCACCTTTTTCCATAAAAAAATTGCTTTTCATTGAAATAAAGTTGTAAAAATAAAGTCCCCCCCACGTATTTGGTATTGCCATGACCGTAATTACCCACACTATACAATTATCACATAATTTATCCCACACAGTGAACACTGTAAAACAGAAAAAAAAAAAACTATGCCAGAATTCCTTTTTTTGCTTATTCACCACAAAAAAAAGTGTTATATACATCAATATTATACCAAATATACAAGTCATCCCACAAATATCAAGCCCTTATGTAGCTCTGTAGAAATAAAAATAAAAAAGGATGAGTCTTGGGATGCAGTAATGCAAAAACATTTCCTTTTATTTAAAAAAAGGGTCTTTATTGTGCAAAAGTAGTTAAATTCTAAAATAAAATATGTAACAGTATTTCATATCGCTGTAATCGTACTGACCCAGAGAGTAAAGTTATCATGTTGCAAATTCAATTTAGTAAAATTTACAACATAAAAATACTATGGCGTATTGATGTTTATTTCCCATCAACTGAGTTAATAAAAGTTAATAAATGAGTAATGTGTACCCCAAAATTGTGTCATTAAAAGATACAACTTGGCCCACAAAAAACAAGCTCTCATACGGTTACATTGATGGAAAAATAAAAATAAATGATAGCTATATAAATGCGATGAAAAAAATTTGCTTGGTCATTAAGACCCAAAACAGGCTGGTCACTAAGAGTTAAAGCTCATATCCAGTATTTTGGTATAAGAATTTCCAATTTTCATGGCAATAGCTAGCTACATTATATATCTATATACAAAGTATATGAGATAGACAGATAGATCAATAGACAGATAAGATAGACAATATATAAAAAACAAGGGCAGCACAGCAAAAAAGAAGTAGTGTGGCTGGGTGCCAGCGGTTGTCGGGGCAATCCACCCACCTTACTTACATAAAATGATAAATTCCACGGCACATCCAAAAAAACTTGAGTTTTATTCACCAGAGATACAGCATATCTTGGGATGTGCCGTGGAATTTATCATTTTAGATAGATAGATATAAGATAGATAGATAGATAGATAGAGACAGATAGATGGTCACGAGGTTGGTCAGTTGCTGGACAGAACTGCTCAGATCCTTTTTTTCCTGTGCCTATTTATTTCCTAGATCAAAATGTACAATCCGTTCTAGTGTTTGAATAGGAAGCCAAATGATGAAGTTGCTGCTTTCTTTTAGAACATGAAGTAAATTTTTCTGCTCTGTTTTTTCTCAGCCAGCAACCCAGGGACAAGCCATCGGACTCCAAAATGACAGGTATCTTTTATCATTTTTATAAACCATAAATTGCTTCATGAAGCATAGAAACTGGTTTATAGTAGACTATAAGTCACAGTCAAATTGTGTGCACAGAGTGCCTTACTGACTGAAATGTTATTGGGCAGACCCAAAAAGGAGGTTTCGGCCAGTTCAGGGAAGTGAAGTAGTTTATGCCTTCTCAGGCTGGGATTTATTGAACTGAATGTTAATAGTGGCAACCTATTACTGTTATTTGGAATATGTATGTGTTCTAGTGGATGGACTGTATATTTTAGTGATTTCACCCTCTCTGCTTTGGCTCATTGCAGGGATTATTTCCACTACTATATCCATATACCCTAATAGAGCATATGGACAGTTTCCTTTTACTGATAGCAAGCAGACATTGTTAAAGGGAACCTGTCACCATGAATATGCAGAGAAGCCTCCAGGCGGCATGTTATAGGCAGGAGGAACTGAGCAGAATGATATATAAAGTCGTTTTATTGGAAAATATTCTGCATAACTTGTATTGTATTCATTTAAAGTGTACCTACACCATTAATCATTTTTATAAAACTGTCACAAATACATTAATTGATTTTATTGTTTTACTAGCAAAACAGGCTCCTGAAGTTTGGGCTTTTCAGAAGTGATTGTCACTGAAGCGCATACAGAGTCCGTACACGGTAGCTATATATGTTGTGTACGGATTCTGATATCTACAATATGTGTTGTAGTGAGCACAGTACTGACAGGAACACACACGGCTGCTCCTGCTTGTGACCCGGCAATGATGCCAGTTTTGGGGTTTCAGACAACCCCTGTAAAGTTCATTCAGGAAAAGATTATGCAAAGTAGTTTCATTACCCATTCAGGGGAAGAACATCATCAATATACCACCACCACCAACACAGTTGGGATAGTGTACAGATGTGTAAATGGTCGTCTCCTCCACATGGTTCATAAAGGTTTTGGCATAAGTCAGGCTAGACCCCATAGTGGTCATGCAGTGTTGCACACAGAATATATCCCTGAACACAAAGTAATTTCCATCAAGAACTATTTCCAGAAGCTGTAAAATAAAATGTGGCAACCTACAGTGTAACCAGTATTTTGCAAAGCAGTTTTCATGGCTACAAGATCATTCTGATGTGAGATGGAGTTATATAGACTAACTACATAGAAGGATGCCAACATGGTTGTTCCTGGAATCTCAAGTCATTGTAGATAGATAAAAAAAAAATCTGTAGTGTCTTTAAAGGGTTTGTCTAGTTGTTTAACATTGATGACCTATCCTCAGTATACTTCATCAATATCTGGTTGGTGTGGTCCAAGCCAGTGAGCTGCTTGAAGAGGCCACAGTACTCCAGTGAGGTCTATGGCCGATTCCTAGACCAGTGAAATCACGTTTATTGGTCATGTAGCATACAGAGCATTTGGAAAGTCTTCTAGCCCTTTGACTCTTTTCACATTTTGTTATGTTGAGGACTTGTACTAAAATTACCCCATAATGACAAAGTGAAAAAAGAATGTTTGAAATCTATGCTCACCACGCAACAAAAAATATATAATTTTGTCTGCTACTGGGCAAAAACCATTTGTCTTATACTAAATCAAGTGTGCGGATTACAAATCTGAAGTCCAAATTGTTGTAACACGTCACAAAAGTTTGCGTACTAAACAGTGTATGAAAATGTAATGGAATAACAAAATTTCAAAAAGTCTTGTTTTTCTGTTTAAAAGTCTTACTTGACCAAGGCCCAGTACTGTTAAAAGTGCTTCAGGCATCTGCTTTTGCGTTTGTGAATGGTCATATTTTCCCGTTGCACAAACCAGCAGTAGTCCCTCATCATGTTGTTATTCCAGCGGCCTTGATACCTGTTCTTCATTGTAGAAATATCTTTATGGAACCGCTCTCCATGTTCGTCACTTACATGTCCCAAATTGGGTGGGAAAAAGTCAAGATGGGAATGTAAGAAATGCACTTTCAATGACATTCAGCAGCCAAGTTGTTCATATGCTGTAAGCATGTTGTCTACTAATTTAGCATAGTTTGCAGCTCGTCTGTTCCCAAGGAAGTTCTGCACTACTAGCACAAATGCATCCCAAGCTGCAAGACGCACACGCTTTGTCAGATTCTTGCGCTGATCATAAGTAGTGTATTTTCCGCATATGTAGCAGAAATTATCTGGATCGTTAACACATTTGCATTTATCCATCTTAAGTTTCAAAACTGATAGCACTATAACAGATCACTTTATCAAAATCTGTCCAGCTAGCCTTATATGCTTACTGCTGACATAAGCCTGAGTGCGACCAAACAGGTCTGGACATGTCCATTGGAAAATCTCCAATATAATGCATTAATATTATAACTGAATCGGCTTTGCATGTATAACTTAACCCTTTAAGTCCCCAAGCATAGCGCCCACTCGCACGTGCAGCGGGCGCCATAGCTGCCAGGTTTCTGCTATTTTAAATAGCAGAGACGCGTGGCACATGTATGCGATCAGCCATAAGGCTGATCGCATACATTTTCGCTTTCAGATGCCGTGGTCAAATGTCATGACTATACCATTACAGGCCACTAGGTGGCAGCATTGTATTGGTATAGTGCAAATGAAGTGTTCAATGGTGTCTATATAGACATCTATGGACACAATAGGCAATCTAATGATTGGCAGTTATTGTCACTAGAGTTGATCGAGCATGCTCGGCCAAACACCAGTTCGGCTCTAGCATCTCGATGCTTGCACATGGCGGTATTCGGACGAATACCGCATGTGCCTGAGCGCAATGCTCAAGTCTCCTCCCCGCACGTTTGTTGGCTGCTACGCAGCCAATAAGCTTGCAGGTAAGTACTGCCCTTCACTGTAATGCCGTAGCCATGTTGGTTAGTCATAAGTCGGTAGCTGGAAGCAGTGTAGCACTGCAGTGGGGAAGCGTCAACAGGCCGTGCTTAAGCTGATCTCCTTAGGTGACAAACAGCACACCGCTGCAGATCTGTGGCAGGGGATAATAGACCAGACTGAGCTGTGGCTCTCGCCACTCAATCTAGAACCTGGCATGTTTGTGTCTGATAATGGCCGTACCTTGGTGGCGGCTTTGGAGCTCGGCAAGCTCACACACATCCCATGCCTAGCCCACGTCTTCAACTTAGTGGTTCAGTGGTTTCTCAAAATCTACCCCAATTTGCCTGAGCTACTGGTGAAGGTGCGCCGCGTTTGTGCCCATTTCCACAAGTCATCGGCAGCTTTCGCCGGTCTGTGAACGCTGCAGCAGCACTTACAATTGCCAGCTCAACTCGACGTTGCACATGTTGGCCAGGCTTTGTGAGCAGCAGAGGGCAATAGTGGAATACCAGCTGCAACATGGTCGTCGCCTTTCCAGTCAGCTTCTGCTCTTCACAAGCGAGGAGTGGGCATGGATGTCTGACCTCTGTGAGGTTTTTAAAAACTTTGAGGAATCAACACAGATGGTGAGCGGCAATAACGCTATTATCAGCGTCACCATCCCACTTCTGTGTCTACTGAAACACTCACAATGAAGGCGGACACTTTGCATGTGGAAGAGGTGGAAATGGGAGAAGACAGTACACAGGGTAATAGCCAGACTACCCTCACTTCATCTTCTCAGTGCAAATTGGATGAGGAGGAGGAGCAGGAGACGGTTGCCTCCGCTACAGAGGGTAGTACCCATAGCGGGGTTATTTCATCTGTTCAGCGTGGATGGGCCGAAGAGGATGAGGAGATTGAGAGCCAACCTCCTGATGACAACAGCAAAGTCTTGCCTGTTGGGACTCTGGTACACATGGCTGACTTTATGTTAGGCTGCTTTTCCCATGACATACGCGTTTTACGCATTTTGTACAACACTGATTACTGGTTGTTCACCCTTCCCGACCACCACTACAAAGAGAACTTCTCATCTCTCATTCCTGTGGTGGAGAGGATGAGCAAAATGGTGCAATACCAGAAGGTCCTTGTGTAAAAATTGCTACAAAAATTTCCAGCTGACAACGCTGGCGGCAGAGTACGTAGTTCCTTGGGCAACCGAGGAGGGGAGACGAGGGGAACACAAAGCAGTTCCAACAGAGGTAGGGCAACACTCTCCAAAGCCTGGGACAGTTTTTTTATGACACCCCGCCAGCACCCTCACCCTGATGCGTGGGCTAATGTCACAAGGAGGGAAAAATTTTGGAAGATGGTGAAGGAGTACGTAGAAGACCGTGTCAGCATCCTCAATGATCCCTCTGTGCCTTACGACTACTGGATGTCCAAGCTGGACACTTGGAACGAACTGGCGCTCTACGCCTTGGAGTTGCTGGCCTGCCCTGCCGCCAGCATTTTGTCAGAGCTGGTATTTAGTGCTGCTGGGGGCATAATAACTGATAAGCACATCTGCCTGTCAACTAAAATGCTGACAGGTTGACTCTTATAAAAATGAACAATGCGTGGATTGCCCCTGAACATAAAGGCACTTTAAATGTGTTTTTTATAATGTTCTGAATACACTGTATTCTCATGCACCCCTTCCACCACAAAAAAGGGCATGTTGTACAATATTCCTTTTCTCGTCCTCCTCCTTTTCCATCATATCAACATGCTTAATAGTCTGCCCTCACTCCTAATTTTGTAGAGGGACAGCTCACCTGCAGGCCCTCACCTACAATCTTTTAGAGGGCCAGCTCACCTGCAGGCGCTCGCATGTAATGTTTTAGAGGGTCAGCTCACCAGCAGGCCCTTGCATATAATGTTTTTGAGGGTCAGCTCACCAACAAGCCCTCAACCATAATGTTTTACAGGGTCAGCTCACCAGCAGGCCCTTACCTACAATCTTTTAGAGGGTAAGCTCACCAGCATTAATGTTTTTGAGTGTCAGCTCACCAGCAGGCCCTCAACCATAATGTTTTACAGGGTCAGCTCAGCAGCAGACCCTCGCCCATAATTTATTCAATGGTTAGCTAAGAAGCAGGCACTCGCCCCTAATTTTTTCAATGGTCAGCTCAGCAGCAGGCACTTGCCCATAGCTTTTTCTATGCTCAGATCAGCAACAGACACTCACCTTTAATGTTTTAGATGGTCAGCTCAGCAGCAGGCCCTCGCCTGTAATGTTTTTGAGGGTCAACATCAGGCCCTTGCTCCTGATGTTTTTGAGGGTCACCAGAAGGCCATCAATCATCATTTTTCAAGGGTGTATGATGACTTCCTTTATGTGTAATAAAGGGTGTATTAGAGTGCCGGTTCCTTGGAATTTTTGGAAGCCCTTTCACTTAGTGCATAGGCTTTATGAGTGTAGGAGTCCCACTACCTCAACAATTGTACCATAATGTGAATGAGGCCCTCCATTATGTGATATACAGGTTGTATCGGAGTGCCTCTTCCTTGTAATTTTTGGCAGAACTTGCACTTTATATACAAGTAAATATACAGGAAAGAATGTTTCCTAACAATTTTTCCTCTAAAATCGATTTTGTGCGCAGTATTGTCAGTCTGTAAAAGTGGCGTACTATTCGGACAACATCGTTTCCAGCAGCGAGCTGGGAGTCTAAGATGCATCCAGACATCCTCTGCATACTGTTCCTGAACCATTTCAGGGGTGTTTCCATCAATTTCTGACCTTTTCCTGTGAACCAGACACCCTCCCCTCTCCCGAGCAACCCGAGGTGTTCGACCCAAACACCTGAGCACTTTGGTGCTCGATCAACAATAGTTGTCACCCAAGGTGACTTAAAAAAAGGAAAAAAATTAAGTAAAAAAAGGTTTTGCAAATATAAAAATAAAATAAAAAAAATGGGCATTGCCGCGTGCAAAAATGCCCATACTATTAAAATATAACAATATTAATGGCATACGGTAAATGGTGTAACGGTAAAAAAATAAAAAAAACTGCCAATTTGCCATTTTTTTTTCACTTCAACTACCCAATAATTTTTTAATAAAAAGTGATCAAAAAGTTGCACACACTTCAAATTGGTATCAAATTGGTATCACTGAAAAGAACAGATCGTCCCGCAAAAACAGCTCACATGTACACATAACTACATAAAACTACAAAAAGGTTAAAGAGGTCTTATTATAGTTATAAAAAATAAATTATGTTTTTCTCAAAAGTTTAAATTTTTTTCAGTATTAAAACGCAAGAAAAATTATACAAGTGTGGTATCGTTGTAACCGTACTGACCTGGAGAATGAAGATAACAGGTCATTTTTACCACATAGTGTACAGTGTAAAAAAATAAAAACCTTTATCAGAATTGCATTTTTTCCCAATTCTACCCCATTTGAATTTTTTTTCCCGCTTCTTACTACATGGTATGCAACCGTAAATGGTGCCATTAAAAAGTACAACTTGTCCTGCAAAAAAATAGCCCTATAAGGCTATGTGAATGGAAAAATAAAAAAGTTAGGACTATGGAAAGGCGGAGAGTGAAAACCAAAATTCAAAAATGAAAAATCCCAGGGTCCTTAAGGGGTTCAAATCTAGAGGCAAATTCCGAGTTCATATTTAGAATCAGTGCACTCATTTTAGTATAAATCACATGTTTTTCTTTCAGTAGCAAAATTATTGTTGCGCGGTGTGAAAAGGAAAAACTAAAATTTTGCATTGACATAACTATTTAGACCCTTTACTCAGGACTTAGTTGAGGTACTTTTGACAGTGATTACAGCCTCCAGCTTCTTGGGTATGATGCCACAAGGTTCGCACATTTGGACTAGGGGATTTTCTGCCATTCTTCTCTGCAGATCCTCTCTAGTTCTGTCAGGTTGGATGGGGACCATCGGTGGGCAGCCATTTTCAGATCTTTCCATGGATGTTCGATTGGGTTCAAGTGAAGGCTTTGGCCACTCAAGAACATTCACAGAGTTGTCTCTAAGCCACTCCTGCATTGTCTAGCTATGTGGTTAGTGTTATTATTCTGTTGGAAGGTAAACCTTCGGCCCAGTATGAGGCCCAGAGCACTGTGGATCAGGTTTTAATTAAGAATATCTCTGTACTTTGCTCTATTCAGCTTTCTTTCAACTATGACAAGTCTGCCTGTCCCAGCCACTGAAAAATCCCACAGCATGATGCTGTCACCAACAAGCTTCACTGAATGGATGGTATTGGGCAGTGCCTGGTTTCCTCAGAGCATGTATCTTAACCTGTGTGGAGATGCTCTGTCCCAGATTTTGGACTAATATTTTACTTGTTATCACTGTTAAAATGCTACCATCTGGATTGTAAAACACATGTTGCACACTTGAATTGCTATTCCCCCCCCCCCCCCCCCCCCAAAAAAAGACAAAAAAATACCCTTGGACTGGGTGAAGATGCTTTGTCCCAAATATTGTTCTTAAAAGCAGCTGCTTTTGAGGTTCTGCAGCAGTTGCAGCTGTGCTATAAGGCAGTAGCTAGAAGGCACTGCCAGGCACACCCAGTTACAGCTTCTTACTTCTTGCTCCCTAGCTGAAAGCGTTCCCTGCCTTTCCCTATTCTACACAATTATTCTTCTTTCTAGCCTTTCCCTAAACTGTCACTGACACTAGAAAAGAAGCTTGATTGTGACTGTACACTGTACCTAAAATAGTTTTATTTTGTTATATTTTAAAAAGGCAGCTAATTAAATAGAATAGTAAAAGTAGGAACATGGTATTCTTGGGGTCAGTTGTTGTGGTGAAACCTTCTGTATTGCTAATCAGGATGTCTAGAGAAGTGTCTACAGTATCTTATATTTCTAAGGCAGCCTGAGGGCAGATGGTCTCTCCCATTCAGTTACGAATAGTAGATTTGATAACTACTGGTCGGGGCGCCTCTAGTCATGTGTTTCATCACAATGGGCAAATGACGGGGAGATGTTGTGATAACATGCAAGTTGTGGGAAAATATGGCACGTTAACAGTAGTCTCATTATTCTTAACCTTGACAAGCTTCTTTTTCAGTCCTACCATGACTAACAAAGCAGTAAACAGCAACAACGACACACAATGGAATTTCTACCAAAATGTCTAACACAACTAAATAACAGAGTTATCCACAGTAATGTAATGCAAATGATTCAAAATATAAAATATACACAATTATTAATATACTTTCCAGCCACACATTTTCCCCTCCTGCCCGGCTTGCCAAATATGTAAGAACTTATTATATATAAATATACAGTTGTAAGAAAAAGTATGTGAACCCATTGGAATGATATGGATTTCTGCACAAATTGGTCGTAAAATGTGATCTGATCTTCATCTAAGTCACAACAATAGACAATCACAGTCTGCTTAAACTAATAACACACAAAGAATTAAATGTTACCATGTTTTTATTGAACACACCATGTAAACATTCACAGTGCAGGTGGAAAAAGTATGTGAACCCTTGGATTTAATAACTTGTTGAACCTTCTTTGGCAGCAATAACTTCAACCAAACGTTTCATGTAGTTGCAGATCAGACGTGCACAACGGTCAGGAGTAATTCTTGACCATTCCTCTTTACAGAACTGCTTCAGTTCAGGAATATTCTTGGAATGTCTGGTGTGAATCGCTTTCTTGAGGTCATGCCACAGCATCTCAGGACTCTGACTGGGCCACTCCAGAAGGCGTATTTTCTTCTGTTTAAGCCATTCTGTTGTTGATTTACTTCTATGCTTTGGGTCGTTGTCCTGTTGCAACACCCATCTTCTGTTGAGCTTCAGCTGGTGGACAGATGGCCTTAAGTTATCCTGCAAAATGTCTTGATAAACTTGGGAATTCATTTTTTCTTCGATGATGGCAATCCGTCCAGGCCCTGACGCAGCAAAGCAGCCCCAAACCATGATGCCCCCACCACCATACTTCACAGTTGGGATGAGGTTTTGATGTTGGTGTGCTGTGCCTATTTTTCTCCACACAAAGTGTTGTGTGTTTCTTCCAAAGAACTCAACTTTGGTTTAATCTGTCCAAGGAATATTTTGCCAGTACTGCTGTGGAACATCCAAGTGCTCTTGTGCAAACTGTAAACGTGCAGCAATTTTTTTTTGGGACAGTAGTAGCTTCCCCTATGGTATCCTCCCATGAAATCCATTCTTGTCTAGTGTTTTACGTATCGTAGATTCGCTAACAGGGATGTTAGCATATGCCAGAGACTTTTGTAAGTCTTTAGCTGACACTCTAGGATTCTCCTTCACCTCATTGAGCAGTCTATACTGTGTTCTTGCAGTCATCTTTACAGGATGGCCACTCCTAGGGAGAGTAGCAGCAGTGCTGAACTTTCTCCATTTATAGACAATTTGTCTTACCATGGACTAATGAACAGCAAGGCTTTTGGAGATATTTTTATAACCCTTTCCAGCTTTATGCAAGTCAACAATTCTTAATCTTAGGTCTTCTGAGAGCTCTTTTGTGCGAGGCATCATTCACATCAGGCAATGCTTCTTGTGAAAAGCAAACCCAGACCTGGTGTGTATTTTTTATAGGGCAGGGCAGCTGTAACCAACATGTCTCATTGATTGGACTCCAGTTGGCTGACACCTCACTCCAATTAGCTCTTGGAGATGTCATTAGTCTAGGGGTTTACATACTTTTTCCACCTTCACTGTGACTGTTTACATGGTGTGTTCAATAAAAACATGGTAACATTTAATTATTTGTGTGTTGTTAGTTTAAGCAGACTGTGATTGTCTATTGTTATGACTTAGATGAAGATCAGATCACATTTCATGACCAATTTGTGCAGAAATCCATATAATTCCAAAGGGTTCACATACTTTTTCTTGCAACTATATATAATACACCATCTTACTGGGTCTGATTAGAAGGTTGGGTGCAATAAATGAGACATAATAGTGAGCGTGTAAGAAAAAGGTATATTGTATAGTGTGGAAAATTAAAATTATAGTTATTATTATTGATGAGTATATATGGAGTTATAGGTGAATAAAAATAAATATTACATAGACAGAGATTTATACACACAACAATAATTACAGTTTCAATCCTTGTCTCTCCTCTGCCCCTCCCCCATATGCCCCATGCATCAGTGTTTTATACCTTGAAAACTATCAACCCCTGTCATTGTTAACACCCCATATCGGTTATCCAGGTATCCGTTGGCTTCCCCTCATACAGAATCTTGTTCAATCAGTTATTTTAGCATTTTATGGCACTTTGCCCTTATTGACACATTTTGGGTGCCTTTTGTTCACTACCAATCAGCATATGTAAGAAATACAGCATACTCCAGAACTTTTATCTGTGAGAATCAAGACAAAAAGAGCTAGATACATACTAATGAAGTATATACACCATTCAGACATATAGTCACCTGCCTGTCTCACACAAATAAATCCCTCATAATATATACAATATAATGCATATACACTGACGAGCAGAAGGGTAAAAAGGGTAACAATATTTTGAACGTTTAACTTTCAGGCTCTATATCTCACCATCCACTGCAGCTTCAAATGTACGACTACCATCATTTTATAGACAATCATCTTGGCTATCTCATACATAAACTATTTAGCATATGATTAATTATTCAGATTCTTGTCATATAACAGCATTGTTACTGTTTAAAAATTCTAAATTTAAATTTTTATTATTTCGTTATTTTGTAAATCCAACTTTGGCTTTTAACACTACCTTCTGGGCATGATCTCGTTCAGATTCAAGCATGTCTCGACCAAAATCTGTTCCCGGGTATCTTCTACATGTTGCCAATACTTTTTGACTCACTTGTGTGCGAATACAGCTTTGTCTTCAACTCTACTCACAAGTGTTCGATTAGGTTGAGGTTTGGGGACTGTGGAGGCCAATCCAGCACCTCTACTTCATTGTCATTAAACCATTTCTTCTCCAATCTCGACGTATGCTTTGGGTTGTTGTCCTGCTGGAACACTATGTCATCCTTTTCATACCCATAGTACTCAAATGTACAAAGTAACTTGTCTTGTAGAATACCCACATATAGCTCAGCATTGAGACCACCATCGATCTTGGTCAAGTATCCAATGCCTTTGGCTGTGAAATGACCTCATATCAGGCTTCCTCCACCGAACTTGACAGTTCCTTCAATTTCTTGATCCGTTAGCCCCTTTTCCCTTGGTTCTGCCACATCCATTTGCACCCATCAGAGCCCAGTCTATTGATTTCCTTCTCATTGCTCCAAATCACCCGTTTCAAATTTTCTACTGTCCACTGTTCGTACTTTTTTTGCAAACTCGAGCCGATGCTTCTTATGACGATATTGAAATTCGTAGATATAGAGGCTTCTTCACCTTTGTAATGTGCATCGCACGGTGCTTGCATGGATGTCTGTTATCTCACTATTACGAAGCATATGAGCCACCTGCACTGCCATGCTTGTCATGCCAGAACTGATAGACATTGTGATGAGCTGACTTGTTGACTCCAATATTTTGCCTGGACATCCACCTCTTGGCTTTGGAATGGATGGACAGACTTCATTTCCTATTCTTACAACTGTCATGGCACTCACATGATGCAGTTTGCCAATTTTCTTGGCCAAGATACCGCTATGGATAGGCTAGATGATTCTGTTTTTCTTTTCTTAGGAAATCTTCTTCATGGTGGCTCCTGGATTCAAACCAGTGACCTTTCACTTGGACATAAACTTAATAACACACTGAGCTATTAGGGAATGTTAGAACAGGTTGTAATTTGTTGTATACAAGAAGAAAAAGATTGTTCCACCAGCAGGAGCAAAACAGTAACAATGCAGTTACATGACAAGAATCTGCATAACTAATCATAAGCTAAATAGTTGCAAGTCCAATTTATGTATGAGATAGCCAAGATAATTGTCTATAAAATGATGGTAGTCTCACGTTCAAAGCTGTAGTGGATGGTGAGATATGGAGCCTGAAAGTCACAAGTTCAAAACATTGTTACCCTTTTGCTCGTAAGTGTTTCTAAAACCTGTATACCTTTATCGACCCCAATCTCCCTGCTGTAGGAAGCTAACTTCCATATCACATATGCTCGATCACAAGTAGCTACAGTATGTGATATTGGTGTCTGTAACAGCTAACTAAAATCTTTCTTATTGGCACTGAAACTTCATCAGGAGAGGTAGTAGCAGGATACCGAAGTTAGCTTTCTACAGCAAGGAAATTGTGGTTGATCCTGCTGATCCTACTTTAGCATTAACCCCTCAAGTACAAGAGTACTTTAGCCCAGACTTCCCATTGCATATGGGCTTCAGTGTTCCTGCTGTAGCGGTACTTTGGTTGTTCACTCCAGCAGGGAGCATAGGGCTAAGGCAGGACTTTATTCACAGCTGTCTCATTTTCTGTTGGGTTCTAAGAGTATCTTGGTGTTAACCCTCTGCTCGACAGTACAGTTCCATCATTGTTCAGGGGCCGATATGCCCTGCTGGAACAAAGTGCCACAGTGTTGTTTAATGGATCGATGATTATTATATGAGCCAGATCCTAAGTAAATCTGACCTATGGATACACTGTGATTGGTTCATCCTGGACCCATTGCACTTTCCACTGTACGGGATGTCTAAGGAGTAATCTGGGTCCACCAGAAGGACATCCCCCAAGCATCTTTCCATACAGGGTTTCCTTTTTCACAGGGTTGCCCAATTTTTCCCAAAACTGGGATATCTTCTCCCTACTTTTACTATTAAATTTAATTAGCTGCCGTTTTTATTTATAAGATTATAGGTTATGTTTAAGACTGCACATCTCTATATCACCATGCACCAAAAAGATACCATCAGACAATTACAGGTCTAGAACTCATGTCTAGGCTACTATTTTTTTTTCATGAGTTTTACAGGGGAATAGCTCAGGTTTCAGGAACACATTGGGCATCTGATACCTGAAAAAAGACAAAGGTTTGATAATATATGTGTGATAATATGTTCCTGGTACATGTTATAGAATATAATAGGTATAACACACTAGTGTCACGGACGGTGTACAGGAAACAAGACAATGCAACATGCATATATGACTCACTGGATCCAAAGCTAAGGAACCAAAAGGGAGACCCCTGCACAAAACCTGGCACTTTCCCTGGCTGCTCAGCCTATGCAAAGATCCCAAAGGTGGAAGGTTGCATATCCACGTACCTCGACTATATAACCCCTGAACACCATACAATAGTGAGGGGACACGACCACCGGCTCCCTACACCAGACACGGAGGGAGTCAGGGTCACCTGTGATCCAGTATACAGAAAATAACAGATAAATGTACAGCACTTAACTTTGTAGCAGACTGGGAAACAGGATCAGCATGCACACACACTCCAGGAAGTAGTATAAGCCGCCCAGTAATGCATTATGGGGCGGAATTTAACCACCTCCGGACCGCCTAACGCAGATGTGCGGTCCGGAGGTGGCAGCCCTGCGCAGAGTCACGCATATACGCGTCATCTCGCGAGGGCCGAGATTTCCTGTGAACGCGCGCACACAGGCGCGCGCGCTCACAGGAACGGAAGGTAAGCGAGTGGATCTCCAGCCTGCCAGCGGCGATCGCTCGCTGGCAGGCTGGAGATCCGAATTTTTTAACCCCTAACAGGTATATTAGACGCTGTTTTCATAACAGCGTCTAATATACCTCCTACCTGGTCCTCTGGTGGTCCCTTTTGTTAGGATCGACCACCAGAGGACTCAGGTAGGTCAGTACAGTCGCACCAAACACCACACTACACTACACCCCCCCCCGTCACTTATTAACCCCTTATAAACCCCTGATCACCCATGATCACCCCATATAAACTCCCTGATCACCCCCCTGTCATTGATCACCGCCCTGTCATTGATCACCCCCCCCTGTCAGGCTCCGTTCAGACGTCCGTATGATTTTTACGGATCCACGGATACATGGATCGGATCCGCAAAAAGCATACGGACGTCTGAATGGAGCCTTACAGGGGGGTGATCAATGACAGGCGGGTGATCACCCATATACACTCCCTGATCACCCCCTGTCATTGATCACCCCCCTGTCATTGATCACTCCCCTGTAAGGCTCCATTCAGACGTCCGCATGATTTTTACGGATCCATGGATACATGGATCGGATCCGCAAAACACATGCGGACGTCTGAATGGAGCCTTACAGGGGGTGATCAATGACAGGCGGGTGATCACCCATATACACTCCCTGATCACCCCCCTGTCATTGATAACCCCCCTGTAAGGCTCCATTCAGACGTTCGCATGCGTTTTGTGGATCCGATCCATGTATCCATGGATCCGTAAAAAATCATGCGGATGTCTGAATGGAGCCTTACAGGGGGGGTGATCAACGACAGGGGGGTGATCACCCTGATTACCCTGATCACCCCCTGTCATTGATAACCCCCCTGTAAGGCTCCATTCAGACGTCCACATGCGTTTTGTGGATCCGATCCATGTATCCATGGATCCGTAAAAAATCATGCGGATGTCTGAATAGAGCCTTACAGGGGGGGTGATCAGTGACAGGGGGGTGATCACCCTGATTACCCTGATCACCCCCTGTCATTGATAACCCCCCTGTAAGGCTCCATTCAGACGTCCGCATGCGTTTTGTGGATCCGATCCATATATCCATGGATCCGTAAAAAATCATGCGGATGTCTGAATGGAGCCTTACAGGGGGGGTGATCAGTGACAGGGGGGTGATCACCCTGATTACCCTGATCACCCCCTGTCATTGATAACCCCCCTGTAAGGCTCCATTCAGACGTCCACATGCGTTTTGTGGATCCGATCCATGTATCCATGGATCCGTAAAAAATCATGCGGATGTCTGAATGGAGCCTTACAGGGGGGGTGATCAGTGACAGGGGGGTGATCACCCTGATTACCCTGATCACCCCCTGTCATTCATAACCCCCCTGTAAGGCTCCATTCAGACGTCCGCATGCGTTTTGTGGATCCGATCCATGTATCCATGGATCCGTAAAAAATCATGCGGATGTCTGAATGGAGCCTTACAGGGGGGTGATCAGTGACAGGGGGGTGATCACCCTGATTACCCTGATCACCCCCTGTCATTGATAACCCCCCTGTAAGGCTCCATTCAGACGTCCACATGCGTTTTGTGGATCCGATCCATGTATCCATGGATCCGTAAAAAATCATGCGGATGTCTGAATGGAGCCTTACAGGGGGGGGTGATCAATGACAGGGGGGTGATCAGGGAGTCTATATGGGTGATCACCCCCCTGTCATTGATCACCCCCCCCCCCCCCCCCCCCCTGGTAAGGCTCCATTCAGACATTTTTTTTGGCACAAGTTAGCGGAAATTTTTTGTTTGTTTTTGTTTTTGTTTTTTCTTACAAAGTCTCATATTCTACTAACTTGTGTCAAAAAATAAAATCTCACATGGACGCACCATACCCCTCACGGAATCCAAATGCGTAAACATTTTTAGACATTTATATTCCAGACTTCTTCTCACGCTTTAGGGCCCCTAAAAAGCCAGGGCAGTATAAATACCCCACATGTGACCCCATTTCGGAAAGAAGACACCCCAAGGTATTCCGTGAGGGGCATATTGAGTCCATGAAAGATTGAAATTTTTGTCCTAAGTTAGCGGAAAGTGAGACTTTGTGAGAAAAAAACAAAAAAAATCAATATCCGCTAACTTATGCAAAAAAAAAATAATTTCTAGGAACTCGCCAGGCCCCTCATTGAATACCTTGGGGTGTCTTCTTTCCAAAGTGGGGTCACATGTGGGGTATTTATACTGCCCTGGCTTTTTAGGGGCCCGAAAGTGTGAGAAGAAGTCTGGGATCCAAATGTCTAAAAATGCCCTCCTAAAAGGAATTTGGGCACCTTTGCGCATCTAGGCTGCAAAAAAGTGTCACACATGTGGTATCGCTGTACTCAGGAGAAGTTGGGGAATGTGTTTTGGGGTGTCATTTTACATATACCCATGCTGGGTGAGAAAAATATCTTGGTCAAATGCCAACTTTGTATAAAAAAATGGGAAAAGTTGTCTTTTGCCAAGATATTGCTCTCACCCAGCATGGGTATATGTAAAATGACCCCCCAAAACACATTGCCCAACTTCTCCTGAGTACGGCGATACCACATGTGTGACACTTTTTTGCAGCCAAGGTGGGCAAAGGGGCACATATTCCAAAGTGCACCTTTCGGATTTCGCAGGCCATTTTTTACACATTTTGATTGCAAGGTACTTCTTACACATTTGGGCCCCTAAATTGCCAGGGCAGTATAACTACGCCACAAGTGACCCCATTTTGGAAAGAAGACACCCCAAGGTATTCCGTGAGGGGCACGGCGAGTTCCTAGAATTTTTTATTTTTTGTCACAAGTTAGCGGAAAATGATGATTTTTCTTTTTTTTTCTTTTTTCCTTACAAAGTCTCATATTCCACTAACTTGCGACAAAAAATAAAAAATTCTAGGAACTCGCCATGCCCCTCACGGAATACCTTAGGGTGTCTTCTTTCCAAAATGGGGTCACTTGTGGCGTAGTTATACTGCCCTGGCAATTTAGGGGCCCAAATGTGTGAGAAGAACTTTGCAATCAAAATGTGTAAAAAATGACCGGTGAAATCCGAAAGGTGCAGTTTGGAATATGTGCCCCTTTGCCCACCTTGGCAGCAAAAAAGTGTGACACATCTGGTATCGCCGTACTCAGGAGAAGTTGGGCAATGTGTTTTGGGGTGTCATTTTACATATACCCATGCTGGGTGAGAAAAATATCTTGGTCAAATGCCAACTTTGTATAAAAAAATGGGAAAAGTTGTCTTTTGCCAAGATATTTCTCTCACCCAGCATGGGTATATGTAAAATGACACCCCAAAACACATTCCCCAACTTCTCCTGAGTACGGCGATACCAGATGTGTGACACTTTTTTGATGCCAAGGTGGGCAAAGGGGCACATATTCCAAAGTGCACCTTTTGGATTTCACCGGTCATTTTTTACACATTTTGATTGCAAAGTTCTTCTCACACATTTGGGCCCCTAAATTGCCAGGGCAGTATAACTACCCCACAAGTGACCCCATTTTGGAAAGAAGACACCCCAAGGTATTCTGTGAGGGGCATGGTGAGTTCCTAGAATTTTTTATTTTTTGTCGCAAGTTAGTGGAATATGAGACTTTGTAAGAAAAAATAAAAAAATAAAATCATCATCATTTTCCGCTAACTTGTGACAAAAAATAAAAAGTTCTATGAACTCACTATGCCCATCAGCGAATACCTTAGGGTGTCTACTTTCCGAAATGGGGTCATTTGTGGGGGTTTTCTACTGTGTGGGCATTGTAGAACCTCAGGAATCATGACAGGTGCTCAGAAAATCAGAGCTGTTTCAAAAAGCGGAAATTCACATTTTTGTACCATAGTTTGTAAACGCTATAACTTTTACCCAAACCATTTTTTTTTGCCCAAACATTTTTTTTTTATCAAAGACATGTAGAACAATAAATTTGGCGAAAAATTTATATATGGATGTCGTTTTTTTTGCAAAATTTTACAGCTGAAAGTGAAAAATGTCATTTTTTTGCAAAAAAATCGTTACATTTTGATTAATAACAAAAAAAGTAAAAATGTCAGCAGCAATAAAATACCACCAAATGAAAGCTCCATTAGTGAGAAGAAAAGGAGGTAAAATTCATTTCGGTGGTAAGTTGCATGACCGAGCGATAAACGGTGAAAGGAGTGTAGTGCCGAAGTGTAAAAAGTGCTCTGGTCATGAAGGGGGTTTCACCTAGCGGGGCTGAAGTGGTTAAAGGGATGCAATCAGTCCAACTACATGACAGCTGAGAGAGGCTAACGAGATGAGGAACTGAACACCACAACAAGGAAAACTCAAGGAGGAGGTTCTGAAAGGCTTCTGTCAGAGCTTCTCAGCTGTCTGATTGTGACAGTACCCCTCCCTCTACGAGTGGACTCCGGACACTCAGAGCCCACCTTCTCAGGATGGGACCTATGGAAAGCCCTGATGAGACGAGAGGCCTTAATGTCCGTCACTGGGACCCACATCCTCTCCTCAGGACCATAACCCTCCCAATGAACAAGGTACTGGAGAGAACCGCGGACAAGAT
The DNA here is from genome assembly GCF_014858855.1 of Bufo gargarizans. NCBI lineage: Eukaryota > Metazoa > Chordata > Amphibia > Anura > Bufonidae > Bufo > Bufo gargarizans. The sequence goes on along the minus strand of NC_058082.1, from coordinate 206,394,012 downwards.
GAGAATCCACAATCCTAGAGACCTGAAATTCAAGATTCCCATCAACCATAATCGGAGGAGGAGGCAAAGGCGAGGGTACAATTGGTTGAACATAAGGTTTCAATAAGGACTTATGAAAAACATTATGGATCTTCCAAGTCTGAGGAAGATCAAGACGGTAGGCAACAGGATTGATGACAGACAAGATTTTGTAAGGCCCAATAAACCTAGGACCCAACTTCCAGGAGGGAACCTTCAATTTGATATTCTTGGTAGACAACCACACCAGATCACCAACATTCAGGTCCGGACCAAGCACACATCTCTTATCTGCCACACGCTTATATCTCTCACTCATGCTCTTTAGATTATCCTGAATCTTTTGCCAAATAGATGACAAAGACGAGGAGAATCTGTCCTCATCAGGTAAACCAGAAGACCCCTCTCCCGAGAAAGTCCCAAACTGCGGATGAAACCCATATGCACCAAAAAATGGTGACTTATCAGAGGACTCCTGACGACGGTTATTTAAAGCAAACTCAGCAAGGGACAAAAAAGAACACCAATCCTCCTGATTCTCCGCCACAAAACAGCGCAGATATGTCTCCAGATTCTGATTGACGCGCTCCGTCTGGCCATTCGACTGCGGGTGGAAAGCAGAAGAGAATGTCAACCGAACCCCCAAGCGAGAACAGAAAGCCTTCCAGAATCTGGAAACAAACTGCGTGCCCCTATCAGAGACTATGTCTGAAGGAATACCGTGCAATTTGACAATGTGATCAATAAATGCCTGCGCCAGCGTCTTAGCATTGGGCAAACCAGGAAAAGGGATGAAATGCACCATTTTGCTAAAACGGTCCACCACCACCAGAATCACAGTCTTCCCCGAGGAACGAGGCAGGTCTGTTTTGAAGTCCATGGACAGATGTGTCCAAGGACGGGAAGGAATGGGTAAGGGAAGGAGAGGACCTGATGGCCGTGAATGAGGGACTTTGGCACGAGCGCAAGTCTCGCAGGCTGCCACAAAACCCTCAACCGACTTACGAAGCGCAGGCCACCAGAATCTCCGAGCGATGAGATCCAGTGTGGCTCTTGCCCCCGGGTGCCCAGCAAGGACCGTATCGTGGTGTTCCTTAAAAATCTTGTGTCTTAAAGCGAGAGGCACAAACAACCTCCCAGGAGGACAAAGATCAGGAGCCTCTGACTGGGCTGCCTGCACCTCTGCCTCCAATTCAGAATAAAGAGCAAAGACCACCACACCTTCGGCCAAAATGGGCCGCGGGTCTTCAAAATTCCCGCCTCCCGGAAAACAATGTGACAGGGCATCTGCCTTCACATTCTTAACCCCAGGGCGGAACGTGATAACAAAAAATTAAATTAAATCTTGAAAAGAACAAAGACCATCTGGCCTGTCTCGGGTTCAGACGCTTGGCTGACTCCAAGTAGGCCAGATTTTTATGGTCAGTAAACACGGTAATAGGGTGTCTGGCTCCCTCTAGCCAATGGCGCCACTCCTCAAAAGCCAACTTGATGGCCAACAATTCCCTATCTCCCACATCGTAATTTCTCTCTGCGGAGGAGAGTTTTTTCGAGAAAAAGGCACACGGTCGCCATTTGGCAGGAGAGGAACCCTGAGACAAGACCACACCCACACCCACCTCAGAAGCATCAACCTCAACTATGAAGGGTAAAGAAATATCAGGTTGCACCAAGATGGGAGCGGAAGCAAAACTCTCCTTGATATTAGAAAAAGCCTTACGCGCCTCTACCGACCAAGAAGAAAAATCTACCCCCTTTCTGGTCATATCAGTGAGTGGTTTAACAATAGAGGAATAATTCAAAATAAACTTCCTGTAATAATTGGCAAAGCCCAAAAAACGCATCAGCACCTTCTGATTCTCAGGAAGCTCCCACTCAAGCACAGCGCGGACCTTCTCGGGGTCCATGCGAAAACCAGAAGCGGAGAGAAGAAACCCCAGAAATTGAATTTCTGGAACCGCAAACACACATTTTTCCAGTTTCGCATATAATTTATTCTCCCGCAGGATGAGCAAGACCTGACGTAAATGTTCCTTATGAGTTTTGAAATCAGGAGAAAAAATCAAAATGTCATCCAAATACACTAATACAAATTTTCCCATCAAATGATAAAAAATGCTGTTCACGAAATGCTGAAAAACGGCTGGGGCATTCATCAAACCAAAAGGCATAACCAAATTTTCAAAATGGCCCTCAGGGGTATTGAAGGCCGTCTTCCATTTGTCTCCTTCTCTGACCCTGACCAGGTTGTATGCCCCTCTTAGATCTAATTTGGAAAAGACTTTAGCCCCAACAACCTGGTTAAACAGGTCCGGGATCAGAGGAAGCGGATAAGGGTCACGAATAGTGATACTATTCAGCTTCCTGAAATCCAGACAAGGTCTTAAAGAACCATCTTTTTTCGTAACAAAGAAAAAACCAGCGGCAACAGGTTACTTTGAGGGTCGTATGTGTCCTTTTCTCAGACTCTCAGAGATATAAGCACGCATAGCGATCCTTTCAGGTTGAGAAAGATTGTATAAACGAGATTTAGGCAGCTTGGCGCCTGGGATGAGATTAATAGGGCAATCGTACTCCCTGTGCGGGGGCAAATCCTGAACTCCACTCTCAGAGAAGACATCCGAAAATTCAGAGAGAAAAGATGGTACAGTCTTAGTAGAAACCTCAGAAACAGGTGTCGTGAGGCAATTCTCTCAGCAAAAGTCACTCCAACCATTTATTTGCCTCGCTTGCCAATCAATGGTGGGGTTATGTTTAGTGAGCCAGGGTAGCCCCAACACTAGAGGAGTAGGCAAACCGCTAAGGACGAAACATGACACATCCTCAACATGAGCATCACTCACAATTAAACGGATATTGTGAACTATGCCCTTTAATGATTTCTGAGAAAGTGGAGCGGAATCAATAGCAAAAACAGGAATATCCTTTCCCAAAGTGCACACCTGGAAACCATGAGTTATTGCAAATTGATTATCAATGAGATTGACCGCTGCTCCACTATCCACCAAAATCTCACAAAAAATGCTTTTGCTCTCTAGCGCCACCCTAGCAGGCAGGACAAAACGGGAACTACAAGCAAACGGAAAACCTTCAATTTCCGCCTCAACCCTGCCAATAGTAACAGACAGAACATTTTTAAAAGATTTTTTCCTCTTTGTTTCTTTATTACTCCCAGAGAACTGCCTGAATCTCCTAGAGGGACAAACATTTGCCAAATGATTTATACCTCTACAACAAAAACAAACCCTCCCATGCGGGCTGAATCTTCTATTGTCAGAAGCAATCAACCCCAGCTGCATGGGCTCCTGCTCAGAAGGGGCTGAGAGCGACTGAGACCCCTGCGCACAGAATGGGACCGCTGCACTGTCCTGGGACTGAGTATGACAGGAAGGAGAGATCTCTCCTCTCTCTCTAAGACGCCTGTCAATACGAACGGCCTGAGACATAGCAGAGTCCAAGGAAATAGGCCTTTCAGGAAAGGCAAATGCATCTTTCAATCCCTCTGAAACACCATGGCAAAATTGACTTCGGAGTGCAGCATCATTCCAACCAGTATCAGCTGCCCATCTCCGAAATTCTGAGCAGTATATCTCTGCGGATTGTTTACCCTGGCATAATAGACGTAGTCTAGACTCAGCCAGAGCAATACGATCCGGATCATCATATATCTGACCCAGGGCTAAAAAGAATTCATCCACTGCCCCCTCCGGCAGCGAAAAGGCCCAGGACTGAGCGTTACCCCTGAGCAGCGATATAATGATCCCCACCCTCCGTTCCTCATCACCAGAGGAATGGGGAAGAAGGCGAAAATGGAGTTTGCAAGCCTCTCTAAAATGCACAAAATTCTCACTACCCCCGGAAAACGTATCCGGGAGCGAGATCTTAGGCTCAGAACAAACTCCATGAACGCCAGCTGAACCGGTCACTTGAAGCTGAGAAAAAGTCCTGCGGAGATCAGCTACCTCCAATGAAAGACCCTGAAGGCGTTCAGCCAAAAGGGAAACCGGATCCATGCTTGAGACGGTTTTGGCGGCTTATAATGTCACGGATGGTGTACAGGAAACAAGACAATGCAACATGCATATATGACTCACTGGATCCAAAGCTAAGGAACCAAAAGGGAGACCCCTGCACAAAACCTGGCACTTTCCCTGGCTGCTCAGCCTATGCAAAGATCACAAAGGTGGAAGGTTGCATATCCACGTACCTCGACTATATAACCCCTGAACACCCTACAATAGTGAGGGGACACGACCACCGGCTCCCTACACCAGACACGGAGGTAGTCAGGGTCACCTGGGATCCAGCAAACAGAAAATAACAGATAAATGTACAGCACTTAACTTTGTAGCAGACTGGGAAACAGGATCAGCATGCACACACACTCCAGGAAGTAGTATAAGCCGCCCAGTAATGCATTATGGGCGGAATTTAAAGGGATGCAATCAGTCCAACTACATGACAGCTGAGTGAGGCTAACGAGATGAGGAACTGAACACCACAACAAGGAAAACTCAAGGAGGAGGTTCTGAAAGGCTTCTGTCAGAGCTTCTCAGCTGTCTGGTTGTGACAACTAGGACCATAACACCATAAGCAAAGAAATAACATTAAACAGAAAGCAAACCCATCTTCCCAATCAAAACCCTAATTTATGGTCAAAAAGTCCATAAGCAAAAGTAAGGATCAAAAAGCCTGGTCATAACTCTCCCTGAGATATGGCTGTTATACTAGAAACTGTCTATAGAAGGTACACATATTATGAACAAATAGTGTATATACAAGATATACATTTTATGCACTAATATTGTACATCAACATGCAGCAAGAGGATACCATCATACAAATACAGCTCTAGAACTCATATCTAGCCTGCTTGTTATCAGTAATTAATATAAATATTAATTACCTGTCTCATGACTCTTTTCTTGAGGTTTACAGAGGAATAGTTCACACTGGACATCAGACACCAGCAAAATGACAAAGGTGTGATAACACATGTGTAATGATATTGTAACGGATCTCCTGGCGCCTCGACTGGGTACCTCCGTTGATGGATGCTTGTAGTGCTTCCCGAGGGGTCCAAGCACTCCACTTGACACCGCAAGCACTGCCGACCCCACGAACCGCCGCAGCTTAGTTGGGATCTCACCGTCTTCTACCCACCCTGGACCTACGACAAAGTTTCCAGGTTCCAGTGGGTGACCCTCTCTTCCTTCAGAGAGCAATGCAGGAACAAGCTCTTACAAGAGCTAGGGATTATACTCTGGAGAGTACAATGATTATAGCAATCCCCAGAGTGTAGTTCTCCAATCCCCCAAACATGAGCCCAGACTTCATGAAAGTTAGAACAGGACACTTTAATGAGGCTACATGCCAGCCTTTAATGCAGGTCTTCCAGCAAGGGACACTCCCCATGGGGACCTTGTGGAAGACTGAGACAGTTTTTACAAAAACCAATCACATGCAGTTACAGGCAGAAAACACACACATGTGATACAATTAATCAACACAATGGGATAACGTAATCACTCACAGGCAAACAATACCCACCTGTGATACAATTAACCAACACAATGGGATAACTTAATCACTCACAGGCAGAAACTACCTATTTTTCCCTTAGTAGAATAATGAGCCGGGGGAGCTAGCCCTCAGGCCTCTCCAGCAGCCCCAGTGACGGTTCAATCCATCACAAATATGTTTCTGGCACATGCTATAGAGACTAATATGTATAACACACTTTGGCCATAGCAACTTAAGAAAAAAAAATCTAAAGGAAGTGAACCCCCTCGTCCCCAAATCAAAAAGACCATAAGCAAAGTAAGGTGCAAAAAGGCTGATCATAACTCTCCCTGGCATATGACTGTTATAGTAGAAACTGTCTATAGAAGATATACAGTACATATGTAATATGCGCTGATATACATCATGGTATATGTATATTATCATGCATCAGGAAGATGCTGTCACACAAATACAGGTCTATGACTTATTTCTAGTCTGCTTGTTTTCTCATGATTCTTTTCTTGAGGTTTACAGGGGAATAGGTCACGTTGGAGGAACACACTGGGCATAACTTGCGTTTTTCTTTTCCGGCATAGAGTTCCGTCCTAGGGGCTCTATACCGGAAAAGAACTGATCAGTTTTATCCCCGTGCATTCTGAATGGAGAGCTGTTTTCAGTTCAGTCTTTTTGACTGATCAGGCAAAATATAAAACTGCAGCATGCTATGGTTTTATCTCCTGCCCAAAAAGACTTGCCTGAATGCTGGATCCGGCATTTTTTCCCATAGGAATGTATTAGTGCCGGATCCGGCATTCAAAATACCGGAATGCCAGATCCGTCCTTCCGGTCTGTGCATGCGCAGTCCGAAAAAAAAAAAGGTGAAAAAAATAAATGCCGGATCCGTTTTGCCAGATGACATCGGATAGACGGATCCGGCATTTCAATGCATTTTTCTGACTAATCAGGCCTTTTTCTGACTGATCGGGGTCCTGATCAGTCTTACAAATGCCTTCAGTTGGCATACGTTTTGCCGGACGGCGACGGAACTGCTTGCCGGATCACTCTGCCGCAAGTGTGAAAGTAGCCTAACGTGTCTAATGCTATGTTCCTGGTACAGGCTCCTCCAGAGCTAATTTTCAAGTGTCATAGCAAAGGGGCTAAATACTTATGTCCATGCGAAATTTTAGTTTTCCCCTTTTTTAATCAATTTGCAAACTTTTCTAAAAATCACTTTTCACTTTCTCATTATGTTGGTCTAAAGTACAGGTTGATGGGAGAAAACTTGATTTTTTTTATTTTAGCACAAGGCTGCAACCTAAAATATAAAAAAAAGTGAAAGAAGACTTTCTAAACACACTGTATTTGCAGCTTAATCCAATTCAAGAGAAACAGGCTTTGGCTGCAATACCAAGCACAGTCACTATATAATGTATGGTGCTGTGCTTGGTAAGCTGTGAGGAAACTGCAGCACTCATTCGAACACTGTGGTCTCTTCAGACAGCTGGGTGCCGAGTCTCATACCTCGCTTATCAGATATTGATCACCTATCCTAAGGATAGATCATCAGTATTGAAAGCCCCTTTAATGTAATAGATTGAGATGGAGACAAATCCCATCAAGAGTTTTCCAAGAAAGTGGCAACTGGAGAGAAATATAGAGTCACTACATGATGCAATCGGTTGGCCAGATGGTTGATTCAATCTCTGGATCTTTGGCACACAGTATATAAATATTGTATTGGGTTGTTTGAAGATAAGGTACTTCAAAAGATCCAAATCCACAATGTATTTATGATATGCCTCACTTAAAGGCAATTTTTTATTGTTGAATTGTACTAATTTTTAGCTGAAAATCATTTTCTAAATCAGTCTTTATTACAAATGTGGAACCCTTTTTTCTGTACTGGGCTGAGATGCTCGAATAGAGGAATCTGAATTTTCTCTCAGCTCCGTCAGCCAGCTAATATGAGGGCTCCTTATCTCTGCTCTCTGACATTATAAACACTCATTATAGCTCAGTTCTTATCTTACCATTAAGAATGCAACTTAAATAAGTGTTTATGACCTGAGTAAATTAGAGATAAGGATTATTAGATGAACGGCACAAAGTGAAAGTAAAAAGTACTATTCACACAGCTTGAGAAACGATTAACTCTTTGTGACAGAACGGCTCAATATTTTTAATTAAGACCAATTAAAAAAAATTTTTTAGCCTAAAATGAGTAAAAAATCACTAAAGAAATATCATCCGAATGGTGCATATAGACTCTAATGTATTCTTTAGGCGGTCTTAAATTTGCAATCAGAGGGCATGGGCTCGTAAATCACTGATGTAAAGGAAAACTGGATTAGGATATTTTATTTCTTCTTTAGTCTTACTAGGATTGTTACAGTCCATTCCCTGTCAAACCATATATCTGTTTTGTGACAAGTGCAATATATGTGGTAATTACAGGATGGTTTAAATTGCCATTTCTTTTGTAAACCCTAGTGATTGCATTGTAACTGCACACAGTTGGTGACTGTCAAATCATCTCTAACTGGTTATTAAGAAAAATGCATTTTCAGTCTTAGATATCTAAAACATGTTGGGGCTCTATTTCCAAATCAAACCACTCAACTTTAGTAACTTGGCAATATGATAACCCTTATTCAATGTGTTCAACAATATAAGGCAATACTTATAACAAGATTATGGGTCATATCCTATGCTGGCATGGATATCTTGTTCATAGTGGCCCCATTGCAAGGTTGCCCCATTGCCTTCGGTGTTTTCTTGTATTTACAGTCGTCTGATAATTTGTAAATCGTAGGGACTGTTCATATCAGATTTTTGCCCAATGTTTAATATATATTTATATATATATATATATATATATAGTTATTAGAAAAAAAAAATGCAAAAGCATAGCACACCTCCTGGCAAAATAGTCAAACGTCAATTGTGCTGGCCAAATGCCTGGGTCAGACTCAGAGCATCTCCAAACTTTCAGCTACTGTGGGTGTTCCTCATAGAGGGATGAAAGAAGGACAACCTGCGCTGCATATGCACAGAAATGTAATTGAGAATACAAAACCAGGCAAGATTTTGGTGCAACTTCCTAGCTCTGTCAATTAACAGTCAGAGGGAGGGCTGGCCAGAGAAAGGAACGGAGCTTGTGTGCAACAAGAATAAAGACACAGCCCTCGTTACACTTTTGTCCTGATTTGCATATTTAAAAAAAAATGGATCATGAATGCAAGGAACCAGGTGAACAATACCTAATGGGGATTATGCTTTGTTTCTTAGGGAGGTCCCTGGTACAGACTCCCTTGAAGTTTAAACCCCAGCCTGCTGTACCTGTGGGAGAAGAACATACTCACCTGCTTCCCAATGCTCCACTCCTGCTCCATGGCTCCCTTTACTGGTCTTCTGGTCTCCAACTGTAAAATTCCAGATGAACAGGGTCAGGTGCACCACTGCATACAATGATTGTTCTCAACAGTGATGCATCCGCAAGCAGCACATCACTGCTGGTTTACCTGCCCTTGGCGACATGTCAACATTGAAGCCAGTCATTAGCTGCAGCATCTTGTCATCCAGAAGTTTACAGACAGGAACCAGAGGACCAGTGAAGGGAATGGGACATAGTGTTGGGGAGGAGGTGAGTATGCAATTGTTTGGTTAGAATACTAGTGCATGGGGGCTGTTTGGTTTTCAAATACCCCACTATAATTTTTGAAGATGGTCCTCTTCCAAATGTAATATCTGTGTCTATTGGTCAGTGTGGAGAGTGGCTACAAAGTGTCTCTGTGTCTTTAAATCAGATAAATTATTTTTATTGTGAAGGAGTTGAGTGGTTAAAGCAGCTTAGCACATTGATTTGCCTATTTACGTATCACTTAGTCTTTTGCATAGCAGTCTTTTACCAACAGTTTTATTTTACAGAATATTATATTTATGGCAAATACAACATTGTTTTTTTTAATCTCCAACTATAGCAAGATATACGTACAAACTGCTAAATCTAGAAAATGTAGAATAATTCCAAGTTGCGATCTTAATGAATATAAAGTATAGCCTTAGCATTAACTTGTATACCTGTACAATAATATCACATAAAAAGTTGTAATTCCAAGATTTTTATATATCCAATTACTTTGAGTAAGCCATGCATAGCGAAACTATTGACATACTGAGCAATTTTGCTGATAGTAAACTGCTCAAGCCTATGTCAGCAGAACCCTGGTGTAACAGAGTTCCTACAATTCATCATGTACTATAATGATCCAAATTGCACAGAAAGTGCACACAGCATTTATTTGTGTGGCCAATGAATGCTACATTATTTATAAAAATAAAATTCAGCATTTGAGGAATTTGATAAAATGACATTTCAAGCATTTTATTTCAAATACTTATATGGGTTACAGGTAAACTGGCTAAGCAATTACATGAGTATTAATATGTTATAATAAAAGTCTTTTACCTGAAGAGTTAAAGAAAAATAAGGAGGATCAATATTCATCTGGAATATGTGCTTCTATGCATCAAAATAGGTAGTTTTATTTGGACTACATGAAATACAGTGGGTGGGACCCTCACCTATCAGACATTGGGGGCATATCCTAGTGATATGCCCCCAATGTCTGAGGTGAGACAACCCCTTTAATATAATGTAAGATAGAAACAACACAAGTACAGTAAACACAAAATGCAGCTTAGAAATTATCATTCCATTTATTGAAATTAAAGATTTATTCAAAACCCAAGAATCTCACATATGTTAAAAAAAAGTATTTGCCCCCTAAACCTAATAACTGGTTGTCTCATCCTTGGCAGTAACAACTGCAGTTAAACATTTGTGATAACTTGTGATGAGTCTTTCACATTCCTGTTGTACAATTTTGGCCCACTCTTCTTTGCAGAATTGTTTTAATTTTGCCACATTGGAGGGTTTTCGAGCATGAAATGTCCATTTAAGGTCTTGCTATAGCATTTCAATAGGATTCAAGTCAGGACTTTGACATGGCCAGTCCAACAACTTAAATTTCTTTTGAACCATTCATAGGTGGTCTTACTTATGTGCTTCAGATCATTTTCCTTAAACGATCCCAACTGAACCTGAACTTTAGGTCACAACCTGACAGGTGGATATTCTCCCTCAGGATTTTCTCATACAGAGCAGAATTCATGGTTCTATCAATTAAGAAAAGTTGTCATGCAGAGGCAAAGCAACCCCAGGGCAACACAATACCACCACCATGTTTACTTGCTGGTATGTTGTTCATATGGAGGATTGCAGTGTTAGCTTTACACAGATGTAACAGTTCCACCTTTGACTCATTAGTCCATAGAATATTAATGGGGGTCTTCTCCATGTTTTTGGGAAAGTTTGACAGATGCATATCTCAACATTAACTACGTTTTCTCTGTTTGTGGATAATGGCTCTCACTGTGGTTTGCTGGTGTCCCAGAGTCTTATCAACAATTTGGTAACCGTATCTGGACTGGTAGATTTCAGTGACTTTCTTTGGCATCTGTATTTCAATCCCGTGGCATGATGTGCTGTATTTTGAGACCTTCTACTCTGTTTCACATTGTCACAGGTTTCAGTTTATGTGATGATTAGATTCAACAGGTCTATCAGTAAGGCCTCATGCACACGACCGTTGTGTGCATCCGTGGCCTTTGTGCCGTTTTCCTTTTTTTTCGCGGACCCATTGACTTTCAATGGGTCCGTGGAAAAATCGGAAAATGCACCGTTTTGCAGCCGAGACCGTGATCCGTGTATCCTGTCCGTCAAAAAAATATGACCTGTCCTATTTTTTTGACGGACAACGGTTCACGGACCCATTCAAGTCAATGGGTCTGTGAAAGAACACGGATGCACACAAGATTGGCATCCGTGTCCGTGATCCGTGGCCGTAGGTTACTTTCATACAGACGGATCCGAAGATCCGTCTGCATAAAAGCTTTTTCAGAGCTGAGTTTTCACTTTGTGAAAACTCAGATCCGACAGTATATTCTAACACAGAGGCGTTCCCATAGTGATGGGGACGCTTCTAGTTAGAATATACTAAAAGAACTGTGTACATGACTGCACCCTGCTGCCTGGCAGGTGCTGCCAGGCAGCAGGGGGCAGACCCCCCCCTCCCTCCCCTGTAGTTAACTCATTTGTAGCCAGTGGGCCCCCCCCCTCGCTCCCCTGTAGTTAACTCGTTGGTGGCCAGTGGGCCCTCTCCCCTCCCTCCCCCTCCTAATTAAAATCTCCCCCCCATCACTGGTGGCAGTGGAGAGTACCGATCAGAGTCCCAGTTTAATCGCTGGGGCTCCGATCGGTAACCATGGCAACTGGGACGCTACTGCAGTCCCGGTTGCCATGGTTACTTAGCAATTTGTAGAAGCATCATACTTACCTGCGAGCTGCGATGTCTGTGTCCGGCCGGGAGCTCCTCCTACTGGTAAGTGACAGGTCTGTGCGGTGCATTGCCTAATGATCTGTCACTTACCAGTAGGAGGAGCTCCCGGCCGGACACAGACATCGCTGCAGTAGCGTCCCGGTTGCCATGGTTACAGATCGGAGCCCCAGCGATTAAACTGGGACTCCGATCGGTACTCTCCACTGCCACCAATGATAGGGGGGGAGATTTTAATTAGGAGGGGGAGGGAGGGGAGGGGGGCCCACTGGCCACCAACGAGTTAACTACAGGGGAGGGAGGGGGGGCCCACTGGCCACCAATGAGTTAACTACAGGGGAGGGAGGGGGGGCTGGCCACCAACGAGTTAACTACAGGGGAGGGAGGGGGGGCCACTGGCTACAAATGAGTTAACTACAGGGGAGGGAGGGGGGGGACTGGCCACCAATGAGTTAACTACAGGGGAGGGAGGGGGGGCTGGCTACCAACGAGTTAACTACAGGAGAGGGAGGGGGGGGCCCACTGGCTACAAATGAGTTAACTACAGGGGAGGCAGGGGGGGCTGGCTACCAACGAGTTAACTACAGAGGAGGGGGGGCCCCACTGGCTACCAACGAGTTAACTACAGGGGAGGGGGGGGCTGGCTACCAACGAGTTAACTACAGGGGAGGGAGGGGGGGCCCACTGGCTACCAACGAGTTAACTACAGGGGAGGGAGGGGGGCCCACTGGCCACCAATGAGTTAACTACAGGGGGGAGGGGGGGGTGGCCGCACTGGCCACCAATGAGTTAAAAACAGGGAGGGGGTCTGCCGGGGGCAGGGGGCAGTCATGTACACAGTTTTTTTGTATATTCTAACCTGAAGCGTCCCCATTACCATGGGAACGCCTCTGTGTTAGAATATACTGTCGGATCTGAGTTTCACGATGTAACTCATATCCGACAGTATATTCTAACATAGAGGCGTTCCCATGGTGATGGGGACGCTTCAAGTTAAAATATACCATCGGATTGTAGAAAAATCCGATCCGATGGTATAAAGGGACTCCTGACTTTACATTAAAAGTCAATGGGGGACGGATCCGTTTGCAATTGCACCATATTGTGTCAACGTCAAACGGATCCATCCCCATTGACTTGCATTGTAATTCAGGACGGATCCGTTTGGCTCCGCAAGGCCAGGCGGACACCAAAACGACTTTTTTTATCATGTCCGTGGATCCTCCAAAAATCAAGGAAGACCCACGGACGAAAAAACGGTCACGGATCACGGACCTACGGACCTCGTTTTTGCGGACCGTCAGAAAAATACTGTCGTGTGCATGAGGCCTAATTGGTATGGATAATGAAGTTGATCCCAAATGTTAAATGAATTTAGTTAACTGGTTGATTAAGTGGACATATACTTTTTTCCATATGGCTAGGTAGGGCTGTACAACATTTATCCTTTAATAAAGGAAATCAGCATTTAAAACAGCATATTTTTTTTGTTTACAAAGAAATAAAAATGTAAAGAAATGTCTAGTTCACTCAGTTCCCCTCCAGTGTTCCCCTCCAGCTGGTACTGCTTGCAGATCTTCAGCAGTGATGCTGCATACAGTGTTTGTGATGTTTTCCTTGTGTTCATCCAGGGCATGTGGATTGTTAGTGTACACTTTCTGTTTTAAATTTACCCACAAATAAAAATCGCATGTGGAAAAGTCTGAGGAACGTGGTGGCCATAACCTCCTGCTCACAGTTTGCTCCTCTGTGAACAGTTCATGAACCGATGCCAGTGAGTTCTGTGAGGTGTGGCATATTGCCTCATCTTGTTGGAAAAAGCAGGACATTTTTTCTTCTGGTGTCAGTTGGTTGAAAGATGTCCCGGTAAATTGCAGTATTCACAGTTGATTTGAAGAAAATTGGACCCACTATTCGTGCTCCTGACACTGCGCACCAAACGTGAAGTGGTGATTCGTGAGTTAAATGGGGATTGTCAGTGGGCCAGTACCTCTTAATCTGGGTATTTATGTGACCTGATAAATGTAACCAAGCTTCGTTCGTCATGAAGTACAGCAATGGGTCCAAATGTTTACCTTTGTCAGACTCTTTCAGTTCCTGCACACACATTATTTAGTACAGTTTCAGGTTCCGAGATTTCAGTGCTCGCTGGCACGTCGTTCACCAACTTGCTGAGACAGTCTTGGAGTTGATTTTTTGAGGTACTTGGAGGCCTCGGTTTTTTCATGTTTGCAAGAGAGCCAGTTTGAAGCCATTTCTGAACCAGACTCTTCTGAAAATGTATCCAGGTTCCTTTTAAACTTCTTTCAACTAGTTTTCAGCTAGTTAACAATCATATTGTGTGGCTGAGAGTTATGTAGTGTTACTTTTCATACAGTAACAAACCACTATGACAAAATAGAAACCTTCTTTCTTTTAAACATAAATGTCTATACAGACATGCTCATTCCTTGTTACTTACTACTGTGCTACTTCCATAGAAAACACACCCCATTAATGGACATATATTTAAAGGGGTTCTGCAGTTTGTTTTAACTGATGATCTATCCTCTGGATAGATCATCAGCATCTGATCGCCAGGGGTCCGACACCTGGGACCCCCGCCGATTAGCTGTTTGAGAAGGCAGCGGCGCTCCAGCAGCGCCGCGGCCTTCTCGCTGTTTACCGCTGGCTCAGTCACGTCACGACTAGTATCACTGGCCTGGGTGAGGCTAAGCTCTGTTCACTTGAATTGAGCTCAGCCCCGCCCAGGCCAGTTGATAATAGTTGTGATGTCACTGGGCCAGCGGTAAACAGTGAGAAGGCCGCGGCGCTGCTGGAGCGCCGCTGCCTTCTCAAACAGCTAATCGGCGGGGGTCCCAGGTGTCGGACCCCCGCCGATTAGATGCTGATGATCTATCCAGAGGATAGATCATCAGTTAAAACAAACTGTAGAACCCCTTTAACAGGGTTTTCCAGGATTACAATATTGATGGGATCCTTACACATGCAGGTGAATAAGAAATGTACATTCATGCCACACCAGATTTAACTGCCACATGCAAGTTATACAAAACATGATGTTTTACCCACAGTCAAAAATTATGTTTTAACCCTTTTAAAGGGATCTGGACTTTGCTGCTCTGATCCCCAGATTGTATGTACAGAACTATGTAACTATGCTTTGGGTCAGTACAGGGTAACAGAGAAAATGCCGAGGCCCAGCAGAATCCAAATACTGAGTCAATATTTCATTGGTTGCTAGATTGCTTGCATGATTGTAAATAAGGCTGCTGAAAACTGGCCATTACCAACCCAGTGATCTGGATCCCGTTAAGGATCTTTAAGGTATTTGATTGATTATTTAGGGATTTAGTATGTAGGGGAATGAAACTGTTTCTTCAGCATCTGAAGGAGCAGGAAGAGATGGCGCTTCCAGATTTGTATAGTTACTACTTGGCCATTCAGGCTAAATATTTGTCACCAGTGACCAAAAATCTGCCTCACATGCTTTGGAGGTTTATGGGATCGATACTAGCAGATATTATGTATTCCAGATCTTGGAGATATGTATCTTCTCTTTGGTGCTAATGATTCAATGAATGGAAAGCCATTACTCAACATAATTCCAGAAGGTATAGCACACCCTGAGGAAAATATGGTGGATTAAGGATAGTTTTCCTGTTACACTACTCTGGAGGAATGTACGGTACATTTTAAAGAGCATAATAAAACAGGGGGTATACATACTGGGAAAGTAAATGTATATTGAATATTAGCCACCTAATGGAAAGGAGACTGATAGTTAATCTGAAGAACGTAAGACATGACTTGGGTCAGGGAATTTCTTCCTTTCTACACAACTGTCTCATGCACATAATGGGAAATTCCACATGTTATAGATCTGATTATGAGAACTTTAAATGTAAAGGGACTGACATCTATATTATATCATTTTATTCTCAGACAGACATTAGAAAAATCTCCTATGAAATATTTGAGGTATGGAAAGGAAGGGTTGGACCAGTTAATGCTAGACATTTACTTGAATGTTCGTTTTATTCAAGTTAATGGGAGAGGAAGCTGCTAAATTCACTGTACCATTACTACAATGTAGACGGTGTGCAGGTAAACATTGAAGAAAAATGCAGTTCTCACACTAACAGTCTCTTCAAACAACTGATTGGCTGGGGCTCCTAGAGTTTGAACCCTGACAATCTGATATTGATGAGCTATGTGGAGGATAGGTCATAAGTAGGGATGAGCGAATCGACTTCGGATGAAACATCCGAAGTCAATTTGCAGAAAATTTTGTTAGAATACTGTAGGGAGCAAGCGCTCCGTAGAGTATTAGAATGTATTAGCTCAGATGAGCCGAAGTTATTACTTCGCAAAGTCTCTACTGTAAAAATTATTTTACCAAACTCCGCTTCGGTTCCAAGTATTCTAACAAAGTTTTATGCGATTCGCTCATCCCTAGTGATAAGTATCATAAAACCAGTGTATTCCTTTAAACCCTATAACAGAGATCTGTGCCTACAGAGCATTCTTTCATTCTGACTGATGGAGCTTGGGACTGCCTTCTATGATCCATATGCTCTAACATGGCATATTAATAGGGTTGCCTCCATGAGCAAACACTTCAGGAATATATCGCATTGCAAACAGAAATAGTACCGAATATTTTACAGATCATTCTTCTATTTGCAATGTCTGCTAAAGCCAAAGACTAATATAATTAATTAAATCCTTAATTTGGCTTTTGGATGTTATTCTGGAACATTCAGTCATGTCTTGGCACTCAAGTATAGCACATATTATGTAGGATAGACGAGACAGGGGCACCAAAAATAGCTCCTGCAAATGAAAATAATCTTCTATAACCATGTAGAGTTTGTTGCCCAAGTGCTTAACTGCTGAGGGAATCTTTTTTAATATCATGTTGTTGCAGCTTTTATGGGGGGTCTTGACACTTGTCTCACGGTTTCTTTTCTCTTTAATGGCAAAATGAGCTTATTTTAACTGTAGGCGATACAGGAAGACACAGTCTATAAAGCTACACTGAAAGCAGAGTACTGAGATATCAGTCACCTATTATCGCTCTCAGGCTGATGCGTTTTTTTTTCTCCTCATCAGTCCTGCATCCTATCAGTAAGTGAAAGTCATGAATGTTTTATGTTCATGAACCTTGCAGAGAGCTCAAAGGGAAGTTTTCAGAAATGTTTCCATTGTTCTCTTTTAATACAGAGCTTGCAAGGAATTACAATGAGAATATCTTCTAGGCTAGGATAGGCAAAATAAAATTTGAACAGTCTGTGTCTTGACTGTTTTATACTGATCTTCTTGAAAAGAAATGTCTAGTGATTATTGTCCATTTTAAAATAAAGTTTGAAAAACTATTTTTTATTGCCATTAAATAATTTTGACTGTTTTATGCTGGATGGACTGATCAGCATGAAACAAGATACAATTTAAAGGGGTTGTGTATGATATCGATGGCCTATCGAGTTCATCAATATTACGTCAGTGGGGTCCGACTCCCGGCACCCCCACCGATCTGATATTGATGACATATCCTAAGAAAAGATCATCAATATTATGGCACTGCACAACCCCTTTAAATGTATCACAAGACACTAGTAGGATGTCAGTGATAGCATTTAGTGCTTAATTCCAGATTTGGGGGGTAGTATCTTTCCTTGGGCAGAGAGTGCCTTAATCGGTGTGAGGAGACTTATAGACCATACATGCTCCTCTGGAATTCTGGGAAGAAAGAGATGCAAATGAGCTCTTAAAGAGGACCTTCCACTAGAATAAAACTTCTAAACTAACTATACAGACATGTAGAGCGGCGCCCAGGGATCCCCCTGCACTTACTGTTATACCTGGGCGCCGCTCCGTTCTCCCGGTATAGCCTCCGGTATCTTCATAGTTAGGCTCCACCCAGGGGAACCTGCCGGCGTCTCCTTCTCCCATGCTGTAGCGCTCAGCTCATAGCCTGAGAGAAAAAAAAGCCTCTCAGGCTATGAGCTGAGCGCTGTGATTGGCCAGCGCTACAGCATGGGAGAAGGAGGCGCCGGCAGGTTCCCCTGGGTGGAGCCTAACTATGAAGATACCGGAGGCTATACCGGGAGAACGGAGCAGCGCCCAGGTATAACAGTAAGTGCAGGGGGATCCCTGGGCGCCGCTCTACATGCCTGTATAGGTAGTTTAGACGTTTTATTCTAGTGAAAGGTCCTCTTTAACAAGCTCTGCCTCTAATGCAACCAGATGTAAGGCAGCTATCCTATAAGTAAATGTTGGACCCTTTAAATAGGCCTTGAGACATGACTCGAATATTAACCCCTTAGTGACCACCAATACGCTTTTTTTAAGGCCCATCTAATGGGCCTTAGGCTGGACCAATGCCTTTTTAAGGTGGCCTGTTCTAAGAGCTGCACGGGTTCCCTGTGTGGCGGAGAGCAGGGGCTCTGCCCTCACATGAGAGCCACGCTCCTGGTCTAACAGCCTAAACTGGAAGGAGTGCCAATCCAGGCTGCTTAACCCCTAACATGCTCGCGGCATGTATGTGGTGACAGAAGGAGCGTTTCAATAAAAAATATCTGTAAAAATAAAATCTCCCCCATTTTTGGTATTGCTTCATCCGTAACAACCCCAACTCAACAAATATCATGTACATTATCCCCTACGGTAAAAAAAGCAAAAAAAAATAAAATGGCAGAATTGTTCATTTATTTTTAGTCACCACCGAAAAAACTTTAATAACAAGCGATCAAAAAGAGTAATTCATCCCAAAATGGTACCAAGTCGGCCCGCAAAAATCAAGCCCTCATACAACTCCATATAAAGAAAAATAAAAAGTTATAGGTCTTGGGAAGAGGAGGTGCAAAAAGATTTTTTCGTGCTAAAAAATGGGGTTTTATTGCAGAAAAGTAGTAAAACGAAAAAAAAAATGTACTTGTTATCGCTGTAATTGTTCTGACCCAGAGAATAAAGATATTATGTTATTTATACGTAAAAATGAAGGCCGTAAAATTTATAGCGTAAAAACTCAGTGGCAGTTTTGTTGTTTTTTCCGATGTCCCTCCCAGAAAGAGTCAATAAAAGTTCATCAGAAAGTTATGTGTACCCCAAAATCATACCATTAAAAACTACAACTTGTCCCATAAAAAATAAGCCCTAATACAGCAATATAGATGGAAAAATAAAAAAGATATGGGGACAGATTTATCATGACTCTGACAGCTCACTCCACTTTCACATATGGCTAAAGTCCGTTTTAGCCAAGTCAGATTTATGATCGGCCCTTTAAGAGTGTAATAAATGTGGTTTGACGGTAGCAGTTTATCCGTCAGTAAGCAGCTTTACAAAAGTCGCACATCTTTACGAAAAAGTCGCAAGTTTTTATGAAAAAGTCGCATGTTCTAGTAAAAAGTCTCATCAGAGAAGCATGGTCCTCACTGGAGTGAAATTGTGACTTTTTGCGACTTTTTTGCGACTTTTTTCGACTTTTTAAATAGTCCCAATAGTAAATCTGTCTAGAGGTTCATTTACATAAGGAAACACGCCCACTTTCATAAAACTGGCGAGCATAGTGCAGAGCAGAAAAAAGTCGCAAATTTGTGCGCAGTTTAAGCGATTGCGCAAAAAATTGCGACTTTTTCACTCCATTATTCTGACTTGAGCTAATGATAAATCTGGCCCATAGTTCTTGGAAGGTGAAAATGAAAAAAGAAAGAAAAACGCCTTGTCACTTTGGGGTTTAAAAAGCCAGCACCTCATCTGCAGACAGCAGTTTTGGGGTGATTGCCCCTCATCAGTGTATAGCAGAACTGGATGAAAGGCCTAAGTCAGAATTTTGGGGGTATTATCTCTCCTTAGGGAGAGAGCACCTTAATCAGACTAAATCGATTAAGGTACTGACCTCACCCCTCTTGCCAGACCATTAATTTGCTGGATCTATAAATGATGAAACCTCCTAGTTCATCAAATATAGTTCCTCTACAGACAGACATCTGTACAATTGTGATGCGCTGATGAGCCATCGGGACTACTTTTACAAAGTTGAGACTATATTTTACTGTGTATTTTGGTCCCCTGATGAACCATTGGGAATAGTTTTACAAAGTTGGGACTATATTTTACCATGTATTTAGATTTTACTATAGCACTGGAGAACTATCGGTCAGCACTGTGGCTCAGTGGTTGCTGCACGCTGTGTTTTTTGTCTGGTCTCCTCTCGGCATGTTTGCCATGCTGCGGCCAGATCTCTGTCCGGTCCCCATTATAGTGAAAGGGGTCAGGCGGACTTCCGGCAGCACACATTATGGATACAGCCTGAAAAGTTGTACGCCAGTGTGAAACTGGCCTTAAACTAGTATTACTTAGCAAAACATGAAGGCCCTGCCAGCAAGGGTATGGCCAAACAGTCAGGTTTCTGCATGCAGTTTTGGAAGCCACAATCAGGAGTGAATCATGAAAGGAGAGAAAGTATAAAGAACAGATATGACTACTCTACCTTTTTTTTTAATTCATTCCTAGTTTTGGCTTCCAAATATGCATGCACAAACCTGACTGTGTGGCCATACCCTAAAGCAGGGATGGTCAACCTGCGGACCTCCAGCTGTTGTAAAATACAACTCCCATTATGCTCTGCTGTAGGCTGATAGCTGTAGGCTGTCTGGGCATTCTGGAATTGTAGTTTTGTAATGGCTGGAGGGCCACAGGTTGGGCATCCCTGTCCTAAAGCATCACTGACAGCGCTTTTGGTGTAATTCCTCTGGGGATATGTTGTATGTTCACTTTGAGCAGGGTTATACAGAGAGATCACTTTTGTGTTTTGACTAGTAATTTATCATATACTGTGTAGAATTTGTATCTTCTTGTACTTATATGCATTTCCAGCTTTCTTCCACCCTCCATAAAATTGGCCTAAAAGGGGAGGTCTCTGTACATTTGCTAAAATAAGAAAAGAAGCCATACTTACTCCTTTTCTCACTTGCTGCTTCCAGTGCTGGGCCCTGCCGCTGACATCGTCTGTACATGTGCTAAAATAACAAAACGAGGAGTACAAAGCCATTTTCTCACCTGCCATTGACATCATCTTCCTGGCTGCTGCAGTGATGTGCCATGCACACAGGTCTCCGTGCAGCCAGTCACTGGCCTCAGCACTATATAGGATATGACTACTGAGGCCACTGATTGGCTGCATCTGTGACCTGTGTGTATGGGATGTCACTGTGGCAGCCAGGAAAACAAACAGTGGCAGGGAACAGCCCTTAAAGGGGTTGTCCGGGTTCAGATCTGAACACGGACATGCCCATAATTTCACCCAGGCACCACCCCTGATGTTAGCATCGGAGCATCTCATGCTCCGATGCGCTCCCTTGCCCTGCGCTAGATCATACAGGGCGAGGGTTTTTTTGTTTACAATAATACACTGCCAGGCGGAAGCTTCCGTCATGCAGCGTGTTTGGTGACGTCACTGGCTCTGATGGGCGTGCTTTAGCGCTGCCCTAGCTGTTTTACATGCTAGGGCAGCACTAAAGCCCACCCATCAGTGCTGGTGATGTCACCGGGCTTCCTGGCAGCCCCATGGAGAGCAGGGTACGTCACCGGAACTCCGGAAAATGCCTTTGTCATGCGCAATTTAGCACGGGGCGAAGGAGAGCATCGGAGTGTGAACTGCTCCGATGCTCAAGTCAGGGGGGTGCCTGGGTGACAATGGAGGTATGTCCGGGTTCAGCTCTGAACCCAGACAACCCCTTTAAAGAAGCAAGGGGAAAATGGTGCACATCAATTCTTTTGAAAGGGGCTGGCCGAGTTTTTGTTCAATTTGGACAGCCCCTTTAATGTATGAGACAGGATGTCAACAAAATCTGAGTATAGTGCTGCAAATATGTTGGCTGGTGCTGTATAATTAACAGAAATAACTACAAAAATTCAATATTTATTTGGTCTAGATTTTATTACATACAGAATGTTTGCGTTTATTGCCACTTTAAAAGTGTATCCTGTTAAATTTTGCTGTAATCCTACACATGGGTTTCCTGTCAAATTCCACACAATTTCTAATGTATAGTGTTCAATGTTTGCTTAGAGTTCTTGTGATGAATTCCAAGCATTTATATAGGCCCTGCTTTACACAAGTGGTATTTAGATACAGAATACTTTTACTGAAAGACATTCAGGGGCAGAGAACTAAAAAATTATCAGATTTTTCTCTTTTTATTTAATAAATAGGAGTTTTGTAAAGAGCAAATAATTCACATGATGCTCACAATACTGTTCCAGTTATGGCTCTATATCAATTCTTTGTTTAAGAGAGTCAATATAGATGGGCATGATCGCTGGATCCTTGTTACTCTTTGAAACTGTGACATCATGTTCATTCCTTGTTAGACAGATTAACCTCTACTATAGATGGAGGCAAACACCACAGAAAGTGAATTATTTATATAGTAATCAAATATAACATTCATTCTACGACATTGATTCAACCAATGTTATTAATTGACCACCTTTCAACCTTACAGACAATGGCCCAGATTTACAAATCCAATAGGTGGCGCAAATTTAGAACCACTGTCTAGGCCTGCACCAGATGTATCACAGAGGATCAGGCTGGATGATAAATGTGGTGCAGGGATAGACACGTTTTTATGACTCTATATGAACTTTTGGTTGCCTTAAGGAGAAAAATACTATGCTCACCACCTTAGCTCCACCGTAATAATGGGGAGATCAGCAGACAAGATATGCAGCCGGTCTAAATTAAAATTTTTTTTTATTGTATATTAATTTGGAAAAAATACACGGTACAGATGTATATGTGCATATATATATATATATATATATATATAAATTGATATATTGTGAGCAGGTGAACACTGCTGGAAGGTATGTATATCTAACTCAGATACCTTAGCTGGGTGGGATAGCTAAAATCTGGTATGCAATAGTCTCAGCAGCATGTAGGTTGCTGAGACAAGGTTGTTTTTGGTATATTCTGGGCTGGATTTTAGTTGGATTGGCAGATAGGACTGGAAGTGGGATCAGACAATCCACACCCTTTCAGGACGCGTGTTCCCTTGGCCCAGAGAGGATCGCTGGTGAGATCTGCGATAATCAGACTGGGATAAAGCACCTCCCACTGTGTCACTTAGGGACGGAGAGTGTTATCTTGGAACAGAGACCTGCAGAGGCTCTGAGTGGTCTCAGCCAGGCAGGCTGAGGGGCCACGAGACTAGGTGACAGCCCGAAGTTTGGGGGACACAGTGACGCCTGCGGGACAAGGGTCACAAGGTCAGAGTCAGGAGTACTGCTAAGCCTAAGTTCCCCAGACATACTGATCTTGCTACAGCCTGGAGGCTGTTGTACAATTGGCTGAGGAAGCCGAACCTGATACTGTGTCTGAACAGAAAAAGAGATATATCCAGCTCACCCGTAGTTGTCCTGTGATAGGTGCACGGAATGACCCAAGTAAGTCCTTATATATGCTCATAAAAAAAACAGAGATCCAGCACCAGTCTAGATCTTTTCGGTCCGGTCTTTATTTCACCAAAGTAACATAAACATGTCCAGTGGCACCTTTTCCCACTCACACACGTGTGGATTACTTTGGTGAAAGACTGGACCGAAAAGATCTACACTGGTGCTGGATCTCTGTTTTTTCACTGTGTCTGAACAGTCCTGTATAGGTGAGTCAGGGAATGTGTTTGTATTAGCAAGTGCCAAGCCGGGCAAGTGTTTATTTTGTATTGTTTTGTTTGTGAAGACTGCCAAATAAATGCACCGTTTGGACATTAAATCCGTTGTCCGGAAGGAAGTTTGTGACGGTGATCCCCTGTAAGAAAGACGATCTCTTACAATATATATACTGTATATATAGATGTTTTTTTTTTATATAGTTATTATTACAAATTCAATGTACAGTACATAAATGCACCCCAGGTCTTTGATCTCACCTAATTATTGTGAAAATCATAGGTTACTTTTAAATTGCTGGGATTCCATCTCACTATCTGTCGTGAACAAGGAGGCATAGACAAGTGGGCTGTATGGATTTTTGAATGAAGCTTATGGATTTTATGAAGCATTAGACCTCTTTTTATAGCGGTTGTCTTACTTTGAGACAGAAGTTTATGTGCAAATTTGACACAAAACAGCACATCTTAGGCTGTGCCCCTTTTCTTCAAAGCTCAGCCTCCTTTCTGGTGACCCCCTTTTTCAAGTAAGTCAGAAAAAAGTGTAGAAACCCTAGTTGCATATATTATTACATATTTTTCCTCAAAGAAGAAATATTACCTTATGTAACATTTTTATTACTAGTCATACAGTATTTACGGTATATACCATTATGGTAGAATATGCTATTGGCACCTTAGTTTGTCACATTTTCCAAAGTTATCAATTATTCTTAGTATTTTTCAGCTATCAGTCAAAACAATTATGAAATCATTTCAACTTCTTTAAGATCAATGGTTTGTCTATTAAAATGATTTGGAGTGACATTCATACAAGCAGTATAAATCCTGCCAGCTTTTGTTGCCATGTAGACCTCTTTGAAAGCTTTCCAGATAGTCACAAAGTCGTAAAGTTTTATAGTTTAATAGATGAAACCATAAACTATTGAAATTAAAAGACTATGGGGAAGCTGTTTCGGTGTCCTCCAACATCACAGGAGCAGTCTCCTTACGGTAATTTAATACATCAGTTTTACACATTGTACACAATTCCCCATGATACATCCTCATTAAAACTGATTAAAGTCAATGTCTTACTAGCAAATAGTTGAGTCAGCTATTGTAAGATAAAACAAGACACCGTCCTTCATGCCTCAGCGATAGCATCTATTTCTAAGAAATTGGCAAAATATATTGACTATTTGGTGAGGATATGCGGTACCGAAATACTGATACAAGATTTTGATCAATAGAGATAATTAGTGTTGGGCGAGCATGCTCGGCCAAACACCATTTTGAGTCTAGCATCGAGATGCTTTGCACATCGCACTGTTCGGCCGAGTCTCCTCCCCGCACGTTTGTTGGCTGCTACGCAGCCAATAAACGTGCAGAGCAGTATTGACATTCACTGTAATGCCGTAGCCATGTTGGTTACTGGCATTACAGTGATTAGCTGTCCGGAACACGGCATCGGGTGCTATATAGCACCCGATGAAACATGCTTCGGCTCAGTCTTAGTCAGGGCTAGTGATGGCCTTGCGGTTCGCCCGGCGATCGGTACGCGGCGAACTTTGCTCGTTTGCAATTCGCCGAACATGCAAACATATGGCGATATTCGCGCCCGCCATATTCTTTTACGTTGTGAAGAACTTTGACCCATGACACATCCATCAGGTGGTACAGGACAGCCAAATGAAAAGTTTCAGCCCATGGACATACCCCCTACCTTATAAATAGACCCAACCTGGCCGCCATTTTACATTCAGTCTTTTTGTCAGTGTAGGGAAAGGTTGCTGTGTGGAGCAGGGACAGACTGTTAGGCCTCTTTCACACGGGCGTCAGTTTTTTTGCCCGGATAAGAGCCGGGTGCGTTGCGGGAAAATGCGCGATTTTCCCGCGCGAGTGCAAAACATTGTCATGCGTTGCACTCGCGTGAGAAAAATCGCGCATGTTTGTTACCCAAACCCGAACTTCTTCATAGAAGTTCGGGCTTGGGATTGATGTTCTGAAGATTGTATTATTTTCCCTTATAACATGGTTATAAGGGAAAATAATAGCATTCTGAATACAGAATGCATAGTAAACCAGCGCTAGAGGGGTTAAAAAAATAAAAAAAATAATTTAACTCACCTTAGTCCACTTGATCGCGAAGCTGGCATCTCTTTGTGTCTCCTCTGTGCTGAGCGGCTGAACAGGACCTGGGGTGAGCTGCTCCATTAAATACCGGTTAAGGACCTTCGATGACGTCACTCCGGTCATCACATGGTACGTCACATGATATTTTACCATGGTGATTCACCATGGTAAAAGACCATGTGATGACCGGAGTGACGTCATCGAAGGTCCTTAACCGATATTTAATGGAGTAGCTCACCCCAGGTCCTGTTCATCAGCAGAGGAGACACAAGGAGATGCCGGGCTTCGCGATCAAGTGGACTAAGGTGAGTTAATTTTTTTTTTATTTTTTTTTAACCCCTCTAGCGCTATTGTACTATGCATTCTGTATTCAGAATGCTATTATTTTCCCTTATAACCATGTTATAAGGGAAAATAATAATGATCGGGTCTCCATCCCGATCGTCTCCTAGCAACCGTGCGTGCAAATCGCACGGCATCCGTACTTGCTTGCGGATGCCATCCGATTTTCACACACCCCATTCATTTCTATGGGGCCTGCGTCACGTCGAAATCGGACAATATAGAGCATGCTGTGATTTCAACTGAACGCACAAGTGATGCGTTAAAAACAACGCTCATGTGCACAGCCCCATAGAAATGAATGGGTCAGGATTTAGTGCGGGTGCCATACGTTCGCCGCACGGATCACACCCGCACGGAAAACTCGCCCGTGTGAAAGGGGCCATAGGGACAAAAACGCTATCAAATAGGTCCACAAAAGTCCTTTTAAGGACCGGGTATAGCTGTACTATTGATAGGTGTGCAGCTACACAGAGTGACAAACACAATTAGAAAAAAAAAATTATAACTGGTGTGATATACCAAAAAATCGCCCCCCCAAAAAAACTGATTGAAGCGGGGTGTTATATACCAATAATATACTTTCTTTATAGTGCATTTGGGTACTGCAGCATTTGTTTGCAGTTTTGCTGCGTTCCCTTTGCTACACAGAGTGACAAACGGTATTGGAAAAAATAATTATAACTGGTGTGCGCGTACGCGAAAATTATATTGCCGATATTTCGCATTGAAAAAAATAATGAATGGAGATCGCAAATTTGAATAATACATCTGGTATGTCACTGTCCATGTTGTGGGACTATTTGTGCACTTCTAGTAATTATTTCTTGGCTGCAAATATGAGCTGAAGGTTTTTCAGGTTCGCCTGCCATAAAAATGAATGGGACCCGTCACGAACTTGCTTTTGCGAACCGTCCCGGCAGATGTTCGTCCAACACTAGTCAGGGCGAGCTGCAGCAGAAGGGACAGATAGTGTAGGGACAGAAAAAGTTTTTTTTTTTAGGCAGGGTTTAGTGTTGAATGGTGTTAGAGACCCAAAAGTCCTTTTGAGGACTATTGTTTTATCTGGCTGCAATATATATTATTAGCGGAACCTGTGCTAAATTGCATGCAATTGTTTGGCCGCTGCTGACAGTGGCACAACCTATGCTACATCTGTTGTGTTGCATTTGCGCATTCTAAATATCGGTGACATTCAGCGCAATTGATTGGCCGCTGCTGACAGCGACATTACCTGCGCTACACCCTCCTGATGAGGACAGCGAAGTCTTCTCTGTTGGGACTCTGGCACACATCGCTGACTTTGCTATGCTGCCTTTGCCTTGACCCTCGCGTTACACGCAACATCGATTACTGGTTGTTCACCCTTCACGACCCCCCCGCTACAAAGAGAACTTTTCATCTCTCATTCCTGTGGTGGAGAGGACGAGCAAAATGGTGCAATACCAGAAGGTCCTTGTGGAAGAATTGCTCCAAAAATTTCCAGCTGACAACGCTGGCTTCAGAGTCCGTAGTTCCTTGGATAACCAAGGAGGGGAGACGAGGGGAACACACAGCAGTTCCAACAGAGGCAGGGCAACACTCTCCAAGGCCTGGGACAGTTTCATGACACCCCGCCAGCACCCTCACCCTGATGCGCGGCCTAGTGTCACAAGGAGGGAAAAGTTTTGGAAGATGGTGAAGGTGTACGTAGCAGACCGTGTCAGCATTCTCAGTGATCCATCTGTGCCTTACAACTATTGGGTATCCAAGCTGGACACGTCGCACGAACTGGCTCGACACCTTGGAGGTGCTGGCCTGCCCTGCGGCCAGCGTTTTGTCAGAGCGGGTATTTAGTGCTGCTGGGGGCATAATAACTGATAAGCTCATCCACATGTCGATTTAATGCTCTGGTTCTCCCATTGACTTCCATTGTGCTCTGGTGCTCTGTAGAGCACCCGAGCATCCCAAAGTGCTCTGCTCGAGCCCCCGAGCACTTTGGTGCTCGATCAACACTAGTCGTAATTATTGATATAAGGTGTTTTTCTTTCTTTTTTTTGCAAGATCTTGATTTATAGAGATGTAATTATAAATATTTTCTCCAGTCCATACTTAGTGAAAAATAAGCTGAGTCTGTCAGCGCTCTAAGGCCTCATGCACACGACCGTTGTGTGCATCCGTGGCCGTTGTGCCGTTTTCCGTTTTTTTTGCGGACCCATTGACTTTCAATGGGTCCGTGGAAAAATCGGAAAATGCACCGTTTGGCAGCCGCATCCGTGATCCGTTTTTCCTGGCCGTGAAAAAAATATGACCTGTCCTATTTTTTTCACGGCCAACGGTTCACGGACCCATTCAAGTCAATGGGTCCGTGAAAAAACACGGATGCACACAAGATTGTCATCCGCGTCCGTGATCCGTGTCCGTGATCCGTGTCCGTTTTGTCCTATCATTTCAATGGCAAACTTGACTTAGATTTTTTTTTCATTCTTCATGTCCGTGGATCCTCCAAAAATCAAGGAAGACCCACGGACGAAAAAACGGTCACGGATCACGGACCTACGGACCCCGTTTTTGCGGACCTTAAAAAAAAACGGTTGTGTGCATGAGGCCTAAGTCTACCCACAGCACGGAGTTTCCAATGCACATCTGCAGTTGAGTGTGGTACGGCGCAGGTACTAGATTTGGAGAAGACTGTGGATGAAGCAGGAGGTGTCATCCATGTCACTCATACCATAAGACATATGGCATGGCAGGATTTTTTTTTTTGCAAGCCTTCTTGCACCTCCCCTACCACAGTTGAATGGCATTTCTCCCTCATGCTTAAGACCTGAGTCATTTTATACTAGTGACAATCCCAAAAATCCTAGGGAGTCAGTTAAGCTGGCTTCACAAGTTGTAGTAGTATGTTTTTCACCTGTTAAAAATTATGCGGCTGGTTGGTAGCCATCGTTTCACATGTGACAGCAATAAGAAAGCAATGCACCAAAAATTTCTATGAAGTTGAAGCGTAAAAAAACATGTTGTGATTGTATTGGCAAACATCTGGTTCCTAAGGCTACTTTCACACTTGCGGCAGTGTGATCCGGCAAGCAGTTCCGTCGTCGGAACTGCCTGCCGGATCTGCCGATCTGGATGTGACTGAAAGCATTTGTGAGACGCATCCGGATGCGGATCCGTCTCACAAATGCATTGCAAGAACGGAAGGATGGATCCTGGCACTAATACATTCCTATGGGGAAAAATGCCAGATCCGGCATTCAGGCAAGTCTTCCGTTTTTTTTCGCCGGAGATAGAACCGTAGCATGCTACGGTTTTATCTTTTGCCTGATCAGTCAAAATGAAGACATCCTGATGCATCCTGAACGGATTCATCTCCATTCAGAATGCATGGGGATATGCCTGATCAGTTCTTTTCCAGTATAGAGCCCCTGGGACGGAACTCTATGCCGGAAAAAAAATAAACGCTAGTGTGAAAGTACCCTTAGTTTGTAAGTTTTTCTTTTTTTCAATTCTTGAAATCACAAGCTATAGTCTAGCAGCTTTTTTCCTTTCTTTTTCTCCTCTTTGGCACTATTAGTGGTGACGTTCAGAAATGCAGTAACACTGTCTCAGCAGTCTCCATCAAAGGGTCAAGCAGCTCGAGTGAAACTGACACCAGCTCCGAATCAGACTCTGAGAGTAGTTCCAGCGAAAGTGAGAGCAGCAAGCCATCTGCATGTACCAGCCCTGAGGTAAGTCATTTTTCACAAACATGTGAGTAGTCTTTGCACAGCCTTTCACTGAGAATGCTTCAACCCCCAAGTGCAATGTAGCCTGTTAGTTTACATACTGATAGCTGGTGTCCTGCAAGCGTGAGGATCCTGTTCCTGAAGTTTGGTGGCGATGAGGTTTAGAGCTGCAGTCTCACATAACAGATCACTTTAGCTGGAGAGGAATAGATCGTATCAATAAGATAAAAGAATACACAAAAGTAGTAGAAGTAGAAATAATACCCAACACTGATTTAGTAGTACAATAAAATGTATGATTTGAATATTTATTACAGATACTGAAGTCCTTCCATGGAAATTAATGACGGATCTGGCATTCCGGCAAGTGTTCAGGATTTTTGGCCGGAGAGAAAACTGCAGCATGCTGCGGTATTTTCTCTGGCCAAAAAACGTAAGAGGGACTGAACCGATGCATCCTGAACGGATTGCTCTCCACTCAGAATGCATTAGGCTACAACTGGTCAGTGGAACTCAACACCGGAAAAGAAAAACGCTAGTGTGAAAGTACCCTTAGACGATTCGGTTAATAACTTGTTTGTAACATAGGTAGCAGCTGGTAGATGGGAAATCTACAACATGTTAGTTGTATGATCTACATTGCTGATATTCCTATCTGTATTAAATATGAGATTATTATGTCTATTTAATCATTATTATCAGAGTGTTAACGGAAACCTTCCTGTGATATTCTCATGTATTCTTGCAATACACTTACTACTGACTAAAAAGGATTGCAGAAGTTACAATAATCAAAACTGGATAACCAACAACATGTGATGAGGTAACATTTTAAAAATCGTCCCTTAAAGGTAACCTTTCACCATGAAAATTCAAAGTCATTTACAGGCAGCATGTGACAGAGCAGGAGGAGCTGAGCAGATCGATATAGAGTTTTATAGAAGATTCAGTAAAACTTGTAATTTACTTATATATACCTGTGCTCATTCTGGGCTGTGAAGTCCAGGAGGCGGTCCTATCAGTGACTGACAGCCTTCCCTATATGACTATGTATACAGAGACAGCTGTCAATCACTGATAGGACCGCCTCCTGGACTTCAAAGCCCAGAATGAGCACAGATATAAATGAGTAAATTACAGGCTTGATTGAATCTTTTTCCATTAAACTGTATATCAGTCTACTCAGCTCCTCCTGCTCTATGCCATATCGCCTGCAGCTCAGACATCATGTTCAATGTGGCAGGTTCCCTTTAAATTCTGATCTGGAGAGTCCTGCTGCAGAGTGGGGGCTGGGATTGGATGTTTATGCATGTTTGTTCATACAGACGGGACTACGGACAGGATGCGAGCAGAACATGGATACGTTCCAGCAGTAGAGTAGCCTGCATGACAGCTTTCTATAAACAATCCTCATCAGCGGCCCCTGAGATGAGACATATTTTTAAGGCTTCTTTCACACTAGCGTTTGTTTGCAGATCCGTCATGGATCTGCAAAACCGCTTCAGTTACAATAAAACAACCGCATGCATCCGTCATGAACAGATCCGGTTGTATTATGTCTTCTATAGCCAAGACAGATACGTCATAGAAACATAGAATGTGTCGGCAAATAAGAACCATTTGGCCCATCTAGTCTGCCCAATATAAACACCATTGAAAGTCAATAGAGGATGGAGCCGTTTTCTATTGTGGTCCCCATTGACTTACACTATGTGTCAGGACGGATCCGTTTTGCTCCGCACCACATTGTGGAC
Source organism: Bufo gargarizans (assembly GCF_014858855.1). Lineage (NCBI taxonomy): Eukaryota > Metazoa > Chordata > Amphibia > Anura > Bufonidae > Bufo > Bufo gargarizans. The sequence continues at coordinate 206,362,489 of NC_058082.1, read as the reverse complement.
AGAAAAACGCTGCTTGCAGCATTATTCTGTCTGCGATGGGAGCGCAACCAAATGGAACGGAATGCATTTCGGTGCATTCCGTTTTGTTCAGTTCAGTTTTGTCCCCATTGACAATCAATGGGGACAAAACAAAAGGGTTTTCATCCGCTATTGAGATCCTACGACTAATCTCAATAGCGGAATTGAAAACGCTAATGTGAAAGTAGCCTAACAAAGACTGCTACTTTTTTTAAAACAAAGACTGCTACTTTTTTATTCTGTGTATACTTTACAATCTACAAGTACTGTATGTCCTTTCATTTTCTTAGTTATTAGTTTCATTCCATGTGATTTTGAGCACAGCAGGATAAATCACAATGTGAAATAACTCATATAAAAAGGTGGGAACCATAGTCTATATATTTTAAGATATTTTCCAGATAAATATATATTTATAAAAAAAAAATCTGATTCAAAATGCAGCCATTTGTAACTCTATATATTTTTCTTTACCTTCATTCCAGAAATCATTGTGAGATTGGTTACAATTACCATTTATATAATGCTTTAATCTATGAATATTTGACACAGGGAAATAATGTTTTCACGTGCTATACTTCCCAATACCATACAACATGGTTTTAAATAAAGTGTTTACATTTTTTAACAAAGGTTTTGTGAGCTTAGAGCTGCTTTTTCCATTATGATGAATGTTTAGAGAGGTTCAGATTATCTCTGTGGATATGAATAGTTATAGGTAGATTATTAGGCTCGTCATTGCCATCACTTGACTTTAAACATTTTTCTTACAGACTCAGCACACAACTGCAAACAAATGGCAGCTGGATAAGTGGTTGAACAAGGTCAATCCAAACAAGAATACCATTCTCAATCAGTCATCAAACCTAAATCATGGAGGAGTAAATCAAGGTGAACAGGGCTGTAAGAAGGTATCTCAGGCTGATCAGACATGTCCAAGTCACAGAGATGACAGGAGCCCAGTCAGAGAAGACCGGAGTGTTAAAGCACCGCGCACTGTTATAGGAAACAGAGGTGTGAAGCTTCGACCACCGCCACCTGTTGCACGTGCTGCTACAGTTGTGGTTGCCGTTCCCACTGAAAACACATCTGGAAGGACACCAGCAGTGTGCAGAAAGCTTACAAGGAGGATAGAGAGGACATCTAGTGGTGATAATCTGAACTGCCACAAGCTAGATGATCATACTCTCAGCCAAGGAATTCTTGGGAGTGAAATATCTGAACAAACGAAGTTGACTTGTTATAGCAGAGAATTGCATAGAAAGGAATCTAGAGCAACTCTGCTTGATCACAAAAGTAGGCGAACTCAAATTACTAGATCTGTTCCTAAATTCAAAAGGGATATTGGCCTCTCATTGCAACTTTCTGAACACAGCACAGAAACAGAACCAGACATACCTCCTTTTTGTAAAAATAACTCTGCTTTTACATCAGAAGGAAATCACAGGAATAATGAGTGTGGACGTACTAATATAAACCAAGGTAGTCCTTATAGCACACAACATTTTATTAGTAGGAGGACTACAATTGACGTTGCCCCTGAGCTGGAAGAGCACTTTTATACTCTAGTTCCTTTTGGGAGAAATGAATGCTCAACAAAGGACCACAATGATATCAAGTCATTATGGGTTCAGATTGATTTAATGCTTTTGTCAAGAATTCCACACTGTGTTCCTCAGGTGAACCTCAATATGAATAACAGCTCAGAGAAGATACCAACTTCATCACAAAGTAAATGTTTACTCCAAGTGAGAGAGAACCCTTTATTGAAAATGCGACGGAAACGTAAGGTATGTTCAGTGTTGTTCCACTTACTGTATAAATGTGTCAAGTAAATGACACCCTGTTTTCTGCGATTTTCAGTTGACTGATGACTTCAGGCTGATGACTTATCAGTATCTGATCCCGCTGATCATTTGTTTGAGAAAGCAGTGGCCTTCTCTCCACTTTTCCTAGGTCAAGGATAGGTCATCAATAAAAAAAGTCCTGGAAAACCCTTTTAAGCTGGCCATTCAAATTCAGTAGCTGACGGCTATATCACCCTACAATCTCCTCCTACACACACACATGTTCAGTGTGGCCAAGAGTATATGTGTTGTCAGTGGGGATTGAGGAGGAAGGCACCTCTCATGGCAGCTTATCTTGTGGGAGAACAAAAGGATCTGGTAAATACATTCAGTTTGCCCAATCCTTCTGTCCACCAACATCATCTGTCGTGAGAGAGCCACAAGTGCCATGAGCGCCCCATACACATTAAACATTCAGCTAATGCACTAAAGTGTATGGGGGCCTTTACACCTAGATGGTACGCAGATGCTACATAATTAAGCCTAAAATATTAGCCCATGATACTTATTTGCTTTTCAGACAATGGGGGAGATTTACTGATAAAAAGAATTCTGGGTTAAATTGTACCCAAATTTAATGAACATGCCGTGCACCAATATTTAGAATTATTTTACACCTCACCAGACCTTTTTTTTATTTTTAAAGTGGGTGTGGCTATGTGGAGTCATAAAACGGGGTAGATCTATTAATGGTGTGCGCCATTATTTTGTTTGAAAATTACCAGTGGAAAATAAGCCAACCAAGAGGTAGCACAACAAAGGGAACAGTGTCTAACATGTAGAAAGACACGTCAAATTTTTTATATATCCCACACTACAGTGATAAACTTGGCGCAGATCCTGCCAGTCTAGTCCAGATTTATGCTGTCTAACTTTAGAACAGTAATTGGCAAAGGCCAAAGACAGGTGTAGATGTTAAGGAGTTGTTCAGTTTTAGCAGCAAACTGAACAATGCCAGAAAATGCCCCCCTTAAAAAATACAACTGTACTCAACTAGCAGATCCAGCGCTACTGTTCCAGGGCCAAAATAGAAGAGTCAGCGTATATGGCAGCTAGGATGAATTAGATTAATGCCTTTAACACAAAAACGTTGGTAAAGGGTTAATCCATTGGCTATGCTGTTGTCATAACTCATTTCCCACCTGGATGCAGCAGCCTGTATTGGCGGACCTCCTTACTGGAGATAGGAGGGGAAAAAAACGTATTCACCTTTTAAATGTACTTCCTCTCTAGTTCACTAGGAGTCTGCATTGATTATAGCATGTCTATCGTTTATGTGACTGCTGCTGCACATCACTGGTTTCAGAGCTCATGTGCTGTTCATGCGTGCGTAACTGCCGAGGCCAGTGATTACTGGATCAGTCGCACATTTAAAGGCTACGTACACCTTTGAGGGCATTTTTTTATGATTGCATTTTACTGATTTTAAGCATAAAATAATTTTTGTAATTGATATTTATTTAAAATATTCAGCAGCTTTGTCTTAAAGGATTGACTTCTGCCTAGCTGTAGGAATTGTGCTTTCACTTTCACTTTGTGCCTGCTATGTAATAACCCTTATGTCTAAATTACTAATAGCTCAAAAACTCTTAAGCCTGTATTACACAGGCCAATTGAGCAAGCGATTGTCGGGAGGGAAGCAATCCCTCCCAGCAATCGCTTGCTAGCTAGCGGAAAAGATCGCTGCTATTACATGCAGCAATCTCCTGCACAGCATGAGGAGGAGCAATCGTTATGGCATTGCTCGTCCCCATGCTGTCTAGTGGTTTTCCGGCATGTGCTCGTTCATCGGGCACTTGGCGGTAGTTTTACACTGCAAGACGATCGGCCACCACTCCCATTTACTTCTATTTTCGCCGGACCCATAGAAAACAAGTGGAGGGTGGCTGCGCATGCGCAGTGCGCCCTCCTTCTCTTTCAGGGCTCCGTTATCGATATAAGTGCGGGTCCCAGCAGGTCCTAGCGATATGCCCCTATTGTCTGGCATGAGACAACCCCTTTAATGCCCTCATGGGTGTCCATAACTTTTTAGTTTTTTTGTCAATTGTATACTGCCTCCTGCTCTGTGCCTATAAAAAAAAACCTCAGGAAACCTTATTCATGTTAGGAGTAGTTGCAATCAATGAACTGATTCATATCATTGTGTGCAAAAACATCAAGCTATAATATGCAAAACAGCCACCCTTAAGGTTAGGTAGACTTTTGGTGGCAATTTTGTATTACTGCATTTTACTCATTTTGAGCTAAAAATAACTTTTTAATTGGTCTTTATTAAAAATATTCAGCCGCTGTCACAAAGGGTTAACTGTTTGTCTAGCTGTGTGAATCATACTTTCATTTTGTGCCGGTCATCTAATAAACCTCATCTCTGAATTACTAAAAGGTCATAAACACTTATTTAAGCCACATTAATCAGTAAGATACGAATTGGACTATAATGAGTGTTTATAAGGTCCGAGATCAGAGCTGCTTGATGGAACTCAGTAAAAATACAGATTCTGCTACTAGAATCTCAAGGCTGTACAGAGAAAGGGGCTCACAATTTTTAAGACCAATTGAAAAAAAGATTTTAGCTCAAAATGAGTAAAATGCAAAGGTGTACATAGCCTTTAGGTTTCAGAGCCTGATCTAAAAACACTGCCATTCTATTAAATATCATCTGTTCATTGTTAATTGAGAAGTAATCGCATAGCTGACCAGTGACCAGATCTTCAGGGGATTCAAAAATAGGGAGACCCTGCAATCTCAAGAACATGGGGTGTCCGAGTCATTCAAGGGGTGCCCGAGTCCTTGGAGTGGTAGTGCACATATTGGTCTACTGCTTCATTCATGAGACAATGTATCCAGCTCTCTGCCAGCTCCATAGACGTGAATGGAGCAGTGGACCTACCCCCTGTGATCTGATACACTGTATATCACCTATCCTGTGAATAGGTGATAAATCATTTTCGTGGTATCACACCCTTGATCACTGTATTGTGAAAAGGTATATACTGTGTAATATACTCTGAACCTATGAAAACTAGTGTAGACAAAAACTGTAGGTGATACCTATGACAACCAGTCAGACTACAACTTTAATTTTCCCATTGCCGCTATGAAAATGAAAGCACTGATTTCACACTGACACTTTATTGTCTGCATTTATTTTCATAAATGTGGCTCGTTATATTCCTATTCCTCACCATGTTAAGACCTTCTAATTTAAACAGTATAAGGCCTCATGCACACGACCATGTCTATTTTGTGGTCCGCAAATTGCAGATCCGCAAAACACGGATGGCGGCTGTGTGTTCCTCATTTTGTGGAACGGAACCTCCGACCCTCAATAGAGCAGTCCTATCCTTGTCCATGATACGGACAAGAATAGGACATGTTCTATTATTTTTGCGAGGCTGTGGAACGGAGATGCAGACAGCACACAGAGTGCTGTCCGCATCTTCTACGGCCCCATTGAAGTCTGTATCCGAGCCATATTTTTTGCAGTCATGTGCATGAGGCCTAAGGTGGCAGAAAGCCTAATACTAATCACAGTTGAGAATTTGCTACAATTGTATCCAAGGTAAACTAAAAACAACAACAGCACAAATGTCCTTCCTGTGCTAACACAACATGAGATATTGTATTAGTTTGATTGCTAAATTATACTATAATGTGTAATTGTCAGCAGGCAGTGATGATATCTAATGTCATCTGTGATATCTAGGGGCTCTCTCTTTTTTTTCTGCAATAAAATCATCCTTGTCCTGACGTAAGGTTATATTTCTAGTAAGATACGTTTGTGGCATCGGTATCTGTTGAAAAAATCTGCAGCATATCTGCTGGAATCCCACAGCAGCCAAATCTGCAACAAATGGTGCAGATTTTGTTGCAGGAGTCATAGTGTAAATTTACGGCCGATTTCACCCTCTATATTGTGTGGCAGTGAAGTCCCTCCTTTTCAATCTAATGATTAAGTCTTGATTACACGCCCTCAAAATATTTTACTGTGCAGCCACTCTGCATGACCGATTGGCATAGCTTACACTTCATACAGCAGCTTAATGTATACAAAACTGTATATAAAACATTATATACACTGTATATAACAACATGCTAGGAGAGAGAAATGTTCTACTTGTGCAGTCTGCAGTGCTTGTGAATGTAGAAAAACTTCTATTTAGGCCTCATGCACAGGACTGTATGTATTTTGTGGTCCACAAAACACGGATGACGTCTGTGTGACATCCGCGTTGCATCCGTATTTTTGTGGACCCATTGACTTCAATGGGTCCATGTTCCGTATTTTACAGCCTAGAATAGGACATGTTCTATCTTTCGTGTAATAAACATACAGTTGGGGAAAGCACATGGATCATCTGTGTGCTTTGCACATCCATATGTCCATTCCGCAAAAGAATAGAACATGTCCTATACATGTCCGTAAAATGTGGAACCTTTGAAGTCAATTGGTCCACACACAGACCACTAAATACATGCATGTGCATGAGGCCCTTACTGAGATTCTCTAAATGGATTGTTTAGTATGTGTCTGCTGAAACTTTAACCCATTGAAGAAATGTCTCTGTTGTGTAGTGTGAAAGTGAAGGATCTCAGGAGATGAAGAAGAACCCTGTGGAAAAGGAAGATAGTCTACAATTTCCAGTTGAGAGTAATTATACAGCAAACAGCCAGAGCTTAGAACTCGACAGGTATGGAATACCCTTCCTGGTGTGATGTACAGCGATAACCACAGCCTTTTTCCCTCTATTTCTCTATATAATAAGAACTGTTGGAATTGCAGTGTGTGCTGTTGACATCTCTATGGCCACAACGTACAAGACATGTAATGATGCCATGCACCTCTGATGTTACACACAAATGGCAGATGCATGGTATAAGAAGCACAGTTAGTCTACTTTCACACTAGCGTTTTGGCTTTCCATTTGTGAGATTCGTTCAGGGCTCTCAAAACGGATCAGTTTTGCCCTAATGCATTCTGAATGGAAAAGGATCCGCTCAGAATGCATCAGTTTGCCTCCGTTCAGTCTCCATTCCGCTCTGGAGACGGACACCAAAACGCTGCTTACAGCATTTTGGTGTCAGTGTGATGAAACTGAGCCAAACGGATCCGTCCTGGCACACAATGTAAGTCAATGGAGACGGATCTGTTTGCACTGACACAATCTGGCACAATAGAAAACGGATCCGTCCTCCATTGACTTTCAATGGTGTTCAAGACTGATCCGTCTTTGCTATGTTACAGATAATAAAAACGGATCCGTTCTGAACGGATGCAGACGGTGGCATTATCTGAACGGATCCGTCCATGACAAAACGCGAGTGTGAAAGTAGCCTTACTTTTGTGACAATGGAAGGTTAACCGCTTCTTTACTGGAGGGTTTACTCCAATTCATTATCAGGCCAATTTTTTCCACTTTAGTCATGGGTCTATTGTAACTACAAATATCTATTTCATTTCTTAGTCAACCTACATATAGTTGGTGGTATCATTGTTTTTCAAGATACATCAGGCATTTTTTTTTTCAGAATGAAAATTTTATTAGATTTTTATAAAATATTAAAGGAATAAATCGCAGAACTCATGGGAAAACTTTTTTAAGCTGTAAGAAAATAATTTGAGACAGAACAAGAATTGTGGGGGAGATCTATCAAAACTGGGGGTAAGGAACACTGCCCACAGCAACCAGTCAGATTCCACCTTCAGGGGTGCACCTAGCCTTTCTGGTTCCTGAGGCGAAAATTGAAAAAGCGCCCCCCTCCCCCCCATACTGAATTCTCAACCTAACCCCTTTCCTCCTAATATTATGTATATCACTGCAGAACATACAGGGTTAAGGCCTCATGCACACGGCCGTTGTGCGGCGGTTCCGTGCATTGGGGACCGCAATTTGCTTCAGAACAGACATATAGATGCGGGCAGCACACGGCGCGCTGCCTGCATCTTTTATGGCCCTATTGAAATTAATAGGTCTGCATCCGATCCGCAAAAAATGTGGATATCGTCGTGTGCATGAGGTGTATGAGGTCTAATGTTGTGGTTGAAAGTCAGTCTGCTACCAGCCATTGTCATATTAAACCTGGTATCCACATTATGTTGATCATTTTATACAGCTTTGAGATGACTCTATCAAAACCAGGGAAATGTCTATCTCCGTTACCTTCTCTTCCTGATGAGCCTAAACCAAAATGCACAATTGAGGACATTTCTTCTGTAAATAAATGTGATAGAGATATCATGTCAACCAACACTTCTTGCAATCGACATCAACAAGAAAAGCACTCACATTCTCGACAGGTAAGTTTTGAAATGGGTTCTACAATTAAAACAGAATTCTAGTTACGTATATATTCAGACCAATAAGACTGGAGTACATTTTATGAGTGGATTTGACTACAGAGCTCTGTAGCATCTGTAGTAACACAATGAGGTGCAAGGGGTATGGCCTGAGCCAACATAGGGACAACATTCAAAAACCATGGAAATTGCTAAAAGCAATTGATGCCTCTCTTCCTAACCAGAGACAGTAAATGTGAATTGCTAATATAGCATTGATGGTAACCACCTTAAATGCTTTAGAATATATTTTGGATCTAAAAGCAATCTCTGGTGCCAGGCTTCATCCATGCTGTATGCCTACGTACTCATTCTGTGATGGAGCATGGCGCAAACTGATAATAAACAATGTTACACTTACCTTCTCAGCCTGATCTAACCCTCTGCTACTACACGGTCCCCTTGCTCCAGCTGTAGCCTGTGATAGCAGTGACGTCCCTCATACTGCTGCAACCAGTCACTGGCTTCAGCGATGCATGGCACATAAGAATGCAAGGGGGAAGAGGACGGTGCATGGTGCTGGATCGGAGAAAGTTGGTAAGATAAGTGTAAGATTGTTTATAATTTTGACAGTCTTCTCTGCAAGCTAGTGAAATAAAATCATACCTTGTAGGACCCCTTTAGCTTTTATTTTGTAGGGAGGCACATAGCAGTACAGTATGGCTCCGTAGCAAACTTTTGATGTAGTATTACCTCTCTATACGAGATGAACATGTGCAAAATACCTTAGTGCTACATTTATGTATAGATGCCTATAGATAGATATAAGGTCAAAGAGTAAAAAATGTTAATTTCATTGGCTTGTTATTCTTGAAACCTTAACGTTAATAATTGATCAGGTTTAATTGGAGCAATCTGATAACTCCAGCCTCATAATCAGTATCCATGAGAGATTTTGAACACGCAAGCCCATTTTCCACATGTAGAAGATTGATGATGTGAACAGAAACACCGGCTGTCATCATCTGTCTCCAAACCGCAGCTCAGCTTCATAAACCACATTACAGCAATTGTTTTCATGCAATGCTTTAATGGGTTTAGTCATTTCATTTTACAACTTAATCCATTCTTTCCTTCCTTGTATATTGATGTTTTTATATATGTTTATGTGTTTTATATCTCTAAATTATAAACTTTTGATCCAGTTGTAAGAATTTAGCAAATGCTCCAATCTTCCAATTTACGATCCCGTGTTGCATTCTAGTGACATGTAGGGTTGATTCTTTTAGGCCTTGTTGGAGTGCTTTTCCCTGTCACTACCATGTCTGCAGGACATAGTACATGTAGTCATCAGTGACTGCATGGGCACAACAGTTATGTCTATGTGATCAGAATTAGGAGTATGACTGTAATTTATTTATTTTAAAGGTAAAATAATTAGTAAGTACACTTTACAAAAACTCCCGATCGCTAAAACAAGCGGTTGGAAGCTCTCAGAGGAGCAGTCTCTCCTCGCTTCTGAAGATGGAGTTCTCTCCCTTTAAGGCTGGGTTCACACGGGAGTCGCGTTTTGGCTCAGGATGCGTCCCGGTGCATTGCGGCATTTTGACTGCAATTGCGTTCCGTTGTTCAGTTTTTATCGCGCGGGTGCAATGCGTTTTGCACGCGCGTGATAAAAAACTGAATGTGGTACCCAGACCCGAACTTCTTCACTAAAGTTCAGGTTTTGATTCGGTGTTGTGTAGATGTAGATATTTTCCCTTATAACATGGTTATAAGGGAAAATAATAGCATTCTTTAATACAAAATGCTTAGTAGAAGGTCAATTGAGGGTTAAAAATAATAATAATAATGAACTCACCTCCTCCAATTAATCGCGTAGCTGCCGGTCTCCTGTTCTTTCTTCAGGACCTGTCAAAGGACCTGTGGTGACGTCACTGAGCTCATCACATGGTCCAATCACATGGTCCATCACCACAGTGATGGATCATGTGATTGGACCATGTGATGTGACGTCACCACAGGTTCTTTTGATTAAAGAAGTAAGAAGAGATCGGCAACTACGCGGTCAAGAGAAGGAGGTGAGTTAATCTTTTTTTTCTTTTTTAACCCTTAATTGACCTTCTACTAAGAATTCTGTATTAAGAATGCTATTATTTTCTCTTATAACCATGTTATAATGGAAAATAATACAGTGAATAGACTCATCTTAGCAACCATGCGTGAAAATCGCACCGCATCCGCACTAGCTTGCAATTTTCACGCAGCCCCATTCACTTCTATGGGGCCTGCGTTGCGTGATAAACGCACAATATAGAGCATGCTGCGATTTTCACGCAACACACAAGTGATGCGTGAAAATCACCACTCATGTGCACAGCCCCATAGAAGTGAATGGGTTTGGATTCAGTGCGGGTGCAATGCTTTCACCTCACGCATTGCACCCGCGCGGAAATCTCGCCCGTGTGAACCCAGCCTAATTGTCACAGCTTCTAACTGTATGTGGGGCTGATGGCAGTTGAAGGATGGAACTGAGCATGTGTTAGCACCTCAGCCATGAAGGACAGAGACAAAAGTAAAAGTAAAACAGTAGGTGGCGCTAGATTTAAAAGAAAGTAATCAGTTTTAATTCACAATAAATATTAATTGACAACTGACAAGTAATACAGGCTACATGACTACTGAGGCAGAACAAAAATGTGTTGCTTATAAAATAGCATGTATATTGTGTGTTTGTATGGTATTAAATTACAGCTTGTTTGCTACTTTTTTGTTAGAGATCACAACTATCAAACAATACAAGTTCTGTGTTGAATAAAGACGACTCAAATTTGAACCTTTGCTCACCTGCACAGAATGGACATACAGATCCAAGGCTAACAAAGCAGTTGCATAGCACAAGGTACAATACAATACAGCAGTTTGAGTTTCCAGGATTTTATATCAGGAAAATGTAAATAATCTCTTATCCAGACAAAATGCAGGCAGTATATTGGATGGCTACCCTCCAGGTCGGACTAAGGTTCCTTGGGCCCACGAGAAGAAATTATTCTCAGGGCCCAAACCTCATATCATCAATAAAGTCTAAAATGTTTAATTTCAAAGAAATAAGCCTTAGTTGAAAGTTATTGGCTCCAAAGGTACTACCAAACGTTTTTTCTCCTGGACCTTTGGGACTCACTATGGTATCAGAGCCTGAGCCCACTGGAGGATCCTCTGGTACTCTGGTGGGTCAATCCAACAATGGCCAGGGCCATCTACACTACATCCTGTTTCAAAACTTGCACTCACAAGACATGGGATAGACATGGAATTTTCTTCTGCTGCTTGGCAAAAAAGTGTAAAAAATGCATTATAATATTTGTGTTTGTCTGCACGGTGTTTAGTTAATGCTACATGATGTAGTGGAGAGACAGCTGGGGCCAGCTTTAAGAGGACCTAACTTTAGACGATGATGAAGGAAGGAATCAGCAACTCCCAATGATATACCCCTTAGCAAAAGCTTGGGCTCATACACATTGCACATGGATTACTGCTAATTGCTGGGGTGTACTTGCATGTGTCAGGGTTTAAATGTGCAGTTAAAATTGCAGCACAGCAATTAGTGGTCATTCAAGGGCAGTTACCATGGCTCAGGAGCAACATGTATGGGCACGTTTGTGTTATAAATTATCTGTCTATCTATCTATCTACAGTTGAAACCAGAAGTTTACATACACTATATAAAAAGACACATATGCATGTTTTACTCAATATCTGACATGAAATCTGAATAAACCTTTCCTGTTTTTGGTCAATTAGTATTACCATAATTATTATTATTATTTGCCAAATGTCAGAATAATGAGAGAGAGAGAGAGAGAATGTTTTAAGGCATTTTAATGCTTTCTGCAATGTCAAAAGTTAACATACACTAAGATTACTATGCCTTTAAACAGTTCTGGACTGCCTATATGATGATGTCATGTGTTTGGAAGCTTCTGTTTGGCTTGTTGGCAACATCTGAGTTCATTGGAGACACACCTGTGGATATATTTAAATGCACACCTGATACACACTGCTTCTTTGTGTAGCATCATGGGAAAGTCTAAAGAAATCAGCCACGGTATCGGGAAGAGAATTGTAGACTTGCACAAGTCTGGCTCAACCTTGGGTGCAATTTCAAGATACCTAAAAGGGGCCTTGTTCATCTGTATAAACAATTATATACAAGTACAAACAAGATGGGAATGTCCAGCCATCATACCATTTAGGAAGGAGACTGGTTCTGTGTCCCAGAGATTAACGTACTTTGGTCCGACATGTGCATATCAACCCAAGAACAAAAGCAAAAGACCTTGTGAAGATGATGGCAGAAGCTGGTAAGATTGTCCCAATATCCACAGAGAAACGAGTACTGTATTAACATGGGCTGAAAGACCACTCTCCTAGGAAGAAGCCATTACTCTAAAAGAAACATAAAAAAAGCCAGATTAATGTTTGCAAAAGCACACAGCAACAAAGACCTACATTTTTGGAGACATATCCTGTGGTCTGACGAAACTAAAATTGAACTTTTTGGCCATAATGACTATCGTTACATTTGGGAAAAAAGGGAGAAGCTTGGAAGCCTAAGAACACCATCCCAACTGTAAAACACGGGGGTGGCAGCATCATGTTGTGGGGTTGTTTTGCTGCAGGAGGGACTGGTGCACCTCACAAAATAGATGGCATCATGAGGAAAGAAGATTATGTGGAAATACTAAAGCAATATCTCAAGACATCAGCCAGGAAGTTAAAGCTTGTGCGGAAATGGGTCTTCCAAATGGACAATGACCCGAAGCATACTGCCAAACTGGTTACAAAGTGGCTTAAGGATAACAAAGTCAATGTTTTGGACAAAACAGTAAAAGAGATGCTTATAAAATCAAACGGATCTAATTGGTTAACAACCAAAGTTTTCTTTAGATGCGGTCAGTGTAACAATGGTAAAACCACTTCTTTTCCCAAGAAAACCATGGAGGTTAGTTCCATGGTGCTGATACTGGACATTTTTGCTAATGAAATTACTTATGGATACCTGATGCTACATTCCCGTAGATACTTGTGCCTCTAAAGCTAATGAGAGTGGAGGCGGAGGGAAAGTAGGACCCAGGACACTGAGGACGTTCTCCAGGAAGCGGCTGTAGAGTCACGTGGGACGCTATGTTTGACTCTGAAACCACACGGGACGCCACGCAAGGTAAAGCCGAATTGAAGGCCGTGCTGGGCAAGCTGAAAGATGGAGCTTCTACAACATACAGACGGAGAACCCAGGAGCGGTAATGTACCATACTAGCACTGTCTAACTAATACCGTGTACCTAAATCGAGGGGGACTATATCCTTAACCAACTATACTAATGCGATCCTGCTACTAACCACCTGTTGCTGTCCACCTATTACCATCTGGATTCTGTTTATGGGACACAGCAGGTCCGTGCAATATATATGAATCTAGCAGGTCTGTGAAATATATCCCACCATCTGACAAGTATATATTTGTGGACTTACCAGTTACACTATTGTTTTTTATGGAGTGTGGACTTCTAATTCAGTTTTCGTCTGGATCCTGTTTAGCGGGTTGTGCAATATAGTAGGCTTGTGCAATCATCAGGCAGCGTATTATAAGATTGTGGACATATGAGATATTTACCTTTCATGTCTGGTGTTTGATATTGCTGTGCCAATATATTTTATTATTTTTATTATCATTCATTGTTTTATTACCATTGTTTTAAGTGGATATATCTATGCAATTTATTAATTATTCCCATTTAGTGAGTGCCCTTCCACATTTAAATTTTATTTAATGTTTTGGACTGGCCATCACAAAGCCCTGATCTCAATCCTATTGAAAATTTATGGGCAAAGCTGAAAAGGCAACTGCGAGCAAGGCGACCAACAAGCATGGCTCAGTTACAACAGTTTTGTCAGGAGGAATGGGCCCAAATTCCGACCAACTATTGTGAGAAGCTGGTGGAAGGATATCCAAAATGTTTGACCCAAGTCATATAGTTTAAGGGCAATGGTACTAATTATTAATGTAATTTATGTAAACTTTTAACTTTGCAGAAAGTAATAAAAATGCCTTAAAACATTCTCTCTCTCTTATTATTCTGGCATTTGGCAAATAATAATAATTATGGTCCTAATTGACCAAAACAGGAAAGGTTTATTCTGATTTCATGTCAGATATTGAGAAAAACATGCATATGTGTCTTTTTATATAGTGTATGTAAACTTCTGGTTTCAACTGTATGATGAATGATGATAATTATAAGAATTAGATTTTATGAAGGTTATAAGCAGGACGAAACACCCCTGCAAATATCAATTTCATAAAAGAATACTTCTGAGCATTCTCATTCTCGTTTCATAGAGTTCGCAATGCAGATTACTTTATGCAGGAAGCTAAGCGAATGAAGCATAAAGCAGATGCCATGGTAAGTACACTCTCCTCCCAGATACAGTATGCTAAATTAATTTTGTCCTGGCATTTTATGGGCATGAAGTTATCATCAGCACAAACCACCAAAGAGAATTATAAAACCTATTACAAGCATGACTGGCTTTGTTAGATTATGGAATACTTGTCTCATTGAGTGTTTTTGTCAAACAATTACTCTGAAAACAAGTGATTATGCCGTCTGACTGTAAGGGCCTTAGTAAAGTTATAGTTATATTATTTTACAAGCAAGAGAAACTTTTATGATGTAGTCTTGGAAGGATCAGATGGAATTCAATATGTATAATTTTTTTTTATTACTCCCAAGGTCACATTATGATCTCATATGGTAATTTATCTCAACTGAAGAGAGTCTGTCACTAGGACAGACCCTGGAAATTAAGGTCATTTAACATGGACCAATGTTTCAGGCAATTATTGGGAATGAAACAAGCGTTCCCGATAATTGCCTGATTGTCAGCAGAAATAAGGGCTTGGTTTGTAATTGTTACAATTGTTCTAGCAATTGCTTATCCCCATAGGAAATCATTGATCATTGTTTATACAGGCTGATTAGTGGCACAGAAGCAATCATTTTAGGTGCTGTCTGAAGGACATGATCATCAACAAACAAGTGTTTGCTCGTTCATCTGGTGATCGTTGGCTCCTTTTACACAGGGCAGTTATTGGGAATGAACGTTTCTACAAACATTCATCCCCAATAATTAGCTTGATTATCAGTCCATGTAAGAAGACCATTTGGTTGTCCAAGATGACCTAATTATGCTGAACTAGCTTGTAATGTACATGCACCAACATCTGAGCTTCTGACTGACAAAAAGGAGACTTTGGGAGGTGTGTTATAAAGCAGTCTCATTTTTGCGCCTGGTCAATACTTTGGGTCTTCATTTTTTAATTGCAGTCATTGACGTAGATTAGGGCATGCTACAGATGAAAACAGATTTCCAAGCATCACTCGCAAGGCTTGTCCTTGTCACTGTCTGCCATTGGCGGATCCCCCCCCCCCCCCCCACTTCCCCCGATGCCGGATATTTTCATCCACACGACAGAGAGATGCAGCGGCGGCTGTGCTGGGGAGCCAGGTAAGTTCATTATGTGTGAGGGGCCCGGACATATGGTAGGACATTTCAGGGGTCGGATAGCACTTTTAACACCCTATAAGCTTGAAACCTCCAAAGTCCAGTCCCTACTATTCTGTTACCTTGGTCCTTTTTCTAGCTTCAGAGAGCAACAGTTCTTGTCATACCTGAAGTACCTCAAAAGATCTGAGAAGTGGAGCTCACCATTGTCTTATTTACTAAGCCAAGTGTGTGAGCTCCCAGGTTCTCTGCTCTTGAAGTAGTATATGTCCGGTATACCTCTACTGTTTGACAGGGTTTAACTTCAAAAGACTAGAAGCAATGGAAAGGAAACACTATTGACCATTACAAATGCTGTGATGGGAGGGGGGGACTGATGTTAATAGTAAATCACTGTCATTTGTGACCCATTGTCAAAGCTTTAAATAAAATATCAAAATCTGTTTTGGGGTATGCTAGCCAGATGTGCCTGTTATATAATAAAAGGGTCAGGGCGTGACAGACTGCTAACAGTTTATCTCTACCATATGGTCTTCACTATACCAGCTTTTATTGTTTCATTTGCACCAGATGTATAAAAGTTAATTGTTGTTTCATTAGATCTGCTTAAGGCATCTAGATGCCATGTTAGCAAATTAGCCCCACTGTTCCATTCTATGTGACATAAGAAACAACCACATTCAATTTATTTTCAGTTGTCAGTGTCATAAAACTGATTCCCTGCTTATATTATGTGCCCATCTGGATGAACATGATAAAACACACTGTTAGGCCTCATGCACCCGGCCGTGGCCGTATTGCGGCCCGTGAACAGTGGGTCCGCAATATGCGGGCATCGGCAGTGTGCTCCCCACATCACGGATGCGGACCCATTTACTTGAATGGGTCAGCAATCCAGAGCTGCGGTGCAGAACGGAGGCACAGAACCCCACTGAAGTATTTGTGGTGCGGACGGATCACGGCCCCATTCAAGTTAAATGGGTCTCGATCCGTTCCGGCCGCCGCATGGACGTTGCCCGTGCATTGGGGAGCATTAATTGCGGTCCCCAATGCACGGAACGGCTGCACAACGGCTGTGTGCATGAGGCCTTTCTGTGAATGGAAATTACTTACATCTCTAGATGGGATAGAGTGCAAAAATGCAAACGCCATTGGACAGTCCACTCATACATGGAAATCACTACAACATGTTATATGGTTTACAAAAAAATTACTATAAGAGCAAGCAACGGTGTGTTAGCATTTTGTCTGCAATAATAGAGATTTGTCGCCATCTAGAGGATAAATTATTATTTACAACATAGCTGCAAGGTGCATTTTTATTTTTACTCTTTTCTCCTGTGCAGTGCAGCTGTGGTACACTTTTTATCTAGACAAAATAATAGTGGATCTTTGTTGTTGATAGACACCTGTCATTATACTCACTTAAAAATCCTTAAAGCCTTAAAGAAGCCTTAAATAGTGACTCCAGTAAAGACCCAATTCAACACTGTGTAAATAAGGTATCGGCTCCAAGGCCGTAGCTATAGGGGGTGCAGAGGTAGCAGTCGCTATGAGGGGGCCCAAAAACCCTTGAATCACATAAGAAGACACTGGTATCAAAGAAAGTGCATGCTGGTCAAGTTACACCTCTGGCTGGAGGGAAGAGGTTAGGTCAAGAATTTGGTATGGGGAAGGGGGGGGGGTTGCCGTTTAAATTTTTGCCCCAGGCAGCAGGAAGGCTATGTGCTTTCCTGCCCCGTGGCCACAAAGCACTGAGGGAAGGGGTCCTAAGCTGAACTCTTGCACCAGGGCCCATGAGCCTTTAGTTACGCCCCTGTTCATCCTCTTTTGTTGAATTGTGTACATAGGTCTATAAAGGGGTTGTCCGGTTTCTGTAGGAATAGACTCAGTCTAGAAAGAGAGGTGTAATTCAAATCTATGAGTCTTGGAAAAAAAACAATAACATGAAAATGCAGTGTGTGAACTTGTGCTGTTTCATAAAATAAGGTTATAACAGAAGTAACATATGATAAGGGCAGAGGTCCTTGTCTCCTTGTATGAATGGAACAACGGTTGAGCATGTGGACTGCCACACCATTAAACACTGTGGGACTGGCAATGAGAAGCTGAAAACAACAATTGGTAATTTTTTGCACTGCTGTAGAGATCTAATATACAGTATAAAGCTGAGTGTAAGTGTGTGTGTGTGTGTGTGTGTGTATGTCCGCTAAAGAAATCCGCACCGTCGGATTTGCAATCATGAAATTTGGCACACAGGTACATCAGGTGTCCCGGAAGGTTTCAGACTGGGTCTCATCTCTCTAGCATGTACCGTTTCTGAGATATTGCCAAAAAATGCATTAGCCAATAGAAGCCTGGTCACATGACCCTTATCAGCCAATAGAAGATTGCATGCCCTTAGTCTCCACATACACACAGTTTTACACCAGGTTTCCATAACAACCTAGCAATTTTTCTTCACTGCTGTAGGTCAGCTTTAAAGGGGCAGGGCGCTGTGGATGACCCTGTTAAGGGAGAGGAGCACTGTTTAGGTCACAGTTAAGGGGGCAGGTAGGGTGGCCATTTAGGCCACTCTCAAAAGACGGACTTAAAAATTCCACCCCCAGGTCCCACCAAGCCACGCCCCGACCAGGTTAGACCAGACACCCTCCTACTCCACAGCCGACAGGGATTGAAAAAATGAGGGTGAAAATCAACTTCTGTCAGCTGCAGGTGTGGTTGGGATGGTGACTTTCTACCTGCAGCTCACGCTCAGACAGCACAGTGCTGCTGTCTGAGAGTGACATGTTCAAAAGTACATCCCTGTGTCCGTCCAGGCCCTGCGCCAGACGGAGGACAGGGAGTCTGAAAGCCGGACTGTCCTGCCTAAAACTGGACCTCTTGCCACCCTAGGGGCAGGCTACTGTGGAGGTCACAGTTAAGGGGACGGTCCACTATGGAGGTCAGTGTTAAGGGGTAGATTACTGTAGAGGCCACTGTTAAGGGGTGGGGTGTTGTCGAAATCAGTGTTAAGGAGATGGGGCACTGTGTAGGTGTCACGACCATGGTCATGGTCGTGACTCCTGTATCCGCATGCTGTTGCCTGCGGTCTGGTTTGGTTGTTCAACCACAGGTGAGGGCCGCTAGTATGTTGCCTCACTTGTGGTTGCCGCTGGCAACATGTAGTTATTTCGCAGTTTAGCAGCCTGAGCTGGTGCTAGGCAGCTTGCTGCAATGTGCATGCGGTTGCACCTGGCAACCTATCTTTGTTAGGCGTGTCTTTTGTATGTCTGGTGTGCACAGGGTTTTAGTTATGTGTGCACTTTCTCCTTTAAGTGGCTGTCTTCCCTGGTGTGATAAGGGTTAATTATATTCTGTGTGTGTGAACACTGGGTGTGTCTGTGTGGGTGTGGCTACTTGGGCCTATATAGCCTCTGCTGAGAGCAGTAGTCAGAGGGGTACTTCAGCCATGGTCTGCTGGAGTCATCCTCCTACTTTATACCATCTGCCAGTGAGGGCCACCCTTGTGGTCATAGATGTTTATATGTTCAGTTGATGTATTCATTTTGTTATTTCATGCAGCTATGGATCTCGGTTCCTGTGTGTGTATGTGTGTTGGCTGTATCCATTTAAGTATGGTGTGGACATCAGCGTGTCAGCACAGGGATCCAGTCAGCAAGGCTGTGGCAGGTAGGTGGAACTATGGAACTAGTGCAGTTCACCTGCCATATCCATAAGTCTGTTTTTGTACCCCTTTTCCTTGCAGCTTGGCCAGTGAGACTCCTGTTCCTCCGTGCCTAGGAGGAACAGGTCGTCTTACCCTGCTCCTAGTTCAGGGCCACCCTGAGGGCTAGCAGGGACTATTAGGTTCTGGTGTATGAGCCCTCCCACCATCAGGGTTGGCTCATATGGTTAGGAGTCAGGGTCAGGTTAGGGACGCGATAGGAGGTGACCTGCTCCCTAATTCTGTCGTCCTGGCTGAGCAGCCAATAACATCTTCTGGCACCGCACGGCTGAGGGTTTTCCCCATCCTCAGCCGTGACAGTAGGTCACTAATAAAGGGGCAGCCGCTATGGAGGTCACTGGTAAAGGGGCGGGCCGCTGTGGAGGTCACTGTTAAGAGGGCAGGGAATGGTTTGAACTGAATGAGCATTTATGAGTGGTCAGGAGAGCAGAAATAAGGACTATAGGAATACAGACCGTGCAGTCAGATGTTGCTTTCTGATGGATTTCACATTTTTGTTCCAGAATTGCATTAAAAATGTTCTTCTACAAGTATGGTCCTCGGTCCTCATAAAGCAGATGGCCACTATGCATAGTATATGATGGAAGTGAAATTCTATTACAGAAAATCTTATAGAGAGGTTTCACTGCGTCACTGCCATTTCCATTTGAAATAGACAGTAATTTTTTTTATATGCAGGATCCAGCCTTTTTTTGGCCAAAAACCAGTTGAAAAGCTTCTACAGTTCATAAGTGTACAGTAGACATATTTCCCAGCATCACATATTCCGCCTCATATGCAGCACAATTGCACCTTTTTATTTCAAAAATCTGTTGCATCACTTCACAGTTTATACATATGCAATAAGAGTATTTTAGTACTTAAACAGAATCATAATAGCTTAAAGTTTTGTCACACAGACGTCCAATTGCTTCTAGTGTTTTTTTTAGTTTTTTTTACAAAAAAACTGTTGTAATTGTTTTACCATTTATAAGAACACAAATAAGTGTGCTTTAGTGCATCAGTAGCAGTGTATAGCTTGGTTGCAGCCAGGGGACATCCCATTGTGCCTTTTACTGTTTCCAAGAACCTGTTGCAATTTCTCTACTGTTTAATAGTGCGCAAATAAGCACATTTTAGTGCATCAATAGCAGTGTATATCATTTGGTCGAACTCATGGGACATCCAATAGTGCTATTTTTTGTTTCCCAAAAATCAATTGCAGTTTTTCAGTTAATAAGTGCACCAGTAAGCATATTTTAGTGGATGAATAGTGGATATTCTTGTCGCAACATCTATTTGTGCCTTTTTCTGTTTCTCAAAATCCTGTTGCATTTTTCTACCATTTCTAAGTGTGCAATAATTATGCATGCATATTTTAGTGTGTCAACAAAGCAGTGTAATACAGTAGCATACATTTTTATCCCACTCAATGGATGTCCAATTTTTCCTGTATTATTTTCCCAAAACCCTGTTTCAATTTTTTTAATAGTTTATCAGTGAGCATTGTAATAATTGTATTTTAATGCATCAACAACAGTGTACTATATATTTTGGACGCATCTATTGTGCACTTGTTACCCCCCCCCCCCTCCCAAAAAAATAAATAAAAAGTTGCAATTTTTATGTGAGCATTGCAATAATTGTATTATATTTCAGAACAAGCCACTGTTTCTTCCTATAGTACTGTGTGTGTGTGTATATATATGTGTATATGGTATATGTGTATATAAACATGGGCAGGCATCTGCTCCTGTTAAAGTATAGTTTTTGGACCACTTGCTCATACCAAACCAGTGTTTTTTTACGATTCCACTGTGTGTGTTTAAACACCGGCAGGCATTTGCCCCCAATAAAGGACACATTTCTGAATGGTTTTTAATTTTAAAAAGCATAAATCAGACTGTAAAATATGTGTTTAAATAGGCTGTTTGTTAACACCATAAAGCATGAGTTTAGCCATAGGTGTATATGTTACTGCTATTATGACATTATTGAAGATTCATTCACACATCAGTGTTTTGGTCAATGATTCCCATCAGTGATTGTGAGCCTAAGGGCTCATGCACATGACCCTGTCGTTTTTTTGCGGTCCGCAATTTGCGGAACGGAACAGGAGGCCCATTTTAGAAATGCCCATTCTTGTCCGCAAAACGGACAAGAATAGAACATGCCTCATCATTTTTGCGGGGCCACGGAACGAAGCACTCTGTGTGCTGTCCGCATCTTTTGTGGACCCATTGAAACGAATGGTTCCGTATACGGAATCAAAATACGGCCTGTATACGGAATGCAAAGAACGTTGGTGTGCGTGAGCCCTAAACCAGGAGTGGAGGCTACACATAAAGTCTAACGGAAAGATCTGCATCTGTTTTGTGTTTAGAGCTGCACCTGGTTTTTGGCTAACAATCACTGATGGAAACCACTGACCGAAAGACTGACATGTGAATGAGGCATTACCATTGCTGTCGTTGTGTTAAAGAACTTTAAAGGAAAAAGACAGAGAAAGAGACTCCCAGAACATTTTAAAAAAAGAGAGAAAGACAAAACAAGAAAATATGAGTCCTAGGAGACCTCGGAGTGTCATACACCAATTTTCAGGCCAATTGGACCACTTTTGATTTGGGTAGAATTATTTCATGCCGAAATTTAATTTTCTGACCAATTTGTTCAAATCGGACCCAAAATGAATTTCAAGAAATTCACTCATCTTAAATGTCCCCTAGTGGGACCACAATAAAAAGTAAAACAAGTTTTAAAATGCTCTATTGTGTCCTAAAAAAAAAAAGTTAACATAAAGTATCGCTGTGACTGTAATAACGTGAACTATGAAAACTATATACGTTGTCCCTAAGCCACTCATGTTGTCTTGGATGTGTGTTTAGGGTCACTGTCTTGTTGAAAGGTAAACTGTCTGCCCATTCTGAGGTCCAGAGCACTCTGGATCAGGTCTTCATTAATAATATCTCTGTACTTTTATCCATTAAGCTTTCCCTCAAATCTGAGCAGTCTCCTTGTCCCTTCTGCTGAAAAACTCCCCACAGCATGATGCTGCCACCACCATGCTTCACTGTAGGGATGGTGTTGGGCAGTGCCTGGTTTCTTCTAGACATGAGGCTTAGAATTGAGGCGAAAAAGTTTTCTCTTGATTTCATCAGACCAGAGAATCTTGTTTCTCACAGTCTGCGAGTCCTTCAGTGCTTTTTTTTTTTGTTGCAAATTTTCATGTGTTATTTACTGAGAATAGATATTTACAATTGGTCACTAGGACCAGTGATTGTCTCTGGGTTGACACGTGTTATTTTCCTTAGTAACTAAAAATTTACATTTATTTCTTGTCAATAAAATTTACTAACTAGAACTAACACAATTAAAACTGGGCAGAGAGTGATCTATGTATACATTTTAGCCAGCAAGTGTACTGCTAAAGCACATACATATGAGCGAACAGTGAGCGCTAGGGAGGGCTTTCACTAATCCGAGGGGAGCATACTGTGACACAAACAGTGTGCACCAAACAGAGCACGGTGGACTCCGTGCAGAAATAGAGCAGTGAGCCAGGCAGTCCTAAGGGAAGTGTAGTCCTTGCTAGCCTCACAGCTTTATTTAGACTATCAACAGCGGTAGTGCAGACACGGCTGATAGTTTTAATTGGGTTAGTTCTAGTTAGTAAATTTTAATGACAATAAATAAATGTGGGGGGTTCAGTCAGCACAACCCTATGCAGGTGCACATTGCTATGGCGAAATACAGATACAAACGCAAAAGCACAAATGCATTCGCACTCTGCAACCAGCACTCTGCCCTGCCTCTATGCTGGATGTTAAATGAGGCATTGGTGTACATTTTGGCGTAAGCGTAATAAGCCACTCACCACATCAAGGTCGCCTCCATGAGTGGTCCCTAACACTAGTTCCTACCTGTTATGGGCCATGACAGCCACCCAAAGTCCAGGGAGCGCAGGTACAGCATGCATGCCAAGCACACTCTGCTTTTAACCCCGTCCGGTGCCATTACAGCTTTCATCAGATCCAGGGATGCAAGTACCAACATGCATGCTGAGCCCACTATATACTTCTCCTGGAGCCAAATGGCTACTGGTAGGTGCTATATAAGCAGACTCAGTTTTATACTGACTTTAAAACCAGCCTCCAGGGCAGACTAACTGGTCAGGTGTGCATGACTGCATAGAGATTGCCACGCCTCCAATATATACTATAAAGAGAAAAATGTGGGGGGTTCAGTCAGCACAACCCTATGCAGGTGCACATTGCTATGGCGAAATACAGATACAAACACAAAAGCACAAATGCAATCGCACTCTGCAACCAGCACTCTGCCCTGCTTCTATGCTGAATGTTAAATGAGGCATTGGTGTACATTTTGGCCAAAGCGTAATAAGCCACTCACCACGTCATGGTCGCCTCCATGAGTGGTCCCTAACACTAGTTCCTACCTGTTATGGGCCATGACAGCCACACAAAGTCCAAGCAGCGCAGGTACAGCATGCACGCCAAGCACACTCTGCTTTTAACCCCGTCCGGTGCCATTACACTAATCCGAGGGGAGCATACTGTGACACAAACAGTGTGCACCAAAAAGAGCACGGTGGACTCCGTGCAGAAATAGAGGAGTGAGCCAGGCAGTCCTAAGTGAAGTGTAGTCCTAGCTAGCCTCACAGCTTTATTTAGACTATCAACAGCGGTAGTGCAGACACGGCTGATAGTTTTAATTGTGTTAGTTCTAGTTAGTAAATTTTAATGACAATAAATAAATGTTCATTTTTAGTTACTAAGGAAAATAACACGTGTCAACCCAGAGACAATCACTGGTCCTAGTGGCCAATTGTAAATATCCAGCCTATTATGTCTCAACACATGCTAATGGGTCAAATGTATTAAAAGTGAGATTTACTGAGAATAGGTTCCTTTCTGGACACTCTGCCATAAAGCCCAGATTGTAGGAATACTAAAGGGATGGTTGACCTTCTGGAATTTTCTCCTATCTGCACATGGGATCTTTAGAGTCCAGCCAGAGTAACCATTGGGTTCTTTGTTGTCTTTCTTAACATGGCCCCTTTCCCCTGATTACTTAGTTTGGAGGGGTGGCCAGCTCTAGGAAGAGTCCTGGCTATTCCAAACTTCTTCCATTTAAGAATTATGGAGGCCACTATACTATTGGAAGCTTTCAGTAGAGCAGAATTTTTTAGTACCCTTCTCCAGATCTGTGCCTCCACAAGATCATGTCTCTGGGCTCTACATGAAGTTCTTTCGTCCTCATTGCTTGGTTTTTAATGCATTGTCAGCTGTGAGACCTTATATAGACAGGGGTGTATCTTTCCAAATTATGTCCAATCAACTGAAGTTATCCCCTAGGTGGACTCCAGTCAAGGTGTAAGAATATCTCAAAGATGATCAACAGAAATGGGAGTCCCCCAGAGCTAAAGTGTCATAGCAAAGGGTCTGAAAACGTACTTTTTAGTTTTTTCTTTTTATTAAATTTGCAACCATTTCTAAAATTCTTCTTTCACTTTCTCATTAAGGAAGATTGAGTGCAGATTGTTGGCAAAAAACATGATTATTTAACAAAATATGAAAAAAGTGTAAGGGACTGAAGACTTTCCAAAAGCACTATACATTCACATTTCACCTTCTTATATATGTAACATTGCTACTTACGCATTTCACAACTATTTTTACTAGGTGGACAAATTTGAAAAAGCGCTGAACTATACAGAAGCAGCCCTGGCTTTTATTGAATGTGGAAATGCTATGGAACATGGACCAGTGGAATCTAAGTCTCCCTATACAATGTACTCAGAGACAGTAGAACTTATAAGGTAATGTCTCATTGTCTAGTGATTTGGGAAAATATTTCAGGTTAAAATCATCATAAACATGGATGTACTAATACTGTTCATTGCAGCCAGCTGTACAACTGGAATGCAAGTAATATAATCTCATTTAAAAAAAATATGCTAGAACAAAAATATACAGCATTACACTGCCAACACTACTTGTTATCCAACCATTTGTTGGTTGATGCATAATTCCAAAACCATGGGTGGTTTGTGCCAATACCCTTTATTTAATATTACATTTTTTTTTTATGCTCAGAACTCATTCAATGTGACAAACATGCAATATTGTTGAAATTCTAGAAGGGAGCAGGCTTTTTTTTGACAAATATATTGTACATAGATTTTGATCAGTCCAAATGCTTGGCCCTCTACAGATCACAAATAAAAAGAGGCTGCAGCCGTGCATATGCTTTATATGGCATTGCAGCTCAAACCCTTGCCTCTGTGCCCTATCCACAGGAAACCGCTGGGTTCCGATCACTAGAAGAGGGGGCTTGTGTTGCCCAGTTTAGATGGAGTGGCAGGCAAGTGCTGCTGCTCCATTCAGTTGGAGGAAAATGGGCGCCCAATCTAGTGATCCTCTTCAGACACACATGCACACTGCTGCACCATTCAAAAAAGATAACACGGGGGCCCCCAGCAGTCAGACCACAGTCGATCAGACATTTCCCCCTATCCAGTAGATAGGAGATAAGTTGTAATGAAACAACTCCTTTAACCCTCAAGGAGGCGTGAGCTTTTCTGCAAGAAGATCCCCAGGACAGTCACCAGAAGAGTCACAAATTAGTGTCAGTAGCCCTGATACAGCAAAAAGCAGTCTGCAATGCACAGGCACTGGCCGTGTGAATCCCGTATTACTGTGCTGACCCATACTATCCGCAAAATACAGCTAAAGATAGGACATGTCCTATCTTTTGGGGTGCAGAAGCATGGACCTGAAAGCTCACAAAAGCACATCTGATTATTTCCATGGGCTTTGCAGTATTTTTCGTATTGCAGACCCATTCAAGTCGATGGGTCTGTATCCGCAATGCTAAGTTTACACGACCAGTGCCCCTGTATTGTGGTCCGCAATTTGCGGTCTGCAATACGGGCACCACAGCCATACAGTCTTGTAAATGAGCCCTAAGGCTGAGATCTAGATAATAATTAGTTTTACTAGTCAACGTTAATTGCATAAGCATACAAATAAGAGTGATGAAGGATAATCCTTAATCAGCAGGCAATACAATCAAGGCTGGGGCTCTTTGTCCTTTAAACTGGATGCCAGGCCTGATGCCATCAGCAGGCAATATTTGACTGGCAATGCAGCGCAGCCAGCCAGGGAGAGAAGAGTCATGGCTGGACCACAGCCAATATTGGGACTGATGAAGGAAGTGTCCAGTTGCCTCACAACTGGACACAGACATCGGCAGGAGCCACAGCCTGTCTCTGAGATGTGGCATTGAAATCAGGCAAGCTAACTAACAGATGTGAAATGTACAGAACCCATATTACATCTTCGGCCTGTGTCTGTATCTACCCTGCTACTACTATTAGGAACATTATTTATTGAATTACTGGTGGGTCACCTGCACTGAAGGCCAGATCCCTGTATAGGGGTTATAGGGTGAAAACCAGGGGATCATCAGGATAGTGTCCTTAGGACTAGACCAAAGTCAAATCGGTTAGTTGGTACAGTGGGTTACAAGCTCTTAACCTATGATTCTTTTTTATTTGTTTGACTTTTGTGTCCATTTTCATTCATAAGAACTATTATTGTAACTGATGATAAGTTTTTTTTTATACATTTTGTATTATTCATAAACAGTACTGCTTGTTTTACTGAGATAATCTTACTGGAAAAGCTATTCCTTTTTTATATATTTTGTCGGTGCATATTTTATGTATTTATTGTTTGTTTTAAAGATATGCCTTGAGGCTGAACTCACATTTGAGTCACAGTACGACTTCTCAGGACAAGAAAATTACAGCTCTATGGTTTGTAGTTTAACAATAACCTTCATTTATTTTTCCCATTATTTCTGTTTTACTTATGAATTGCAATACATAATATTGCATTGTAGTCCTTGTAGTCCTTTATATTCTAATTCAGTGTAAATAACAGTCCAGTCCAACATTAGATTAGATTAAGGAGCAGATTTATAGGTCTAATGAATAGAATACAATCCTAAATGGTCACTAACTTTGCATAAATCAATAGTACAAGCAACGACAAGCAACTTTGTAATATCAGTGACAAATGTCTAGTTCTCATGTTATCAACTGTTTACCTCACCCCTTTTGCTATTTGCCTTTTACTTAGTAACATGCCTTAACCCTGTCCTAGACGGGAGCAGCTCCACAAGAGGATCAAATTACAAGCAAGCCTATGGAGAGGGGAAGGGGAGGAGTGAGCAGGAGCACAGTGAAACACACACAGATAAGCAGACTGCTAAAGCAACAGGGGCTAAGATATGAACTTCCTAAGAGCTTTATTCACAACCATACAGGTCACCTCTGCTCTGTAATGTCCTTCATGATCTTGGGCCTGCTTCAGAGTGAGTGTGAGAACGTTGGGAAGCAGATTCTCCTCTACTTTCTGAGTGCAGTGAATGGCAGCTAGTCCCCACCCAGAACTGCAATCTACACATACACCATGCATAGAGGAAAACTGCTAAAAATGACAGATACATGTCATATAGTGACCAGAAATATTCCTCTTGTACACAAGTGGTACTATTGATTAGTGCAAAATTTGTTGAAAACTCAGTGACCCTTTAAGATATCAATACACATTGGGTACACACT
Source organism: Bufo gargarizans (assembly GCF_014858855.1). Lineage (NCBI taxonomy): Eukaryota > Metazoa > Chordata > Amphibia > Anura > Bufonidae > Bufo > Bufo gargarizans. The sequence goes on along the minus strand of NC_058082.1, from coordinate 206,334,426 downwards.
GGATAGCTGATGGCAGAATGCTTGTTCCATTGACAGCTATTGCTCTTAATCCCCTCCCCATAAACCTGTATGCCTAGCTATTTATATCAATGGGAAAAGGGGAGTAAGCTGCTGCCAGACACCTGTAGTCATGCTATCCTCTGAATAGTACAAAGCATCTAATGAACCTCATCCTTGTTTCTCCAAACAGCATACATAGGGATAATAAAGATGCCCCAACTTAGGCACCATATATTATGGCAAATACAATTTTGAGACCCCCCCCCACATAGCACAAATATGCCATGAATGTCATTCTGAATGAGGCTTTAGGCCTCATGCACACGACCGTTGTGTGCATCCGAGTCCGTTGTTCCGTTTTCTGTGATTTTATGCGGACTGACTTTCAATGGGTCCGTTGAAAACTCTGAAAATGCACCGTTGTTCATCCGCGTCCGTGATCCGTGTTTCCTGTCCGTCAAAAAAATAGGACCTGTCCTATTTTTTTGACGGACAACGGTTCACGGACCCATTCAAGTCAATGGGTCCGTGAAAACACACGGATGCACACAAGATTGTCATCCGTGTCCGTGATCCGTGTCCGTAGGCTACTTTCATACAGACGGATCCGAAGATCCGTCTGCATAAAAGATTTTTCAGAGCTGAGTTTTCACTTTGTGAAAACTCAGATCTGACAGTATATTCTAACACAGAGGCATTCCCATAGTGATGGGGACGCTTCAAGTTAGAATATACTACGAACTGTGGACATGACTGCCCCCTGCTGCCTGGCAGCCCCTGATCTCTTACAGGGGGCTGTGATCCGCACAATTAACCCCTCAGGTGCCGCACCTGAGGGGTTAATTGTGCGTATCATAGCCCCCTGTAAGAGATCAGGGGCTGCCAGGCAGCAGGGGGCAGACCCCCCTCCCTCCCCAGTTTTAATTTCATTGGTGGCCAGTGCGGCCCCTCCCTCCCTCTATTGTATTAATTTCATTGGTGGCCAGTGCGGCCCCCCCGGCCCCCCCTCCCTCCCTCTATTGTATTAATTTTATTGGTGGCCAGTGTGCGGCCCCCCTCCCTCCCTCTACTGTATTAATTTCATTGGTGGCCAGTGTGCGGCCCCCCGCTCCCTCCCTCTATTGTATTAATATCATTGGTGGCCAGTGTGCGGCCTCCCCTCTCCCCCCCCCCGATCATTGGTGGCAGTGGAGAGTTCCAATTGGTGTCCCAGTTTAATCGCTGGGGCTCTAATCGGTAACCATGGCAACCAGGACGCTACTACAGTCCTGGTTGCCATGGTTACTTAGCAATATTAGAAGCATCATACTTGCCTGCTGCGCTGTCTGTGACCGGCCGGGAGCTCATCCTACTGGTAAGTGACAGATCATTAAGCAATACGCCGCACAGACCTGTCACTTACCAGTAGGAGGAGCGCCCGGCCGGTCACAGACAGCGCAGCAGGTAAGTACGATGCTTCTAATATTGCTAAGTAACCATGGCAACCAGAACTGCAGTAGCGCCCTGGTTGCCATGGTTACCGATCGGAGCCCCAGCGATTAAACTCTCCGCTGCCACCAATGATCGGGAGGGGGGAAGAGGGGGGGGGCAGTCATGTACACAGTTCGTAGTATATTCTAACTTGAAGCGTCCCCATCACTAAGGGAACACCTCTGTGTTAGAATATACTGTCGGATCTGAGTTTTCACGATCTAACTCAAATCCGATGGTATATTCTAACATAGAGGCGTTCCCATGGTGATGGGGACGCTTCAAGTTAAAATATACCATCGGATTGGAGAAAACTCCGATCCGATGGTATAATAGGGACTCCTGACTTTACATTGAAAGTCAATGGGGGACGGATCCGTTTGCAATTGCACCATATTGTGTCAACGTCAAACGGATACGTCCCCATTGACTTGCATTGTAATTCAGGACGGATCCGTTTGGCTCCGCACGGCCAGGCAGACACCAAAACGACTTTTTCCTTCATGTCTGTGGATCCTCCAAAAATCAAGGAAGACCCACGGAATAAAAAACGGACACGGAACTATGGAACCCGTTTTGGCGGACCGCAAAAAAAACCGGTCGTGTGCATGAGGCCTTAGGCTGTATATGCTTGTTGAGAAAACATGTTTAGGCTGGCCATACACATGAAATAACTATTGCCCGAATGCTTGGCAGAGCATATATATGTAGTGACTGGGGAGAGGGAAGACAGCTGGGAGTTGGACTCCCATCCCGATCTGATATCGATATATCCTAACCTGAGGTTAGGTCATCTGTATTTACCCACTGCACAACCCCTATAAGTTCTGCTAATACAAACTATTTCAGTTGTTCATTCAGGACATCTTCTGTCCTTCATGTGAAAAGGAGAGGAACATAAAACTAAATTATATTTTAATGTCTGCCTTCATACACTATAAACATTCTACTGACGTAGAAGTTATAAATCATTTTACTGCTGGTGTACCTTCATCCATCACATTTATATTATAAACAGAATGGTTGTATGTTCAGTGCGATATAATTTATGGATTTTACTAGCATATTTATGTACCTTCTCTGCTTATAGCTATCGTTGTCTGGCTCTTCTGTACTGGAGAATGTTTCGCCTCAAAAGGGACCATGCAGTGAAGTATTCTAAAGCTCTTATTGATTATTTTAAGGTAAGAATTGACTAATATTCTAAATTGTATGAGAATATCTGTTCAAGAGTAGAAAAGCCCATGTTATCATGCTGATTTTTTGCTGTTTTTGCTATTTTTGTGGCATAAAACATCAGCAGTTTTGCAAAACAAGTGAAAAAATCAAACCACAGCACCAGTATGTGTGAACTCATCCTTAATAAGTTTTCACCTCGTATCAGGCAATTCAATCAAGAAACATTCTTATTGTTGTAAAGCAGGGACTCTCATGGTACCTCACGTAGATAATATAATGTGTATGGAACAGGTCTTCTCAGCCATATGCTCTATGGGGTCAATAAGATTGGCCATGTTTGATTTTAAGTGTTCCTGAGATAAGCAGAGCCCTTTCAATAGGATTAGACATACATATTAGTGGGAGAAGCAGACATGTTATATGATAAATGATTAATTACCAAAGAGCGTTATGTCTGAAGAGGAGAAATAAGGTGTTGGATCTTAATAAATCCGTTTAAGCTATTTTGGTGTGGAGATTTACGTGATCACTGTATCAACAATGACATTTTCTCCCAGTTCACACAAAGCTGGAGCTTGCAATGCATCATGCCACTGCCACTAATGCCTGAGGGTCAGTTCCGTGTACTCACTTTCCACACAGTAGAAATGTTAACTTTTTTTTCCTCCTCTCCGTTAAAATTTTTTGAAGGCGCACTGGCACCACATAATTTTGCTAGATTACTGCATCAATACCGCCATTTTCTCACAGTCCAGGCAAAGCTGCAATACATCATGCCATTGCCAATAATGCTGAGGGTCAGTTTCCGTGTACTCACTTTCCACACATTTGAAATTACAGACAGATATTTTGTCAAAGTCTAGGTCAATAGACCTCTCCTTGCTACCGGTGTCCCATCTTGCCACTCTTGCTATCTGTCTGTCTGCCTACCCACCATCACATTGTGTATGGCTGCTGCTGCGGCCTGCATCATGCCACTAATGCCACTTTCTATCCATCACGTTGTGTATGGCTGCTGCTGCAGCCTGCATCATGCAACTAATGCCACTTTCTATCTATCACGTTGTGTATGGCTGCTGCTGCGGCCTGCATCATGCCACTAATGCCACTTTCTATCCATCACGTTGTGTATGGCTGCTGCTGCGGCCTGCATCATGCCACTAATGCCACTTTCTATCCATCATGTTGTGTATGGCTGCTGCGGCCTGCATCATGCCACTAATGCCACTTTCTATCCATCATGTTGTGTATGGCTGCTGCTGCTGCGGCCTGCATCATGCCACTAATGCCACTTTCTATCCATCATGTTGTGTATGGCTGCTGCCTGCATCATGCCACTAATGCCACTTGCTAACCATCACGTTCCCTCAAGTCACTTTTTGTTTAATCTCAAAACACCATGTGCCGATCAGGGACAATTTTTGGAAACTTTGGAATATGAAAAAACATGAGACGTGCCAGTGCAGTGTCTTTTTAAACAGATTGTATGTTATCGCCATCAAACGTGCATTTACCCATGCCTATGTATGTCAGTGTCACTCAGGCATCATTTGCTAATGCTGTCATTGCATGCCAGAGCTTGGGGAGGGGGAGGGGAAAAAAATGATAAAAAATAAACAAAAAAAGAGAACGTGTTTTCCTTAAAATTAGTCCTAGGTGGCTAGAGGGGCTTATGTACCAACTTTCAGGGCAAATGGAGCAACTTTGGTTTGGCCCGACTGGTTCACTCATCTCTAATCAGTACTGCATGTGACTGAACAATGTGCTGCCAAAAACTGATGTTTTTATGCCTGCATAACAGATGCAACATGTGTGCATAGGGCAGTAATCTGGAATGAGCGTTCCAAAGTGCGATTGTTCATTGCTCTTTGTAAATGGCCCCTTATATAGGTCTCCAGAACTATAATAGAGCTGTTATTAAAGGGGTTGTCCAACCTATTTCAAAAATACCCTAAAGCCCCTAAATGTATTATAATAAATTCTGCCGTTTATGCATTTGTGGTTTCAGTTGCTAATTGCTGTGTCAGTTGAGATTCCTGGTACAGTGCATGAACTGCCTCTAGTTTCTTATGTCATTAAAAAGGGTTGTCTGACTTGTTTCAACCCCCAAACTATGGGAGGTAAAACCTGCCAAAATAAAAATGAAAATTGAAAAAACGAAAATTATAATTAAAATAACGTTTTAACATTTTAAATGCATGCCAAAATTTAAAAAGAAAATTACATTCCTCCATTTGAATTTTCTTTTCCAACATCCGAAGTCGATTTGCATAAAACTTCGTTCTGATACTGTACAGAGCAGGAGCTCCGTACAGTATTAGAATGTATTGGCTCTGATCAGCCGAAGTAATTACTTTGCGAAGTCTCACGAGTACCACTTGGAACCGAACCCGAGTTAGGGAAATGTTTTTTTACAGTATAAATTAATTTCTGAAGTTATTATGCGAAGTCTCGTGAGACTTCGCAAAGTAATTACTTCGGCTGATCAGAGCCAATACATTCTAATACTGCACGGAGCTCCTGCTCAGTACAGTATTAGAACGACGTTTTATGTGAATCGACTTCGGCTGTTTCATCCGAAGTCGATTCGCTCATCCCTAGTCAAAATCATAAATCAAATTAAAACACCAAGTAGAATCTTAAAATTGTAGATTGAGATTTCAATTTCATCTCTTGCAGACATTTTCCCTGCCAAAAGTAAAATGAAAAAGAAAGCCCATTTGAATTAACATTTTAACGTTGTACTTACATTTAGATTCATTTAAATGAGCAGCGGTGGGCGCGGTGCAGCATGCAAAATGTTGTCGTTTACTTCCTGACTGCACAGACAGTGACTCTGTATGTCCACTAGAGGGCGCTGTGCTTCACCACATTTACAACAGCTAACACAGGATCAAGTTTATCATTCCAATAGATGGCGCTGTGACAGTGAAATCTTAGTACTGTGCCGAATGCATAGGATAAGATTATGAGTCTAAGGGCCCTTTCACACCTGCGTTATAGTCTTCCGGCATAGAGTTCCGTCGTCGGGGCTCTATGCCGGAAGAATACTGATCAGGATTATCCTAATGCATTCTGAATGGACAGTCCGTCCTTCAGGATGCATCAGGATGTCTTCCATTCCGGAACGGAACGTTTTTTGGCCGCAGCAAATAGCGCAGCATGCTGCGCTTTTTGCTCCGGCCAAAAATCCGGAACACTTGCCGCAAGGCCGGATCCGGAATGAATGCCCATTGAAAGGCATTGATCCGGATCCGGCCTTAAGCTAAACGTCGTTTCGGCGCATTGCCGGATGCGACGTTTAGCTTTTTCTCAATGGTTACCATGGCTGCCGGGACGCTAAAGTCCTGGCAGCCATGGTAAACTGTAGTGGGGAGCGGGGAGCAGCATACTTACCATCCGTGCGGCTCCCGGGGCGCTCCAGAGTGACGTCAGGGCGCCCCAGGCGCATGGATGACGTGATCGCATGGATCACATGATCCATGCGCATGGGGCGCTCTGACGTCATTCTGGAGCGCCCCGGGAGCCGCACGGACTGTAAGTATGCCGCTCCCCCGCTCCCCACTACTACTATGGCAACCAGGACTTTAATAGCGTCCTGGGTGCCATAGTAACACTGAAAGCATTTTGAAGACGGATCCGTCTTCAAATGCTTTCAGTACACTTGCGTTTTTCCGGATCCGGCGTGTAATTCCGGCAAGTGGAGTACACGCCGGATCCGGACAACGCAAGTGTGAAAGAGGCCTAATAGATGGTGCCCTCTTTTGGAGGAGTGAATTATACTAGGATTATGATTATATCATGAAATCTGCTGCCCTGTTAACCCCCTAGATGCTGTGGTGCCTAATCACCTGCAGCATCTATGTGGTTAATCCGCTCTGCCGTACTTGAGTGAGGACGTAGTGGACATTGCTCCAGAACAGTGCCAAGAAGTTTAAAAAGTCGCAATTTATGGTATACATATGTCAAGTGCCATAATCAGTGACTTTTTTTACATCACTATAGTGGCATAAAATGATTAGTAAATGTCCTCCATTGTGTCTGTTTGACCAAAAATCAGGGTGCATGACTTGCAGAAACGCGAAGCATCCTTGGCATCACTGTGCCGATTGGTGGGAGAGTTCATACCCCCATGATCAGTATTGATGACCTACAATAGCGCTCCGCAACCTTTGGCCAGGAATGCAGCTATAGTGTAGCTATGTCCTATTATTGTTCATGTTGCAGATAAGGACAGGCGTTGTAACAATAGATCTGCAAAAACAAAAAATGCAAAACGGATGTCACACAGACGTCATCCGTATTTTTTGGGGATCCGTGTTTTGCAGACTGTAAAATACATACATTTGTATGTATTTTGTGGTCCACAAAAAATTGATCTGCAAAAAATACGGATGGGTCCGCCAAAAAAACGGAAGTTACTCCGTGTGCATTCTGTTTCCATATGTCAGTTCCACAAAAAAATAGTACATGTCCTATTATTGGCCTCATTACGGACAAGGATAAATACAGAATGCACACGGACGACATCCATATTTTTTGCGAATCCTTTTTTTGCGGACCGCAAAATACATACGGTCTTGTGCATGAGCCCATAGGGTTTACGATTAATAATAGGGTCTGTATTACGGTTACCGTTATTTATTAGGGTTGGTATTAAAGTTAGAAGAAGAAGACAATCCCTTTATTGTCCCTCAGTGGGGAAATTTTGGCATAACTGCAGCAATCACATTCACAACAGGAGCAAAATAAGAGTAATTAAAGAGTAAAATACAAGAAAAACATAAAACAGATTTTACTTAAAAAATTCACTACTGGGTTCCTGGGAACAGTGGTGGTAAATCCTAACCGCTGCTGGGAGGAAGGACCTCTGATAACGTTCCTTCGTGCACCTAAGATGCAGCAGTCTGTCACTGAAGGAGCTCTCCAGCTCCACAACAGCTTTGTGCATGGGGTGGGAGACATTGTCTAACAATGATGTTAATTTTGCTAGAGTTCTTCTGTCACCCACCTCCTGCACGGGACAAGGGGACAACCTAGGACAGAGCTGGCCTTCCTAATAAGCTTATCTAATCTCTGTCTCTCAGCCACAGATAAGCTGCTCCTCCAACAAACCACACCATAGAACCTTACATACACAAAGAGCAGGGGCGTAACGATCGCGGTCGCAGGGAGTGCGACTGCGACCGGGCCCGGCGGGGGGAGGGGCCCGCTGTACTAACATGTAATGAAGCGCTGTGACGGGGCCCAGCATGAAGTACAGTGACAATGCCGGGCCCCCATCAGGGCGCTCCATTACATGTTTACATAGGCGTGCGCACGGGGTGTGCCTGGGCACACCCTAATAGGTTCGTCACCTCCGTGCTCACTGCCCTAGTCCCCTGTCTGTTATGCTGGCTGCCGCCGCCCACCGCACATAAATTAATCTACAATACCTGGCTGTGAGCTGCCGGCGGGCGGCGGCTAGTATTCACATAGGGGGGCGGAGTCCTGGACCCAGCTGACGCAGAGAGGGAGCAGTACGGGTCATGCTGTGCGGCGCAGGAGGAGTTGACGTCACGTCACGCTGCATCTGTGTGCCTGAGCCTCGCGCGCCTGCTAGCTGGTGAGGTGAGGGCATATAAAAAATAAGTATGTTCCATTGTACCCCCCTGTCCCACAGTGCTATGCCTTCTCTATTGTCCCCTGTATTACCCTGATACCCCTCAGTTATATAATATATCTGAGTGGTATCAGGGTAAATTATACAGGGGGCAATATAACTAGGGTTATCAGGGTAACATGAGGGGTAATATAACTGAGGAGGGCTAGGCTACTATCAGGCATTATACAGGGGTAATATAACTTATCTTACCCCTCACCCCTGTATTATGTCTTGATAGCCCTCCTCAGTTATATTACCACTGTATAATGTACCATGATACCCCTCAGTTATATAATATAACTGAGGGGTATCAGGTTAAATTATACATTATTATACAGGGGGAATATAACTAAGGGCTATCAGGGGACATTATACAGGGGGTAATATAACTGAGGGGTATCAGGGTAAATAATACAGGGGGTAATATAACTAAGGGGTATCAGGGGATATTATTATACACGGGTAATATAACTGAGGAGGGCTATCAGGGGACATTATACCTGTGTATAATCTCCTTGATAGCCCTCCTCAGTTATATTACCCCTGTATAATGTACCCTGATAACCCTTAGTTATATTACCCCCTGTATTATTTACCCTGATACCCCTCAGTTATATTACCACCTGTATAATGTCCCCTGATAGCCCTTCTCAGTCATATATCATCAACAGGTCCTCCATAACAGTGTGTCATCCACAGATCCCCCATAACAGTGTGCCATCCACAGATCCCCCATAACAGTGTGCCATCCACAGATCCCCCATAACAGTGTGCCATCCACAGATCCCCCATAACAGTGTGCCATCCACAGATCCCCCATAACAGTGTGCCATCCACAGATCCCCCATAACAGTGTGCCATCCACAGATCCCCCATAACAGTGCGTCATCCACAGATCCCCCCATAACAGTGCGTCATCCACAGATCCCCCCATAACAGTGCGTCATCCACAGATCCCCCCATAACAGTGCGTCATCCACAGATCCCCCCATAACAGTGCGTCATCCACAGATCCCCCCATAACAGTGCGTCATCCACAGATCCCCCATAACAGTGCGTCATCCACAGATCCCCCCATAACAGTGCGTCATCCACAGATCCCCCATAACAGTGCGTCATCCACAGATCCCCCATAACAGTGCGTCATCCACAGATCCTCCCATAACAGTGCGTCATCCACAGATCCTCCCATAACAGTGCGTCATCCACAGATCCCCCCATAACAGTGCGTCATCCACAGATCCCCCCATAACAGTGCGTCATCCACAGATCCCCCCATAACAGTGCGTCATCCACAGATCCTCCCATAACAGTGCGTCATCCACAGATCCTCCCATAACAGTGCGTCATCCACAGATCCTCCCATAACAGTGCGTCATCCACAGATCCTCCCATAACAGTGCGTCATCCACAGATCCCCCCATAACAGTGCGTCATCCACAGATCCCCCCCATAACAGTGCGTCATCCACAGATCCCCCCATAACAGTGCACCTGCGCACTGAGGAGAGACTGAAAGGAGGGGAAGATCCGCGGAAGGAAGCAGAGGACGGCGCAGCAGACGACTGAATAGCTTTTTTTGTAAGTAAATTATTTTATTATAGTGCTGAAACTGCTTTAAACTATAAAGAAAAGTTTTGGAGAGTGTTTCTCTCTTTCTCAGGTCTGAAGCAATACCGAGGAAGAAAGGAAAACTCTTGAAAGCTTGTCTTTTAAGTATTAGGTTGGTACAATAAAAAGGTATCTCTGCGTACAGCAATACTCGTATTTTGTAATCTTATTTATATATACTTATTTTGTTTTTTTCAGTGGTATGATTAAGTGGTGAAAATTATTAGTGCCCCCCCCCCAGTTTTGACTGTGCCCCCTATATATTGTTCCTAGAGTCGCCACTGCGCAGAGGCGAGTCACAGCAACGCTAGGCTGAGGCCTGGCCTGTGTGTGTATGTATATAATATATATATATATATATATATATATATATACGGGCGTGTGTGTTTGTACTTTATGGTGCACACCCTAATGCAATAGGCTGCGCACGCCTATGAATGTTTAATATGAAGCAAGGTGGGGGAGGTTTGCGCAGAGGGGGGGAGGAGGAAGAGGGGGGACGCGCGCACTCACTCACTCACATACAGTCCGCCCGGCATTTCTTGTCACTGCCAGGCTGTATCCAGATCATCAGTGAAGCAGGCGCTGCTGGCTGTGGGAGGAGCTCTGAAGGCCCGGGAAACTGCCTTCAGCACAGCCAGCAGTGCCATGTGAGTGTGGCAGCGCAACACCAGGGAAGAGGGTAAGTATGTGTTTTTTTATTTTCTTTTCCTAACACTGCAGACTGGGGGCAAAGGGGAAGGGGGTTGATGGGCACAACTAGAGTGAGGGGGCACAAAAGTGGGCATCTCTACTGAGGGGGCACCTAATATGTCATAACTACTGTGAGGGGGGCACATATAAAGGCATAACTATGAGGGGGCACATATATCAACTACTGTGAGGGGGGCACATAATCTAGCATAACCACTGTGAGGGGCACATATGTGGGCATATTTAATGTGAGGGGCACATAATCTGGCATAACCACTGTAGGGGGGCACATATCTGGTCATAACTACTGTGAGGGGCACATAATCTGGCATAACTACTGTGAGGGGTAACATATCTGGCCATATCCACTGTGAGGGGCACATATCTGGGCATAACCACTGTGAGCGGGCACATACCTGGGCAAACCCCTGTGAGCGGGCACATATCTGGGCATATCCACTGTGAGGGGGAACTTATCTGGGCATAACTACTTTGAGGGGGCACATATCTGGCATAAATACCATGAGGGGGCACATATTTGGCATAACTACTGTGAGGGGGCACATATTTGGCATAACTACTGTGAGGGACACATATCTGGGCATAACTACTGTGACAGGAACAAAGGTAGGCATAACTGCTGTGAGGGGCCACAAGAAGGACATAACTTTTGTGAAGGGACCACAAGGTGGGCTTAATTACTGTGAAAGGCCACAAGGTGGGCATTAGTACTGTGAGGGGCCACAATGTAGACATTAGTACTGTGTGGTTGCACTTAGGGGAAATGTCCTAAATTACCCTGCTATACATTGGCATAGCTCAGTCTACCAGGCCAGCACAGCGCCCCCTGCTGGTAGTTTCATAGGGGCAGTCACCATCCCTTCCTTATGTGATTATTCTTTTTTTCTCTATCACCACAGGAACCTTGTTCTGGATCCAGCGGACATCACGCCGACGCCAGAGACACCCTGGATGAGGTAGGACCAGATTTTATTAGGACTGGGTGAGTGTAGCCATGCATTGGGCTTAGGGCTCTTTAACACGAGCGGATCCCGTGTGGCTAAACTGCTGTGTGAAAGAAAGCCAAGCCCCGCTCCGGACAGCAGAGACACTGAGTAGTAACATGATTGATAATGCTCTTTGCCTATCTGTGATCGCTTTGCTACAAAATCACGGTGACAACTTTATCTCATTGTGATTTTGTAGTAAAAAGGTCACAGAGAGGCACGGAGCTGTCTCTGCTGTCCGGAATGGGGCTTGGCTCTCATTCACGCAGCGGACTAGCCGCACGGGAAAGAGCCCTTAGTAAGAAATTCTGCCGCTTCTTTGTATAAATGGGGGGGGGGGGGCCCCGATCCAAAGTTTGCACTGGGGCCCATAACACTCTAGTTACGCCACTGACAAAGAGCCAAAAAAGCAGCAACTTATGACTACCAGGAGCTACAAGCTATACAATTACACACGAGTCACCGTATTTTTCGCCCCACAAGATGCACCTAGGTTTTAACAAAGAAAAATAAGATAAAATAAATATTTTTCATCCGATCTGAGGTCTGCTAAAAAATTTTTTTCTTATTTTTCATTAGCAGAGAAAAAAAAATAGATATTTTTCATCAGACCTCAGATCAGACTCCTAAATCAGATCCCCAATCCTAATCTGACCTACAATAAAATCCCCAAACCTCATCAGATCTCCAAATCAGACCCCCAAAATAAGCCCCCCAATGCTCGGATCAGGCAACACAAATCAGACTCCCAGTGTCAGACCCTCAGTGCTCAGATCTCCCCCCCCCCCCCATGCTCAGATCTGACCCCCTTCTCAGATCTGACCCCCCATGCTCAGACCTGACCAACCCATGCTCAAACAAGACCACCATGATCAGATCTGCCCCCCACGCTCAAATCTGAACCATCATGCCCAGATCTTCCAACTCATGCTCAGATCAGACCCCCGTTGTCCAGATCAGGACCCCCCCCCCCATTCTCAGATCAGAACCTCCCATGCTAAGATCAGACCCCCATGCTCAGTTCTATGATAAAAAAAAATCTCTTCCCTCTACTGATCAGGCACTGGGCTCCTGCTCGGGCACCTGCTACTCTTCAGGTCTGACACGCTCTCCACTGTGACCTGATGAGCACAACGTCAGGTCATAGTGCGTGTCTCCACATACTACGTTCTCACACTGTGTGCATCGCCTTCTTCCCCATTCCTCTGGTGATGAGGAACGGAGGGTGGGGATCATTATATCGCTGCTCAGGGGTAACGCTCAGTCGTGGGCCTTTTTGCTGCCGGTGGGGGCACGGCCCCTCCGTTCAGTGGATGAATTCTTTTTAGCCCTGGGTCAGATATATGATGATCCGGATCGTATTGCTTTGGCTGAGTCTAGACTACGTCTGTTATGCCCGGGTAAACAATCCGCAGAGATATACTGCTCAGAATTTCGGAGATGGGCAGCTCATACTGGTTGGAATGATGCTGCACTCCGAAGTCAATTTTGCCATGGTTTTTCAGAGGGATTGAAAGATGCATTTGCCTTTCATGAGAGGCCTACCTCCTTGGACTCTGCCATGTCTCGGGCCGTTCGTATTGACAGGCGTCTTAGAGAGAGAGGAGAGATCACTCCTTCCTGTCATACTCAATCCCAGGACAGTGCAGTGGTCTCATTCAGTGCGCAGGGGTCTCAGTCGCTGTCAACCCCTTCTGAGCAGGAGCCCATGCAGCTGGGGTTGATTGCCTCTGACAATAGAAGATTCAGCCCGCATGGGAAGGTTTGTTTTTGTTGTGGAGGTATAAATCATTTGGCAAATGTTTGTCCCTCTAGGAGATTCAGGCAGTTTTCTGGGAGTAATCAAGAAACTAAAAGGAAAAAATCCTTTAAAAATGTTCCATCTGTTAACATTGGCAGGGTTGAGGCGGAAATTGAAGGTTTTCCGTTTGCTTGTAGTTCCCGTTTTGTCCTGCCTGCCAGGGAGGCGCTAGAGAGCAAGAACATTTTTGTGATATTTTTGTAGATAGTGGAGCAGCTGTCAATCTCATTGATAATCAATTTGCGATAACTCATGGTTTCCAGGTATGCACTTTGGGAAAGGATATTCCTGTTTTTGCTATTGATTCCGCTCCACTCTCTCAAAAATCATTAAAGGGCATAGTTCACAATATCCGTTTAATTGTGAGTGATGCTCATGTTGAGGATGTGTCATGTTTCGTCCTTAGCGGATTGCCTACTCCTCTAGTGTTGGGGCTACCCTGGCTCACTAAACATAACCCTACCATTGATTAGCAAGCAAGGCAAATAAATGGTTGGAGTGACTTTTGCTGAGAGAATTGCCTCACGACATCTGTTTCTGAGGTTTCTACTAAGATTGTACCATCTTTTCTCTCTGAATTTTCGGATGTCTTCTCTGAGAGTGGAGTTCAGGATTTGCCCCCGCACAGGGAGTACGATTGCCCTATTAATCTCATCCCAGGCGCCAAGCTGCCTAAATTCCTTTATACAATCTCTCCCAACCTGAAAAGGTCGCTATGCGTGCTTATATCTCTGAGAGTCTGAGAAAAGGACACATACGACCCTCGAAGTCACCTGTTGCCGCTGTTTTTTTCTTTGTTAAGAAAAAGATGGTTCTTTAACCACTTCAGCCCCGCTAGGTGAAACCCCCTTCATGACCAGAGCACTTTTTACACTTCGGCACTACACTACTTTCACCGTTTATCGCTCGGTCATGCAACTTACCACCCAAATGAATTTTACCTCCTTTTCTTCTCACTAATGGAGCTTTCATTTGGTGGTATTTCATTGCTGCTGGCATTTTTACTTTTTTTGTTATTAATCAAAATGTAACGATTTTTTTGCAAAAAAATGACATTTTTCACTTTCAGCTGTAAAATTTTGCAAAAAAAAACGACATCCATATATAAATTTTTCGCCAAATTTATTGTTCTACATGTCTTTGATAAAAAAAAAATGTTTGGGCAAAAAAAAAATGGTTTGGGTAAAAGTTATAGCATTTACAAACTATGGTACAAAAATGTGAATTTCCGCTTTTTGAAACAGCTCTGACTTTCTGAGCACCTGTCATGTTTCCTGAGGTTCTACAATGCCCAGACAGTAGAAAAACCCCACAAATGACCCCATTTCGGAAAGTAGACACCCTAAGGTATTCGCTGATGGGCATAGTGAGTTCATAGAACTTTTTATTTTTTGTCACAAGTTAGCGGAAAATGATGATGATTTTTTATTTTTATTTTTTTCTTACAAAGTCTCATATTCCACTAACTTGCGACAAAAAATAAAAAATTCTAGGAACTCACCATGCCCCTCACAGAATACCTTGGGGTGTCTTCTTTCCAAAATGGGGTCACTTGTGGGGTAGTTATACTGCCCTGGCAATTTAGGGGCCCAAATGTGTGAGAAGAACTTTGCAATCAAAATGTGTAAAAAATGACCGGTGAAATCCAAAAGGTGCACTTTGGAATATGCGCCCCTTTGCCCACCTTGGCAGCAAAAAAGTGTGACACATCTGGTATCGCCGTACTCAGAAGAAGTTGGGGAATGTGTTTTGGGGTGTCATTTTACATATACCCATGCTGGGTGAGAAAAATATCTTGGTCAAATGCCAACTTTGTATAAAAAATTGGAAAAGTTGTCTTTTGCCAAGATATTTCTCTCACCCAGCATGGTTATATGTAAAATGACACCCCAAAACACATTCCCCAACTTCTCCTGAGTACGGCGATACCAGATGTGTCACACTTTTTTGCTGCCAAGGTGGGCAAAGGGGCGCATATTCCAAAGTGCACCTTTCGGATTTTGCAGGCCATTTTTTACACATTTTGATTGCAAGGTACTTCTCACACATTTGGGCCCCTAAATTGCCAGGGCAGTATAACTACGCCACAAGTGACCCCATTTTGGAAAGAAGACACCCCAAGGTATTCCGTGAGGGGCATGGCGAGTTCCTAGAATTTTTTATTTTTTGTCACAAGTTAGCGGAATATGATGATTTTTTTTTTTTTCTCTTTTTTCCTTACAAAGTCTCATATTCCACTAACTTGCGACAAAAAATAAAAAATTCTAGGAACTCGCCATGCCCCTCACGGAATACCTTGGGGTGTCTTCTTTCCAAAATGGGGTCACTTGTGGCGTAGTTATACTGCCCTGGCAATTTAGGGGCCCATATGTGTGAGAAGTACTTTGCAATCAAAATCTG
The DNA here is from genome assembly GCF_014858855.1 of Bufo gargarizans. Taxonomy (NCBI): domain Eukaryota; kingdom Metazoa; phylum Chordata; class Amphibia; order Anura; family Bufonidae; genus Bufo; species Bufo gargarizans. The sequence goes on along the minus strand of NC_058082.1, from coordinate 206,318,622 downwards.
TAAAAAATGACCGGTGAAATCCGAAAGGTGCACTTTGGAATATGTGCCCCTTTGCCCACCTTGGCATCAAAAAAGTGTCACACATCTGGTATCGCCGTACTCAGGAGAAGTTGGGGAATGTGATTTGGGGTGTCATTTTACATATACCCATGCTGGGTGAGAGAAATATCTTGGCAAAAGACAACTTTTCCCATTTTTTTATACAAAGTTGGCATTTGACCAAGATATTTTTCTCACCCAGCATGGGTATATGTAAAATGACACCCCAAAACACATTGCCCAACTTCTCCTGAGTACGGCGATACCAGATGTGTCACACTTTTTTGCTGCCAAGGTGGGCAAAGGGGCACATATTCCAAAGTGCACCTTTCGGATTTTGCAGGGCATTTTTTACACATTTTGATTGCAAAGTTCTTCTCACACATTTGGGCCCCTAAATTGCCAGGGCAGTATAACTACCCCACAAGTGACCCCATTTTGGAAAGAAGACACCCCAAGGTATTCCGTGAGGGGCATGGCGAGTTCCTAGAATTTTTTATTTTTTGTCGCAAGTTAGTGGAATATGAGACTTTGTAAGGAAAAAAAAAAAAAAAAAAAAATCATCATTTTCCGCTAAATTGTGACAAAAAATAAAAAATTCTAGGAACTCGCCGTGCCCCCCACGGAATACCTTGGGGTGTCTTCTTTCCAAAATGGGGTCACTTGTGGCGTAGTTATACTGCCCTGGCAATTTAGGGGCCCAAATGTGTAAGAAGTACCTTGCAATCAAAATGTGTAAAAAATGGCCTGCGAAATCCGAAAGGTGCCCCTTTGCCCACCTTGGCTGCAAAAAAGTGTCACACATGTGGTATCGCCGTACTCAGGAGAAGTTGGGCAATGTGTTTTGGGGGGTCATTTTACATATACCCATGCTGGGTGAGAGAAATATCTTGGCAAAAGACAACTTTTCCCATTTTTTTATACAAAGTTGGCATTTGACCAAGATATTTCTCTCACCCAGCATGAGTATATGTAAAATGACACCCCAAAACACATTGCCCAACTTCTCCTGAGTACGGCGATACCAGATGTGTGACACTTTTTTGCAGCCTAGATGCGCAAAGGGGCCCAAATTCCTTTTAGGAAGGCATTTTTAGACATTTGGATCCCAGACTTCTTCTCACACTTTCGGGCCCCTAAAAAGCCAGGGCAGTATAAATACCCCACATGTGACCCCACTTTGGAAAGAAGACACCCCAAGGTATTCAATGAGGGGCCTGGCGAGTTCCTAGAATTTTTTTTTTTTTTGCATAAGTTAGCGGATATTGATTTTTTTTTGTTTTTTTCTCACAAAGTCTCACTTTCCGCTAACTTAGGACAAAAATTTCAATCTTTCATGGACTCAATATGCCCCTCACGGAATACCTTGGGGTGTCTTCTTTCCGAAATGGGGTCACATGTGGGGTATTTATACTGCCCTGGCTTTTTAGGGGCCCTAAAGCGTGAGAAGAAGTCTGGAATATAAATGTCTAAAAATGTTTACGCATTTGGATTCCGTGAGGGGTATGGTGCGTCCATGTGAGATTTTATTTTTTGACACAAGTTAGTGGAATATGAGACTTTGTAAGAAAAAACAAAAACAAAAACAAACAAAAAATTTCCGCTAACTTGTGCCAAAAAAAATGTCTGAATGGAGCCTTACCAGGGGGGGGGGGGGGTGATCAATGACAGGGGGGTGATCAATGACAGGGGGGTGATCACCCATATAGACTTCCTGATCACCCCCCTGTCATTGATCACCCCCCCTGTAAGGCTCCATTCAGACATCCGCATGATTTTTTACGGATCCATGGATCGGATCCACAGAACGCATGCGGACGTCTGAATGGAGCCTTACAGGGGGGTTATCAATGACAGGGGGTGATCAGGGTAATCAGGGTGATCACCCCCCTGTCACTGATCACCCCCCCTGTAAGGCTCCATTCAGACATCCGCATGATTTTTTACGGATCCATGGATACATGGATCGAATCCACAGAACGCATGCGGACGTCTGAATGGAGCCTTACAGGGGGGTTATCAATGACAGGGGGTGATCAGGGTAATCAGGGTGATCACCCCCCTGTCACTGATCACCCCCCCTGTAAGGCTCCATTCAGAAATCCGCATGATTTTTTACGGATCCATGGATACATGGATCGGATCCACAGAACGCATGCGGACGTCTGAATGGAGCCTTACAGGGGGGTTATCAATGACAGGGGGTGATCAGGGTAATCAGGGTGATCACCCCCCTGTCACTGATCACCCCCCCTGTAAGGCTCCATTCAGACATCCGCATGATTTTTTACGGATCCATGGATACATGTATCGGATCCACAGAACGCATGCGGACGTCTGAATGGAGCCTTACAGGGGGGTTATCAATGACAGGGGGTGATCAGGGTAATCAGGGTGATCACCCCCCTGTCACTGATCACCCCCCCTGTAAGGCTCCATTCAGACATCCGCATGATTTTTTACGGATCCATGGATACATGTATCGGATCCACAGAACGCATGCGGACGTCTGAATGGAGCCTTACAGGGGGGTTATCAATGACAGGGGTGATCAGGGTAATCAGGGTGATCACCCCCCTGTCACTGATCACCCCCCCTGTAAAGCTCCATTCAGACGTCCGCATGATTTTTTACGGATCCATGGATACATGGATCGGATCCACAAAACGCATGCGGACGTCTGAATGGAGCCTTACAGGGGGGTTATCAATGACAGGGGTGATCAGGGTAATCAGGGTGATCACCCCCCTGTCACTGATCACCCCCCCTGTAAGGCTCCATTCAGACATCCGCATGATTTTTTACGGATCCATGGATACATGGATCGGATCCACAAAACGCATGCGGACGTCTGAACGGAGCCTTACAGGGGGGTTATCAATGACAGGGGTGATCAGGGTAATCAGGGTGATCACCCCCCTGTCACTGATCACCCCCCCTGTAAGGCTCCATTCAGACATCCGCATGATTTTTTACGGATCCATGGATACATGGATCGGATCCACAGAACGCATGCGGACGTCTGAATGGAGCCTTACAGGGGGGTTATCAATGACAGGGGGTGATCAGGGTAATCAGGGTGATCACCCCCCTGTCACTGATCACCCCCCCTGTAAGGCTCCATTCAGACGTCCGCATGATTTTTACGGATCCATGGATACATGGATCGGATCCGTAAAAATCATGCGGACGTCTGAATGGAGCCTTACAGGGGGGTGATCAATGACAGGGGGGTGATCAATGACAGGGGGTGATCAGGGAGTGTATATGGGTGATCACCCGCCTGTCATTGATCACCCCCCTGTAAGGCTCCATTTAGACGTCCGTATGCATTTTGCGGATCCGATCCATGTATCCATGGATCCGTAAAAATCATGCGGACGTCTGAATGGAGCCTTACAGGGGGGTGATCAATGACAGGGGTGTGATCAATGACAGGGGGTGATCAGGGAGTGTATATGGGTGATCACCCGCCTGTCATTGATCACCCCCCAGTAAGGCTCCAGTTATACGTCCGTATGCGTTTTGCGGATCCGATACATTTATGAGTGGATGAGTAAAAATCATACGGACGTCTGAACGGAGCCTGACAGGGGGGTGATCAATGACAGGGCGGTGATCAATGACAGGGGGGTGATCAGGGAGTTTATATGGGGTGATCATGGGTGATCAGGGGTTTATAAGGGGTTAATAAGTGACGGGGGGGGGGGGGTGTAGTGTAGTGTAGTGTTTGGTGGGACTGTACTGACCTACCTGAGTCCTCTGGTGGTCGATCCTAACAAAAGGGACCACCAGAGGACCAGGTAGGAGGTATATTAGACGCTGTTATGAAAACAGCGTCTAATATACCTGTTAGGGGTTAAAAAATTCGGATCTCCAGCCTGCCAGCGAACGATCGCCGCTGGCAGGCTGGAGATCCACTCGCTTACCTTCCGTTCCTGTGAGCGCGCGCGCCTGTGCGCGCGCGTTCACAGGAAATCTCGCGTCTCGCGAGAAGACGCGTATATGCGTCCAGGAGGAATAAAGCAACCACCTCCCGGACGCATATACGCGTACAGCGGTCGGGAGGTGGTTAAGACCTTGTCTGGATTTCAGGGAGCTGAACAGTATCACAATTCGTGACCCTTATCCGCTTCCTCTGATCCCGGACCTGTTTAACCAGATTGTTGGGGCTAAAGTTTTTTCCAAATTAGATCTAAGAGGGGCATACAACCTGGTCAGGGTCAGAGAAGGAGACGAATGGAAGTCGGCCTTCAATACCCCTGAGGGCCATTTTGAGAATTTGGTTATGCCTTTTGGTTTGATGAATGCTCCAGCCGTTTTTCAGCATTTTGTGAACAGCATTTTTTATCATTTAATGGGCAAATTAGTATTAGTGTATTTGGATGACATTTAGATTTTTTCTCCTGATTTCAAAACTCATAAGGAACACTTACGTCAGGTCTTGCTCATCCTGCGGGAGAATAAATTGTATGCGAAACTGGAAAAATGTGTGTTTGCGGTTCCAGAAATTCAATTTCTGGGGTTTCTTCTCTCCGCTTCTGGTTTTCGCATGGACCCCGAGAAGGTCCGCGCTGTGCTTGAGTGGGAGCTTCCTGAGAATCAGAAGGCGCTGATGCGTTTTTTGGGCTTTGCCAATTATTACAGGAAGTTTATTTTGAATTATTCCCCTGTTGTTAAACCACTCACTGATATGACTAGAAAGGGGGTAGATTTTTCTTCCTGGTCCGTAGAGGCGCGTAAGGCCTTTTCTAATATCAAGGAGAGTTTTGCTTCCGCTCCCATCTTGGTACAACCTGATATTTTTCTACCCTTCATAGTTGAGGTTGATGCTTCTGAGGTGGGTGTGGGTGCGGTCTTGTCTCAAGGTTCCTCTCCTGCCAAATGGCGACCGTGTGCCTTTTTCTCGAAGAAACTCTCCTCCGCAGAGAGAAATTATGATGTGGGAGATAGGGAGTTGTTGGCCATCAAGTTGGCTTTTGAGGAATGGCACCATTGGCTAGAGGGAGCCAGACACCCTATTACCGTGTTTACTGACCATAAAAATCTAGCCTACTTGGAGTCAGCCAAGCGTCTGAACCCGAGACAGGCCAGATGGTCTTTGTTCTTTTCAAGGTTTAATTTTGTTGTCACGTTCCGCCCTGGGGTTAAGAATGTGAAGGCAGATGCCCTGTCACGTTGTTTTCCGGGAGGTGGAAATTTTGAAGACCCGGGTCCCATTTTGGCTGAAGGTGTGGTGGTCTCTGCTCTTTTTCCTGAATTGGAGGCAGAGGTGCAGGTAGCCCAGTACGAGGCTCCTGATCTTTGTCCTCCTGGGAGGTTGTTTGTGCCTCTCGCTTTAAGACACAAGATTTTTAAGGAACACCTGGTGGCCAGCGCTTCGTAAGTCGGTTGAGGGTTTTGTGGCAGCCTGCGAGACCTGCGCTCGTGCCAAAGTCCCTCATTCACGGCCATCAGGTCCTCTCCTTCCCTTACCCATTCCTTCCCGTCCTTGGACACATCTGTCCATGGACTTCATTACGGACCTGCCTCGTTCCTCGGGGAAGACTGTGATTCTGGTGGTGGTGGACCGTTTTAGCAAAATGGTGCATTTCATCCCTTTTCCTGGCTTGCCCAATGCTAAGACGCTGGCGCAAGGCATTTATTGATCACATAGTCAAATTGCATGGTATTCCTTCAGACATAGTCTCTGATAGGGGCACGCAGTTTGTCTCCAGATTCTGGAAGGCTTTCTGTTCTGGCTTGGGAGTTCGGTTGTCATTCTCTTCTGCTTTCCACCCGCAGTCGAATGGCCAGACAGAGCGCGTATCTGGAGACATATCTGCGCTGTTTTGTGGCAGAGAATCAGGAGGATTGGTGTTCTTTTTTGTCCCTTGCTGAGTTTGCTTTAAATAACCGTCGTCAGGAGTCCTCTGATAAGTCACCATTTTTTGGTGCATATGGGTTTCATCCGCAGTTTGGGACATTCTCGGGAGAGGGGTCTTCTGGTTTACCTGATGAGGACAGATTCTCCTCGTCTTTGTCATCTATTTGGCAAAAGATTCAGGATAATCTAAAGAGCATGAGTGAGAGATATAAGCGTGTGGCGGATAAGAGACGTGTGCCTGGTCCGGACCTGAATGTTGGTGATCTGGTGTGGTTGTCTACTAAGAATATCAAATTGAAGGTTCCCTCCTGGAAGTTGGGTCTTAAGTTTATTGGGCCTTACAAAATCTTGTCTGTCATCAATCCTGTTGCCTACCGTCTTGATCTTCCTCAGACTTGGAAGATCCATAATGTTTTTCATAAGTCCTTATTAAAACCTTATGTCCAACCCATTGTACCCTCGTCTTTGCCTCCTCCTCCAATTATGGTTGATGGTAATCTTGAATTTCAGGTCTCTAGGATTGTGGATTCTCGTGTTGTCCGCGGTTCTCTCCAGTACCTCGTTCATTGGGAGGGTTATGGTCCTGAGGAGAGGATGTGGGTCCCAGTGACGGACATTAAGGCCACTCGTCTCATCAGGGCTTTCCATAGGTCCCATCCTGAGATGGTGGGCTCTGAGTGTCCGGAGTCCACTCGTAGAAGGAGGGGTACTGTCACCACCAGACATCTGAGAAGCTCTGACAGATGCCTCTCAGAACCTCCTCCTTGAGCTTCCTTTGTTTTGCTTTCAGTTCCTCATCTCGTTAGCCTCTCTCAGCTGTCATGTAGTTGTACTGATTGCATACCTTTAAATCCCTCCCCATAGTGCATCAGTTTGCGGTTTATATTACTTCCTGGAGTGTGTGTGCATGCTGATCCTACTTCCCAGTCTTCTACAAGATAAGTGTTGTGCATTCATTTGTGTTTTTCTGTTTGCTGGATCCCAGGTGACCCTGACTCCCTCCGTATCTATTGTAGGGAGCCGGTGGTCGTGTCCCCTCACTATTATAGGGTGTTCAGGTGTTATACAGTCAAGGTACGAGGATATGCGATCATCTACCATTGGGATTTTCGCATAGGCTGAGCAGTCAGGGAGAGTGCCAGGTCTGATGCAGGGGTCTCCCTTTTTGTTCTTTAGTTTTGGATCCAGTGAGTCATATATTCATTTTGTGTTGTCTTGTTTCCTGTACACCTTCCGTGACAACGTTGATCTGGAGCTGGTTCCGCTGACACCAGTCCACAAAATCCTGTGTCCCCTGGCTGTACTCTGAGTTGTCCTCACCTGTGATAAGGCTGACTATCAGAGAGCTTCTATAGGTGGCAGCCCGGGGAGTTGATGGAGAAGTCTGCAGTGTAGAGGGTGAAGAGGAACGGTGCCAGCACAGCTCCCTGTGGTGCCCCCGTACTGCAGATCAGCTTGTCAGGGACACAACCCTGAGATTTAACAAACTGTTAGGGTTTATTCATATGCATTAGTCACTTTATTTTAATCAGACCAACATATTGACATCCGTGAAGTTGAACATAGCAAGGATTGTACATCCTGCAGTTTCATATAGTTATGCACATAGTATGTCAAAGTCAAAGTCAACTTGATATTAATTAACTATTGTTGTAGTCTCATTGCAATAGTAATTAGGCGTTTAAGATGCGGTAAACTTTGGAAACTCTCACTATATATACTGTTTGTATTAGTGTCATGTACACTTTTTAAATAAATTTCAATAATATATATTTTATTCAAGGAATCAAATATACTCTCTTGGTTGATGTTGAATTGAATTATTGAGTATTCCGGTCACGTTAGATCCATCTAACTATAGACCCTGATGTGTAATAAACTGTTAGGAGTCTGGATTAGGATTAGTAATAAGGTTAGGGTCAGTATTATGGTTAGGCTCTATATTAGATTTAGGGTCATTATTAAGGTTAGAATTAATATTAGGGTCAGTATTAGAGTTACTCTCATAATTAGGGTTAGTATTACAGTAAGGAGTCAGTATTGGGGTTATGGATAGTATTATGGTTTAGCTCTGTATTCGGATTAGGGTTATTTATTAGTTAGGGTTAGTATTAAAGTAAGGGGTCAATATTACAGTTTGGATCATTATTAGGGCCTGGGGTCAGTTTTCGGACACATGAACAGAAAAGGGAAGGACGGTCTCAACTAACCTGTCCCAGAGGGGTCCCTTGATGATCATGCAGGTCTGCCCTGGTGTAACGTTGCAGGAGGCACGATGACAACATTTACGTCACAGAGAAGCGCCCGGAATGGAGGGACAGGGAACCAATAGTTCCCTTATTCCGCCGAAGCTGCTGGATTCTCAATTGTATTTGCGTCCAGTGGACGCAGATAGAATTGAGTGCAGGGGCTTCAGAAACCAGGTGAATTCACCTGATGCCTGGGGCCAGTGTTGGACTGGGGTGCCTAGGGCCCACAAGAAGAAATGATTCTGGGGCCCACCCTATAGCTACATGGAAATATTAGGGTACATCATGTCACACGGGACATAAACGCTGTAGATTTGCTGCACACAAGTATAAGGTGGAATGTCCACAGCGTTTACGTGCCAGCAAAGTGGATACAATTTTAAGGGGTCTCAGCCACATGTTATGAACAAAATTCACTGCACAAATTGCACCGTGGTGCTGATTTTCATTATGTGGCATGATTTCGGTCTCGGTCTTGTTGTTGTGGGCCGTGACACATTTGCCGTGCATGCTGGTTCCCAGGGGCATCGTGTTGTTTTGCAGCATCTGTGTGATTTCCTTCTTTCTCCTGGTTCCTTCTCTGTCTGGTGCGTGTGGGGTTAACTACCTGGCTGGGTGTGATCACTAGGTTCTTATATTGCCTGTGGCTGGTAGCCTGGAGTGTAGTTGTCCTCCAGCCTCTGTTGGTGCTGGAGCTATGCTCCTGTCCTGGGTGTTCCATCTGCCCAGTCCTTGAGGGCCACCTAGTGAGACATACCGTCACTAAAATGTGTTAAAATCATAAAAGATCATATACTTACCGCCTCATCTTCTTCTGTTATCAGTGTTGCCGCTTTGTCATCACCTCCAGTCCATGTTTACAGACTGCATCGTCAAATGCGATATACAGCTACGTAACCATTGCAGCCTGAAAACACAAACAGGAGGTGAGGACCAGGGTGGTAGTGCTGGAAATGGTGTGGGATTATGTGGTAAGTATACAGTCTTTTATTATTTTATAAATTTGTGAAATCCCACGCTTACTAATGATATTAAGACAGCTGTCCCAGTCATACAGCAAAAGTGACAAGTGACTCGCAGAAAAAAGGGTCTTTCTTAGTGGCCGGTGTAAAAACTGCAATATTTAGAAAATTGTCTATGTGGATAGTAATATTTGTGAATAATAATGCTAATAAAAAAGAAATATTGTTGCATATAGAAGAATTTCATCCCATTGTCTCACTTCACCAGCTAAATCAGAAGCTTGTCAATGGCACCGTAACCTTTATTTTTAATATATTTGTTAGTGAAGTATGTGATATACTAATAGTATAACTCCACTTTTCAGAATTCATCTAAAGGACCACGAGTACCATCACCATGGAGTGCCAATGGAAAGTAAGTGTAAATAGAAAAAGCATATTAAAGTATCCCTCTTCTTACTAAAGTTTTTACTGGGGTATTTCTAGCATTGTTCCCATGCAATACAAGCAAGAGAACTGGACAGAAAGGAGGAAAATGATACTTCCCATGTGAAATCACTGAGATGATTATTTAATCTTAGGATAACCACAGACAATGAAGAACTACAATGTATTTTTGCCAACATCATTTGCTACTATAATATTCAGTGGCGAAGCTATCGGGGAAGCAGGGGAAGCGACTGCTTCAGGGCCCGAGCTCAGTAGGGGCCCGGGAGCAGTAGCAGGGGTGTAGCCAGCAGGGCCATATTTCTAATAATTTAATGTTTTTTCATTTATTTTATATTTCCTCTGTCTGAGGGGAGGTGGGAGCTGTAACGGTACGGAGGGGCAGGGGCTAAGCCCCTGTTACCCGGTGCGAAGAGTGCCGGGAAGACAGCGCATATACCTGCTCCTGCTGACCGGGCGTTGGGCGTGGCCTGAGAGGCAGGGTTGACTGAGGGACAGGAGCGGAGTATTTATATTCTGTCATGTCTGTGGCGTCGGTTATAAGACTCCTGACATGTGCTGTGGGGGAGCAGAGCCGCTGCACGCTGCTGATATGTCGCATCAACATAATTACGGTACGTGTCCGGTGTCCCAGTCAGGACGCTCATACCGTCAGCTTTGGCAGTTGGTCTTCAGGAAGATTCTGAAGAGGACTCGTGGAAGTGTTTCGCCTCATCCCCGCCCATTAATATAGGACACGCCCCCAACCTGCTTTATTTGAATCCCAAATAGTGTATAAAACCCCTTTCCTCTCACACAACAAATGAGTACAGAACCCCCACATATATACAGACCAGAGCCCCTCCATATATACAGCCCCCTCCATATATACAGACCAGAGCCTTTCCATATATACAGCCCCCTCCATAAATACAGACCAGAGCCCCTCCATATATACAGCCCCGTCCATAAATATAGAGCCCCTCCATGAATGCAGACCGGAGCCTGTCCATAAATACAGAGCCCCTCTATAAATACAGACCTCAGATCAGAGCCCCTCCATATATACAGACTCCAGACATAAATACAGACCCCATACCAGAGCCTCTTCATATATACAGACCCTACATAAATACAGAGACCCTCCATATATGCAGACCCACTACATAAATACAGACCTCAGACCAGAAACGCTCCCTATGTACAGACCCCCTACATAAATACCAGAGACCCTCCTTATATGCAGACCTCAGACCAGAGCCCCTAGACAGCCAAGAAACTGGAGCAACCATGAGCAGCAGCGCCGTCTCAGCCCTCTGCAGCCAACTAATGCTGCCGACCCCCTGCTTAGGACTCACTGCCAGCCGGACCACAAATGGTGAGTCTGTGCCCGCTGCTTTGTATTTGTCCACCACCTTGTACCAGCTGCTCTACTCTGTGTAGATTTGAACAACTGTCTACATTAAAGGCAAGAACCTTAACCGCTGGGCTATAAGAGCTGATTGCTACACACTGGATTGACTTCTGTCTACCTGTGGATCAAAGTGAGTTATGGGGGTACTGTTATTGTAGCACCTCCCATAGCTATCTTGTTTTGTTTATATTTTGTCCATTTTCGGTGGCATGTATGTTGGAGACAAGGGGTGACTGATATCTATTATATATTTGAACTCATGTGGACTTCTCCTGACCTTATGTAGTTTTACTATGTGATTTGTGCTGCTATCGTTCCGCCACCATATGTCATATTGGGATCCAACTTTTATTGAGGATTATTATCATTATCATGTTTAATATATTTAGAAATTATCTTGTAGAGAGATTGCACAGTAAAATATACAGGACAAATTATAATGCATTATAATTGTATGTATTATGTAGGACCACAGGAACTTCCTCACCAATGTCCCCCACTCCATCTCCAGTGAGCTCTCAAGGAAGTATCTCCAGTTCTGGTGCCACCAGCTCTAGTTCTTCTATTATAAGCATTCCCCAGCGAATTCACCAGATGGCAGCCAACCATGTCAGTATTACAAACAGTATCCTGCACAGCTATGACTACTGGGAAATTGCTGATAATCTTGCCAAAGAAAACACAGGTACATATTCACAACTCACTTTTATTTCTTTCAATAAAATAATTACAGTCTGCATGTTGAACATGTTTAAGACACTCATGAAAAACTTATGGCCTCAAGTCCTCAAGCAACCTGCAAGAACTTTCTGTGCAACCTCTGACAGAAGAGGCAATCTCAATGAGACTACGTTACATAGTTGCATAGTTGGTATGGTTGAAACAAGACTCAAAGGGGTTGTCCGAGTTATGAAAAAATATATATGGCACTGAAAATCTGATGGGCAGCAATATATAACTAAGCTAAGCAAGTTTTATGCAAATATATATATATATATTTCCTCAGTTCCCTGGTTATTTTCTGGCCCTTTGTTTACATGCAATAACAACAATCTCTCCCCTTCCCCCTGCTCTGCTAAGGGAGTGGATACAAGTGCTGCCCTGAGTGACATGTCTGCCTGCTGGGAGAATCAGCAGCATGCTGTATGTGTAGGACTACAAGTCCCAGCTGTATAATGACACTGCTAAGGGGGTGGCTACAAGAGCTGCCCTGAGTGCTGGGAGAATCAACAGCAACTTGTAAGTGTAGAACTACAAGTCCCAGCTGTATAATGACACTGCTAAGGGAGTGGATACAAGAGCTGCCCTGAGTGACATGTCTGCCTGCTGGGAGAATCAGCAGCATGTTGTATGTGTAGGACTACAAGTCCCAGCTGTATGTCACTGCTAATGGAGTGGATACAAGAGCTGCCCTTAGTGCTGGGAGAATCAACAGCAACTTGTAAGTGTAGAACTACAAGTACCACCTGTATAATGACACTGCTAATACACACAGGATCTTCCCCCTACCTTCTTGTGCAATGCTCTCTCTAGTCTGTCAGCTCCTGTGCCCAGAATTGTCACTGCTGCAGCTAGCCAGTCTCTGCAGCTGAAGGGGTTAAGAATCCTAGGACAGAGCAGACGGCAGTGAAGAGGGGGCATGGCCAACACAGTAACGTCTCGTTTACAGGCTTGTAAACAAACTTTATCAGAGCAGGGAGAAGCTGGCATCACAGGTCATGTGACCCTCGGTGAAATCTCATAAACCAGGCACTGCAGATAAAGTGAGTTAGTTGTAAAGCTATTACATTTGCCTAGTTAGGAACATAGAAAGAACTAAAAATTTACTCGGACAACCCCTTTAATAGTTGCATAATAAATATTGTCGCTTACGGTCTTCTTGTGTGCACCCAGGGGCAAAACCCCACGCAGACCTAATCCCTCACAGCTTAGTATTTAAAACAATTGTGTCTAGTGTAGGCAGCACCAATTTTTCTACTCACAAACTGCTGTAATAAATCACTGTAGGAAACATGTGCAGTCAAGGCTGTTTAGCTCATAGAGGACTCCTTGGACTGGATACAATTCTGGCAGCCTGATCTAATATGTATGGGGCCTTCAGAGTTTTCAGTAACTAGATAAAAACTCAAAGGTTTACATTCAGCAACAAGAGGAATTTAGAACAAAGCATCTCTAGATACAAACTTAGATAGAAGTGAAATGTACCTAACCTTGTATTCTAAAATAATGGAGAATACTTGAAAATATAAAACATAAATTTCAGTTTATGTGGCTAAATGGACCAAAAAAAAATATCACAAAGAAATCTGATGGCAGATCTTGTTGAATCACTTACTTAAATTAACCAAGCCATTTTCAGTATTGAGCATCTCCAGTGAAAACCAAGTGCTGGAGTCTACTCAATATGGAGTACGTGCTAGCGAGTCCTCATATTCAGGAGCTTCTGGCTTGTACAGTCTATTGAGCAGACTCCAGTGCTCGGCTCTTGCTTCTGCTGTTCAATATAGATTTTAGCAAAATGACTGGTTAAAATAAAGGGACCCAGCGTTTTGCTCAGGATCTCGGGCACCAGTTCATGCTGCAGACCATAATGCTTGAAAAATGGAAGGTAATGGAAAAAAACTCAGACAATGTTGACTTTATTTTCACAGAGTTCTTCAATGAGCTTGATTCATTAGTGGGACTGATAACACTGCATAGTTCAATGGAGCACTTGGTCCAATATACCCGACAAGGACTTTCCTGGATACGACATAGTTCACGTCATGTTGTGTAGTGGATTTTTACCACTGAACGGCTACTTTTCCAGGTATTAAGTTTAAGAACAGCTCCACCACTTTCAGCACTACTTTGCAATTCTGTAAATCACTCATCAGCATTGGACAGATTTTATATACAGTATATATATATACAGTCATGTGAAAAAATTAGGACACCCTTTGAAAGCATGTGGTTTTTTTGTAACATTTTTAATAAAAGGTTATTTCATCTCCGTTTCAACAATACAGAGAGATTAAAGTAATCCGACTAAACAAAGAAAACTGAAGAAAAGTCTTTTCAAGATCTTCTGTAAATGTCATTCTACAAAAATGCCTATTCTAACTGAGGAAAAAGATAGGACACCCTCACATGTATTCCCTCTTAAATTGGCTCAGATCTCACACAGGTATATCACACCAGGTGCACATAATTAGTAGATCGTTACTCTGCATGTTAAATGAGGCTTGCCCTATTTAAACCTCAGACATTTAGTTTGGTGTGCTCCTGACTGTTGAAGTGAGAGTGAGCACCATGGTGAGAGCAAAAGAGCTGTCAGAGGACTTCAGAAAAAAGATTGTAGCAGCCTATGAGTCTGGGAAGGGATTTAAAAAGATCTCAAAAGATTTTGAAATCAGCCATTCCACTGTCCGGAAGATAGTCTACAAGTGGAGGGCTTTCAAAACAACTGCCAACATGCCCAGGACTGGTCGCCCCAGCAAGTTCACCCCAAGAGCAGACCACAAGATGCTAAAAGAGGTCTCCAAAAACCCTAAAGTGTCATCTCGAGAACTACAGCAGGCTCTGGCTACTGTTGATGTAGAAGTACATGCCTCTACAATCAGAAAGAGACTGTACAAGTTTAACTTGCATGGGAGGTGTGCAAGGAGGAAACCTTTGCTTTCCAAGAGAAACATCGAGGCCAGACTGACATTTGCCAGAAATAAAGTTGACAAAGACCAGGACTTCTGGAATAATGTTCTTTGGACAGATGAGTCCAAAATTGAATTATTTGGACACAACAGCAGAGGACATGTTTGGCGTAAACCAAACACAGCATTCCAAGAAAAGAACCTCATACCAACTGTGAAGCATGGAGGTGGAAGTGTCATGGTTTGGGGCTGCTTTGCTGCAGCAGGACCTGGTCAGCTCACCATCATAGAATCCACGATGAATTCTACTGTGTATCAGAAGGTGCTTGAAGAACATGTGAGACCATCAGTTAGAAAATTAAAGCTGAAGCGGAACTGGACCATGCAACATGACAATGACCCAAAACATACTAGTAAATCAACCAAATATTGGCTGAAAAAGAAGAAATGGAGAGTCCTGGAATGGCCAAGTCAAAGTCCAGATTTGAATCCCATTGAGATGCTGTGGGGTGACTTGAAAAGGGCTGTACGTGCAAGAAACCCCTCAAACATCTCACAGCTGAAAAAGTTCTGCATTGAGGAGTGGGGTAAAATTTCCTCAGACCGATGTCGAAGACTGGTAGATGGCTACAAGAACCGTCTCACTGCAGTTATTTCAGCCAAAGGAGGTAACATTCGCTATTAGGGGCAAGGGTGTCCTATCTTTTTCCTCAGTTAGAATAGGCATTTTTGTAGAATGACATTTACAGAAGATCTTGAAAAGACTTTTCTTCAGTTTTCTTTGTTTAGTCGGATTACTTTAATCTCTCTGTATTGTTGAAACGGAGATGAAATAACCTTTTATTAAAAATGTTACAAAAAACCACATGCTTTCAAAGGGTGTCCTAATTTTTTCACATGACTGTATATATATATATATATATATATATATATATTCACTAAATAGACACACTGCAAGCTAAATATGGGAACAGCAAGAACCTAAAATTCCCCATTTCTGCCTTCAATGGCAATAGGATGGCCTATTTTAATAACTGACAATGTCAAAGGTACAGCAAATCTCTGGAAAGTTGTCAAAACCCAGTGAGAAGACCCAGAAGATTGCTACTAAATTTGGTTTGGGTTTATACAAGAGAACACAGTCTGAGACTATATGTTTTATGCACACTAAGCATCTACTAGGCAGCAAGAACTTTGCCAGAGGGAATCCCAAGGTCACAGTTCCCTGCATTATAGCTTACAGTAAAACACAAATGACTGGCCAGGAAACCAGACATGCAGCACAAACAGAACAAGACAAGCAGAATTTGCAACAAGCACAGGAATGCACTTTAGCAGTCTTTATATACTTTACATTTTTTGTATAGAGGGTAATAAAAAAAACACTACTTCCTTTCTGCCAGTTGGCTATGCTCATGCAGTCTACACAGACCAAACAGCAGTGCATGGACTACACCAGGGCTACCATCAGAAGTTTCTGGGTTCCATACAGAGAAATGATCAGAAACGTCTCACACATCTATCAGCTTTTAAGAGAATGACCCTAGAGTGGTTGATTTAGGCCTCAGCTACACTGAGACTTTTTGTAGTACTACTGATTGATTTTGACCATTAGATTACAGCTGCAGTCCACAAGATTCTATACAACTAAATGTATCTTTTTCTTCAGCTGTACACATTGCAAATATATATATTTTTTCCATATTTTAGAATAACGAAAGTCTGATCTTTTGTTATTTTTATCAATAAAGTATTCCTTTAAACATACTATACTGACAGTTGAAGTTGGGCTGAGCAGTGTCAGAGAGAGGGCAGACTGTGAACCCCTATGGGGACAGGGACTGATCTGAGAGAAAACATTCAACATTCACTATATCACCATGTTATGTTGACAGCAGACAAAGCATCATTCCTATTCTTTGCACACATCTTTATTACTATGTATGGCTACACACTATGTATAGTATTAAACATTATATTCTGCAATGCTGATGAAAAGATCGACAGTGAATTCGTAATGCTTGACCTCTGTATATTATCATAGTAAACATATGTAGCACACTTTCTGGCATACTTTGTAACATAACCGAATATAACAGGACAGACTGCGCCTTAATTATCATATGAAAAAGCACTTTTATATTTAAAAAGAAAGATTTATGTTCATCTGTGAAAATACTTTTTTTAAATATGATATTAAAAATAAAAAACTAATCTGTTATCAAAGCTTTTCTGTGTATTTGTCTTTCCTGCATATCGTATGTATTTTTGTCATATTTCTATTTACTGTATTTTTCGGACTATAAGACCTGAAAGTGGGGGGAAGATGTCAGTATGTCTTATAGTGTGAATATAGCACATGATCACATGTGTACATCTCAGGCCGCTCTGTGTGGCATACGGACAGCAGCCTGCGATGTACAAATGCAATGTTCTAGCATGGGATGTGCACTAACCTGGCTGTTCTCCCATCCCCTGTGTGGCTGAGCCATGATAGTCCCCTCCTGTCCACTGTGTGGGAACAGCGTGTGGATGGTTGTGTTTCTACAGGAGCGAGGGGGTGGTGGGTGCAGGCTTTCAGTCCACATAACATGCGTGCGTCTTCATGTGACTGCCTGGCCAGGAGTGTGCAGGTACCAGTTTAAGGTACCCTATTTATGTATAAAAGCCTAATAATATGTCATCCTCAGATTCCACCCCTCCCATAAAGATGTGTCAGCAGTGTGTCCCCATAAATATGAAGTTCTTTTATTATTTTGTTGCATACATTGTTGAAATATAATTCTGTTTTTTATTAAACATTTTAGCACACCACTTTCAAAATATTTTCTTCTTACTTTACACCTCTAAAAACCTAGGTGCGTCTTATGGTCCGGTGCGTGTTATAGTAAAATAAATACGGTAGTGTAGGTGTTGAAAATTAAAGTAAATGTTCAGTCACCAGCTTAAAAATGATTAGCAAGTCAGCATCTATAAGCGATGCGTATATGCGCTAGTTGTTTTGCACATGTATAATACATTTTATTACAAATGGCTTTATAGTATTGTAAAAAAAAAAAAAAGGACTTTTCCATGTGGCCACAGGATTTGTTATTCCAGGCTGTGCCCCTCCTCCCCCCACACTCCCCACCGCCATGCTGCTCTCCCAGCATAGCACTTCTTGCGCTCATGTGACCTCTTTTAGAATCAGTGCACGCCTACAGAACTCATACTACAGAGCTATGCATGGGCCAGGCAGAATCTGTGAATGTTACCACCTAATGAAAGTACCTCCAACATCACCACTGGCATCGAATTTCAAAAACACAATTTTGACCGAAGACAGTGGTCTGAAAATAACTTTGGAGAGATACATTTTCAAAAATAGAACTTCATTATTGACTGCAATCTTTATATTGAAGTATGGGAAAGGTTCACATCACTGTTTCGTTATCCGTTCTTATGATCTGTCAGAGGAACAAAAAAAAAATGGATCCATTATGCTCAGTTATGCTCATTTTGAATCAAGGACTTTTTCTCCCGTCTAAAATTCCGGACCTCCGACGGAAATGGCTAAAACGGATGCAAAATTTCCAGATTATCGATCACGTCCCCCAACCACGCAGAGGAGGCGATCGAGTCAAACGTATAAAAAAAAACTTGAGGCTTTCTGGATCCAGACACTGGAGCCTGCGGGTCTTAATTGAGAGTATAAACTGAGTAGCTTTCTGTGACTTATTGTTCTTTGTATATAAATATCATGTTTTATTTATTTTTCTGCAGAAATCATGAATATCATACACCATGAAATTGAATATGGAGACTATATGTCATTACGATATGCGCTTTCATTAGTTTGTGTACGTTAGTAACATGATGATGTCACTGAGTATCTGGCGGGTATTTAAACATCTTTGTGTGCACTCTGTAGTGTGCTAGTTTGAAAAAGTCTCATGCTTGAGCCAAAACATGTCACATTTTGATGCTTACAATAAAGTAATCAAATACAGCAAGACAAGTGAAAGTCGGTCTTTTTCCTTCACACTCAAAATAAAGGATCCATTTTTTCCCCCTGACGAATCAGAATAAAGGAAAACGAAACAGTGATGTAAACCTAGCCTAATAGACTGTTGTTTCATACACCACTCTAAAAAATGTCACCAAATTTATTAATAGGTGCATGCCTCTTAATACCTTTATTTTAAAGTCAGAAAATGAAATCTATGCCTGCTATGGACAGATGGAGATGATTTGAGCGAAGAATGCTTTCAGGTTTAGTATTACTAGACTCTGTCCATCTGAGAGTGCAAAACCCGGAAGCCTCACGCTTCTGTGCCTGTAACGGCTGCCCCACTCAGTGATCGGGGGAGCCGGTCGTTGTCTGTGAAAGTACGAAGCCTACTGAGGTTCCAATGCCTTTTACAGGTATATATCAATGAAGGCTTGCAGGTGGAACTACATTGCAATATAGTCAATCTTCTATTTGTCAATGGATTTTTATTCAATGAGAGAGGTTTTTAGAGGTCAAGAGTTTGTTGTAGTATCTGGACATACTAGGAAGGCTCAGCATGAGTGTGGGAGAAAATGCCTCCCTGAACTATGATAAAAAAAATTTAACAAGAAAGATCCCCTTTCCCTTCCATGCCCCTTTTTTTTTAGACCTGATGTAAGCAGACAAAAGTCGCAGATTGCGGCACAAATAACATTTGCGCCGCAATCTGCTACAGATATGTGCCTGGTGTATATATTTTAGTAAATGACCCCCATAATCTCCACAGTCAGGAACACTGGAGCACAGGCACTGAAGCATTTTCCATAATAACCTTTCCCCAGAATGCAGTGTAGGCAGACAACTGGGGACTTCAGATCGGCTCTGGATGTTCTGCTGCTTCTATGCTTCGAGCTGTGGCTCTGCTCTTCCCTCTGTGATCCCCTCTTCATATGGAACAGAATAAGACATCTGCTGCTATTTATACCCAGTGCTGTGCTCTGATTGGTGGAAACCCAAGTCTTCTTTATGATATCACAAGCAGCATGGCTATCACCTCAGGGGTGGTTCTGGTTAGTTCTTCTGGGTGTTGCTGCATTCTTATTAGTAAAAATCAGTGTCAGCTTTATGACATCACAGTCGGCATCACTAATACCTCATGTGTTATTCTTTGGATGGTGCTGTTCTCCTGTTGGTAGAATTCCAGGTCATCTTCATAACAGCAGAGTCAGAAAAAATATTACATGTGGCTATTCTACTTATTTTATCTAAATGGCCAGAAGAGCCTCCCCATTATTAGTGGAAATTCAAGTTAGACTTATTACATCACAATTACAAGACCATTAACATGGGAGACGTTAATTTTTTTTTCCTAATCGACCTGACTAGGGATGAGCGAACTTTATATTTTGAAGTTCGTGTTCGGGTAGGGGTATATGCTGAATTGCATTATGGATTCCGTTACCATGGACCATAGCGCAATTCCATGACAGAATGCATAACGGAATGCCTTTAGAGGCATTCAGTTATCCATTCCGTCATAATAGAAGTGTATGGCCTGCAAAATGGATCTGTCCATGGTAACGGAATCCATAACGCAATTCAGCATATACCCCAACCCAAACACGAACTCGAACTTCACAATATGAAGTTCGCTTATCCCTAGACATGACATTAAAGGGGATTCTCTGAGATAAGAAAGGAGGAAATAAACAAAGCTGTGTAAGAGTCAGACTGGTATCAGAAACAGACTTTACCAGGAACACGCATACCAAGCAGGCACACTAGCTGGTATCAGGAGAATTTTTTTTCTAGCAACTCGGCCTTTAAAACTCCAATTGCATATTAAAAGCAATGTACAAAAAGGGTACAGTGCAAACAATTGCCCTTTAGTGTCCACAGTTGCAGTGGCCGGGTTTGGGGTGGTCCCAACGCTACGCTGGGTCCACCGGACATCGCCGAGGTATCACCACGCGTTGCTGCTTTCTGGAAGGGATGGTAAAGCGTGGTGCACTCCTATGGGAAATAAGTCCAGAGAGTCAGGGTCTGCAGTAAACCAGGGTGCTTCTTTACTAGAGGAATTCAGATAAAAAAACAATACAGGTGAGGCATTGGGCTGGCTTCTCCAGTCTCCTCCCTGGCAGAAGAAGGGTTTGATGTTGAGGAAAGGCCTGAGCTAGCTGTTCCTCTTTCTCTTCAGAAGGCTGGTACCCTGGTCCAAGGCTGGTGATCCAGGGTCTGTAGCAGTGTATCCCTGTCTCTGCATCTTCTAGTCACATAGTAGTCTGGCAGAGTCTTCTCTTCCAAGCACTGTTCCCTAACTACAGAAAACTAGGGGCTCTGACTGCTCTCATTATACACAGTTTCTAGCTAGATTAGAACCTTCTAGTGGGAGAGGTGGAGTGGAGAAACTCAGCACAAATACATTGTTTCAACTCCCGTCTAGTATAGACTTACATTAGAGCTTCAATGATAATCAATGGCAATGACACAGCAGGTTTTCCTGACAAAAACAAGTTTCCAGACATAACAACATAGGTAAAACCAGACATTTAAAAGGTCAGACTGTCTGCTTTAGGTGGTAAACAAGTCTGTATTTTTCCTCCAAAACAGGGTGGTAAACAAATCTGGCTTTTTCCCTCCAAAACATGGTCTTCTTTAAACCCTATGGCAGCTATGGAAAATTGCCAGCTTCTCAATCAAAGTCCTAACAGTCTCTCAGTATTCATTAAGCCTTTCCACAAAGCCATGTAAATACAGCGATAATGAATAGGATATATATCGCAACAACTTTATTGCAAAATGGTGCGAGTTTCACTGAATGCATCTTGAACACATCATGGCGCAATACGTATCATACGTGTGAAAGAGACCTACATTTGTTTTCTGGATATCAGTACATTTTACATTGGTTCAGATCTCTTTTCTGTGGATTCAACTGCTAAAAAGCTTCTATTATAAAGAATACATTTTTGCAGTATTGTTGGCCAGGCGATTAACTTCTGGCATTGTGGGAAAGATATTCAAATGAGCTTTTCTAAAGCCTATAGCAGCAGAGGTTAGACCTAATAATTTGCATATTTTTTTCCCCAGAAGTCACAAGGTGCTTTGTTTATGTGAAGGAGTATATCAATTGGTCCCAAAGAGGGTTTCATGACCTATATGTCAACTAGTCTGTGAACGTTCTCATTTATCCAGGTCATGGTATATATCTGTAAAGAATAAATCAAGGCAACTGGACGTACTGTAGATTTCTTGAAAACGTTTCACTCGTTCTTCCAACGAGCTTTCTCAATTCTGAGTCATTGTACAAAAATTCTGGGAATAAATATGTAACTGAATCCACATCTGGTAATTATACCCAGCATTGGGTCAAAGGTGTTGATCCCATTATCCTAATTAGAGTCAGTAGGTGATAAAGACTTCCCAGAAAAAGGTGTCAAGACAGCATTGTATGTGGCAGACAATAGATGTCTAACCCCCCCCCACCTCTAAGAGCCAAAACCTCTGGTCAAGATTCAGCCGTGTACTTACATCTAAAAGGAACAGGTCACACCTTTGAAGACAGTCAAGTACGTGTTTTGGATAAGGAGGCCGATTGGTATAAACGAGGCGTAAAGGAGTGTCACCACCAGACATCTGAGAAGCTCTGACAGGCGTCCTTCAGAACCTCCTCCTTGAGGTTCCCTTTGTTTTGCTTTCATTTTCTCATCTCGTTAGCCTCTCTCAGCTGTCATGTAGTTGCACTGATTGCATGCCTTTAAATCCCTCCCCATACTGCATCACTTTGCTGTTTATATTACTTCCTGGAGTGTGTGCATGCTGATCCTACTTCTGAGTCTTCTACAGATAAGTTTTGTTCGTTCATTTGTGTTTTCCTGTTTGCTGGATCCCAGGTGACCCTGACTCCCTCCGTATCAAGTGTAGGGAGCCGGTGGTCGTGTCCCCTCACTATTATAGGGTGTTCAGGTGTTATACAGTTTAGGTACGAGGATATGCGATCATCTACCATTGGGATTTTCGCATAGGCTGAGCAGTTAGGGAGAGAGCCAGGTCTGATGCAGGGCTCTCCCTTTTGTTCCTTAGTTTTGGATCCAGTCAGTCGGATCTTCATTTTGTGTCTTCTAGTTTCTGTACACCTTCCGTGACAATTAGAATGTATTGGCTCTGATCAGCCAAAGTAATTACTTTGCGAAGTCTCACGAGACTTTGCATAATAACTTCAGAAATTGATTTGTACTGTAAAAAAACATTTCCCGAACTCGGGTTCGGTTCTAGTTTCCTGTACACCTTCCGTGACAAGGAGGCCATCTACGTAAAAATGGAGAAGCCAAGCTTCAATAGAGGTGGGGGGGTTAGACATCTATTGTCTGCCACATACAATGCTGTCTTGACACCTTTTTCTGGGAAGTCTTTATCACCTACTGACTCTAATTAGGATAATGGGATCAACACCTTTGACCCAATGCTGGGTATAATTACCAGATGTGGATTCAGTTACATATTTATTCCCAGAATTTTTGTACAATCACTCAGAATTGAGAAAGCTATATATATATATGTCAACTATTCTCCCTAATCGAAATAGGACCCAAAAATTTTTACCCATCATGCGCCAAGCTCCTACTAATGAGATAGATAGATAAGTTCTGCATTGTGTGAGAATCACAGTATGTTCTATATGCTGCAGTTTCCACGTAGCTCTGGCCCCATAGAAG
Source organism: Bufo gargarizans (assembly GCF_014858855.1). Taxonomy (NCBI): domain Eukaryota; kingdom Metazoa; phylum Chordata; class Amphibia; order Anura; family Bufonidae; genus Bufo; species Bufo gargarizans. The sequence continues at coordinate 206,295,352 of NC_058082.1, read as the reverse complement.
TGAATGGGGCTTCAGTGGAAAAAACGCATTGTGATCCGAATGCAGTCCTGGTGCAATGTGTTTTTCACTGAAGGTTGTCACGCATGTGAAAAACGCCTCAAAACTGATTGCACCCACGTGGAAAAACTACTACAAATGAGACTGTGATACTGTCTCAGATTAGAGATGAGCGATATGGCGTTGATAAAATCGAATTCGATCTGAATTTCAGGAAAAATTTGATTCGTACCAAAGTTAAATTTCCTCACGCTTTGTTGTAACGAATCACATTTTTTCTGCTGCACATGTTAGAACATGGAGCAAAGAACTCTGAGAACAAGAGATCACCCACAATGCCATGCATGCAGCCATTCAGCAGCCAGCCCCTGTGATGTCACAGCCCTATAAATAGACTCAGCCATCTTGGATTCTGCCATTTTCCAGTGTACTTAGTTCAGGGAGAGATGTCAGCAGGCGCTAAGGACAGTGATAGGAAAGACTTTATTGTGCTGAAAAATCAATTTAGAAGTTCAGGGAAAGATTATTCAAGGTGTAGGGAAAGGATAGGGAGGCATTATCCACACTACAGGCACAGAGCAGGGACCAATAGGGGAGTGTAAAATAGGAGCGATTCTATTACACCTTGCTGCACTAATTGGCGATCCAAATTGCAGTTATACTGCTGCTTTTTGGTTGTTTGCACTATATGATAGCTCAGTAATTCCAGCAAACCTTGCTTGTTATTAGGGTGCAAGTGCTATATGATACAGCCATTTACGGGGTGTATTAATAGGAAATATACATATGTCTTGTTAGCTGTTCTGCGTTGATTTTACATTGTTTTACAAGTTTTTGGGGATTGTATTAATAGGAGTAAAATACGTCTTGCCGTAAAGTTACATTGCTATACAGCCATTTACTGGGTGTATTAATAGGAAATATATGTATGTCCTATTAGCCGTTCTGCGGTGATTTTACATTCATTTACATTTTTCGGGGGAGTATATTAATAAGAAAAAAAATAGGAAAAAATATATGTTTCAATTGCCGTTTTGCAGTAAAGTTACATTGTACTATAGCCATTTACGGGGTGTATTAATAGGAAATATACGTACGTCTTATTAGCCGTTCTGCGGTGAATTTTGATAGTTATATTTTTTTGGGGGGTGTATTAATAGGAAAAAGAATACGTCTTAATTGCCGTTTTGCGGTGAAGTTACATTGTACTACAGCCTTTTTTGGGGTGTATTATTTTAATTTTAATTTAATTTTTTTTATTATACAATGTGTCAGAAAGACAAGTAACAGGCCCTTCAAAGGGAATGGGCAGTAGCCAAAATGTTTCTGTCGTAGGCAAAAGTAGCAGCAGGAGTCGCAGCGAGAGGCCTGAGCTCCCAGTGTTATCTAGCGGTCGTGTATTGGCCAGCAACCCAGCAGTGCTTAAAAGATTAACTCGGTCTTCGACTTTGTCGCAAGTGACATCAGACACCCCCAGCCAAGAGTCGGTGGGTTCCTCTGACACAACTCTTAGTTGTCATGGCCCAGGAGCAGGCCCTCTGCCCCCAACTGTCCTCAACCTGCCTTTGTCATTTTCTGTTCCCTCAGCGCGAGAAATATTATATGCCGTAGGCACGGCTCCACTTTTCAGCGAGGATGAACTACTAGAGGAAAGTCGGCAGCTACTGCCCAACCAAGATCTGGAGGAGACATTCACCGCTTCCTCCGGTAGGCGGTCAAGTACTGATGATGAGAGTCGCGTGGGAGCAGGTGTTGCGAGCTATCAGGCTCCTGGCCCTGAGACCATTGAGGTGGACATCAGTGACGTGCAGACAGTAGTGGATGATGATGATGCAGCCAATCGCACTTGGGAGCCAGGTGAAGAAGGGGCTTTATCATCATCAGGAGAAGTGGGTGGCAGCTGCTGTGTGATGCAGCGGCTAAGCCAGCAAGGTGGTAGCGTGGCAGTGAGCCAGCAAGGTAGCAGCAGTGGGAGGTCGGGAGCCAAACTGGCCCGGGGTAGACCACCTGCTTCACAGGACCCTACCTGTCTGGAAAGTAGCAGTGCAGGGGTTCACGGAGGCAACGGTAGCAGGCAGTCAGCATGGAGTGTTGGGGGGAAAATGCCAAACTCGGTGGTGTGGCAATTTTTTGTTAAGCCACTGGAGGAGGTGAACATGGCCATTTGCCAAATTTGTGGGCAGAAGGTGAAGCACGACCAAGGTCCCAATGGTGGCACCACGGCCCTGTTATAGGTTGGGCTTACAGCCTTATCATCTCTCCCACTACATGAGTGATTTCACTATGGAGGTATGTGGGAGCTTGGCTGTAAGTTGTATCTTAGCACCTCTCAGACCGTGTTCACACACCGCAGGTAGTCTAGTGGTAGGAACGCATGCCACACTTAGATACCTTGACGGTAGTGCAAAAGGGCTCTGATCTGTTCCTGACAGGAATACATTGGCTAAAGTCTCAGTTCTTAACATCAGCTTGAGGGATTAGCCAGTGTTGTCAGTTGCATATCATTGTGGTGCACCTTTCGCAGTGAACATGGACATTTGCCGAATTTGTGGGCAGAAGGTGAAGCACGGCCAGGGTCCCAATGGTGGAACCACGGCCCTGTGTCAACAAATTCAGCGTCACCATAAAGTGGCCTGGGAGAACCGTGGCTCCGATTTAATGGTCCAGCCCGCCGCAGCAACGGCTGCATCACCCAGTGGCACGCACCCAATTTCATGCAGCCAAGGCTCCACCACCTCAGCCGAAGGGAGCTATCTGTCCTTGACATCATCTGCTGGTCCTGATGCTCCTGCTACTCGTCCTCCTACTCCTCATCAGTCATTTTGTCAGCAATCGATCACTGAAGCAATTGCCAAGTGACAACAGTATAAATGCACTCATCCAAACGCGCAGAAGCTGAATGTGCTCCTGGCCAAGTTGCTGATGCTGGAGTCCCTCTCTTTCCAAGTGGTGGACTCTGCACCTTTCAGAGAACTGATGGCTTGTGCCAAGCCGAGGTGGAGAGTCCCAAGCTGTCATTTCTTTGTGAAAAAGGCAGTACCAGCCCTGCACACATATGTAGAACAGAAGTTGAGCCAGTCCTTGAGTCTGTCGGTGTCTGCCAAAGTGCACTGCAGTGCCGACGCGTGGAGCTACAACTACGATCAAGGACAATATATGTCCTTTACGGCCCACTGGGTAAATATGGTTCCTGTCCAGTCACACCAGTAACTTGGCCAGGTGACACCGCTTCCGCCTCCACGTTCTCACGCCATTGGTCCTGTGACAATGTCCGCCTCTGCCTCCTCTTCCTCCACTGTGTCTTCAGCCTCCACTGCAGGGACAATTCACAGTGCTCCTCCAGCATACCATATGTGCAGGGCACAGCGGTGTTGCGCTGTTCTTCACCTAGTTTGCTTGGGCGAACAGAGTCAACCAGGGGAGGAACTGCTCCACGTCCTTCATCAAGAAATCAAATCCTGGCCTTCTCCTCAACGCCTCAAAATTGGAACCATGGTGACAGACAATGAGAAGAACATGGTGTCAACGCTATCTCACGGAGGGCTGAGCCATGCGCCCTGTGCCCTGCATGGCTCACGTGTTCAATCTGGTTGTAAAGCGGTTCCTGAAGTCTTCACCACATCTGTAGGACATCCTGAAAATGGCCAGGAAACTTTGCATGCACTTCAGCCACTCGTACACCGCAAAGCACACCCACCTTGAGCTGCAGCGGCAGAACGGCGTCCCCCAACATAGGCTGATATGCAATGTTTCCAACCGTTGGTATTCCACCCTCCATATGTTGGATCTATTATATGAACATAGACAGGCCATAAACGATTTCTTAATAATACAGGCGGACAGAGGTACTCCCCTGTGTAACTTCGATGTTATCCAGTGGCAGCTCATGCGTGACACCTGCCATTTGCTCAGGCTCTTTGAGGAGGCCACTTTATTTGTCAGTCGCCAGGACTACGGTATGAACAACGTCATTCTATTGATTCATGTCCTGGAACAGATGCTGGTAAATCTGGCTGGCCTTGGCGGCTACATCTTACGGCCAAGGAGACTTGGCGGCTACATCTTACGGCCACATGAGCCCTGTGGGGGCTGAACTAGAGGAGGAGGACATTTCGAACACAAGCAATGCGTAGAGAAATGGGTGGTTTTTCTACACAGGTGACAGGAGAGGAGAAGCAGCCAGAGGAGCTACAGGGCGATGAGTAAGATGAGACAGATGACCCAGACACACTGTGGCAGTATGCAGTGGAGATAGAGACAGAGTCCCTCAGAGTCACTTCCATAAATGTCCTGATGCATGCTCAGTTGCTTGCGTAGTGACAACCGAATTGTCACTATTCGGCAGAGGGATGACTACTGGCTCTCCACCATGTTAGACCATCGCTACCAGTACAAAATGGGGGCCTTTTTTACACCCGCTGAGATGGAGGACAAACTGAACTACTATCGAGACATCCTATGTAGTCAATTGGCCGCTATCTATGTGCGCCATCACCATTCCTTACTCAGGTCTGACCAGGGGGGTCTTCTGCGCTCATGTTACACTGCCGTGACTGCTGTGGGGTGGGGGGGGGGGGGCAGGAGCAGTACCAGCTCCATCAGCAGCAACTTAAGTCAAGGGTCGCTGATGAGCAGTTTTCTTCACCCACCTACAGAAGAAACTACTCACCAGCAGCAGCTAGACATAGAGCAGAACCTGAACCAGCAAGTTGTGGCATACTTGGAGTGCACTATGCCACGTTTGCCCTGGACAAGCTTTCCTACCCAGCCAGCAGTATGGCATAAGAGCGGGTGTTAAGTGCAGCGGGGGCCATAATTACCCCAAGGTGAACTTGCCTGGTATTGCCTGGTATTGCCCCCCATTCTGTCACTGGGCCACTCTGTAGTCTCCTGATGCTGCTGCCAGCTCACCACTATGTCAATGGGCCACTCTGTGGTTTCCTCATGCTGCTGCCACCTCACCACTAGGTCACTGGGCCATTCTATGGTCTCATGCTGCTGCCACCTCACCACTATGTCACTGGGCCACTCTTTGGTCTCCTCGTGCAGCTGCCACCTCACCACTATGTCAATGGGCCACTCTTTGGTCTCCTCGTGCAGCGGCCACCTCACCACTATGTCAATGGGCCACTCTTTGGTCTCCTCATGCTGCTGTAATAATATAATAATATTTGCAAAGACAGGTGCACTCTGCGGTCTTACTAAACCCTCAAACTGATGTTAAAATTTTGAGATTAGCCAACATATCCTACAGGAGGACATGTCTGAGCCCGAGCACCGTGCCAAGGTTTCTCAAGTAGCTCGGGTCCTAACACTCACCTACCTGTGCCGTATGGGCAATACCAGGGGCCAGTTGGCAAATTACAGGAGCGTGAGGTCCGACTCACAGACAACTCACCAGTTACCTCCAGCATGTAGCCATGCTAGCAATAGGAGGAGGGAGGAGTCTGTGAATCCCACCCAAGACTGGCTGATATGGTCCAGGCCTCGCAGGTGCACCTAAATGTAGCCTGTGGATGGAAAGCAGGCAGATTTAAATTGGAGTTTATACACCTCCAGGCATCTCTATATACAAACAAACTGAAAAAATTGCATGGTGTTAAACAGGCAGGAAGTGCTCAAACCCATATGCAGTTGTGCATATATATACAGGGGAGCAAATCCTGCACTTGTGGCCTGTTGTTAATGGCGATCCACAGCAAAAATGCATACAGTGGAGGATGACCGCAGCGGACCAGAAGTACCACAATAAACATCCTACACAAAATAGCAATTATGTGGATGTGATAAGCAATATAACAATATAATAATATTGCAAAGACAGGTGCACGCTGCGGTTTTACTAAACCCTCAAACTGATGTTAAAATTGAGAGATTAGGGGGGCGTGGCCTGCCGAGCATGGTGTAAGGACGTCTACAGCTTGAGCTCCCCTGCCATCCTGTAATTATCCTGCTTCCCAGACTGTCCTGAACACAACAGTGACCCACACTATCAGTAGAAGGACTTCTGCCCTCACCCTGTTCCTGTGCCACGCTACCAACAGCTCTTCCTCTGCGACGGCGGCTCTAGTGAGACGCGCTCCAGTCTCCTGCAGGAGAGCGGGTGGCCATCTTTCTCGCCGGGAGCAGTGAGTCGGCTACTCCAGAACATCGCAGAGCACCTCCCGCTGTCTGCGCTGAGTCCCCCGTCGCGCCACTGGGGATCTGGAAGAGACACTTCTGCAGGAGCAGCTCCATGCAAAAACAGAGAGACTCTGCAGCGGCGCCCAGAGACAGCTAGTGGCCATCTTGTCCTCAAGTGGTGCCTGATTACAGGTGACCGGGAAGGGAGCGCTATCTGACAAGCTGGGGAGGAGGTTGGGGACCCCCCTGTTCTCGGTTTCCCTGGACCCTGATAAAGATAAAGGTGCAGTGGGAGCCAGAGCTTAGTCTGGTAGTTTTACCAATCGTCCCTACTGGGCTGCTATATCTAGCCTCCTCTCTCATGGGGAACTGGTAACGCCATTTTGGTTCCCAGTTTCCTCCCACCGCTGGTTACTGGAAACCCATATCTGTTACTTCTGCAGTTACACCACTCGCAAATCTCTCAATACAACTACTGAGTAGAGATGTCGCAAACATAAAATTTTCCGTTCGCGAAGGGCGAACGCAAATTTTTGCAAATGTTCGCGAACGGGTGAAATGGGCGAACTGCCATTGACTTCAATAGGCAGGCGAATTTTAAAACCCACAGGGACTCTTTCTAGCCACAGTAGTGATGGAAAAGTTGTTTCAAGGGGACTAACACCTGGACTGTGGCATGCCGGAGGCGGATCCATGGCAAAACTCCCATGGAAATTTACATAGTTGACGCAGAGTTGGGTTTTAATCCATAAAGGGCATAAATCACCTAACAATCCCAAATTTTTTTGAACAACGTGGTTTAAAACATCCAGTGTGTGTATACGATCAGGTATGATGTTGTATCGATCAGGTAGTGTAAGGGTTACGCCCGCTTCACAGACATTGACAGACCAAACTCCCCTTTTAATGCACCGCAAACAACCGCAAACAGTCCATTTGCCCAAACGCAAACTCCCCATTTGCACAAGGTTGGATACCAAGCTAGCCATGTCCCGTTGATGTCATTGAAGGTTTCTTCCTCGACCCAGCCACGTACAACACCAAGGGTCCCCGAAAGGTGAATTGAATTGATTTTTCTAACGGGAAGATGGTTAAAAAAAAACGCTGGCTCCCTCCCGTTTGTTTGAATCCACGGTCACTGTGTCTGCGCTGTGCAATTTACTCTCACACCCGATATGAGTGTTATTTTCTGTAGTTCTCTTCTCATCAGTTTAATCCCTGTTACGTCCCCAATCTGGGGTCCATTTATTGAATTGATTTTTCGAACGGGGAGATGGTTAATAAAACGCTGGCTCCCTCCCCTTTGTTTTAATCCACGGTCACTGCGTCTGCACCGTGCAATTTACTGTCACACCCGATATGAGTGGTATTTTCTGTAGTTCTCTTCTCATCAGTTTAATCCCTGTTACGTCCCCAATCTGGGGTCTATTTATTGAATTGATTTTTCAAACGGGGAGATGGTAAAAAAAAAACTGGCTCCCTCCCCTTTGTTTTAATCCACGGTCACTGCGTCTACGCCATGCAATTTACTGTCACACCCGATATGAGTGGTATTTTCTGTAGTTCTCTTCTCATCAGTTTAATCCCTGTTACGTCCCATATCAGGGATTGCCTTTTGGGAAAAAAAAATTAGGCCGGGTACCTTCAACTGCCTTCACAGTGACAGACCAAACTCTGATACACCAAACTGAATTGATTTTAGGAACCGGGAGATGGAAAAAGCAGCTTGGTCGGTCCTCTTACTCCCAAGTTGGGGCACTGTGCGTGCACGGAGCAATGTGCTGTGACACCCTGACCCTATATGAGTGGTGTCTTAACTATTACTATTCCTATCAATTTAATCCCTGTTACGTCCCCTATCCGGGGACGTGTGTCAAATTGATTAACCATTGTCGTATTAACGAACCATTACGACATCCTGAAATAATTTAGTTCTAAGCTTTGTACTTGCTTTGTATTGGAATTGATGGGGATTTTTTAAATTGTCTGCATTATTTCTAATAAACTATTAAGAGACTTTATTATGATTTTTTATTTTATGTATTAAAAACCCAACTTAAAAAAAATAAAAAATAAAAAAATTATGTTTTTTCTATGAAAAATTATCCAGCCGATCGCTTTTGGTCTGATCATAATGAAGCAACGGCCTTATCATCTGGGGTGTGCCAACACACTCATAGAGGTGATGATCGCTTTATTGTGATACGCAAGCCCCTTCACCACAACAAGGTAACGATCACGAAGGGGAATTGACACTTGTATGTGCCTTTTTTTGTTTTGTTTTGTTTTTGCAGCCACAGTGCAGCACCAGAGGCCAGAAAAATTAGGCATGTACACATGCCTGAAAAAAAATTGGTATTGTTGCAGCCGCTGTTGTAGCAGCGGCCGGAAAAATTTATGTTTTCCAGGCAGAAAGTTGACTAAAACATTGCGGCTTGAACCCTAGTTGGTGGTGGAGAATTCAGGAAAGTCATCCGGTATGCAGACATTAAATACAGCAGCGTGGGGACCATTTTGAGGCCAAGGCATGTCATCAGGCCTTTTGTTAGTCAAACGTATCCCCCACTGTCAGTCCCTTCGGGATCCATGCCTCATTCATCTTAATGAAGGTGAGGTAATCAACACTTTTTTGACCGAGGCGACTTCTTTTGTCAGTGACAATGCCTCCTGCTGCACTGAAGGTCCTTTCTGAAGGGACACTTGAAGCGGGGCAGGCCAGAAGTTCTATCGCAAACTGGGATAGCTCAGGCCACAGGTCAAGCCTGCACACCCAGTAGTCAAGGGCATAGGCGTGCGCACGGGGTGTGCCGGGGGTGCCTGGGCACACCCTAATCATCACCTCCTCGCTGCACTGCCATCTGCCAACTCCTGATGCGATCCTTCACTAGTGGTCTGAAGCCTATGAGACAGTAGAGCGCCAGAATGGATTTGCTCTAGGGAGGTATGATGTCGGGAAAGAGGCGGAGTCTCGTCATACAGGGGGCGGGGCCTCAAGATATCCAGGATATTGGAGAGAGGAGCAGAAGCCATAGGTAAGTCTGTGGAGGAGAAGAGTGACTGTTATATGGACTTGGGGGGCTTTTTGCAGGGGCTGAAGGGAGGAGGAATAATCATTGTACACTGGAGACTGTTAGAGGGGTCTGAAGAGAGGGGGGTGAAGTGATATTATTTACATGGGACTGTATGCTGGAGAGGCTAAAGGCAGAGAGAGTGATGTATTTTACATGGGACTGTATGCTGGAGGGGCTAAAGGCAGAGAGAGTGATGTATTTTACATGGGACTGTATGCTGGAGGGGCTGAAGGCAGAGAGAGTGATGTATTTTACATGGGACTGTATGCTGGAGGGGCTGAAGGCAGGAGAGATGATATTATTTTATTTTGCTGGAAGGGCTGAAGGCCGGGGGAGATTAGTATTTTACATGGGACTGTATTTTGGAGGGGCTGAAGGCGGGGCGTGATGTATTTTACATGGGACTGTATGCTGAAGGAGCTCAAGGCAGGCAGCGAAGAGAGGAAGGGTGATATTATTTACATGGGACTGTATGCTGGAGGGGCTGAAGGCAAGGAGTGATGTATTTTACATGGGACTGTATGCTGGAGGGGCTGAAGAGCGCCATAATTATTACTATTTGGGTCCATTCACACGTCTGTAGTGTTTTGCGGATCCGCAATACACCCGGCCGGCACCCCATTAGAACAGCCTATTTTTGTCCACAGCTGCGGACAAGAATAGCACATGTTCTATTTTTTTTCCAGAGCCACGGACCGGAAGTTGGGCAGGCCGCTCCGGAAATGCAGATGCGAAGAGCACACTGTGTGCTTTCCGCATCCATTCCGTCCCCATAGAGAATGCATGGGCCCGCACCCATTCCACACAATTGCGGAATGGATGCAGACACATTTTGCGGACGTGTGAATGGAGCCTAATACAGAGGGGGCCATTATAATATTAAAGGGAATATGCAAATGACCGAATATGAGTCCTGTATCCGGAGATGAGTCAAGCGGAAAGGAGCCCAGCACCGCCCCGCGTCCTCCGAATCTCCTCCTTGCTGGCTGACGTCACAGAGCTGGAGCGCCGAAATCGCGTGATGCGCGAGCTAGCGCATGCGCAGTGTCGGCATCATGTTCATTCCCTGTACTGGCATCAGCACAGGGAACGAACTACGCATGCGCTAGCTCGCGCATCGCGAGATTTCGGCGCTCCAGCTCTGTGACGTCAGCCAGCAAGGAGGAGATTCTCCGGATACAGGACTCATATCCGGTCATTTGCATACGGATCAAAACAGTTTTTTAACACAATAAAAGCGCAGAGAGCTCTGGGGACTGGGTATTGCGGATGTGCTAGTGGCCATCTAGCAGCCCATGTCCCCAGCTCACACTGCCGAAGCCTGCCCCCTGACTTCAGGTCACACTGTACGTGTTCTGAATTCTGGGGCCTCACACCCATCTACTACATTATCTGTACTCACAGAGTTACCACTGTGTTATCTGTGGTATTACATAGGACTGCAGGTGACATCTGCTACATTATCTGTACTCAGTTATCACTGTGTTATCTGTGGTGTTTCATAGGACTGTAGGTGACAGGTACTGCATTATTTGTAAAAAGGGGCGTGTTCACAGGTTGGGGGGGGGTGGGGGCAATACTTGGCTTGCCCCGGGTGCTGGCAACCCACGCTACGCCACTGGAACTCTGTCCTGTATGTTTCCTGCTGCTTGCTACCCCTCCTCAATTACACCTCTGTATAATGTACCCTGATACCCCTCAGTTATATGATACCGTATAACTGAGGGGTATCAGGGTAAATTACAGGGGGTAATATAACTGAAGGATCAGGGTAAATTATTATTAGGGGTACATTATTATACAGGGGTAATATAACTGAGGAGGGTTATCTCAGGCGACATGATTAAGGGGTAATATAACTGATATAATATAAGTTATATTACCCCTGTATAATGTCCCTGATAGCCCTCAGTTATATTACTCCTGTATAATTTACTCTGATAGCCCTTAGTTATATTACCCCTGTATAATAATATACCCTGATACCCCTTAGTGTATTTGTGTGTGTGTGTATACATACATACATACACACGCGCGCGTGGCGTGTGTTTGTGCTTTAGGGTGCACACCCTAATGCAATAGGCTGCGCACGCCTATGGTCAAGGGGTTCATCGCTCCTCAGAGTGTCGATATCTGCAGTTAAGGCGAGGTAGTCTGCCATCTGTCGGTCGAGTCGTTCTCTAAGGCTGGATCCCGAAGGGCTGTGGCGATGTGTAGGACTGAAAAAGCTCTGCATGTCCTCCATCAACAACACATCTGTAAAGCGTCCTGTCCTTGCCGCCGTGGCCGTGGTAGGAGGAGGATTACTTTCACCTCTTCCCCAGTTAGATTCCCGTTGTGCTGTGACATCCCCCTTATAAGCTGTGTAAAGCATATTTTTTAGGTTTTGAACTGCTGCATCCTTTCTGACTGTCGGTAATTTGGTAACATTTCCACCACTTTCTGCTTATACCGGGGGTCTAGTAGCGTGGCCACCCAGTACAGGTCGTTCTCCTTCATCCTTTTTATACGAGGGTCCCTCAACAGACATGACAGCATGAAAGACCTCATTTGCACAAGGTTGGATGCCGAGCTACTCATTTCCCGTTCCTCGTCCTCACTGATGTCATTGACGGTCTGTTCTTCCCCCCAGCCACGTACAACACCACGGGTCCCAGATAGGTGACAACAACGAGCACCCTGGGATGCCTGCTGTGGTTTGTTTTCCTCCTCCTCAAAGCCACATTCCTCCTCTGACTCCTCTTGCTCATAGTCCTCTTGCAGCGTTGCCGCAGATCCGGCAAGCAATGATGACAAGGCTGTTTCTGGTGGTGATGGTGACCACAACTCTTCCTCTTCACGCTCATCTACAGCCTGATCCAGCACTCTTCGCAGGGCACGCTCCAGGAAGAAAACAAATGGGATGAGGTCGCTGATGGTGCGACTGACTAGGTTTGTTACCTCCTCAAAAGGACGCATGAGCCTACAGGCATTGCGCATGAGCGTCCAGTAACGTGGCAAAAAAATTCCCAGCTCCGCAGAGGCTGTCCTAGCACCCCGGTCATACAAATACTCGGTGACGGCTTTTTCTTGTTGGAGCAGGCGGTCGAACATTAGGAGTGTTGAATTCCAACGTGTCGGGCTGTCGCAAATCAAGCGCCTCACTGGCATGTTGTTTCGGCGCTGAATGTCTGAAAAGTGCGCCATGGCCGTGTAGGAACGCCTGAAATGGCCACACACCTTCCTGGCCTGCTTGAGGACGTCCTGTAAGCCTGGGTACTTAGACACAAAGCGTTGTACGATGAGATTCAACACATGTGCCATGCACGGCACATGTGACAACTTTCCCAAATTCAATCCCGCCAACAAATTGCTTCCATTGTCACACACCACTTTGCCAATCTCAAGTTGGTGCGGGGTCAGCCACTGATCCACCTGTGCGTTCAGGGCGGACAGGAGTGCTGGTCCGGTGTGGCTCTCTGCTTTCAGGCAAGTCAACCCCAAGACAGCGTGACACTGTCGTATCCGGGATGTGGAATAGCCCCTGGGGAGCTGGGGGTATCCAGTTGATGTGCAGCCAGACGCCGCAGCAGAAGAGGACTCAGCCGAGGAGGTTATCGAAGAGGATGGAGTAGAAGGAGTAGAGGAGGTGGCAGTAGGCCTGCCTGCAAGTCGTGGCGGTGTCACCAACTCCATTGCAGAGCCACGCATTCCATGCTTGGCAGCCATCAGCAGGTTGACCCAATGCGCAGTGTAGGTGATATACCTGCCCTGACCGTGCTTTGCAGAACAGGTATCAGTGGTCAGATGGACCCTTGCCCCAACACTGTATGCCAGAGAAGCCATGACTTCCTTTTCAATCACTGAGTAGAGGTTTGGGATTGCCTTTTTTGAAAATAAAATTTGTCCGGGTACCTTCCACTGTGGTGTCCCAATAGCGCCAAATTTTTTGAAGGCCTCAGACTCCACCAGGCTGGTATGGTAAAAGCTGGCGGGCTAAGAGTTCCGTCAAGCCAGCTGTCAGACGCCGGGCAAGGGGGTGACTCTGTGACATTGGCTTCTTACGCTCAAAAATTTCCTGACTGTGGGCAGATGAGATGGAACTGCTGAAGGTGAGAGGCGGAGTGGCGGGTGGTTGAGAGGGGGCAAGGAGGACAGCAGTGGTTGACGTGGCTGAAGATGCTGGACCAGGAGGAGGATGGTGGCTTTGAGTTTGTGTGCTGCTTGTACTCAGGTGTTGATCCCATTGGCGTTTGTGATGTGAGATCATGTGCCTTCGGGTGTTGTATTTCCCACGACTCAGTTTCTTTTGCCACAGGTTGCAAATGGCATTGCTGTTATCAGAGGCAGACACACAAAAAAAATGCCACACTGCTGAGCTTTGCAATGACGGCATTCTGGTGGTGGCAACAGCATGCGTTGATTGGCGTGCTGTCTGGCTGACCCCGGGTGCCGATACATGCTGTCTGACTGTGCCACTAGCTCCTTGCGACGACCTCCCCCTGCTTCCAACTCGTCTCCTCCTTCTCTCTGTTTCCCCTTCTGAACTTTCCCCCTCTTCTTCTTCTCTTCGAGCAGGCAGCCATGTGGCATCCACGGACACATCGTCATCATCAACCACTTCACTTGTATCTGACACCTCAGCAAAATAAGCAGCAGCGGGTACAACATCATCATCATCATCACACTGTACGTCCATGTGTGTAATGCTGCTTGACTGAGACATATCCCTGTTATCTACATCCTCTGGCAATAATGGTTGCGCATCACTAATTTCATCCAACTGATGTGTAAATAACTCCTCTGAGGGATCAAGTGAAGCGGCTGTGGTGGCTGTGGTGGTAGTGGTGGTGGTGGCGGCGGGCAGGAGAGTGGTAACTTGAGAGCAGGTGACCAAAGCTGAGCTGGAGGAGGATGGTGCGTCAAGGTTCTTAGCGGAAGCTGTTGAAGATTGGGTGTCCTGTGTAAGCCAGTCAACTATTTTCTCAGAATTTTTTGGGTTCAGGGTACGTGGCCTCTGAACTCTGGGCATTATTCCAGGGCCAGTGGAAATCACAGCACCACGACCATGACAACCCCTGCGGGGTGGCCTGCCTCTGCCTGTAATTTTTTTTAGATAAGTGGTACTATGCGTGCAAGGTACTGTGCCACCCTATATAAGTGGTGGACAGTCGGCACAGTACAGTCTGTGTGGGCCTGACACACACTGGCTTGCAACTCGGATTATATCACAGAGAAATAATACATTGAATTTTTTTTATCTGCAAGGTATTTGTGAGTGACACCCTGTAACGGTATGAGTGGTGGCCTAGCCAGTGGCCACAGTACAGTCTGTGGGCCAGACACACACTGGCTTGCAACTGGAATTATATCATAGAAAAATAATACATAGATTTTTTTTATCTGCATGGTATTGTGACACCCTGTATGAATGGTGTGCACATAGTACTGTCTCTGGGCCACACAGTCACTCACTGGCTTGTAACTGCGATTATATCACAGATAAATAATATAAATTGACCTTTTTTTATCTGCAAGGTATTGTCTGTGACACCCTGTATGAATGGTGTGCACACAGTACTGTCTGTGACTGAGCCTGCAGCCTCTCACAGACACGGGCAGGCAACTGCAATATATATACTGTATATATATAAAAAATAAAAAAAAGCAGACTAAAAAGGGCTTTTTGGGGAGCTGTCAGGACGCTGTCCTTACAGCAGATGAGTCTGTGGACACAGAACACTGCCCTAGCTAACGCTTTCCCTATTGAATCAGCAGCAGCACTGTCTCTCCTCTCACTAAGAATGCAGCTTCCGAATGAATCTAAAATGGATGCTGTCCAGGAGGTGGGAGGGTCTGGGAAGGAGGGTCTGCTGCTGATTGGCTGGAATGTGTCTGCTGACTGTGAGGTACAGGGTCAAAGTTTACTCAATGATGACGAATAGGGGGCGGACCGAACATTGCATATGTTCGCCTGCTGCGGCAAACGTGAACAAGCTATGTTCGCCGGCGAATAGTTCGGGACATCACTACACCCAGGACCCCCGCCAATCGGCTGTTTGAGAAGGCAGTAGTGCCACAGCTTTCTCTCAGCTTTCCCTAGGCCAGGTGACATCACATTCATTGGTCACTTGGCCTAGGCGCAGCTCTATACAATGTACAGCGCTCTGATTGGAAAACTGTGAGAAGGTCTGTTGCATTCTCAAACAGGTGATCAGCGAGGGTCCCGGATGTCAGACCACCACTGATCAGATATTGATGACCTATCCAGAGGATAGGACATCAGTATAAAACTCCCAGAAAACCACATTAATGTGTGGAGGCTGACTCAAGGAGGAAGATGTTGAGCCAGACTGGAATTATCAGATATACAACTACTACTTATTAATCCTAACATCTCCTTTTAGAGATGGATTGCACAAGGTATTAAATCATTGGTTGATATACAATATGTACTAATTTAGTTATAAACCTTTAAAAGGGTATTGCGGTAGGAAAAAGTTATCAGATCAGGTTGGTGGGGGTACTACCGGTGGGACCCCCACCAATCACAAGAACAGGGCCCTGTACCCCCGGCAAGCCCCCATGCTGCTCCCCTGAAATGACCTGCGCGGCCGGTCGCACAAGCGCACGGCCGCTCCATTCATTTCTGTGGATGTTCCGGAGATAGCCAAGCACTGTACTCGCCTATCTCCGGAACTTTCATAGAAATGGATAGAGCAGGATGACTTTCACCTACCGGAATACCCCTTTGAGAAGTTTTAGCCAAAGGCCTCTGATTTGTTAGCATATCTTCAGATTAAGGGCTTGTTCACACAAACGTGCCGTGTTTTGCGGTCCTCAAATTGCGGATCCGCAAAACACGGATGGTCCTTTATAGAAATGCCTATTCTTGTCAGCAAAACGGACAAGAATAGGACATGATATATAATTTTTGCAGGTCTACGGAACGGAGCAACGGAGGCGGACAGCTGAGTTCATACTTGAGTTATTTGGTCAGTTCTGGCCCCGTAACTGCCCAAATAAGTGGAGTGTGCAGTGATTCTAAGAGTGACGCCTGTCATCTGCATGTCATACGAACTCACAGTATTATTTCACTACCAAAGCAGACTCCATATGTGTGTAACTGCAAGGCACAGTGTCCTACACCACTATAAAGGCTCTCTGCAGCCAGGAAATAGAAGTTTTTTAACGTAATTCGCTGTGAATTTAAAAAATAAAAATTGGCGAAACGGCGAATGGAATTTTAGAAAAATTCAGTCATCTCTAGTTGCCAGGGGAGAAAGGTCAGCCTTTCAAATGGGAGACTATTTTGTTGCTTTCCAGTCTTCTGGACTCACAAAGGAGTGTCTTCGACTCCTATACACTGGGCATTCCATGACTGGTTTCATGATCCTCCCATCAATTGGTCCAGCAATTTCATTAATTCCTCTTATTAAAAATGTGATATAGCAATATATATATATGTTAATTTAAAAATATCAATGTTTAATACCCTGAAGCACAAAAACACAATACTAATGTATTGTTATTGTCCATATTGCCTCCTTTGCTGGCTTGATTCATTTTTCAGTCACATTATACACTTCTCATTTCCATTGTTACGACCACCCTGTAATCCAGCATTGGTGGTCGTGCTTACACAATATAGGAAAAGGCACTGGCCTATGTGCACTCCCACAGTCCTGGCCACCAGGTGGTGAGGTGACAGGTTCTCTTTAAGTTCTGTTGAAATTAAGGGACACATTTATTAGGACCGGCGTTTTAGACGCCGGTCATAATAAAAGCCTGTAGCTAGCGGGGTATCCGCCGAAGTTATGATGAGGCACATGCCTCTGCATAACTTTAGCGCATCCACTTTCTACGCCTAAAACAGCAACTAAGCATTGACCCGCCATCAGCGCCTGAAATAAGCCTAATTTAGGAGCATTTCAGTATAGTAAATGACCCCCTAAATCTGTGCAGCAGCTCTAGTCATTCTGACAGCTCCCTGACCGAATGTACCTGCTTGCAGAATCTTTATATGTAATGTACATTCCAGGGGCATAGCAAGTAACCGTGGGGCTTCATAGCAAAATTGACTTGGGCCCCACTCTATCATGACCACCTTCTGCAGCAATTCCAGTGCATGAATTTAATGTCTGTTATGGTCTCCCTGATGCACAAGGATAATGTAAAAGTTGAAGTGACTTTATTGTACATATTGTAGATAATTTACACAGTTATGTCACAAAATAGCAATAATGCACACAGTGATATCACTAGTAGGAGAATATATACGCAAATAGGTCATTGCATAGGAATGACACACATAGAAAGGTCATCATGTATCCCTTCTCTATGTTGAGAAGGGGTAATACAGGGTGGCCCACGAAAAAGTAGACAGTCTCCAGCAATAGTATGACAAAATGAATAAGCAAGTGGATTGTTTTTTTAATAACCCACATGCCACACGAGGCAGAAAGTGGTCCCCATTCATATCTATGCATTTTTGGGCATGTCGGATTATGTCGGCTGATACTACTTGTAATGTTGCCGATAGTGTTTGTGATATTTTCCTTGAGTTCATCCAGGGATGTGGATTGTTAGCGGACATTTTTTGTTTTGAATTTCCCAACAGAGGACAAGTCTGAGGAACGTGGTGGCCATAACCCCTTGCTCACAGTTTGCTCCTACATCAACAGTTCATGAATCCGTGCCAGTGAGGTGTGGCATGTTGTCCCATCTTGTTAGAAAGAGCAGAACATTTTTGTTTCTGCAGCATCACTGCTGTAGAGCCGCAAGCAGTATCGGCCAACATAATCCGATGTGCCCAAAGATGTTTAGACTGGAACAGGGACCACTTTCAGCATCTTTTGTGACTTGTGGGTAATTAAAAAAAATAACAATCCACTTGCTCATTCATCTTGTCATACTATCGCTGGAGGTGGGCTACTTTTTCATGGGCCACCCTGTATATAAGATAGGGGTAAACGTGGAGCCCAACAGTCATTATTTGCTGCACCTTATGTCTGAATAAAAAGGCATTTCTGGTATTTTACAGTAGAAACCCATACTCTTCAAAAAGTCTCCCAAGGTGTCCAGACCTAATTTATTTATTTATTTTATGCACTTATATAGCGCTGCTATATACCGCAGCTCTTTACAGACATTAGCATCCAACTGTCCTTAATGGGGCTACCAATCTAAGTTCCCTATCAGTATGTCTTTGGAGTGTAGGAGGAAACCCACACAAGCACAGGGAGAACATACAAACTCCATGCAGATGTTGTTATTGGTCAGATTTGAACCTAGGACCCCAGCACTGCAAGGCACCAGTGCCAACCAGTGAGCCACCGTGCTGCCCACTCATGGCATAGCCTTAAAAAAAATACAATGATGCCATCTATCTCTCCGAACGTATCTATGCTTCAAGAGGGACAACTGATTAATTCCTTAACATATGGAAGCTCAAAAACTCTCAGAAGAATCTTGTCACCCACACTTTTAAAAATATGAGGTTCTTTGCACACAATCTGATGACATTGTGTGAGCCCATCTGCCACGTCAAGGCGACCTCATTCAGATAGGTCCCTACACTAAGACTCAATTTTTTTTTTTAATAACATGATTTACACTGATTTGCACTATTATATTTGAAAAGCCAAACTGATAAGCAGTATATTGGAGTTTCTCTATAACAACTGACTACTGTATATAAAATAATGTAAAAGCACACTGCAAGTGATAACACCAGTTACACTCAATATATCCTGTTATATGTATAACGTGTTAGTGTAGGGACCCACCTAAACAAGGAGAGATTAAGCACTGCAAAAGGGCTAACAAAACAGATGTGAATTTAATATATGAAATAGAATTTAACCCATGTAATGTTATAAGAATATTGATTGCAACTGGTACACCATGCAATGTTTGTATAGTCAGTCACTGCAGAGAAAAGGCTTTTTTGTTTTTGGTGCATTATATGGCGGAGGCCAAGCTTAGATTTTTCTAAAATGTTAAATTTAGAACAGAACTTGTCTCCTATTACTGTGTAATATTTTATGGATATCACGCAGGAAGTGATATCATACACTATATACATTCCACTTAACCTATATACAGACATTATATAAATTACACTGATCCTATATACACACTGCATACATTTACCCTATACATAGACTACACTTACCTTTCACATACACTATATAGACTACACTTACCCTGTGTATGCACAGTATATATATATATATATATATACTACATTACACTTACCTGATATACATACTATATAGACTACACTTACCGTAAATATACACTAGACTATTCTTACTCTATATTTACATTACATAGAGTACATGTACCATAAATATACACTATATACATTATACTTGCCTTGTACATACACTATATACTGTACACATACCCTATACACTAAATACTGACGACACCCCCTATACAAGCACTATATACACAATATATACACTATATACTGTACACATATTTAATATACAATATAGGTAAGAGGCGGCTCACTATAACTCCAAGGGGTGGAATATGGTGCTCAATCCAAACAAAGCGTACCCAACGCTTGTAATGGAGAAGGAGTATGTGGAAGTAAAGGGATGGCACTCAAAACATAGGTGATGTATGGAGAATAGGTAGATACAAAGATTGTTTATTAAATAATGGCTGGATGTGCCTAAAAAACAGTGGCTGGGTATGCCTGAATGAAAATGGTATCATAAAATGTGTCGTCAAATAGATGTAGACAATTTCATAAGGCAGATCGCTAGTAAATACATATACATATATATATATCTGTAGGTATCAGCACTTGTATACAGTATAAAATAAAAAATAAAAAATTTAAGAGTAACCAACTGGTAAAAATGGTAATTTGATTGTCAGTTCATATAAAAACCTGTTGGAGAAAAAATCTATGGGAATTGAATCCCAATGTTTAAGGAGAGGTATTTGACACCTGTTGAAGAAAAGCCTGTGGGGGAAAGTTCAATCCTATGATGCAATACCCATTAGAGGGGATGAATGTATAAATCCTGTAGATACTGGACAATGTCCTGAAATGTCAATTGCATTCAAATCCTGTTGGAGGAAAAAGACATCTGGTGGACTAATAAGGTAAGTGTCTCCTTGTAAGAAGAGTTTCTTTACAGGTCCGATGTCATGAGCTGTATATGAAAAAAACTACTGCTGTGTAAGCAGGTACATTACCCTCCTGTTGGTCGCTGATGCGATAGTAAGCGGCTCCTTCCTGCAGAGCGGCGGGCACGTGTCAGTTACCCGCTCGCTGAGTGTTCCGGCCGTGCGGTCTTCACTTCCGGTGACGTCACATGCGTTTGAAGTGGAGTTTCCCGCTCAAGTTGGTGTCGGCTTGCCACGTGGGAGTGGGTGGCGGGAAAATGCTGCAGTTTGAACAGGAGGGGAAGAAAAATAGCTCCGGAGCTTTTGTTAGGTTATAGGATCCTTTTTCTTGGTGCTAGCTAGTCTGAATAGGCTGACTCAATATCCCATACGCGTTTCGGAGCGTGCTGCTCCTTCTTCAGTGGAAATGAGTCGCCTATTCCATTTTGAGAATTTATAGGGGTCTAATTGCATTCAATTAGTAGTTGTGGGTGTGGTCAAGGATTTTTTTCTTCTTTTTTGGTATTGAGTAAAGTGTGTCCTGGATCCTTGAGGTAGAATAGGGATAGGTATCGTATCCTCATGGATATATATGCAATATTTGTCACATAATTGTAATGGATGGCGGTAGAGTAGGAGTGCGATGTAATTTGCACTGCTAAAATTAAAATCTCAGGTAAAATAAAAATAAAGATACAAATATACAATATAAAATAAAAATGGATAAAAATAAAAAAATAGATAAATATGAACATAGTAGTCAATATACGTATGGATTAATACGTATGGAAAAAGTACTAGGAGGCATACACATGGTTTAAACATGAGGTAGTGTTTAATTAGATGCATGTATATTGGCGGTGTGTGGACTGACATGGAATGAAAAGGCGTGTTCAATAGTGTGTATACATATTGTTACAACGAATGTAATTCAATGGTTATCAGCCATGTGTCAGATGGTAGTATATCTGATTGTATCCCATTAAGGTGTGGAGGGATAATGCATTGAATCTGATATTAGAAGAATGAACTTGAATAAAACACACTACAACATAAGCAGAAGGGAGATGCATGCAATCAAACAGATACAATCAACTTTAAATCTAACTATTAGACCAGCCGATAAAGGTGGAGCAATTGTCCTGCAAAATACCGAAGAATATATGTCAGAATGCAGACGACAACTATCAGACTCACAAACATACATCACCCTCAAAAAAGACCCCACTGAGAACTTTCTTAGAGAACTAATGACCCTGTCACAAATTGGTAGGGACAAAGGCATTTTGAACGAACAAGAATACACCTTCATCACCAGTTCACAAAATAGAATCCCTGTATTTTACTGCTTACCAAAAATCCACAAAGATCCAATCCACCCACCAGGCAGACCAATTATTTCAGGAATCGGATCCCTCACCTCTAATCTTTCCCAATATATAGACCGATTACTACAGCCTACAGTCAAACTAATACCATCATACATAAAAGATACCACAGACATTGTAAAGACTATTGAACATATAAAATATGACAAACACTGGCTACTATGTACTATGGATGTCAATTCACTTTACACTATCATCAACCACAAACATGGTACTACTGCCCTGAGAGAACAACTTAATCATTACCAAACCTTACACACCGATCAAATCGATTTCTTAATAGATGGAGTCACATTTATCTTAACTCACAACTACTTCATGTTTGACTCAACTTTCTATCTACAACAGTGCGGGACCGCCATGGGTACCAGGTTCGCCCCCAGTTACGCCAACATCTTTATGGCCCAGTGGGAACACGATTTCATCACCCCACTACTGGGGACGAGCCTGGTACTATGGCGCAGATATATAGACGACATCATCTTCATTTGGAGCGATACGAGGGAAAAATTAGATATATTCCTAGAGAACATCAATACAAACGACAGAAATATAACACTCACAACCAACATAAGCCAAACACAAGTAGAATTCCTTGACTTACTAATCAAAATAACAGACAATAAACTAGAATGCTGCACCTATCAAAAGCAAGTGATGAAAAACAATTATATTCTGCACTCTAGTTGCCATCTGCCCAGCTGGTTATTAAATATTCCAACTAGCCAGTTTAGACGCCTAAAAAGAAATTGTACACAGGATAGCCAGTTCGAAATGGAAGCAGAAAATCTGAAAAAACAGTTTGTAGCAAAAGATTACCCGACATCAACAATAGATAGATCACTAGAAAAAGTACGACTAATGGACAGAACAAAATTTTTTGAGAATACCAATGTGACTACTACAACCACGACCAAAAATAAAGAGGCCCCCCGAATAATTTTACCATATAACGCACATTACAAAAAGCTTGAAACAAGTATACATAAACACTGGCATCACATACTAAGCGATAAAATCATAGGCCAATCAATACCAGATAAACCACAGATTACATATACCAGAGCCCCCAACCTCGGTCTGCGCCTGGCACCAACAACCAAAAGAAACAAGAGTGAATCGAACCATAACTGGCTATCATTACATGGCTTCTTTAGGTGCGGCAAATGCATCAATTGCAAAACTACAAATTTTCCGAAAAAGACAACAACAGTCGAATCAACCAATAGCCCATATAAACTTGAGATCCATGAACATCTTTCCTGTCATTCTAATAATGTAATATACATTCTACAATGCCCATGCCTCAAACAATACATAGGACGTACCAAGAGATTACTTAAAACAAGGATATCCGAACACATATCAAATATTAAAAAAGGTTACGAATTACACTCAGTCTCTAAACATTATAAAGAATACCATAACTGCGATCCGTCTTCACTTATCTACACAGCCATAGAGAGAATCCCACGTCAATGGAGAGGCGGCAACCACATAGCGGCCATGTCCAGGTCAGAATCCAGGAAAATATTCGAATTTGACACAATGATCCCAAGAGGTCTCAATGCTGAGATGGAGATTTTTGGCTTCCTATGAAAGATATACATTATTCCACACCCATCTTCTTGACCCGGGCGGGGCGCCCACCTTGGGAACCGGAGTCGTAGTCAGGCTGTCTACCAGCACTCCGACCCCTCCTCCTAGGTGGGCTCCTCCCCCCTATCTACGATCAATATCCCTCCACACCTTAATGGGATACAATCAGATATACTACCATCTGACACATGGCTGATAACCATTGAATTACATTCGTTGTAACAATATGTATACACACTATTGAACACGCCTTTTCATTCCATGTCAGTCCACACACCGCCAATATACATGCATCTAATTAAACACTACCTCATGTTTAAACCATGTGTATGCCTCCTAGTACTTTTTCCATACGTATTAATCCATACGTATATTGACTACTATGTTCATATTTATCTATTTTTTTATTTTTATCCATTTTTATTTTATATTGTATATTTGTATCTTTATTTTTATTTTACCTGAGATTTTAATTTTAGCAGTGCAAATTACATCGCACTCCTACTCTACCGCCATCCATTACAATTATGTGACAAATATTGCATATATATCCATGAGGATACGATACCTATCCCTATTCTACCTCAAGGATCCAGGACACACTTTACTCAATACCAAAAAAGAAGAAAAAAATCCTTGACCACACCCACAGCTACTAATTGAATGCATCTAGACCCCTATAAATTCTCAAAATGGAATAGGCGACTCATTTCCACTGAAGAAGGAGCAGCACGCTCCGAAACGCGTATGGGATATTGAGTCAGCCTATTCAGACTAGCTAGCACCAAGAAAAAGGATCCTATAACCTAACAAAAGCTCCGGAGCTATTTTTCTTCCCCTCCTGTTCAAACTGCAGCATTTTCCCGCCACCCACTCCCACGTGGCAAGCCGACACCAACTTGAGCGGGAAACTCCACTTCAAACGCATGTGACGTCACCGGAAGTGAAGACCGCACGGCCGGAACACTCAGCGAGCGGGTAACTGACACGTGCCCGCCGCTCTGCAGGAAGG
The DNA here is from genome assembly GCF_014858855.1 of Bufo gargarizans. Classification (NCBI taxonomy): domain Eukaryota; kingdom Metazoa; phylum Chordata; class Amphibia; order Anura; family Bufonidae; genus Bufo; species Bufo gargarizans. Next base: position 206,271,053 of record NC_058082.1, on the reverse strand, counting down.
AGCCGCTTACTATTGCATCAGCGACCAACAGGAGGGTAATGTACCTGCTTACACAGCAGTAGTTTTTTTCATATACAGCTCATGACATCGGACCTGTAAAGAAACTCTTCTTACAAGGAGACACTTACCTTATTAGTCCACCAGATGTCTTTTTCCTCCAACAGGATTTGAATGCAATTGACATTTCAGGACATTGTCCAGTATCTACAGGATTTATACATTCATCCCCTCTAATGGGTATTGCATCATAGGATTGAACTTTCCCCCACAGGCTTTTCTTCAACAGGTGTCAAATACCTCTCCTTGAACACTGGGATTCAATTCCCATAGATTTTTTCTCCAACAGGTTTTTATATGAACTGACAATCAAATTACCATTTTTACCAGTTGGTTACTCTTAAATTTTTTATTTTTTATTTTATACTGTATACAAGTGCTGATACCTACAGATATATATATATATGTATATGTATTTACTAGCGATCTGCCTTATGAAATTGTCTACATCTATTTGACGACACATTTTATGATACCATTTTCATTCAGGCATACCCAGCCACTGTTTTTTAGGCACATCCAGCCATTATTTAATAAACAATCTTTGTATCTACCTATTCTCCATACATCACCTATGTTTTGAGTGCCATCCCTTTACTTCCACATATTTAATATACAGACTAAGTATAAAGATTACACCTATATACACACTACAGAGACTACACTATACATATACTATATACACTACATTAATACTATATGATGACACTATATAGATTACTTATCCTATATACACACTATATACACTACACTTACCTTTTTTACAGACATTAAATAGATTACACTTATCCTATAAGCACACTATATAGATTACACCTATCCTATGTACACACTATGTAGACTACACTTACCTTACACATAAACTGTATACAGTACACTTACCCTATACACACACTATATACACTATACAAAATGATATATATACTACACTTACCCTATATACAGGCACTTTATAGATGAATTATCCTATATGCACACTATATACACTACACTTACCGTATGTAACGCTATAATGACTACACATATCATATACATACACTATATACACTAAACTTAACCCATATACAGAAACTATATAAATTACACATATCCTATACATACAATATATACATTGCACTTACCCCACATATAACATATATATATATATATATATACATACTACACATACCCTATATACAGATAATATATAAATTAAACAACACTTACCCTGTACAAACACTATATCCACTATACATTTACTATATACTCTACACATACCTAATATACAGACTAGTTATAAAGATTACACTTATCATATATACAAAACATAAATACTACATTTATGCTACAGTATATACATACTACATAGACTACACTATGCAGAAATACTATACACAATACACTTAACCTATACATAAACTATATACACTACATTTATCCTATATGCAGACACTATATAAATTGCTTACCCCTACATACACACTATATATACTACACTTACCTTATATACATACATTAAATAGATTACACTTATCCTATAAGCGCACTATATAGATTACACCTATCCTATGTACACACTATGTAGACTACACTTACCTTACACATAAACTGTATACAGTACACTTACCCTATACACACACTATATACACTATACAAAATGATATATACTACACTTACCCTATATACAGGCACTTTATAGATGAATTATCCTATATGCACACTATATACACTACACTTACCGTATGTAACGCTATAATGAATACACATATCATATACATACACTATATACACTAAACTTAACCCATATACAGAAACTATATAAATTACACATATCCTATACATACAATATATACATTGCACTTACCCCACATATAACATATATATATATATATATATATATATATACTACACATACCCTATATACAGATAATATATAAATTAAACAACACTTACCCTGTACAAACACTATATCCACTATACATTTACTATATACTCTACACATACCTAATATACAGACTAGTTATAAAGATTACACTTATCATATATACAAAACATAAATACTACATTTATGCTACAGTATATACATACTACATAGACTACACTATGCAGAAATACTATACACAATACACTTAACCTATACATAAACTATATACACTACATTTATCCTATATGCAGACACTATATAAATTGCTTACCCCTACATACACACTATATATACTACACTTACCTTATATACATACATTAAATAGATTACACTTATCCTATAAGCGCACTATATAGATTATACCTATGTACACACTATGTAGACTACACTTACCCTACACATACACTTTATACACTACACTTACCATATATAACACTATACATACACTAAATACACTACACTTACCATATATACAGACACTATGTAAATTAATTATCATATATACACATTATATGCACTACACTTACCGTATGCTCACATTATATTAACTACACATACCCTATACATACACTATATACACTAGCCTTATCCATTATACAGACACATTATAGATTACACCAATCCTATATACACACTACATAGACTACACTTACCCTACACATACACTAAAATCGTTGCACTTACCGTATAATACAATATATACACTACACTTACCCTATGCACAAACACTATAAAGATTTACTTATCCTGCATAAACACTATGTAGACTACACTTACCTTATATGCACACACTATGTAGACTACATTTCCCTTATGTACATACTGTATATACTACATTTACCATATATAGAAACTTTATAGACAATATTTACCCTATATATGTACACACTATAGATATTAAAGTTACCATATACATACACTATATACACTACACTTACTCTTTATACAGACACTATATAGATTACACTTATCCTACACACATACGCTATATACACTACGGTTATCCTATATACACACTATTAAACTATACCTTATACCATACACTATATACACTTACCCTATATACAGACTAACTATAAAGCTGACATATTCTATAAACACAACACATAGAGTACACTTACTGTTTATACACTAATACATACTACATAGACTACGCTTACCATATACATTATCTATATACACTACATTTACCTTATACATACACGAAATACACTACACTTACACACTATACAGACACAATATAAATCACACTTACCTGATATACAGACACAATATAGATTACACTTATCCTATGTACACACTATATAGAGTACACTAACACTATGTAGACTACACTTAACCTATGCATCCACTACATAGACTACACTTACCCTATATATAGACAATATAGATTACACTTACTGTATTTTCACGCCGGAGAATATGGTGCGGTGTGGGACAGAGGCACAGATTGGAATCCCATGAAAGCACTAGTGCTTCCGTGGGTTTTTGTCCGTGCCTCTACACAGCAAAAAAGCAGTGCATGCGGACCGCAACAGGCAAGGCCGGCACACATGAGCCCTAAGTCACATGACAGTGACATTACTTACGGCAGCAGCTATTTTCCAATATTGAGGACATGTTGCAATAAAAACAGAGTAAACAGAGCTGTGGCAGGGACGTGGACTGTGACTCGGTGACTCGGCACTTGTGCACATCGATCTGCTGCCACTTCTCAAACAGTGCAGATCCAGAAAGTGCATGCTCCAATGATGCAAGACTACACCTGGAGGTGAAGGCACCGAACCTGGCGCCTTCACTTCAGGGTGGACTGACGTGTCTCGGTGCATGTGCAGTCGGAATCTGCTCAGGAAGCAGAAGATCAGGTCCACAAGAACTGAGCCACAGCACAGGCACGAAAATCCTGGGCTAGGCAAGATGTCAGGCCCTGTCAATCAGAGAGGAGATGGGCATTTCAAAAGCGGAGCTCCAAGGCTTCTGGCCATCCCCTTCTGGTCGAAAGAGCGAACTTGCATAATAATAAAAAAAACTGATATTTACGGAATGCTGCTATATACAAAGATACTAAGGTATCATTTTAATGGCATGATCAACCCTACCAGGCAACATGCCTCGTTTAATAGGGTTGATCATGCTGACAGACGTTCTAAGAATATACTATACACTGAGAATATATGCAATGCCTGTTGATGTTTTCTCCTGTGGTCCGTGAGAAGGTTCTCTGTGAAGACTGCGGAGACTGAAGATTGTGTCTGAATTAAAAAGAAAACATGACATAAATATTCCAGCAGTTGTTGGACTCTTTAACACATACTGTCTAACAGGATGGACCCCGTGTCTCAATCTAGTATCAAACAACGAGTGACCCCGATGTCCATTGTAACTTGTCACACCTCACCTTTCATTTGCTAAGTGAACTGGACAACTGCAAATTCTGATACTCACTAATTTCCAACATTCTGTCACTTTCTGTGATTTTGTTGATGTCGTCACATACAACATGTACATGGAGTCTCAGCCCAATGGAGATTCCTAAAGGGTTACAAAAAGAAGTATAAAAAGGATTTCCAAATCGTGCACTGAGACCCTATTTAGCATAAAACAGCAATTTGGGTAATTTGGGTAATAAAAGAATCAAGCATATTTTTATTTTTTATTCACATAGCCGTATCAGGCCTTGTCTTTTGCAGAACAAGATGTACTTTCCAATGGCGCCATTTATAGTTGCATACAATGTGAATGGGAAGCGGAAACAAATTTCAAATGGGGTGGAATTATAAAAAAATAAACAATTCTGCAACAGTTTTATATTATATATTTTTTAACACCGTTTCCTATGCATTAAAACTGACCTATTATTTTTATTCTTGGTCATTACGATTACATTAGTCCCAGGTGCCTGCAGTTTAAAACAGAAGGGACCTGGCGGATATCGGATGCGGTTATTGTTACAGAAGCGCACAGAAATCCGTATAGAAATTTGTGCTGACTTTCTGCACCTTACCCTACACCTGTGTACCGGCGCCCTAAGGCTTGGAGGGGAGTATGCAAATTAACTCATACCAGCCCAACCAACTATCTGAATAAAAAATTACCCTTTTTGGGAGGGTTTTTCCGATATTTATATGACTGTGCCTGTAGTAATAAAGAAAGATTTGCTATTAAGGGTTCAATCCAAAAAAGCTGGTTTCACTAGCTAAGGCCTTAATGCCCACGACCGTGACATTTTTTTTTTGCGTTCCGCAAACCGCGATCCGCGAAAAACGGAAGCAGCTCGTGTTGCTTTCCGCAATTTTCGCCGGCAATATAAATGCCCTTTTCGTGTCCGCAAAGCGCGGACAATAATACGACATGTTATTTTTTTTTGCGGGGCCGCGGAACGGAGCCACGAATACGGACAGCACACGGAGTGCTGTCCACACCTTTTACGGCCCCATTGAAGTGAATGCATGAGGCCTAAAGCCGCAATGCATATGAAGAACCTCACTGACAGGCAACTACATGAGATGAGTTTAATGACGCCAAGAATTTTCACATTTTAAGGCTTCATTCACACAGTCAGTGTTTGGTCAGTGATTTCCATCAGTGATTGTGAGCAAAAACTAGGAGTGGATCCTACACAGACATGTGTTTTGGACCCGCACTTGGTTTTGGCTCAAAATCACTGATGGAAATCACTGACCAAACACTGACTGTGCGAATAAGGCCCTAATGCAATCATCTGCAGTGTCTGCCATTCTTTATACTTCACCTTTCTTTAGGTAACTTCACCACAAGTGTTGTAGACCTGACCAAAAGTCCTATTTTCCCTAGACACATAATAAACCGTTCAAATTTAGGGAAAACGCTAAACATCTTTTCCTGTTTTATTGTATTTATTGTAGCTTACTAAAAACACACCAGTTTTATACGGAGATATCCCGCACCTGAATATAACAGTTAGATATATCTCAGTATCTTACCCCAGAAAGCCCACCGTGAGCAGTGGACGTAAAAACAGCTCCTCTGGGTGTCTCCAAAATTCATCACTAACCATAAAATCAGTTTCATCTCCCAAGGAGCCAACTGATGATTTTTAGATTCAAGCCGACCAATAGCTGTCTGTTTACTGCAGTTGCCATGGTGATGTCAACATCAGAGTTAAAGGGGACATTACCTTCCTGATCACTTTTTCTTTTCAAATACTAATCTTGATGAATTCCTGCACTTATGTCAAGTGTGAATGAAATCCAAATAATCTTTACATTTTATGCCATGGAGAGGTAGAAATTAAAGGGGGTTTGTGCTGCCTTATCTGAGGGCAGTATATAAAGGTGACAGAAATCCAGATTTTTTTTTAAGCAGTGGCAATCTCCAATGGGATCTTAGTGCTGGAGCGCCTGTTAGGCCAGGTTCACATCACCGTTTAGCTTTCCGCTCTTCTGTATTTTAAGCATCCGTTATGCTCAGTTATGCACATGTTGCATCCTTTTTAGCCATTTCCATCTGGGATCCGTTATTTTAGAGGGAAAAAATTCCTACATAAATTTTTTTTGCGGTCTAAAATAACGGATCGTAGACAGAAATGGCTAAAACAAAGGCAACATGTGCATAACAGATGCTTAAAATAAATGTGAACTCAGCCTTAGGCCTCATGCACACGGCCGTTGTGTGGTCGTTCCGTGCATTGGGGACTGCAATTTGCTGTCCCTAATGCACAGGCAATGTCCGTGCGGAGGCCATGACGAATCGAGACCTATTCAACTTGAATGGATCTGTGATTTGTCCGCACCGCATAAAAACAGAACATGTATGAACCCGCAGCTCTGGATTGCGGGCTGCAATATGGCCACAGCCGGGCAACGGCTGTGTGCCTGAGGCCTTAAAGGGCTTGTGTCACTTTAGTAAATACAGGGAGTGCAGAATTATTAGGCAAGTTGTATTTTTGAGGATTAATTTTATTATTGAACAACAACCATGTTCTCAATGAACCCAAAAAACTCATTAATATCAAAGCTGAATATTTTTGGAAGTAGTTTTTAGTTTGTTTTTAGTTTTAGCTATTTTAGGGGGATATCTGTGTGTGCAGGTGACTATTACTGTACATAATTATTAGGCAACTTAACAAAAAACAAATATATACCCATTTCAATTATTTATTTTTACCAGTGAAACCAATATAACATCTCAACATTCACAAATATACATTTCTGACATTCAAAAACAAAACAAAAACAAATCAGTGACCAATATAGCCACCTTTCTTTGCAAGGACACTCAAAAGCCTGCCATCCATGGATTCTGTCAGTGTTTTGATCTGTTCACCATCAACATTGCGTGCAGCAGCAACCACAGCCTCCCAGACACTGTTCAGAGAGGTGTACTGTTTTCCCTCCTTGTAAATCTCACATTTGATGATGGACCACAGGTTCTCAATGGGGTTCAGATCAGGTGAACAAGGAGGCCATGTCATTAGATTTTCTGCTTTTATACCCTTTCTTGCCAGCCACGTTGTGGAGTACTTGGACGCGTGTGATGGAGCATTGTCCTGCATGACAATCATGTTTTTCTTACCTTGCAGACTTCTTCCTGTACCACTGCTTGAAGAAGGTGTCTTCCAGAAACTGGCAGTAGGACTGGGAGTTGAGCTTGACTCCATCCTCAACCCAAAAAGGCCCCACAAGCTCATCTTTGATGATACCAGCCCAAACCAGTACTCCACCTCCACCTTGCTGGCGTCTGAGTCGGACTGGAGCTCTCTGCCCTTTACCAATCCAGCCATCTGGCCCATCAAGACTCACTCTCATTTCATCAGTCCATAAAACCTTAGAAAAATCAGTCTTGAGATATTTCTTGGCCCAGTCTTGACGTTTCAGCTTGTGTGTCTTGTTCAGTGGTGGTCGTCTTTCAGCCTTTCTTACCTTGGCCATGTCTTTGAGTATTGCACACCTTGTGCTTTTGGGCACTCCAGTGATGTTGCAGCTCTGAAATATGGCCAAACTGGTGGCAAGTGGCATCTTGGCAGCTGCACACTTGACTTTTCTCAGTTCATGGGCAGTTATTTTGCGCCTTGGTTTTTCCACACGCTTCTTGCGACCCTGTTGACTATTTTGAATGAAACGCTTGATTGTTCGATGATCACGCTTCAGAAGCTTTGCAATTTTAAGAGTGCTGCATCCCTCTGCAAGATATCTCACAATTTTTGACTTTTCTGAGCCTGTCAAGTCCTTCTTTTGACCCATTTTGCCAAAGGAAAGGAAGTTGCCTAATAATTATGCACACCTGATATAGGGTGTTGATGTCATTAGACCACACCCCTTCTCATTACAGAGATGCACATCACCTAATATGCTTAATTGGTAGTAGGCTTTTGAGCCTATACAGCTTGGAGTAAGACAACATGCATAAAGAGGATGATGTGGTCAAAATACTCATTTGCCTAATAATTCTGCACGTAGTGTAGTATTTATCATGTAGAGAAGGTTAATACAAGGCATTTACTAATGTATTGTGATTGTTCATATTGCCTCCTTTGCTGGCTGGATTCATTTTTCCATCACATTATACACTGCTTTTTCCCATGGTTACGACCACCCTGTAAACCATCAGTGGTGGCCCTGCTTGCACACTATAGGAGAAAGCACCAGCCTATGTGAGTTTCCGCAGTCCTGGTCACCAGAGAGGATTACAGGGTGGTCATAACCATGGTAACGAGCAGTGTATATGTAACGCCCCAGAGTGGCATTACCACTTCTTCACCCTGCTACTATCTCTAATGTGCTAATATCATGTCATCTTGTGTATTTATTTCAGGTCCACTATACTGTGCATTTCTAATGTTTGCAACTGTTGTGTTTCAATGTAATTTGCCTGGTTTACCAGCAGGTGGCAGCAAATTCGGCAGAGCTATAGTTAGGTAGAATGGAGCTTTCCATTCCATTCTAAACCCCCTCGGTGGAGGAGTGGGCCAGTCCCACTTCCTGCAGGAAGGGTGGGGATTAGTGAGAGTCAGTTCCAGCTTACCCCCTGCCAAGGGAGGGTGTGCTGGGCACGTCTCTCCTGGACATGCCCAAGCCAAGCCATCCAGAGCACCCTGAGCTCTGCTGGACATGGAGGCCAAAGCTTGAAGCCTCAGGAGCCAGGAGGAGTATTTCCTTGCCAAACATAGAGTCAGGCTACTAAGTGTTGTGCAGCATAAAGAAGAAGCAAAGTTATACAGCCAGCCTGATAGTACAGCAGAGCCAGAGAGCAACAAATGTAGCAGTGATGAGTTTGCCTGCCAGAGTCTTAATGCTAAAGCCTGCTGGGACCAAGGCAAAGTTGGAATTGTATCTCAAGATCTGGACTTAAGTTATTCTTTTATCCCTCAACTATTCCCCCTATTTGTTTGCTTCGGAGCCAACGCCTGGGGTCCAGCCGTATCCAGGTAGGAGCACCGTGACACTCACACCTCATATAAAGGGACATTTTAGGCCACCATATACCACTCGGCCCTTCCTACACCTGGGACGCGACATAGAGGGCCCATTGGCGTGGCCGCTCATTGCATATATTGTGATACTTACCTCATCCACTTGCACACAAAGAGACAGTAAATCCTCTTTTGATTGAAGAGGATCTGTCGCGCTGGGAGCGTGCGATGACGTCATCACACAGAGCGCCGGTCAATAGAGGAGCAAGAGGATGAGGTGAGTATATTTATTTTTTCTTCTTTTTTTTTTTGCTGAAATCAAACATTACAGCAGGGAGCCACTATGGGGCATTATTACTGCAGGGGTCACTATGGCGAACATTATGGGCCACCATGGGGAACATTAGTACTGCTAATGGCCACTATGGGAGACATTATTACTGCTGGGGGGGCACTATGGGGGATATTATTACTGCTGGGGGCCACTATGGGGCATTATTCATTGCTGTGGGGTATTATGTACACTGAGGGCACTGCAGGGGTTGGGATCTTTGTTTTTAAAAAAAAGCCATTTTTAACAGCCACGAAAAACTGATAGTGTGCCTTAAGCCTCATTTACACATCCGTGCTTAAATCTGTGAAAATGAGGTCAGTGATGCCTCCATGAAGATATCTGTGAAGGATCCATGTGTGGTCCGTGTGTCATCCGTGTTTCACTGACACTGCACAGCTGAAAAATAATTTTCAAAGCATCTCTTCCTAATGGATCCGTGTTGCATTCGTAGTTTTCACAGATACATAGACTATAATGGGCATGATGGATCCGTGAACACGGACAAACTAGAGCATTTATCCGTGCTGGAAACACAGACCCACGGACCGTGCTAAAACACACATTAAAATGAATGAGGATGTGAGCTGTCCGTGGAGAACATGTACAGCGCACATGCGTGGAACACTGACGTGTGAATGAGGCTTTATAGAGCTTAGAGCGTTTAGGACTGTACGGTAACAGAATTCAGACATGTCGGTTCAGCATGTTAGGGATCAGCTCCCTGAAAAGATTGTACTGAAAGGCTCAGTAGCCTTGTGTCATTTCCACTCATTAGTAGCTACAGTAGATGCCTTTCTCCATGGTGGAAATGGGGCCGTTTTTTTTCATTTGTAACCAAAATGTATTTCACACCTCCACTAGGTGGCAGCAGTGTACTGGTTACCTGTTCATATGACTGCTGATATTGCCAGTTATTCAGACAGAAAACACAACACAGGTGTGAATACAGCCTTACCATAACTTGTTAACCCCTTCTCACCCTGTGACATTTTATTACATCATGGGAACTATGTAGTTCCAGCCAATTGACATAATAGCAGAAGTTGTTCCTGTGTGGTCACTGTGGGAGGGCAGTTTTGACTTTGAAGAAGTGGTTTTCACGGACCCATAGACTCCAATGGGCTGGTTTGGTTTTGGGCGGTTTTAGGTAACAAGCTGCATCTGAGCAGCCTCCTATTTAGTTCACCACAGTTTAGAGGTCATGTTAGAATACCACAGCACCTGCCGCAGGAGCAAAGTAGTAGCTGTCGCTCTGAAATTATGGCTCAAATTCTTTGTCTTCCCTACCATCCCTGTATTTAGAAGCAATGTACCCACCTTTCAAAAACTTTGCCCTTTAAAAAACAGGGAGGATGCTGCATGCACGCTAGGCAGGCGTCCCCTTCCTCCCTCTACAGATGGTGAAGCTCCAGGTCTCCAGACACATCAAGAATTGCTCTGCAAATGGCCGTTTGTCCTTCTGACATGGAACCTTCATCTGTGGGTTCTTTATGTCATAGACTTAGGCATCTATGACATCAGCAGCACAGTTGCCATAGTTACTACAGGGGCTTATTATTGATACCTACCTCATGCACTTTAACTATGAAGTCAGCCACAGTGGTCCCAAGTATTAACCCTTTCTTGACTGACTGGAGACTACAATATACTTGTCACTAGAAAGGCCCCTAATCACTATGGCATTTAAAAGCTGCCTTAACAGTAGTAAGTTAGGGAGTGTAATGACAGATTTGAGGTGTAATATGCCCACCCATGCCCTCAAGCCCATTTGCTACATCTGAATTTACACAGATTCCAGTGGACTTTTCTTTTGGTGCCAATAAGTAGCGATCTACCAAACTGTCACAGTAACAAGATTTTAGTATAACCAGTTTCATATACATTGTCTTTGAAATGACCAATAACTCACCTAAGAAAAATCAGCATGGAAGCTTCCACAAAGAGTACACATTCAAAACGAATAGGAATCAGGATTGGTACAGAGAAGAATTAAGGGGGTCAGAAGAATTAAGGGGGTCATTTATCAAACCGGTGTAAAGTAGAACTGGCTTAGTTGACCATAGCAACCAATCAGATTCCTCATTTCATTTTCCAAAGGAGCTGTCCAAAATAAAAGATAGAATCTGATTGGTTTAATTTATGCTACAGATTTCCACTGTATATTTCACTGTTTGCAATGCGTAGAGTTAGATCTTTGGTAAATCCGCACCAAAATCCACTGTGGAATGTCAGCAAAATCTGCAGTAAAATTTCCATGTTGGGCAATCTTCCCCATGTGGCCATGCCATAGCAGCCAGAACTGGTAGTGACACCTGCTGCTGTCTCAAGAAAGGGACCCTGTCACACACGGCCAGGAAAGGGGGAAGTGGCCGATATTGTGCTGCTCTCTCCTTTCACTTTAGTGGGGCTTAAGAAAATAGCCAAGTAGGCGAGCTCCGCTCTTTTCAGATGTGACATTTTTTATATGGATATGCCGTTAATGGGCAGATATTTTACCCCGCAGCGCAGGTTTTGTCTATCAATCTGAAACAGTTGCTTTCCAACCACATATTTACTATGCTTTTCTGTGCTTCTATAGGAACTCGACTTTATGGATTAAACACACAGCAGTCATAGCATCACCAAAATGTATGATGCAGCGACCAAGCAGGTTCAATCACCAACCACACGGAGACGGTTACAACAGTCTTCCTATCTGCGTGGCATGCCGGTAGACGCCAGGCTGATAGTTAAGTCAAGAAGCTTTTAGGATACAAGCCCCAGACCAGCGTCCCAGATTGAGAAACCAAGAGTCAGCAGAGATCACAACAGTCTTCGTCTCCGTGTGCACATCCAACATGGAGGTCAGATGGACACATTTCAATATATTTCCATCCTTCACAATAGGTATGTAAGATATACAGGTAAGTAGACCCCAACCAGGTGGAATTATTAATGGCTCTGATCCAGGGTCTTCCGACCGATGGCCTTTTCTCAGGGTCAAGAAGGATTTTTTTCCCTGTGACACAAACTGGCCAAATGTGTCCAGGTTTTTGCCTTCTTCTGGATCACAATTTTTCTCTGCAGGGATTTTGTTTTAATAAATGATTTTGAAATGGATAACCGTGTCTTATGTTTATTTCTCTATGTGATAAGGAGCCCAAATAAAAGTATCCTGCTGTTTTCCCCTATGACCACTTACACTGAAGTAAGCTATGACTTTCATTTTGAAACAGAACTGGTTAAGGCCTCGTTCACACTTCAGTGTTTGGTCAGTGATTTCCATCAGTGATTTGTGAGCCAAAACCAGAAGAGAAGCCTCCACAGACATAACGTATAAGGGAAAGATCTGCTCCTGTTCTGCCTGTTCTGTGTTTAGAGCCGGACCTGGTTTTGGCTCACGAATCACTGATGGAAATCACTGACCGAACACTGACGTGTGAATGAGGCATAAGTGTCATCTAAGAATTTTCAGGACAGTTGGAGGACTTTGAATTCGGGTTGAGTTTATTCATCCAGAATGGAATTTTCTGACCAGTTAGGTAGAATCGGACCTGCTATAGATAGACGGCCTATCTTGTAGCGTGTATTATATATCTTATTGTATGAGTTGTATCCCAAATTGTTCTGATCCTTCTGTATTTGATAAAGGATGAATTTCAGCTCCGCTGTATCTGGGAGGCTTTGTGGTGATAGGAACATCTATTTTTTGATCCAATTCAATTATGCTAATACCAGATGTTGGGTCAACTGGGCCATTGTGGTATTGTTTAATAAGATAAGCACCAATCTTCACACAAGCAAATCACTCAATCCCATGGAAATGTATGGAGGTCTAGAGATGCAGTCTCTACTCACAGCATGAGGTGGACAGGCTGTAGGACAGGCTGTAGGACTACATAGGAATATGAGTAAATATACATATTAGGTCTCATGTACACGGTCGTAAGTGTTTTATTGTCTGTAAATGGCGGATACGCTAAAAGCCGGATCCCAGCCGAGTGCATTCTACCATTTAATTTTTAATTTCTGTAGAAATTTCCAATCCTTGTCCACAAAACGGACAACAATAGGACATGTTCTACCATTCTACAGTTATTGGAGTTACTGTAAACACATTTGTGTGATCCTCTGAGGTGGAAGCAGGTAGACACTGACCCTGTTTTATCCTTAAAGGGGTTATTCCATGACTAATGTAAAAAAATCAAATCAGACATCATATAGTACATAACAACCTCTTTCTAACAAAGCTAGAACCAGCCCTGTACCTCACATGGATCCAGAGATCTCCCCATTCGAAGCTCTGCTAGATTGATATCAAGAAGGCAGCTCAAAGGAAGTGTCTTTTCTGCTGCAGCTAAGGGGGCATGGTCCATGCTCTCCCTATCACAGCTCAGGAGCCAGTTGAAGGATGAAACTGAGCATGTGCAGCCATCTCAGGGAGCAGGTCAAAGAAATAAGAAAAAAGCAAACAGCAGGTGGCGCTACACAGATACATTTTATTGAATAACTCTGTGGCTATGCTAACTTTTTAATTACATATAAATACTAAATTATTCAGAGCCAGGTGCTGGTTTGAAAACTGTAGAATATTTTCAGTGGGACAACCCCTTTAAATGCTGTGGGGAGAAAAAATGTTTCCCTCTGTAATGGAGATCGCAAATTCGAATAATACATCTGGTATGTCACTGTCCATGTTGTGGGACTATTTGTGAGGTATTCCAGCTTCGCCTGTCTTTAAAGTGAATGGGGTCCGCCACAAATTTGCGGTTCACTAACATTTGATTGCGTTCGTGAACCGTCCCGGCCGATGTTCGGCCATCACTATGCAGTACGCCGACCTGCAGGGTATTGCGATGTGAGGTCACGGTTAATAGACATATGAGGGTTGCTCTGGGTTACTCACAGTTTATGGGGAGACCCTGGGCAGGCGTAGAGCAGTGATGGAGAGGCTGGCACAGGAGTCCTCTGGGGCACTCTCGGTGTATAGGGACCAGGCCTGATGTTGGGTGAGGTGCCCCGGATGTTGCAGATGTTTAATGTGCCTGGGGAAAGGTCCCTTTAAGATTTGTGACGCCAGTGCCTGTAACGGTGGCACACCGATTTATAGTAGTAATAAGTGAGGAACACAATGTTATGGTGAACCAAACTTTCCTTTACTGAAACAGTTAACTTTGTACAGTTTAAGTTCAGTTCCACTTGGCAGCAGCAGTTATAAGCAGGCTTACACAACAATGGCAGGTACAATGTACTTTGCAAGATACTCAGAGGGTAAAAACAACTCCCAGACCAGGCTGCACTCTTCCTTAGAAATCCTGTGCACTATTCCTCAGAACTCCTGGCTGTCTCAATCCCAAGGCCCGTATGCCCTAATGCTAGCTTTATCCTTGGTAACAAACTTCCTCAGGTATATATCCCTTGCTTTAGGTTAATAATCCTTCTGCCCTTCAGCTTACTTGTCTGTCTGGAATACTCTTCTGCTCTGCTCTTTGCTCTGTGGGAACTGCAGGTTTCTCCCAGGAGGCAAACCCTTCTCCTGGGGTAAATCTTCTGAGCTAACTCAGGCTCAAGAACTTCAGGCAGGCTAGAATCCTTCCACTAGCCTTCTGGTAGCAACTAGAAACCTGGGCTATCTAGCTACATGTCAGGAGGAGGCCCTCAGCTTGTCTCTGGCTGGTGCCCTCTCACTTCTGTCTCTCCACAGACTCCTGACTACACAGACTGACCCCTCCCTGTCTGGGCCTAAATATATATACTAGGGGCTCCCTATCTCCCTCTAGTGTCCAGGATGATGAACTACACCCTAATAGGCCTGCTGCACACATTACAGGGAAGAATACACATAAAAGCATATGGAAATACATGAAAAATGGACTGTTAAATACACTGCCACTGTCCCTCAGGAGTAGGAGTACCACGTGGCCCAATTGACCCTTGTGTAGTGCCCACATTTACCTAGTGGGACACTACAACTACAGCCGGGACCCCCGCCAATCAGCTGTTTGAGAAGGCAGTAGTGCCACAGCTTTCTCTCAGCTTTCCCTAGGCCATGTGACATCGCAGCTCTATACAATGTACAGCGCTCTGATTGGTAAACTGTGAGAAGGTCTGTTGCATTCTCAAACAGCTGATCAATGAGGGTCCCAGATCTCAGACCACCACTGATCAGATATTGATGACCTATCCATAGGATAGGACATCAGTATAAAACTCCCAGAAAACCACTTTAATGTGTGGAGGCTGACTCAAGGAGGAAGATGTTGAGCCAGACTGGAATTATCAGATATACAACTACATTAGGCATATTAATCCTATGTGGAGTGAGTGGGGTTCCCCATTAGCGGTGCGGGCTGGACCTGCTAGGGGGTCCGGCGGGACAGGCCTGAGTCGGATGGGAGCCGTCCCTACAACGGATGACTAGAGGACTAGTTGGATCCATAGCTAATTAAAGGCAGTGTCCTCCGTGATGTAATTAATCTACCATTTACTCGCAGACGTAGCGGCTCTGATTGAAAATTATTGGAGCGGGCCTAGATGGAAGCCCATAGAAGCTGAAAAAAGCCAGACGGATCCATCTTGTCTGCATCTGAAGTACCGTGAGTAATGTACAAGTTGTGGATCCGGATACTAGAGTATTAACCCAGTAACTTTCATCTGCTCCTAGCATCCACTAATCTCACTAACTATTACCTGAAACTTTTTTCATGAACTGATATGTGTGGAGCTAGAAAGGACATAGGAACCCACCTGTACTAACATATATAGCATCCTGAGTAACACCCGCCAAGTAAACATACTAACAGCTTGTTACTCTGTAGCCCTGCTGAATACATGATCTCATATCTTTGGACCCCCTTTATTGGTATCCTAACATGCGGAGTTGCAAGTATTGATAACAACTTCCTATCTGGACAGCAGTGTCCTAAACTGTTAAACCTTATGTGCCGTCCGCTTATGTATTCTGCTGACTATCTTATCTAAAATACTTATGAATGTATATGTCCTGAATATTGTATAGGGACTCTAATGGTAGGACTCTTAATTGGTTGTAAGCATTTGATACTGTGCCGGCGGCTTATATATTCTGCTTACTATCTTATTTAAAAGACTTATAAATGTTTATGTCCTAAATATGGTATAGGGACTCTAATGGTAGGACTCTTGATTTGTTGTAGGCATTTGATACTGTGGCGCACGGCTTTATAGTGCCATTTTTTCAGGTAGTATTGCCGTCTTTTGTTGCAAATAATTAACTCTGCCCCTAGCATCCATAATATTATCGTTTTTTTTTTTAAAAACACCGGGTGCCCCCCCGAGGGCCATGCTGGTCAGACTGCTGTCCCAAAAAGATAGGGACAAGATTTTGAGACAGAAGCGGGATATCAAAG
Organism: Bufo gargarizans; assembly: GCF_014858855.1. Classification (NCBI taxonomy): domain Eukaryota; kingdom Metazoa; phylum Chordata; class Amphibia; order Anura; family Bufonidae; genus Bufo; species Bufo gargarizans. The sequence continues at coordinate 206,254,002 of NC_058082.1, read as the reverse complement.
ATCTTGTGTTTAATGATAGCAGGATTGAGATTTATCCTGATTTTTCAAAAAAATACTCAAGAGAAACGCAGGGCATTCCGTGAGGTGAAAAGACAGTTAGCATCTGCAAAAATTCAATATTCCATGATGTACCCAGGAACTCTCAGATTAATATATGAAGGAAAGACTATGTTCTTTCCTAAACTGGACGGATTAGCGTCGTGGATGGAGCGAGGGGATGGGGAGGGGAGGAGTGCAAAGAGGATGAGGCTATCGGGGAGGGATGCTACTCTCTGGTGACCAGAAAGGGGGTTTAGGGGGGAGGGGAGGGTGGGAGGGGACTCGTTGTCTGGGTGCATAACTATGGCGGACAGGCCAGGGAGGCTGCACTTCCAAGGACTGACCTAGAATCAGGATAGTCATAAGTTGATGGCAGACAGAATTTTGGCATGGAATGTCCGAGGTTTAGCGGACAGAACTAAAAGAGTGATTGTTGCTGATATCATTAGTAAACATCTTCCGGCGATCGTGTGCCTAGTTGAAACTCATCTGACTCCTGAGAAAGCTCTTTGTATAAAAAAAAAAAGTGGGCACAGGTAGAGTACCACTCTTGTCTGTCTTCTTTTTCCCGGAGAGTCAGTGTATATATACATAATAAAGTACAGTATGAACCTATCGGACAAAGAATAGACAAGGAGGGTAGGTTTGTGTTTCTTCATTGTAGATGGGCCCAGACAATATGTATATTGGCGTTTGTTTACATCCCTCCACCCTTCTCTCTGCATGTCAACTCTCAACTCTTTGACTTTGTAAGTCAAAGAGATAAATGCCTAATTATATTGCGAGGAGATTTTAATGATGTCATGGACCATGGATTGGACAGGATTTCCTCTGGAAGTCGGAGCGGTCTGGGTACGGGAGGAACTTCGCCTCTAGCCAATATATGTCAAGAAATGGCGTTAATAGATATTTGGCAACACCTGTACGGTGATACAAGTGTAGATTCTTGTTTCAGTCGTTCCTGTACTGCCCTATCCAGGATAGACCTGGCCTTCACAACGGCTAACTTTATTGAAAGGATTGTTCGCATGAAATATGAGCCACATACGATTTCAGATAATTCCCCAATTCTCCTAGTTATAAAAAGGTGGGAGGCTGTTGGGAGGCCCCGTACTTTTAGACTTAACCCTCACTGGCTTGATATACTTCAGGAACAGGGGGATATGGGGAGTGAGCTGGAAGAATTTTGGAATCTTAACGTTGGCACTGCCCATGAACAATATGTGTGGGATGCCCTAAAGGCTTTTATCCGAGGCATTTTTTATTCTAGAATTCAAACAGCTAAAGCTTCCTATATCAAAAAGGAGATTGCTCTGGAACAGCGAGTATATGCCTTACAAGGGAGGATAGCCAGGGACCAAAGCCCAGACATACAGCAGTGTTTACTTAAGGCAAGGAAGGAATATAACCACCATCTTCAAGATAAATGTCAACAAAAGATCTTCTTTGCAGGGCAAAAACTGCTCTGTGAGGCAGGTAAGCCAGGGAGATTACTAGCCTCCCTGATACAAAATCAGCAAACAACCACTGTAATCAAAAGTATCAAATCGTGCAAGGGAAAGATATGTACAGAGAGGGCGGATATTGAACAAGAATTTGCCAGCTATTTTATATAGATCCGAGTTAAAGGGACGACAGGTTGATCATAAGATATTACTGGATAGGATCAACCTCCCCTCCCTCTCCCAGGAGGACCGATTGATGTTGGAGACTCCCCTCCAGCTTCTGAAGTTGGAGGAGGCACTGAAAGCAACTAAAGGCAACTCCTCTCCAGGGGTAGATGGCCTCCCTTTTGAATAATACCAACGGTATAGTGAGGTGTTGTTACCTCACTTGCTGCAGTTATTAAATGTGTCTTGGAATGAGGGCCGTTTGCCCGCATCAATGTCTGAAGCTATTATCACACTGGCTTTAAAAAAAGGGAAAAATGAACTGGAGATGGGGTCATATAGACCCATCTCCTTACTTAACACTGATTATAAAATAGGCGCTAAGGCGCTCGCCAATAGACTTAAGAGGGTAATTGCTAAGATAATTCATACTGATCAAACAGGTTTTATACCAAGGCGCTCAGCTCAGACTAATATCTGAAGAACTCTAATGAATATCCACCTGGGAGAGGGAGAGGACCGCTTTATCCTGTGGCTAGATGCCGCCAAGGCATTTGACAGGGTGGAGTGGAATTTTTTGTGGGAGGTGATGCACAGGATGAATTTTGGCCCTAATTTTGTCCAGTGGGTCAAGTTGTTATATGATTCGCCTAGGGCAAGGATAAATGTGAATGGCTCTTTGTCAGACCCCTTTGAATTGCAACGGGGTACTAGACAAGGGTGCCCCTTATTCCCTCTTTTATTTGCTATTTTTTTGGAACCCTTAGCATGCCGAATTAGACAGGACACGTATATCTCGGGCTTTGGGAGCCAGGATCTGCAGGACAAAATTAGCTTGTACGCCGACGATGTCCTTTTATATCTAAGGGATGGATATTTGGCCTTGCCCTATGTGATGAAGATAATAAATGAGTTTGGCTTCTTCTCCGGATATGAAGTGAATTGGCTTCTGTTAAAGAAAATGCCCCCAGTTAATGTTAAGGACGTTAGATGTCTATTGTTAACAAACTCACTGAAATATCTGGGGGTTCGGATTAGTCCCATGGTGAAAGACTATATCAAATTGAATATCATTCCATTGATAGATAAAATAAAAAACTAAGTACATGTGTGGCAAACGTTGACGTTGGGACAGGCGGATAGGATCACTTTTATTAAAATGGTTCTTCTCCCACAGATATTATATCAACTGACCCCTTGCCCGATATCGATTGAAGATGCACATTTTAAAGCTCTGGAGAGATTGTTTAATGATTTAATCTGGGGCAGGAAAAGAGTGCGCATTAGGAAGAACTATCTATGGCTAGCAGAGGAGAGTGGAGGTTTGTCCCTTCCTTGCCTACGGGGCTATTACTTAGCCTCCCAGATACAGTGGTATATCTCCACACCTTTCTATATATTTTCCAAATTCAGACATATTTGGGCAGAGAGATGTTAAAATACGTTTATGTGCACTAAAGATAAAGAGGTGTTTATGGTTAAGTCACATTAATTTATAGATTGGTGTTTAAATTCATATCAGAATAGTATGTCTATTTCACTAATCTATAGCAAATGGAGAGTTGAAATGGGTAAGATGAATAAGTTTAGAAGTGAAGTGAAATGGGGTCAAGATATTGGAAATGATAAAACACTAAAATGGGAATCAATTTATAGGAATATTAGGAAAATCTCGATATCTGGGAATCACAGGTTAATTCAGTTTAGGATTCTACACCGCTTCTATTATACGCCTGCTTCTCTTTCTCGGTTTTATGAGGATGTCTCAGATAGATGCCGAAGGTGCTAGGTCCAACGAGCGGATTTTATACATCTGATCTGGGGTTGCCCAGTGATCCAGGATTTTTGGACCAATGTCTTCTCTGAACTCCGGAGATGCTCCTCATATAATTACGAGGCAGATATAAGCACTGCGGTTCTAGGCGCTTCTTTATTTGATGAGCAGGGACGGGAAAATCTGTTCTGGATTAAATCATTTATGCTCGCTAGGGTAATAATCGCTAGGAATTGGGGCTCAAATAACTTCCTGTCGGTTTCTGAATGGCATCAACTTGTTGATAAAGTGAGGAAATATGAAAAAATTGCTATTGGTAATAAGTCCCAGAAAATTAAATGGGATAGAACTTGGCTGTTATGGTCATAAGGCCCTGCTCGCCGTGGATGTGCCCCCAGACAACGACATGATGGAGGGGAATGGGGCTTAATAGGTTTTTGTTTACTGAGTTCTCACATTCTGATACCAGTTTGGCATTCAGGAAAGAAAAGACTACCAAATGTGTGAATATTTTTGTAATAACAGGTATGTCAAATTTTTATGCTATGGATAAAATAAAGAAATGAATTAATAAAAAAAAAAAAAAGGGTATTGCGGTAGGAAAAAGTTATCAGATCAGGTTGGTGGGGGTACTACCAGTGGGACCCCCACCAATCACAAGAACAGGGCCCTGTATCCCCGGCAAGCCCCCTGCTGCTCCCCTGAAATGACCTGCGCGGCCGGTCGCACAAGCGCACGGCCGCTCCATTCATTTCTGTGGCTGTTCCGGAGATAGCCAAGCATTGTACTCGCCTATCTCCGGAACTTTCATAGAAATGGATAGAGCAGGATCATTTTCCCCTGCCGGAATACCCCTTTGAGAAGTTTTAGCCAAAGGCCTGATTTGTTAGCATATCTTCAGATTAAGGGCTTGTTCACACAAAAACGTGCCGTGTTTTGCGGTCCTCAAATTGCGGTCAGCAAAACGGACAAGAATAGGACATGATATATAATTTTTGCAGGTCTACGGAACGGAGCAACGGATGCGGACAGCTGAGTTCATACTTCAGTTATTTGGTCAGTTTTGGCCCTGTAACTGCCCAAATACGTGAAGTGTGCAGTGATTTTAAGAGTGACGCCTGTCATCTGCATGTCATACGAACTCACAGTATTATTTCACTACCAAAGCAGACTCCATATGTATGTAACTGCAAGGCACAGTGTCCTACACCACTATAAAGGCTCTCTGCAGCCAGGAAATAGAAGTTTTTTAACGTAATTCGCTGGGAATTAATTCAGATCAAACCAAATTTTTTTTTAAAAAATTGGCGAAACGGCGAATCGAATTTTAGAAAAATTCAGTCATCTCTAGTTGCCAGTGGAGAAAGGTCAGCCTTTCAAATGGGAGACTATTTTGTTGCTTTCCAGTCTTCTGGACTCACAAAGGAGTGTCTTCGACTCCTATACACTGGGCATTCCATGACTGGTTTCATGATCCTCCCATCAATTGGTCCAGCAATTTCATTAACTCCTCTTATTAAAAATGTGATATAGCAATATATATGTTAAATTAAAAATATCAATGTTTAATACCCTGAAGCACAAAAACACAATACTAATGTATTGTTATTGTCCATATTGCCTCCTTTGCTGGCTTGATTCATTTTTCAGTCACATTATACACTTCTCATTTCCATTGTTACGACCACCCTGTAATCTAGCATTGGTGGTCGTGCTTACACAATATAGGAAAAGGCACTGGCCTATGTGCACTCCCACCGCCCTGGCCACCAGGTGGTGAGGTGACAGGTTCTCTTTAAGTTCTGTTGAAATTAAGGGGCACATTTATTAGGACCGGCGTTTTAGACGCCGGTCATAATAAAAGCCTGTAGCTAGCGGGGTATCCGCCGAAGTTATGATGAGGCACATGCCCCTGAATAACTTTAGCACATCCACTTTCTACGCCTAAAACAGCAACTAAGCATTGACCCGCCATCTGCGCCTGAAATAAGCCTAATTTAGGAGCATTTCAGTATAGTAAATGACCCCCTAAATATGTGCAGCAGCTCTAGTCATTCTGACAGCTCCCTGACCGAATGTACCTGCTTGCAGAATCTTTATATGTAATGTACATTCCAGGGGCATAGAAAGTAACCGTGGGGCTTCATAGCAAAGTTGACTTGGGCCCCACTCTATCATGTCCACCTTCTGCAGCAATTCCAGTACATGAATTTTATGTCTGTTATGGTCTCCCTGATGCACAAGGATAATGTAAAAGTTGTAAGTGACTTTATTGTACATATTGTAGGTAATTTACACAGCTGTATCACAAAATAGCAATAATGCACACAGTGATGTCACTAGTAGGAGAATATATACGCAAATAGGTCATTGCATAGGAATGACACGCATAGAAAGGTCATCATGTATCCCTTCTCTATGTTGAGAAGGGGTAATACAGGGTGGCCCACGAAAAAGTAGACAGTCTCCAGCAATAGTATGACAAAATGAATGAGCAAATGGATTGTTTTTTTAATAACCCACATGCCACACGATGCAGAAAGTGGTCCCCATTCATATCTATGCATTTTTGGGCACGTCGGATTATGTCGGCTGATACTACTTGTAATGTTGCGGATAGTGTTTGTGATATTTTCCTTCAGTTCATTCAGGGATGTGGATTGTTAGCGGACATTTTCTGTTTTGAATTTCCCAACAGATAAAAATTGCATGAGGACAAGTCTGAGGAACAGTTTGCTCCTACATCAACAGTTCATGAATCCGTGCCAGTGAGGTGTGGCATGTTATCCCATCTTGTTAGAAAGAGCAGGACATTTTTGTTTCTGCAGCATCACTGCTGTAGAGCTGCAAGCAGTATCGGCCAACATAATCCGATGTGCCCAAAGATACATAGACCGGAACAGGGACCACTTTCAGCATCTTTTATGACTTGTGGGTAATTAAAAAATCAACAATCCACTTGCTCATTCATCTTGTCATACTATCGCTGGAGGTGGGCTACTTTTTCGTGGGCCACCCTGTATATAAGTTAGGGGTAAACGTGGAGCCCAACAGTCATTATTTGCTGCACCTTATGTCTGAATGAAAATGCATTTCTGGTATTTTACAGTAGAAACCCATACTCTTCAAAAAGTCTCCCAAGGTGTCCAGACCTAATTTATTTATTTATTTTATGCACTTATATAGCGCTGCTATATACCGCAGCTCTTTACAGACATTAGCATCCAACTGTCCTTAATGGGGCTCACAATCTAAGTTCCCTATCAGTATGTCTTTGGAGTGTAGGAGGAAACTGGAGTACCTGAGGGAAACCCACACAAGCACAGGGAGAACATACAAACTCCATGCAGATGTTGTTATTGGTCAGATTTTAACCTAGGACTTCAGCACTGCAAGGCACCAGTGCCAACCAGTGAGCCACCGTGCTGCCCACTCATGGCGTAGCCTTAATAAAAATAAATGATGCCATCTATCTCTCCGAACGTATCTATGCTTCAAGAGGGACAACTGATTAATTCCTTAACATATGGAAGCTCAAAAACTCTAAGAATCTTGTCACCCACACTTTTGAAAATATGAGGTTCTTTGCACACAATCTGATGACATTGTGTGAGCCCATCTGCCACGTCAAGGCGACCTCATTCAGAGAGGTCCCTACACTAAGACTCTTTTTTTTTTTTAATAACATGATTTACACTGATTTGCACTATTATATTTGAAAAGCCAAACTGATAAACAGTATATTGGAGTTTCTCTATAACAACTGACTACTGTATATAAAATAATGTAAAAGCACACTGCAAGTGATAACACCAGTTACACTCAATATATCCTGTTATATGTATAACGTGTTAGTGTAGGGACCCACCTAAACAAGGAGGGATTAAGCACTGCAAAAGGGCTAACAAAACAGATGTGAATTTAATATATGAAATAGAATTCAACCCATGTAATGTTATAACAATATTGATTGCAACTGGTACACCATGCAATGTTTTTATAGTCAGTCACTGCAGAGGAAAAGCTTTTTTGTTTTTGGTGCATTATGTGGCGGAGGCCAAGCTTTGATTTTTCTAAAATGTAAAATTTAGAACAGAACTTTTCTCCTATTACTGTGTAACATTTTATAGATATCACGCAGGAAGTGATATCATACACTATATACACTACACTTAACCTATATACAGACACTATATAAATTACACTGATCCTATATATACACTGCATACATTTACCCTATACATAGACTACACTTACCTTTCACATACACTATATAGACTACACTTACCCTGTATATGCACAGTATATATATATATATATGTATATATATATATATATATACACACATACACACACACACACTACATTACACTTACCTGATATACACACTATATAGACTACACTTACCGTAAATATACACTAGACTATTCTTACTCTATATATACATTACATAGAGTACATGTACCCTAAATATACACTATATACATTATACTTGCCTTATACATACACTATATACTGTACACATACCTTAGACTAAATATTGACGACACTTACCCTATAAAAGCACTATATACACAATATATACACTATAAACTACACATACTCAATATACAGACTAAGTATAAAGATTACACCTATATACACACACTACAGAGACTACACTATACATATACCATATACACTACATTAATACTATATGATGACACTATATAGATTACTTATCCTATATACACACTATATACACTACACTTACCTTTTTTACAAACATTAAATAGATTACACTTATCCTAAAAGCACACTATATAGATTACACCTATCCTATGTACACACTATGTAGACTACACTTACCTTACACATAAACTGTATACACTACACTTACCCTACACTTACCTTACACATAAACTGTATACACTACACTTACCCTACACTACGTGCAGAATTATTAGGCAAATGAGTATTTTGACCACATCATCCTCTTTATGCATGTTGTCTTACTCCAAGCTGTATAGGCTCGAAAGCCTACTACCAATTAAGCATATTAGGTGATGTGCATCTCTGTAATGAGAAGGGGTGTGGTCTAATGACATCAACACCCTATATCAGGTGTGCATAATTATTAGGCAACTTCCTTTCCTTTGGCAAAATGGGTCAAAAGAAGGACTTGACAGGCTCAGAAAAGTCAAAAATAGTGAGATATCTTGCAGAGGGATGCAGCACTCTTAAAATTGCAAAGCTTCTGAAGCGTGATCATCGAACAATCAAGCGTTTCATTCAAAATAGTCAACAGGGTCGCAAGAAGCGTGTGGAAAAACCAAGGCGCAAAATAACTGCCATGAACTGAGAAAAGTCAAGCGTGCAGCTGCCAAGATGCCACTTGCCACCAGTTTGGCCATATTTCAGAGCTGCAACATCACTGGAGTGCCCAAAAGCACAAGGTGTGCAATACTCAGAGACATGGCCAAGGTAAGAAAGGCTGAAAGACGACCACCACTGAACAAGACACACAAGCTGAAACGTCAAGACTGGGCCAAGAAATATCTCAAGACTGATTTTTCTAAGGTTTTATGGACTGATGAAATGAGAGTGAGTCTTGATGGGCCAGATGGCTGGATTGGTAAAGGGCAGAGAGCTCCAGTCCGACTCAGACGCCAGCAAGGTGGAGGTGGAGTACTGGTTTGGGCTGGTATCATCAAAGATGAGCTTGTGGGGCCTTTTTGGGTTGAGGATGGAGTCAAGCTCAACTCCCAGTCCTACTGCCAGTTTCTGGAAGACACCTTCTTCAAGCAGTGGTACAGGAAGAAGTCTGCAAGGTAAGAAAAACATGATTTTCATGCAGGACAATGCTCCATCACACGCGTCCAAGTACTCCACAACGTGGCTGGCAAGAAAGGGTATAAAAGAAGAAAATCTAATGACATGGCCTCCTTGTTCACCTGATCTGAACCCCATTGAGAACCTGTGGTCCATCATCAAATGTGAGATTTACAAGGAGGGAAAACAGTACACCTCTCTGAACAGTGTCTGGGAGGCTGTGGTTGCTGCTGCACGCAATGTTGATGGTGAACAGATCAAAACACTGACAGAATCCATGGATGGCAGGCTTTTGAGTGTCCTTGCAAAGAAAGGTGGCTATATTGGTCACTGATTTGTTTTTGTTTTGTTTTTGAATGTCAGAAATGTATATTTGTGAATGTTGAGATGTTATATTGGTTTCACTGGTAAAAATAAATAATTGAAATGGGTATATATTTGTTTTTTGTTAAGTTGCCTGATAATTATGTACAGTAATAGTCACCTGCACACACAAATATCCCCCTAAAATAGCTAAAACTAAAAAGAAACTAAAAACTACTTCCAAAAATATTCAGCTTTGATATTAATGAGTTTTTTGGGTTCCTTGAGAACATGGTTGTTGTTCAATAATAAAATTAATCCTCAAAAATACAACTTGCCTAATAATTCTGCACTCCCTGTATAAACACACTATATACACTATACATACACTATATATACTACACTTAACCTATATACAGGCACTTTATAGATTAATTATCCTATATACACACACACTATATGCACTACACATACCGTATGTAACACTATAATAACTTCACATGTCATATACATACACTATATACACTAAACTTACCCCATATACAGAAACTATATAAATTACACTTATCATATACATACAATATATACATTACACTTACCCAACATAATTAATATATATATATATACACACACACACTACACATACCCTATATTCAGATAATATATAAATTAAACAACACTTACCCTGTACAAACACTATATACACTATACATTTACTATATACTCTACACATACCTAATATACAGATTAGTTATAAAGATTACACTTATCATATATACAAAGCATAAATACTACATTTATGCTATATACATACTACATAGACTACACTATGCAGATATACTATATACAATACACTTAACCTATCCATAAACTATATACACTACATTTATCCTATATGCAGACACTATATAAATTGCTTACCCCTATATACACACTATATATACTACACTTACCTTATATACAGACATTACATAGATTACACTTATCCTATAAGCACACTATATTGATTATACCTATGTACACACTATAGACTACACTTACCCTACGCATACACTATATTCACTACACTTACCCTATACACACACTATACATACACTAAATACACTACTCTTACCATATATACAGACACTATGTAGATTATCATATATACACACTATATGCACTACACTTACAGTATGCTCACATTATATTAACAACACATATAATATACATACACTATATACACTACACTTACTGCATATACAGACGCTATAAAAATGACACTTATCCTATACATACACATACACTATATAGACTACACTTACCCTGTGTATGCACAGTACATATATATATATACTACATTACACTTACCTGATATAAATACTATATAGATTACACTTACCGTAAATATACACTAGACTATTATTACTCTATATATACATTACATAGAGTACATGTACCGTAAATATACACTATATACAACATACTTGCCTTATACATACACTATATACTGTACACATACCCTATACACACAATATTGACAGCACTTACCCTATACAAGCACTACATACACTATATATACACTATATACTCTACATATACTCAATATACAGACTAACTATAAAGATTACACCTATATACACACACTACATAGACTACACTATACATATTCTATATACACTACATTAATCCTATATGCTGACACGATATAGATTGCTTATCCTATATACACGCTCTATACACTACACTTACCTTTTTTACAGACATTAAATAGATTACACTTATCCTATAAGCGCACTATATAGATTACACCTATCCTATGTACACACTATGTAGACTACACTTACCTTACACATAAACTGAATACACTACACTTACCCTATACACACACTATATACACTATACAAAACGATATATACTACACTTACCCTATATACAGGCACTTTATAGATGAATTATCCTATATACACTACACTTACCGTATGTAACGCTATAATGACTACACATATCATATACATACACTATATACACTAAAATTACCTCATATACAGATTACAGAAACTATATAAATTACACATATCCTATACATACAATATATACATTGCACTTACCCCACATATAATAAATATATATATATATATATATATATATATATATTACATACTACACATACCCTATATACAGATAATATATAAATTAAACAACACTTACCCTGTACAAACACTATATACACTATACATTTACTATATACTCTACACATACCTAATATACAGACTAGATATAAAGAATACACTTATCATATATACAAAACATAAATACTACATTTATGCTACAGTATATACATACTACATAGACTACACTATGCAGATATACTATATACAATACACTTAACCTATGCATAAACTATATACACTATATAGATTATACCTATGTACACATTATGTAGACTACACTTACCCTACACATACACTACAGTGGCGGAAATAATTATTTGACCCCTCACTGATTTTGTAAGTTTGTCCAATGACAAAGAAATGAAAAGTCTCAGAACAGTATCATTTCAATGGTAGGTTTATTGTAACAGTGGCAGATAGCACATCAAAAGGAAAATCGAAAAAATAACTTTAAATAAAAGATAGCAACTGATTTGCATTTCATTGAGTGAAATAAGTATTTGAACCCCTACCAACCATTAAGAGTTCTGGCTCCCACAGAGTGGTTAGACACTTCTACCAGTGGCGTACCTCCAATAGAGGCAGACCACGCAGCTGCTATGGGGCCCCTGGGGGAAGGGGGCCCGCAGTGGAGGATAGGCCCCGCCCACTAATTACACTTGTATGGCTACCTGAGAAAGTAAGAGGTGGAGAAGGACCTTTGGTGATGTCATCAACCATGTGACCAGTGCAGGAAGCCAATGAATAGCAGAGCAGCAGAAGTCTAAAGGACCTTTGGTGATGTCATCAACCACGTGACCAGTGCAGGAAGCCAATGAATAGCAGAGCAGCAGAAGGCTAAAGGACCTTTGGTGATGTCATCAACCATGTGACCAGTGCAGAAAGCCAATAAATAGCAGAGCAGCAGAAGTCTAAAGGACCTTTGGTGATGTCATCATCATGTGACCAGTGCAGAGGACTGGTGAAAGACCTGTGGCATATCACTGTGAGGGGGTGGAGCTTCTGTGTGGTGCCTGGAGGAGAGGTTAGTGGTGTTCTGGGATAACCCATAACATCCTAGAAAAGCTGGGAGTTGTAGTTTTGTCGTATTATATGTTTCTCAATGTAATTTAAACGTATGCCCTAGTACAGGCTGGTAATGCTGGGAGTTGTAGTTCTCTCCTCCTATACCCCCTCTTTGGAATGTATACTGATGCCCCATAATAAGTCTGGCCATACTGGGGGTTATAGTTATTTATTTTTAAAGCTCTTACCTGGTACAACTAGATGATGTCCTATAATCTGGACATGCTGAGAGTTGTAGTTCTCTTTTTTTAGGCTGGATTCGCATCACAGTTTAGTTTTCCGTTTTGCATGCAGGACTTTTTTCTGTCTAAAATAACGGATCTCCGACAGATATGAAATAAACGGATGCCAAATGTGCAGAACTGATGCTTGAAATACAGGATCATTTTTTTTCTTTATTTTTCTGTTCATCTGACGGATCAGAAGAATTGAAAACTAAACGGTGATATGAACCCGGCCTTATACTCTGTGTAATGTCTGCTTGTATCTGATCATAACAGCCTGGACATGCTGGAAATTTTAGTTCTCTCCACTTTCACCTCTCCCTGTGTTGCTCCCTAATTTCCAATAATAATCTGGTGATGATGAGACTTGTAGTTCCCTTGTCACTATTATAATGTTCTGCAGCAGCTGAGGTGAGTATTAGGCTTTGTTCACATCTGTGCTGGTGACGTTCGCTGTTCTGCCGTCATAGGAGCAAATCAACGAAAATCACTGCAGTTCCGAATCTGGCGCTTCATGGACGACAACACCCGACGGATCCCGCTGACTATGCCGAGATCTGACAGGTTTCCATGTGCCAGGCTAGAAAATTGTGTCCAGCATTTATGACCTGATCCACGAATGAGGCCCCAACACAGATGTGAACGAAGCTTTTTATGTTCTGCAGCAGCTGAGGTATGCATTAGGAGGTTCTGACAGTTCATAAGGTAAGGGGGGCTATGGTGGCACTGGTATACTATTATGCCAGCACCACCATAGCCCACCCCCCCATGAGCTGTGCCTGTGTGCTGCTTATAGTGGACAGTGCCCTCAGACAATGAATGGGGACAATCAAAAGTGTTTTTTCCCCCGGTATTAAGACCCTATGACGGATCTCAATACCGGAAAATAGAAACGCAAGTGTGAAAGTAGCTCCTAATGTCTACACGGCTGCAACTGCTGGGGGTATGGCAGGGGAGAAGCCAGGGCAGGTGGTGGGATGGGCCAGTGGACGGAGTTAGTGGGGCCCCATTAAGATTCTTGCTATGGGGCCCAATGATTTCTATGTACGCCCCTGACTTCTACTCAATTAGTCACCCTCATTAAGGACACCTGTCTTAACTAGTCACCTGTATAAAAGACACCTGTCCACAGAATCAATCAATCAAGCAGACTCCAAACTCTCCAACATGGGAAAGACCAAAGAGCTGTCCAAGGATGTCAGAGACAAAATTGTAGACCTGCACAAGGCTGGAATGGGCTACAAAACCATTAGCAAGAAGCTGGGAGAGAAGGTGACAACTGTTGGTGCGATTGTTCGAAAATGGAAGGAGCACAAAATGACCATCAATCGACCTCGCTCTGGGGCTCCACGCAAGATCTCCCCTCGTGGGGTGTCAATGGTTCTGAGAAAGGTGAAAAAGCATCCTAGAACTACACGGGAGGAGTTAGTTAATGACCTCAAATTAGCAGGGACCACAGTCACCAAGAAAACCATTGGAAACACATTACACCGCAATGGATTAAAATCCTGCAGGGCTCGCAAGGTCCCCCTGCTCAGGAAGGCACATGTGCAGGCCCGTCTGAAGTTTGCCAATGAACACCTGAATGATTCAGAGAGTGACTGGGAGAAGGTGCTGTGGTCTGATGAGACCAAAATAGAGCTCTTTGGCATTAACTCAACTCGCTGTGTTTGGAGGAAGAAAAATGCTGCCTATGACCCCCAAAACACCGTCCCCACCGTCAAGCATGGGGGTGGAAACATTTTGCTTTGGGGGTGTTTTTCTGCTAAGGGCACAGGACAACTTATTCGCATAAACGGGAAAATGGACGGAGCCATGTATCGTGAAATCCTGAGCGACAACCTCCTTCCCTCTGCCAGGAAACTGAAAATGGGTCGTGGATGGGTGTTCCAGCACGACAATGACCCAAAACATACAGCAAAGGCAACAAAGGAGTGGCTCAAGAAGAAGCACATTAAGGTCATGGAGTGGCCTAGTCAGTCTCCGGACCTTAATCCAATCGAAAACCTATGGAGGGAGCTCAAGCTCAGAGTTGCACAGAGACAGCCTCGAAACCTTAGGGATTTAGAGATGATCTGCAAAGAGGAGTGGACCAACATTCCTCCTAAAATGTGCGCAAACTTGGTCATCAATTACAAGAAACGTTTGACCTCTGTGCTTGCAAACAAGGGTTTTTCCACCAAGTATTAAGTCTTTTTTTGTTAGAGGGTTCAAATACTTATTTCACTCAATGAAATGCAAATCAGTTGCTATCTTTTATTTAAAGTTATTTTTTCGATTTTCCTTTTGATGTGCTATCTGCCACTGTTACAATAAACCTACCATTGAAATGATACTGTTCTGAGACTTTTCATTTCTTTGTCATTGGACAAACTTACAAAATCAGTGAGGGGTCAAATAATTATTTCCGCCACTGTATATACACTACACTTACTCTATATAACACTATATACACTATACATACACTAAATACACTACACTTACCATATATACAGACACTATGTAGATTAATTATCATATATACACATTATATGCACTACACTTACCGTATGCTCACATTATATTAACTATATATACCCTATACATACACTATATACACTAGCCTCATCCATTATACAGACACATTATAGATTACACCAATCCTATATACACACTACATAGACTACACTTACCCTACACATACACTAAAATCGTTGCACTTACCGTATAATACAATATATACACTACACTTACCCTATGCACAAACACTATAAAGATTTACTTATCCTGCATACACACTATGTAGACTACACTTACCTTATATACACACACACTATGTAGACTACACTTCCCCTATGTACATACTGTATAGACTACTTTTACCATATATAGAAACTTTATAGACAATATTTACCCTATATATACACACTACATATATTAAAGTTACCATATACATACACTATATACATTACACTTACTCTTTATACAGACACTATATAGATTACACTTATCCTACACACATACGCTATATACACTACGGTTATCCTATATGCACACTATTACACTACACCTTACTCATACACTATATACACTTACCCTATATACAGACTAACTATAAAGCTGACATATTCTATAAACACAACACATAGAGTACACTTACTGTTTATAGACTGCGCTTACCCTATACATTATCTATATACACTACATTTACCTTATATATACACGAAATACACTACACTTACCCAATATACAGACACAATATAAATTACACTTACCTGATATACAGACACAATATAGATTGCACTTATCCTATGTACACACTATATAGAGTACACTAACACTATGTAGACTACACTTAACCTATATACATACTATATAGACTACATTTACCCTATACATCCACTATATAGACTACATTTAACCTATGCATCCACTATATAGACTACACTTACCCTATATATAGACAATATAGATTACACTTACTGTATGTACACGCCAGAAAATATGGTGCGGTGTGGGACAGAGGCACAGATTGGAATCCCATGAAAGCACTAGTGCTTCCGTGGGTTTTCTGTCCGTGCCTCTACACAGCAAAAAAGTAGTGCATGCGGACCGCAACAGGCAAGGCCGGCACACATGAGCCCTAAATCACATGACAGTGACATTACTCATGGCAGCAGCTATTTTCCAATATTGAGGACATGTTGAGGACATGTTGCAATAAAAACTGAGTAAACAGAGCCGTGGCAGGGACGTGGACTGTGACTCGGTGACTCGGCACTTGTGCACATCGATCTGCTGCCACTTCTCAAACAGTGCAGATCCAGAAAGTGCATGCTCCAATGATGCAAGACTACACCTGGAAGTGAAGGCACCGAACCTGGCGCCTTCACTTCAGGGTGGACTGACGTGTCTCGGTGCATGTGCAGTCGGAATCTGCTCAGGAAGCAGAAGATCAGGTCCACAAGAACTGAGTCACAGCACAGGCACGAAAATCCTGGGCTAGGCAAGATGTCAGGCCCTGTCAATCAGAGAGGAGATGGACATTTCAAAAGCGGAGCTCCAAGGCTTCTGGCCATCCCCTTCTGGTCGAAAGAGCGAACTTGCATAATAAAAAAAAAAACTGATATTTACGGAATGCTGCTATATACAAAGATACTAAGGTATCATTTTAATGGCATGATCAACCATACCAAGCAACATGCCTCGTTTAATAGGGTTGATCATGCTGACAGACACTCTAAGAATATACTATACACTGAGAATATATGCAATGCCTGTTGATGTTTTCTCCTGTGGTCCGTGAGAAGGTTCTCTGTGAAAACTGCGGAGACTGAAGATTGTGTCTGAATTAAAAAGAAAACATGACATAAATATTCCAGCAGTTGTTGGACTCTTTAACACATACTGTCTAACAGGATGGACCCCGTGTCTCAATCTAGTATCAAACAACGAGTGACCCCGATGTCCATTGTAACTTGTCACACCTCACCTTTCATTTGCTAAGTGAACTGGACAACTGCAAATTCTGATACTCACTAATTTCCAACATTCTGTCACTTTCTGTGATTTTGTTGATGTCGTCACATAAAAAATGTACATGGAGTCTCAGCCCAATGGAGATTCTTAAAGGGTTGCAAAAAGAAGTATAAAAAGGATTCCCAAATCGTGCACTGAGACCGTATTTAGCATAAAACAGCAATTTGGGTAATTTGGGTAATCAAAGAATGAAGCTTATTTATATTTTTTAGTCACATAGCCGTATCAGGGCTTGTCTTTTGCAGAACAAGATGTACTTTCCAATGGCGCCATTTATAGTTGCATACAATGTGAATGGGAAGCGGAAACAAATTTCAAATGGGGTGGAATTATAAAAAAATAAACAATTCTGCAACAGTTTTATATTATATATTTTTTAACACCGTTTCCTATGCATTAAAACTGACCTATTATTTTTACTCTTGGTCATTACGTTTACATTAGTCCCAGGTGCCTGCAGTTTAAAACAGAAGGTACCTGGCGGATATCGTGCCCGCTCTGCTCATGCGGTTTTTGTTACAGAAGCGCACAGAAATCCGTACAGAAATTTGTGCTGACTTTCTGCACCTTACCCTACACCTGTGTACAGGCACCCTAAGGCTTGGAGGGGAGTATGCAAATTAACTCATACCAGCCCAACCAACTATCTGAATAAAAAATTACACTTTTTGGGAGGGTTTTTCCGATATTTATATGACTGTGCCTGTAGTAATAGAGCAAGATTTGCATTTAAGGGTTCAATCCAAAAAAGCTGGTTTCACAAGCTAAGGCCTCATGCACACGACCGTGCCGTTTTTTTGCGGTCCGCAAACCGCGGATCCGCAAAAAACGGAAGCCGCCCATGTTGCTTTCCGCAATTTGCGCTGGCAATATAAATGCCTATTCGCAAAAGCGCGGACAAGAATAGGACATGTTATATTTTTTTAGCGGGGCCGCGGTACGGAGCCACGGATGCGGACAGCACACGAAGTGCCGTCCGCATCTTTTGCGGCCCCATTGAAGTGAATGCATGAGGCCTAAAGCCGCAATGCATATGAAGAACCTCACTGACAGGCAACTACATGAGATGAGTTTAATGAGGCCAAGAATTTTCACATTTTAAGGCACAGTCAGTGTTTGGTCAGTGATTTCCATCAGTGATTGTGAGCTAAAACCAGGAGTGGATCCTACACAGACATAAGGTTGAAGGGAAAGATCTGCACCTGTTCTGTGTTTTGGACCCGCACTTGGTTTTGGCTCAAAATCACTGATGGAAATCACTGACCAAACAATGACTGTGTGAATAAGGCCCTAATGCAATCTCAGTATCTTACCCCAGAAATCCCACCGTGAGCAGTGGATGTAAAAGCAGCTCCTCCGGGTGTCTCCAAAACTCATCACTAACCATAAAATCAGTTTCATCTCCCAAGGAGCCAACTGATGATTTTTAGATTCAAGCCGACCAATAGCTGTCTGTTTACTGCAGTTGTCATGGTGATGTCAACATCAGAGTTAAAGGGGACATTACCTTCCTGATCACTTTTTCTTTTCAAATACTAATCTTAACTAATTCCTGCACTTATGTCAAGTGTGAATGAATTCCAAATAATCTTTACATTTTATGCCATGGAGAGGTAGAAATTAAAGGGGGTTTGTGCTGCCTTATCTGAGGGCAGTATATAAAGGTGACAGAAATCCAGATTTTTTTAAGTAGTGGCAATCTCCAATGGGATCTTAGTGCTGGAGTGCCTGTTAGGCCAGGTTCACATCACCGTTTGGCTTTCTGTTCTGTATTTTAAGCATCCGTTATGCTCAGTTATGCACATGTTGCATCCTTTTTAGCCATTTCCGTCTGGGATCCGTTATTTTATAGGGAAAAAATTCCTACATAATTTTTTTTTTGCAGTCTAAAATAACGGATCGTAGACAGAAATGGCTAAAACGAAGGCAACATGTGCATAACAGATGCTTAAAATACATGTGACCTCAGCCTTAGGCCTCATGCACACGGCCGTTGTGTGGTCGTTCCGTGCATTGGGGACTGCAATTTGCGGTCCCTAATGCACAGGCAATGTATTGTGATTGTTCATATTGCCTCCTTTGCTGGCTGGATTCCTTTTTTTATTACATTATACATTGCTTTTTCCCATGGTTACGACCACCCTGTAAACCATCAGTGGTGGCCCTGCTTGCACACTATAGGAGAAAGCACCAGCCTATGTGAGTTTCCGCAGTCCTGGTCACCAGAGAGGATTACAGGGTGGTCATAACCATGGTAACGAGCAGTGTATATGTAACGCCCCAGAGTGGCATTACCACTTCTTCACCCTGCTACTATCTCTAATGTGCTAATATCATGTCATCTTGTGTATTTATTTCAGGTCCACTATACTGTGCATTTCTAATGTTTGCAACTGTTGTGTTTCAATGTAATTTGCCTGGTTTACCAGCAGGTGGCAGCAAATTCGGCAGAGCTATAGTTAGGTAGAATGGAGCTTTCCATTCCATTCTAAACCCCCTCGGTGGAGGAGTGGGCCAGTCCCACTTCCTGCAGGAAGGGTGGGGATTAGTGAGAGTCAGTTCCAGCTTACCCCCTGCCAAGGGAGGGTGTGCTGGGCACGTCTCTCCTGGACATGCCCAAGCCACAGAGCAACAAATGTAGCAGTGATGAGTTGGCCTGCCAGAGTCTTAATGCTAAAGCCTGCTGGGACCAAGGCAAAGTTGGAATTGCATCTCAAGATCTGGACTTAAGTTATTCTTTTATCCCTCAACTATTCCCCCTATTTGTTTGCTTCGGAGCCAATGCCTGGGGTCCAGCCGTATCCAGATAGGAGCACCGTGACACTCACACCTCATATAAAGGGACATTTTAGGCCACCCCATACCACTCGGCCGTTCCTACAACTGGGGCGCGACATAGAGGGCCCATTGGCGAGGCTGCCCATTGCATATATTGTGATACTCACCTCATCCACTTGCACACAAAGAGACAGTAACTCCTCTTTTGATTGAAGAGGATCTGTCACGCTGGGAGCATGCGATAACGTCATCACACTGAGCGCCGGTCTTTCGGCAGGTCCTTTTCATTTAATAGAGGAGCAAGAGGATGAGGTGAGTATATACAGGTCCTTCTAAAAAAATTAGCATAGTGTGATAAAGTTCATTATTTTCTGTAATGTACTGATAAACATTAGACTTTCATATATTTTAGATTCATTACACACCAACTGAAGTAGTTCAAGCCTTTTATTGTTTTAATATTGATGATTTTGGCAAACAGCTCATGAAAACCCAAATTTCCTATCTCAAAAAATTTGCATATCATGAAAAGGTTCTCTAAACGAGCTATTAACCTAATCATCTGAATCAACTAATTAACTCTAAACACCTGCAAAAGATTCCTGAGGCTTTTAAAAACTCCCAGCCTGGTTCATTACTCAAAACCGCAATCATGGGTAAGACTGCCGACCTGACTGCTGTCCAGAAGGCCATCATTGACAC
This sequence comes from Bufo gargarizans, assembly GCF_014858855.1. NCBI lineage: Eukaryota > Metazoa > Chordata > Amphibia > Anura > Bufonidae > Bufo > Bufo gargarizans. The sequence goes on along the minus strand of NC_058082.1, from coordinate 206,233,025 downwards.
CTTCAAGCAAGAGGGTAAGAGTCAGACACAGAAAGAAATTTCTGAACGAATAGGCTGTTCCCAGAGTGCTGTATCAAGGCACCTCAGTGGGAAGTCTGTGGGAAGGAAAAAGTGTGGCAGAAACCGCAGGTCAATTCAGACCTGCGGATCGCAGCGCTTTCAGAAACTTTAAAATTACCAAAATAAAGTTTCCCCCCCCCCCCCCTGCACCCCTGAATGATTTCATGGCGGTAGGAGGTGCAGGGGGGGTGTTGTGGGCGGTGCGGGTGGTGCGGGAGGCGGGCGGTGTGGCAGGCGGGATCGCGATCCCCCGCCCGCCTCCCCTTGAATAATCGTTGGTGGTTAGTGGGTATACCAGGGTGTCAGCACATTGCTGACACCCTGGTATAAACGGCTGATATCGCTGCTGCGATGTCAGCCATTTAACCCTTTCCATACCGCGGTCCGTACGGACCGCTGTATGGAAAAGGTTAACAGTCAGGGAGCTCCCTCCCTCTCTCATCGGGGGGCTGCTGTGCCTTTGCAGCCCCCCGATGGGAGAGAGAGAGCCCCCAGACAGCCCCCCGACACCCCAGTCCTCACCCTTCCCCGTCTGCGCAGTTGTGGCAGACGGGGAGGGTTCCCATGGCAACAGGATGCCTTCTCAGGCATCCTGCTGTCCATGGTGCTGAACAGATCTGTGCTGAAGGCATAGATCTGTTCAGAGAAAGTGTAAGTAAAATACAGTCCAGTACTGTATAGTATATTGTACTGTACTGTATTATACAGACATCAGACCCACTGGATCTTCAAGAACCAAGTGGGTCTGGGTCAAATTTCTTTTTTTTTAAAGTGAAAAAAGTAAAGATAAAAAAAACACATTTATCACTGAATAAAAATAAAAAAAAAAAAATACACTACACATATTAGGTATCGCCGCGTCCGTAACGCCCTTATCTATAAAACAATCATGTTACTTTCCCCGCACGGTGAACGCCATAAAAATAAAAAAATAAAAACTATGAGGAAATATAAATTTTGCCCACCTTACTTCCCAAAAAAGGTAATAAAAGTGATCAAAAAAGTCGCATGTACGCCAAAATAGTGCCAATCAAACAGTCACCTCATCCCGCAAAAAATGAGCCCCTACATGAGACAATCGCCTAAAAACTGAAAAAACTATGGCTCTCAAACTATGGAGACACTAAAAAATGATTTTTTTTGTTTCAAAAATGATATTATTGTGTAAAACCTAGATAAATTTAAAAAAGGTAGACATATTAGGTATTGCCACGTCCGTAAGAACCTGCTCTATAAAAATCCCACATGACCTAACCCCTCAGGTGAACACTGTAAAAAAAATAAAAAAAAGTGTAAAAAAAGCTATTTTTTTTGTTACCTTACATCACAAAAAGTGTAATAGCAAGCGATCAAAAAGTCATATGCACCCCAAAATAGTACCAATCTAACCGTCATCTCATCCCGCAAAAATTATACCCAACCTGAGACAATCGCCTAAAAACTGAAAAAACTATGTCTCTCAGACTATGGAGACACTAAAACATGATTTTTTTTGTTTCAGAAATGATATTATTGTGTAAAACCTAGATAAATAAAAAAAAGGCAGATATATTAGGTATTGCCATGTCCGTAGGAACCTTCTCTATAAAAATAGCACATGATCGTACCTGTCAGATGAACGTTGAAAATAATAAAAAATAAAAACAGTGCCAAAACAGCTATTTTTTGGGAAATTTTCCATTTTAATCCATTTTTTCCCATAACAAAGCAAGGGTTAACAGCCAAATAAAACTCTATATTTATTGGCCTGATTCTGTAGTTTATATAAATGCCCCATATTTGGTCGTAAACTGCTGTATGGCCACACGGCAGGGCGCAGAAGGAAAGGAATGCCATATGGTTTTTGCTGGACTGGTATTTTTGACACCATGTCCCATTTGAAACCCCCCCTGATGCAACCCTAGAGTAGAAACTCCAAAAAGTTACCCCATTTTGGAAACTACACCCCTCAAGGTATTCAAAACTGATTTTACAAACTTTTTAACCCTTTAAGTGTTCCACAAGAGTTAGTGGCAAATGGAGATGAAATTTCTGAATTTCTATTTTTTGTTACTTTGCCTCACAAAAAGTGTAATATAGAGCAACCAAAAATCATATGTACCCTAAAATAGTACCAACAAAACTGGCACCTTATCCCGTAGTTTCCAAAATGGGGTCACTCTTTTGGAGTTTCTAACCTAAGGGTGCATCAGAATGGGACATGGTGTCCAAAAAAACTGTCTAGCAAAATCTGCCTTCCAAAAACCGCATGGCATTCCTTTCCTTCTGCGCCCTGCCGTGTGCCCGTACAGCAGTTTGCGACCACATATGGGGTGTTTCTGTAAACTACAGAATCAGGGCCATAAATAATGAGTTTTGTTTGGCTGTTAACCTTTGCTTTGTAACTGGAAAAAAAAAATTGTAAAATGGAAAATTTGCCCAAAAATTGAAATTCTGAAATTTCATCTATATGTGCCAATAACTCTTGTGGAACACCTAAAGGGTTAATGACAATTGTAAAATCAGTTTTGAATACCTTGAGGGGTGTAGTTTCTTAGATGGGGTCACTTTTATGGAGTTTATACTCTAGGGGTGCATCAGGGGGCTTCAAATGGGACATGGTGTCTAAAAACCAGTCCAGCAAAATCTGCCTTCCAGAAACCATATGGCGCACCTTTTCTTTCTGCGCCCTGCCGTGTGCCCGTACAGCAGTTTACGACCACATATGGGGTGTTTCTGTAAACTACAGAATCAGGGCCATAAATAATGAGTTTTGTTTGGCTGTTAACCCTTGCTTTGTTACTGGAGAAAATGGATTAAAATTGAAAATTTGCAAAAAAATAGAAATTCTGAAATTTCATCTGCATTTGCCAATAACTCTTGTGGAACACCAAAAAGGGTTAACAAAGTTTGTAAAAATCAGTTTTGAATACCTTGAGGGGTGTAGTTTCCAAAATGGGGTCATTTTTGGGTGGTTTCAATTATGTAAGCCTCACAAAGTGACTTCAGACCTGAACTGGTCCTTAAAAAATGGGTTTTGGAAATTTTCCAAAAAATGCTTCTAAACTTCTAAGCCTTGTAACGTCCCCAAAAAATAAAATGTAATTCCCAAAATTATCCAAACATGAAGTAGACATATGGGGAATGTAAAGTCATCACAATTTTTGGGGGTATTACTATGTATTACAGGAGTAGAGAAACTTAAGCTTTGAAATTTGCTAATTTTTCCAAATTGTTGGTAAATTAGGTATTTTTTGTGCAAACCACCCAGATGAATTTTACCTCCCTTTCTTATCACTAATAGAGCTTTCATTTGGTGGTATTTCATTGCTGCTGACATTTTTAATTTTTTTTATATTAATCGAAATTGACCGAGAATTTTTCAAAAAAATGAAATTTTTTTAATTTCTGTTGTAAAATTTTTCAAATAAAACTACATTTCTATATACATTTTTCTCTAAATGTATTGTTCTACATGTCTTTGATAAAAAAAAATGCAATAAGTGTATATTTATTGGTTTGGGTAAAAGTTATAGCATTTACAAACTATGTACAAACTATGTCGCAAAAAAATCTATTTATGCACTTTGACTTTCTGAGCACCTGTCATGTTTCCTGAGGTTCTACAATGCCCAGACAGTAGAAACACCCCACAAATGACCTTGTGACAAAAATAAAATTTTACATGAACTCACCATATCCCTCACTGAATACCTTGGGGTGTCTTCTTTACAAAATGGGGTCACATGTGGGGTATTTATACTGCCCTTGCATTTTAGGGGCCCTAAAGTGTGAAAAGTAGTTTGGAATCCAAATGCGTAAAAATTCCCTGTGAAATTTTAAAAGTACTCATTGGAATTTGGGCCCCTTTGCGCACCTAGGCTGCAAAAAAGTGTCACACATGTGGTATCTCTCTAAAAGACAACTTTTATCTGGTCTAATAAGTTAAGTAAACAGATCTGTGGAGAAGGCTGCAAATCAGTCTTGCATACCCTTGTAATAACTAAGCAGATCTGTTCCCAATACGTTTTGATTATCTCACATTCCCACCATATATGTAGAAAGGTGCCTTTACCTCTTTCACATCTCCAGCAACTCTCACTTACCTCGGGGTACATTTTATGTAAAACTTCCGGCGTGTAGTACCATCTGGTTAATATTTTAAAATAGTTTTCTTGCAACCGCACACAGGTTGAAATCTTCGGGGTAAGTGAGAGACACCTGTGTAGAGACTTTTGACCTTTATCTAAGCCTAAATCCAATTCCCATTTCTGTAAATAAGGGTTAACACCCGGGCTTGTAAGTGCTAGTATCATAGAGTATAAAGTGGAGATTTTTTTAACAGGTTCCTGTCTCTGAAGGACTAGTGTCTCAAACCTCGTTGGGTCTGACTTGTTTATAGGTGGAATTAGCTTTAAGTAATCCCTGACATAAGATTTTTGTAGAAAAGATAAACAGGAAACATTTTCCTCACTATCCCACTTCTCTCTCAGCGCGCCCCATTCGTCTAAAACATCCACTATTGGCTTAGTGATAGCTTTAGCCTCTCCTGAGAGAGTTTGTATAAACTGCGGAGATTCATCTTGCAGGATATCCCTCAGTTGTGTCAAGGGGGAGAGTGTAGCAGTGAGAAAGTTATTTTTCATTTTTTGTCTCCATATCCGTGTCGTATTTTTAGTAATGGGATTCCCAATATTAGTTTCATTAACACACTTGTCGTGTAGAAGTAAGGGTCGTATTGAAGATCGACTAATGGCAAACTCAGACTGAATATCAAGTCTATCCCCTTGATAGCGTAGCCACTCCAGACACCTCATCCCCTGAACTGCCAAGTAATAGCCATAAAAATCCGGCATTCCCATACCTCCTCGTTTGACGGGTAAAGTAGTATATTGTTTAGTAAGCCTGGGTTTCTTCTTGTTCCATAAAAACTTAGTGATAGTCGACTCTATTCTAGTAAAAAATGAGCGGGGTATAAAAATGGGTAGGGTTTGAAGAAGGTATAGAACTTTAGGTAATATAATAGTTTTGATAAGTGAACGTCTGCCAAACCATGATGTAAATGGTATCTCCCATGAGTCCAGTGTACGTCTGATATCCTCGGAAACGCCTCGATAGTTTTCCTCAAATATCCGAGCAGGATCAGATGTGAGCTTAATGCCCAGAAACTTAAGGCTGGAAGCCGACCATTGATATGGGGTATTGAGCTCCAGTCTTTTCTGCCGCTGCGTGTCTAATGTCACATTTAAAACTTGAGACTTTGTGGGGTTAATCAGGAAGTTAGATAACTCCCCAAAAAGATCAAATAGGGATTGTATAGCCATAAAGGCTTCCTCCGGGTTCGAAATCAACACCAGTAAGTCATCAGCAAATGCAGCCAACTGGTGATGAACCCCCTGTAGCTCAATACCCCGTACTCTGTCGTCTTGTCTGATAGCCTGAAATAGGCATTCAACTGTCAGGACAAATAACAGGGGCGACAAAGGACGACCCTGTCGCGTTCCATTAGAAATTTGCAGAGGGGGAGAGAGCGTACCATTAACCACTACCTTAGCAGATGGCTTGGAATACATGGCCATGATAGCATTGACAAAATCCGCAGGAATTCTAAATTTCGTCAAGGCTTTTTGCATGAACATCCAGTCATAAAATGTTCGGTAGATACCAAACGCCTCATCACGCAATTACTGGCAGCAGCTAGAGTACTAGTTGCAGTTAATTGGCGGAAAACACTCCCCCCTCCATTGGGGAATTGGGAAATTAGATGTGACGATATATATAGAATGGAACAGATAGCAGGTTGGGAGAATAGATCCACTCATATGTTCCAAAAAGTGTGGGACCCATGGGTAACATATAGAGGCATCCAATCCACTTAAGGTAGCTTATCCACCTTCTTCCTCAATGTCTTAGAGAGTGAGGTAAATTATTTTTCTATTTTGGCTGATTTGTTATAACAATGCACATACCATTTTTGGCTTCAGGTGCAAGTAGAAGTCGTAAAACATACAAGATGTCATGTTTGCCTGCAATGGAAATTATAAGCGTAATTCTCATAGTATGGCGTCCCTGTGATAATTTTGCATATTGTATTAGACGTTAGCAGTACCTATATTGTCAATTATGAGTTGGCACCTTAAAGATCTGCACTTTCAAGTCGTCAATTCTGACTATTCTGACAATTGTAAATGGCTACTTTTCTGTGATACACATGCCTTTATTGACAATTATATACTGGACTTTCATGTTAAGGCTCTGCTGAGATGAATATGTTCAATGTATATGATGACATGCTTGCACACAATGTCAATTGTAAATTGCTATCTCAAGTGTTTACACTTTTGAGCTAAGAAAATTCAATAAAAAATGTTTGGAACTAAAAGACAACTTTTCCAATTTTTTTTATACAAAGTTGTCATTTTACAGAGATATTTCTCTCACCCAGCATGGGTATATGTAAAAATACACCCCAAAACACATTGCCCTACTTCTCCTGAGTACGGCGATACCACATGTGTGACACTTTTTTACAGCCAAGGTGCACAAAGGGGCCCAAATTCCAATGAGTATCTTTAGGATTTCATAGGGCATTTTTTACGCGTGAGGGGCATGGCGAGTTCCTAGAATATTAATTTGTTTGGCACAAGTAAGCGAAAAATGATTTTTTCTTTTTTTTTTCTTACAAAGTCTCATATTCCACTAACTTGTGACAAAAAATAAAATTTTACATGAACTCGCCATGCCCCTCACAAAATACCGTGGGGTGTCTTCTTTCTAAAATGGGGTCATTTGTGAGGTATTTATACTGCCCTGGCATTTTAGGGGACCTAAAGCGTGAGAAGTAGTTTGGAATCCAAATGCGTAAAAAATGCCCTGTGAAATTGTAAAGATACTCATTGGAATTTGGGCCCCTTTGCGCACCTAGGCTGCAAAAAAGTGTCACACATGTGGTCGGGAGACGGTTAAAGGGGTTGTCTCACTTTAGCAAATAACATTTATTATGTAGAGGAAGTTAGTACAAACCACTTACTAATTTACTGTCATTATCCATATTGCTTCGTTTGTCTGGACTCATTTTTCCATCACATTATACACTGCTCTTTTCCATGGTTATGACCACCCTGAAACCCATCAGTGGTGGCCGTGCTTGCACACTATAGGAAAAAGTGCTGACCTACAGTCAGGTCCATAAATATTGGGACATGGACACAATTGTAACATTTTTGGCTCTATACACCACCACAATAGATTTGAAATGAAACGAACAAGATGTGCTTTAACTGCAGACTGTCAGCTTTAATTTGAGGGTATTTACATCCAAATCAGGTGAACGGTGTAGGAATTACAACAGTTTGTATATGTGCCTCCCACTTGTTAATTATTATATTTCATGGACCCTTTAGACCCGGGATATTTTAACAAATAATATGGTTCAAATAGCCTAAGCTACTAGACTCCCGTTTCCAGTCAATTAAAACGTAACGTTTATTTCTTTAACCACTTCAACCCCCCTAGCTGAAACCCCCTTAATGACCAGGCCACTTTTTACACTTCTGCACTACACTACTTTCACCGTTTATTGCTCGGTCATGCAACTTACCACCCAAATGAATTTTACCTCCTTTTCTTCTCACTAATAGAGCTTTAATTTGGTGGTATTTCATTGCTGCTGACATTTTTACTCTTTTTGTTATTAATCGAAATTTAACGATTTTTTTGCATAAAAATTACATTTTTCACTTTCAGTTGTAAAATTTTGCACAAAGAAAACTACATCCATATATAAATTTTTCGCTAAATTTTAATGCCCTGGCATTTTAGGGGCCCAAATGCGTGCAAAGTAGTTTGAAATTAAAATCTGTAAAAAATGACCGGTGAAATCCGAAAGGTGCTCTTTGGAATGTGTGCCCCTTTGCCCACCTAGGCTGCAAAAAAGTGTCACACATCTGGTATCGCCGTACTCAGGAGAAGTTGGGGAATGTGTTTTGGGGTGTCATTTTACATATACCCATGCTGGGTGAGAGAAATATATTTTTTATACAAAGTTGGCATTTGACCAAGATATTTATCTCACCCAGCATGGGTATATGTAAAATGACACCCAAAAACACATTGCCCAACTTCTCCTGAGTACGACGATACCAGATGTGTGACACTTTTTTTAATAATTTTTTTTTATTTTGTGGGCACAAGTTTTTTTTTGTCTTTTCTCACAAAGTCTCCCTTTCCGCTAACTTGGGACAAAAATTTCAATCTTTCATGGACTCAATATGCCCCTCACGGAATACCTTGGGGTGTCTTCTTTCCGAAATGGGGTCACATGTGGGGAATTTATACTGCCCTGGCATTTTAGGGGCCATAAAGCGTGAGAAGAAGTCTGGAATATAAATGTCTAAAACATTTTACGCATTTGGATTCCGTGAGGGGTATGGTGAGTTAATGTGAGATTTAATTTTTTGACACAAGTTAGTGGAATATGAGACATTGTAAGAAAAAAAAAAATAATAATTTCCGCTAACTTGGGCCAAAAAAAAGTCTGAATGGAGCCTTACAGGGGGGTGATCAATGACAGGGGGGTGATCAGGGAGTCTATATGGAATGATCACCCCCCTGTCATTGATCACCCCCCTGTAAGGCTCCATTCAGACGTCCGTATGTGTTTTGCGGATCCGATCCATGTATCCGTGGATCCGTAAAAATCATACGGACGTCTGAATGGAGCCTTACAGGGGGGTGATCAATGACAGGGGGGTGATCAGGGAGTCTATATGGGTGATCACCCCCCTGTCATTGATCACCCCCCTGTAAGGCTCCATTCAGACGTCCGTATGTGTTTTGCGGATCCGATCCATGTATCCGTGGATCCGTAAAAATCATACGGACGTCTGAATGGAGCCTTACAGGGGGGTGATCAATGACAGGGGGGTGATTAGGGAGTCTATATGGGTGATCACCCCCCTGTCATTCATCACCCCCCTGTAAGGCTCCATTCAGACGTCCGTATGTGTTTTGCGGATCCGATCCATGTATCCGTGGATCCGTAAAAATCATACGGACGTCTGAATGGAGCCTTACAGGGGGGTGATCAATGACAGGGGGGTAATCAATGACAGGGGGGTGATCAGGGAGTCTATATAGGGTGATCAGGGGTTAAAAAGGGGTTAATAAGTGACAGGGGGGGTGTAGTGTAGTGTAGTGTAGTGGTGTTTGGTGCTACTTTACAGAGCTACCTGTGTCCTCTGGTGGTCGATCCAAGCAAAAGGGACCACCAGAGGACCAGGTAGCAGGTATATTAGACGCTGTTATCAAAACAGCGTCTAATATACCTGTTAGGGGTTAAAAAAAATCGCATCTCCAGCCTGCCAGCGAACGATCGCCGCTGGCAGGCTGGAGATCCACTCGCTTACCTTCCGATCCTGTGAACGCGCGCGCCTGTGTGCGCGCGTTCACAGGAAATCTCGGCTCACGCGAGATGACGCGTATATGCGTCACTCTGCGCAGAGCTGCCGCCTCCGGACCGCGATCCTGCGTTAGGCGGTCCGGAGGCGGTTAATTAAAGATAATACAAAACAGGAGAAAAAAGATTTTTTATTTTTTTATTTAAAGGTGCTGTATGGATTCAAGCGGCAGAAGTTAGGGTTGCTTCACCCATATCTACTGCCTCCTTTTTATGCGTGCCTTTTACTTTCTGTTTTCTGTTGCCAATATTAATTGGTATAACTAAATGTATTGTATAATGGAGGATCACCTATCAAGTCGCTTTCTAAGAGATCACTTCCTCTATGTCATTGCATCATTTATCGCGACTCTCTGCCGCTGGAGTGTCTAAGTGTAATGAGTCTGCAGATACTCCTCACTAAGACACTAACACCAACAAGCGCCTAATTAAAAAATCGAGGTATAGCTCCCCCAAAATGTTTCACCACTAACTGTGGCTTCTTCAGGGGGATGGAGCTACTATCAACACGAGTGATTTGCGGGTGAGCGTTTATAACTACTATGGGTGGATCGTTCGTCATCCTGTGGCCAATCCCCGCTTCAGTCTCGTGTGACAGTTAAGCAAACCAATCCGATGCCTCCAAAGATTTTAGTCATCATATATTTGTGCCGTCCGTTTCGATTGTGAAACTGCGCATGAGCGAATACTTCAGTGATTTTTTTTGTTTATCTTTGCCACTTCGGTGCATGCGCAAAGACTTAGAATTAAATTGCATCTGCTGACTGTGACGGCGTACACCTGTGAGTTTAAGGTTGTCCGCACATATTTTTCACTTGTCCCAATCATCACAGCGCTTGCGTGGGGACCTAGAATCATTTTGATGTTAAACTACCTCTTACAGCGCCTGCGTACGGACTTAGAGTTATTTTACATCTCCTGGCCGTTACAGGTCATGTCCAGCTGCCTATTCCAGCGCTTGCGTAAGGACTTAGAAATATTCTAGATCTCCTAACTATTACTACATATTTCTAGGGACTTGGAATCACTTACATAGATTCTCTTTCTCTTACTTCTAATTACTACAGCGCATGCGTAGGGACTTTAGATTGATTTAGGGTCTCCTGATTATTCCAGCGTCTACATGAGGACTTAAAATTATTTCCTCTCTTCTCTTTTGGATAGCATCTTTCAATTCCTAGGTTATTCATATATCTGAAGTTATTTGCCCTCAGAATTTAAAGATGTTTGCCCACAGAAAACCACCACTGATGTCTGTGGCTACATCTGATTTGGGTTCTATTAGGTGTTTCTGTTCAATAATAGGGATTTAAGATTTATCTACATACGGCTTGGACTAGCAGTCATATTTTACTTGCTCCCAGATTATTTCTGGTTTTCACTAAATATATGACGAATTACTAAAGATTATCCCTTCGGTTCTCTTTTTTAGGGAAATGGTTCGGGACATATGGGGCATTGGTTTGCTGTTCTTTTTTTCTCCAGGTAAGTCAGCTTTTTTTACTTTCTAGTTATTAATAATATTCATGTATTCATTAGGAGGTGATAGGGAAGGAAAAAAGGGGGGAATAATATTCCCTTCAAAGAATTTTCTCATGATATCAGCTAAAAAAATGCCGTAAACAAAAAACCCTCATTTAAACCTAGTGGGCTCATCGTGTCGGCTCAATCTATGTATCCACCTCGCCTCACTCTGTAGCAATTTTTTGTCAAGGTTCCCTCATCTTGGCCCTAAAGACATTTTCTCTATGCCCCAAAATCATAATACGGAGCTCTTGTTGTTATGGAAGTACTTTATGTGTCTGGCTATTGCTGTGTCTTTTCCTGTTTCGATGGTACTCAGATGCCCTGAAATTCGACGTCGTAATTCCTGTACAGTTTTGCCCACATATAACTTAGGACATGGGCAAGAGGCCAGGTAGATCACCCCCTGTGTTTTGCAGGTAATCAATTGTCTTATCTCATATTCCTTTTATCCACAGGGTTGATGTATTTTTAATGTGAGGTTCATACTTGCAAAAGTAGCAGTCGCCACATGGCGATGATCCACGATATTTCTCTACTGTCTTGTCGGGTTTGGTTCCCTTTTCTAGAAGATGGCTATGAACCAATTGGTCCTTTAGATTAGGGCCCTGTCTGTACGTGACCGAGGGATTTGGGGTGAGTACCATATCAAGATCTCTGTCTGATTTTATTATCTGCCAATGTTTTTTGAGGATCCTATAGATTTCACTGTTATATCCATCAAATGTCCCTATGCATCTAATGACATCACTTTTTTTGAAAGGTGTATCTTTTAGAAGTTCTTCTCTCTTGGTCCTTTTAGCTCTATTATATGCATTTTTTAGGGATCTTTTTGGGTAGCCTCTTTTCCTGAACCTTTGGAGAAGTTGTCCACTCTCCCTGGAGAAAGAGGCCTCATCCGCACAATTGCAGCGTGCCCTCAAATACTGGCCGACAGGGATTCCCTTCTTCAGGGACACAGGGTGCCAGCTATCCCAATGCAGATAACTAGTTTCAGCGTTTGGGTGTCCGCCTGGCCGTGCGGAGGCGAGCGGATCCGTTCCGACTTATGATGGAAGTCAATGGGGACGGATCCGCTTGAAGATGACACCATATGGCTCAATCTTCAAGCGGATGCGTCCCCCATTGACTTTCAATGTAAAGTCTGAACGGATCCGCTCAGGCTACTTTCACACTTAGAAAATTTTTCTAAGTTATAATGCAGACGGATCCGTTCTGAACGGAGCCACCGTCTGCATTAATATGAGCGGATCCGTTCAGAACGGATCCGCTCGAACGCTAGTGTGAAAGTAGCCTAACTATTCGTTGACGTAGGTTTCCTAAAGACCTCCGTCAACAAATCACCTCCTTCTGTCTTTTTTATTTTCAAGTCCAAAAACACAATCTCGCTGTCTTGAATTTCATACGTGTACTTCATACCTATATTATTGTGATTTAGTTTCTGAGCGAACTCCTGAAACAGTGACTGAGCTCCATCCCAAAAAATGAGGATGTCGTCAATATATCTGCCCCAAAAATTAATGTGGCAGACATATGACAACATTTCCTCCGTGAAAACATAATAATTTTCCCACCACCCAAAAAATAAATTTGCATAAGTTGGGGCGCAGGACGTCCCCATCGCGGTGCCATTTATTTGTTTGTAAAATTGTCCTTGAAAGACAAAGTAATTGTGCTCCAAATTTTTTTTGTGATAAAACATATTTATTGTGTTTATTAAAATTCTGGCTCCGAGTGTTTAAATAATATTCAGCTGCGTGTAGCCCCAGTGAGTGTTGAATGTTGCTATAAAGTGATTCTACGTCAAGACTTGCTAAGAGAGTGCCTGCTGTAAGTGTAATATCATTAATTTTAAGAAGAAGGTCTTTTGTGTCTCTGATATATGAGGGTATGGTGGTCACAAATGGTCGTGATATTTGGTCGATATATTCACTGACAGCCTGTGTTAAATTATCATTTCCAGACACAATTGGTCTTCCTGGGACTGTTTTTTTTGTTCTTGTGCACTTTTGGTAGGGGCGTAAAAGGTGGAGATCATTGGGTTTTTATTGTGAAGATATTGATAGTCATCTTTTGTTATGACATTTGTTTGAAGTGCCTACTGTAGCAGATTTTTAAGATCATTCAGATATTCCTTTGTGGGATCATTGGCCAGGGGCTGATACGTCTGTTTGTCTCTAAAAAGTTTCAGCACCATGTCTACATAGTCTTTCCTATCTTGGATGACTTTATTGCCCCCTTTATCACTTGGTTTTATTATGATACTCTTATTCTTTTTTAAGGTTTCTAGAGCCTTCTGTTCCTGGGTACTTAGATTTGGTTCAATGTGTTCTTTCCTCATTTGCAACGATTTGATGTCCTGTGTAACCAACTGTACAAAGGTTTCTATTTCTTGTAATTGTGTGAATTGTGGCGTAGTTTTTGATTTTAATGTAGAGAAGGGGGGGTCAGGAATGATTTGATGACCCTCACTCTCCTTCTGTAATGATTCCAACATTGCAACACACCTCCTTTCATTCTCATATAATATATGAGCGTCATATTCTTCTTTTTTGTGTACTTTATGTAAGGCCAGCTTCCGTGCAAAGAGGTTTGCATCCTTTATCCACAGGAACTTGTCACACTGTGGAACTGGGGCAAAAGTGAGGCCTTTACTCAGGAGGAGTTTTTCTGATGGTGTCAAGATGTAATTTGACAGATTGATAGTCTGTTTGTCATCTACCTCTCCATCTGATGTTCTTACAGCTATTTGCTGTAGCCCCATCTCTCTCGATCCCTAAGTTGAACCCCTGTTTGACCTAAAAAAAAGGGGGCAATATTTGTGGTCTTCTCTCCTGTGGCCACATTCGTTTGCAGAGAGTGTGTCTGAAAAAAGTGTCACACATGTGGTATTGCCGTACTCAGAAGAAGTAGGGCAACGTGTTTTGGGGTGTATTTTTACATATACCTATGCTGGGTGAGAGAAATATCTCTCTAAAAGTCAACTTTTCCCATTTTTTTATACAAAGTTGTCATTTTAGAGAGATATTTCTCTCACCCAGCATGGGTATATGTAAAAAGACACCCCAAAACACATTGCCCAACTTCTCCTGAGTACGGCGATACCACGTGTGACACTTTTTTGCAGCCTAGGTGGGCAAAGGGGCACAAATTCTAAAGAGAACTTTTAGCATTTTACAGGGCATTTTTTACACATTTGGATTTCAAACTACTTCTCATTAGGGCCCCTAAAATGCCAAGGCAGTATAACTACCCCACAAGTGACCCCATTTTGGAAAGAAGACACCCCAAGGTATTTCGTGATGGGCATAGTGAGTTCATGGAAGTTTTTATTTTTTGTCACAAGTTAGTGGAATATGAGACTTTGTAAGAAAAAAAAAATCATCATTTTCCGCTAACTTGTGACAAAAAATAAAAACGTCTATGAACTCACTATGCCCATACCTTAGGGTGTATTCTTTCCAAAATGGGGTCACTTGTGGGGTATTTATATTGCCCTGGCATTTTAGGGGCCCTAATGCGTGAGAAGTAGTTTGAAATCAAAATGTCAAAAAAATGCCCTGTGAAATCCTAAAGATGCTCTTTAGAATTTGTGCCCCTTTGCCCACCTAGGCTGCAAAAAAGTGTCACACATGTGGTATCGCCGTACTCAGGAGAAGTTGGGCAATGTGTTTTGTGGTGTCTTTTTACATATACCCATGCTGGGTCAGAGAAATATCTCTCTAAAATGACAACTTTGTATAAAAAAAAAAGGGAAAAGTTGACTTTTAGAGAGATATTTCTCTCACCTAGCATGGGTATATGTAAAACTGCACCCCAAAACACGTTGCCCTACTTCTTCTGAGTACGGCAATACCACATGTGTGACACTTTTTTGCAGCCTAGGTGGGCAAAGGGGTACAAATTCTAAAGAGCACCTTTAGGATTTCACAGGGCATTTTTTACACATTTGGATTTCAAACTACTTCTCACGCATTAGGGCCCCTAAAATGCCAAGGCAGTATAACTACCCCACAAGTGACCCCATTTTGGAAAGAAGACACCCCAAGGTATTTCGTGATGGGCATAGTGAGTCCATGGAAGTTTTTATTCCGCTAACTTGTGACAAAAAATAAAAACTTCCGTGAACTCACTATGCCTATCAGCGAATACCTTAGGGTGTCTACTTTCCGAAATGGGGTCATTTGTGGGGTGTTTCTACTGTCTGTGCATTGTAGAAACTCAGGAAACATGACAGGTGCTCAGAAAGTCAGTGCTGCTTCAAAATGCGGAAATTCACATTTTTGTACCATAGTTTGTAAACGCTATAACTTTTGCACAAACCAATAAATATACACTTATTGCATTTTTTTTTATCAAAGACATGTAGAACAATAAATTTAGAGAAAAATGTATATAGAAATGTAGTTTTATTTGAAAAATTTTACAACTGAAAGTGAAAAATTTCATTTTTTTACGGTAAATTTCGATTAATAACAAAAAAAGTAAAAATGTCAGCAGCAATTAAATACCACCAAATGAAAGCTCTATTAGTGAGAAGAAAAGGAGGTAAAATTCATTTGGGTGGTAAGTTGTATGACCGAGCAATAAACCGTGAAAGTAGTGTAGTGCAGAATTGTAAAAAGTGCTCTGGTCATTAAGGGGGTTTAAGCTAGGGGAGCTGAGGTGGTTAAGGGGGTAACCTCTACTTCAATAGGAAAGCAGGTTTGTACATCAACAAAGAAGATGGTTCTTTACTGAAATAGCAGTGCGACTGTGGAACTCTCTGCAGAGGAGGTTGTGATAGTCAACTCACTAAAATAGTCTAAAAAGGTCCTGGATGCATTCCTAGAGTAGTCTAATAGGGGCCTGGATGCATTTCTAGAGAGTAATAGTATTAAAATTTATAGTTAGTGGGGAGTTATTCTGAATGCCAGATATGGAGTCGGGACGGCAGTTTCCCCTCTAATTACGAAAATTGGCTTCTACCTCTTGAGGGTTTTCTGTCTTTTTTGGATCAATGGTGCAGGACACTAAGGCTGAACTTGATGGATGGATGGATTTGAGTTTTTCAAATTGTTACTATCCCTGCTTTGGTTCTCTACGCCACTATCCCTGTCATTGATTCTCTACCCAACTATCGGTGTCATTGGTTCTTGTAAAATGACGTTAGGAGTCTTATAGGCCAAGCAGTGCATCTGGAATTCTGGGAATAGGGTATGCAAACGAGCTCTTAAGCCATCACTCTCCGCTCTGCACTGATGAGGGGCAATCACCCCGAAGTAGCTGTATGTAGCTGAGATGCTGGCTTATTTAATATCCGAGGCATGTCTCAGGGCCTGTCTAAAAGGATGAACATTGACTAATATGATAGCTGCCTTACATCTGGTGGCATTAGAGGCAGAGCTTGTTAAAAGCTCATTTGCATCCCTTTCTTCCCAGAATTCCAGAAGAGCATGTATGGCCTATAAGTCTCTTCATGCCCGCTTAGGCGCTCTCTGTAAGGAAATATAGTATTCCCTAAAAGCTAGAATAACATCATAATGGTAAATATCTTGAGATGTTAAAAATACAATTTCATTTTATGTATTATGTAGGACCACAGGAACTTCTTCATCAATTTCCCCCAATGTCAGCTCTCAAAAAAGCATCTCTAGTTCTTCTATTATAAGCAATCACCAGATGGCAGATAACCATGTCAGTATTACCAACAGTATCCTGCACAGCTATGACTACTGGGAAATTGCTGATAATCTTGCCAAAGAAAACACAGGTACATTGTCACAACTCACATGTCTAAGAGCTGTACTAAATTATACGATCTAGCAGGTGATTGTCGGGAGGGAAGCATTCCTTCCCTGCAATCTCCTGCTCGCTAGCAGGGAGGAGCGATCGTTATGCCATCACTTATATCCATGCCGTCCAGTTGTTTGCCGGCAGCATGACCTGCCGCCGCAAACAATGATTTTTAATCATCTGTATTGCCTGATCAACGAGTGTTTGCTCATCCATCGGGTAATTAGCAGCAGTATTACACTGTCAGATCATCGCAAACTATTTTCATTCGCAGAAATTTCTGCAACAATTTTTTATATGTCAGCTCTTTACTAGAATATTGATTTTTAGGAGCGATAGCAACAGGACTTTGGGTGCTTATTTGAGTAGGAAAACAGTATTATTGATTAATAAAGTATATTACAAAAATCCTTTTTAGGCTATATAAAACATTTTTAGAAGGTTTGGTTACGCTTTACATTGATTAAGTTCTGTTGATTGTTGCGGAAAATGAGATATTAAACTGGCTTTATGTTATTATTTAATGAAATAATCATTGCATAACAAACCATTTTCAACTTTCTGTGAATAGTTATTGTCATTTTTACTGCTTTCTTGTGGGAACCTAGGGACTAAAACCAGTACAGACCTAATCCCTCACAGCTGAGCGTTTGAAACAACTGTGTCTAGTGTAGGAAGCACAAATCTTTTAACAAAAAAACTGCTGTAATAAATCACTGTAGGAAACATGTGCAGTCAAGGCTGTTTAGCTCATAGAGGATTCCTTGGACTGGATACAACTGTAGCAACCTGATCTTAGGCTACTTTCAAACTCGCGTTTTGTGCGGATCCGTCTTGTATCTGCACAGACGATTCTGCATGAATAATGCAAACGCTTGTATCCGTTAACGGATCCGTTTGCATTATTCATTAAAAAAAAAAAGTCTAAGTCAAAATGGATCTGTCTTGACTTACACTGAAAGTCAATGGGGGACAGATCTGTTTTTCACTGACACAATATGGTGCAATAAAAAAATGGTATCCTTCCCCCATTGACTTACATTGTATGTCTAGACCAGGGGTGTCAAACTCAAATTCATCGGGGGCCGCATCAGCAGTTTGGTCACCCCCAAAGGGCCGGTTGTACCTTCTGAAAAGCACTTTGAAGCTCGCGCAATTTCTTCAGCCACAAGATAGCTGGCTTTCACTGCTGCATCATTTTTTGCTGTCATTTTTGCAAAAATATTCAGTTGAGAATGCAGGCTACCTTTTAATTCTTGGACCTTTTGTTGCTTTTCCTGGTGGCTAAGGTTAGCAAATTTGGCTCCATGTTTGGTCTCAAAGTGCCGGCGTAAATTGTATTCCTTCATCACTGCCACTGCCTCATAGCAAATAAGACATACCGGCTTGTCTCCATTAATCACAAACATGTATTCACTTTCCCATCTCTCCTGAAATTGCCTTCCCTCTGCATCAACTTTTCTTTTCTTGGACATTTTTGGGTTATTTGATTGTAGTTTATGGTCCCTATACCACTGTAAAGTGACATGGAAGTGGTCAGTATATCCAAAGTTTACCGCTCCACCTGCCATGGTATGTAACCATTGCAGTGCTGTGAAGGGCAGGTGCAGACCAACGCAGAGCCCACTCACATTTCAGTAGCAGATGAATCAAGTCAAAAAAGGAGGGTCACACATCGCTGATATTGTCCACAAGACACTTTATTGGAGACTGCTCAGACCAAATACCATGTTCTTCTGTCTGAGCAGTCTCCAATAAAGTTTTCTTGCGGATGATACCAGCAGTGTGCAACCTTCCTACTGGAATTATATTCTCAAATTAATTATAATCAGACTTTTAAGCAGAATAATAAGCAGACCCCCCCCCCCCCCACACATACATCATATGTACTTACAGTACAGGAGAGAAGGGTTCAGGCAGCCGTTGGCTCTGTCACATTACAGGATGGCATGCGCTCAATATAAAAACAAGTGGAGGTTTCCTGAATGCATGTAAAGTGGAGGTTTCCTGTAGAACGGCCGGCGCCGCTAGAGGGCAGACGTTTTCTGGCTTGTAGGCTGCCGCGCATGCGCTGAAGAGGCGGCTTTCTTGTGTCAAAAAAAAAAGCGAGAATAAAAGGTGAAGGCTGGCAGCCGGCGGCGGCTGCGCGGGCCACATGACGAGGTCTGGCGGGCCGGATTCGGCCCGCGGGCCTTGTGTTTGACACCCGTGGTCTAGACGGATCTGTTAGGCTCCACATAGTCAGACGGTCACCAAAACGCTGCAAGCTGCGTTTAAGTGACTGACTAAAAAACGCAACAGAGGCCAAACGCAGCCAAATTGATGCATTCTGAACGGATCCTTATCCATTCAGAATGCATTGGGGTTTAACTGATCCGTTTTAGGCCGCTTGTGAGAGCCATGAAACGGATCTCACAAGCCGACCCAGAAACGCCAGTGTGAAAGTAGCCTTATATGTATGGGGATTTTAGAGTTTTCAGTGTCTAGATAAAAACACAAGTTTTTACTTTCAGGAACAGGAAGAAAAGACCTTAAGGAATTGGAGACAAATGGGCAGATTTACTAATATCATACTTTACATTGTCTAAAAATACAAACCCCAGTCTTAATAACAGACAAATTAACTTTTATGGAAAATGGACCTTTTATAAATTTGGAGTATTGTAAATCCTGATCCAGATTTATGCTAGAGTTTCGTTCGTTCGCCAAAAATTGTCCATGAGCCAGAATTTTGTCTATGCGCCTACAAATGTGTATTTGTTTGGAGCACGGAGCTGCATTTAGGCCACGCCCATTTCTCCATGAAGCTGCACCCATTTCCAATGAAGCCATGATCCTTGTTGGACAAAATGCTTAGTAATTAGTTAGTAATTGTGATGCAAAACATACACACCAGTTTTTTGGCGCAAACTGCACCAAAAACTGGCGCATTATTAGTAAGTCTGCCCTAAAGTATCTTTAGTTACAATGCATACATAGAAGCGAAATGTACCTAAAAATAATTTTGGGACTATAACACGGAAATTTCAGCTTATGTGGCTGAATGAATAGTAAGCTAATGACTGCTCCCATTGGATCACTTACTTAAATTCACCAAATCATTTTTGTTAAAATCAGTATTGAGCATCACCAGTGCAAACCAAATGCTGGAGTCTACTCAGTACGTACTTTTACTCATGAGCTCCTGCCATTGATGGCTATAGGAAGAAAGATGTCAGTCAGCGGTGGGGTGGGGAGAGATGGGTGCTCATGAATATAAGGACTCCTGAGCTTGTAAAGTGTATTGAGCAGACTCCAGTGCTCGGCTTTCGCTTTTGCTGTTCAATATAGATTTTAGCAAAATGATTGGTTCAATTATATTAAGTGACCCAGCATTTTGCTCAGGATCTCTGTCACCAGTTCATGCTGCAGACCCTAATGTTTACCCTAATTTTCACAGAGTTCTTCAATGAGCTTGATTCATTAGTGGGACCAATAACACTGCATAGTTCATGGAGCACTTGATTCAATACACCAGAGAAGGACTTTCCTGGGTACGACATAGTTCACACCATGTTATGTAGTGGATTTTTACCACTGAATGGCTACTTTTCTAGGCATTAAAGGAGCACTCCAGCAAAATACTTTATTCTCTGGCCTATTAGAAAAGTACATGATGCAAATTGTAGTGAAGGTAATGCACCTGACTGCATCTGTTCAGAATGGATCCTGTCTGGAAAAAAAATGATCTGGCACCATTGACTTGATCAGGCTAGGTTCAGTTTCCCATGCTGGACACAAACCACTGCTTGCAGACGTTTTGTGTCTGGTGATGGAACGAAATAAACCGTAACGGAATGCACTCTGGTGCACTCTGTTGCGGTTTATTTATTTTGTCCCCATGGACAATGAATAGGGACAAAACTGAAGCGTTTTCCTCCGGTTTTGAGATCTCGCATATGTCAAAGTAGCCTTACCAGAGACTGTATTTATGAGTTATAACCTGTCACGCCCTGCCCTGTGGGTGTTCTGAGGAAATCTGTCAGAATTGCTGCATGTGACTTGATCTGACAGTTTTGTTTTGTTGTGGGTTTGAGCAGAAAACCACCACCTCCTAGGTGTTATTCTTTAGGTAATTGGTGAGGCTATTTATTCCTCTCTCTCCCTATAGCCTTTGCGGGTTATAGTTCTGCCTTTTGTGAGCTCTGAAGTTTGGTGGATCGTCTGCTCCAGCTCATCTCCAGATAAGTCCTTTTCCCTTCTGTGTCTGTTTTGACTAGGCCTCTAGGGAGACGCTAGCTCCTTTGGTTGTTTAAAGCAGTGTTTCCCAACCAGTGTGCCTCCAGCTGTTGCAAAACTACAACTCCCAGCATGCCCGCACAGCCAAAGGCTGTCCAGGCATGCTGGGAGTTGTAGTTTTGCAACAGCTGGAGGCACACTGGTTGGGAAACACTGGTTTAAAGGAGCTGGGTGTCTCTTTTCCTCTTCCCTACAGCTAAGGGTTTGGTTCAGTGTGTTTTAGTCTTAGGTACGTGGGCATGTGCATGTCTACGACCGAGATATGCACATGGGCATAGCAGCTTAGGGAAAGGGTTTTAGGGATTGCTAGGAGGTGACCCCTTTGTTCCCTAGCTTTTGGGGCCTAGTCAGTTGAGTTGTTTGCTTTGCCGTGTTCTGTTTCCTTCCCTTATCTTACCTACCGTGACATAACCTCGCTTCTGATCCTCAGCTGTGTCATGTGACCAGTACTCTGCCTCTCTAACTGACACATGACAGGAAGTCAGCTACTTCTCTATTCATTTCTCTAAGATTGAGGCTCCCATAGGAATACATAGAGAAACTGACTTTCTGTCCACACATAACATGATGTGTTATTTAGAAAGTGAAAGTGTTGGTCACATGACACAGCTGACGATCAAAGGTTTATATCATGTACCTTTCTAACAAGTCAGAGAATTATCATTTTTTATGGGAGTGCTTCTTTAAAGGAGTTTTCTACTTTCTGGCTACTTGTGACCAATGTGTATGTAAGATAACTATATGGAAAAGGCTAATGTAGCCTTTTTGATATTGTGTGCTGTTTGCTATATTTAATAAGCGGTGCCCCCTTGTTATGCAAATCATCTGTGCTATCCACACAGAGGTCCTGTTCATAATGTGGCCACTGATGGAGGGTCATGTGATGAGGAAAAATCACCTCCATATGATTTCTCCTGCGTTTAAACACACTGCAACTGCACTGAAATTCCAAAAGCGCAGGTGCAGTGTATTTGTACAAAGGAGACATCACATGAAGGTGAATTGCCTGGTCACATGACTCTCCATCTCAGCCATTTTATGGACAGGACCTCTGTGTGGACAGCCCAAAGGACATGGCAAACAAGGGAGCATACCTTATGAAATATAAAAAATGGTGCAGAATTTCAATAAAGGCTATATTAGTAAGTACCATACACTTATCTCACAAACACATTGGTCAACTGTAACCACAAAGTGGCCAACCACTTTAAGCTTATGAACAGATTCACCACTTTCAGCACTATTTTCAATTCTGTATATCACTAATCAGCATTGGACACAGATGATACAGATGTATATATTTATACAGCAAATATATACAGTGGCATGTAAAAGTTTGGGTATTCCTGGTCAAAATATCTGTTACTGTGAACATTTAAGCAAGTTGAAGATCTCTAAAAATGATCTCTAAAAGGCATAAAGCAGGGTTTCTCAACTCCGGTCCTCGGGACCCACCTACCAGTCAGGATTTGAGAATATCCCATTAGAATGAATACCTGTGGTAAGTCCTGATGCATTGACACAAATTATATCACCTGCTCAATACTAAGGAAATCCTGAAAACATGACTGGTAGGTGGGTCCCGAGGACCGGAGTTGAGAAACCCTGGCATAAACTGAAAGATGTAACTAACACACTTCAACATTTTAAGCAACAACAGTGTATTGTTAAGGTTTTGTCCAATTTTGGAGTAAGGAAAGGAGTACCTTGCAAAAGACCTGAAATGGCCTGTTAGGATTAAGGCTTGTTCACAATCATCATTAATTAGGAAAAGCCAGGAGATGCAAATTTCAAAGCTTTATAAATACCCATACTTCTCTAACCTAAAAAAAACAGCAGCCATGGGTTCTTCCAAGCAGCAGTGCATGTGAGACGGCCCAGGAATCTACCAGAACTGGAAGACTTTTGCAAGGAAGGATGGATAAAAATCCCTCAAACAAGAATTGAAAGATTCTTGGCTGGCTACAAAAAGTGTTTACAAGCCTGGATACTTGCCAAAAGGGGTACTACTAGGTACTAACCATGCAGGGTGTCAAATATTTTGATTCGGGCCCTTTTCCTTTTTTGTTATTTTGAAAATATAAAATATGAAAATAAAAAATTGTTTTTGCTTAAACTGCAAAGGGAATGTGTCATCTTTAAAGGAGTTATCCGAGTCTGAAAATGCCCCCCATATGCCCGGGCCCCTCACTCTGATTCTCCTTACCTGGCTCCCCGTGTTGCTCCTGGTCCCCGCATGGCCACCGCTGCTTCTCCCAGTCGGTGGATGAAAACATCCGGTGTTGGGGGGCGAAGGGGGAATGTCAGCCAATGGCAGGTAGTGACAGCATGAGCCTTCCTAGTGTCACCCGCGATGCTAGGGAGGCCCATCACCGCCTGCCATTAGCTCCCCCCCCCATGATAGATATTTTCATCTGCGACAGGGAAGAAGCAGCAAGCAGCGGCGTGGCCTTGTGGGGACCAGTAGCGTCGCGGGGAGCCAGGTAAGTAGAATCAGTGTGAGGGGCCCAGGCATTTGAGGGTGCATTTCTAGGCTCAGATAACCCCCTTTATCTTTTGGAGATCAGTTTACAGTAATTTAGACCAGGGGTGCTCAAACTTTTGCATGCCACTGTATATATTTATAGTGTGCATTCTGGACACACACAGTATGAACCTGAATAAATGAATAGGACTGGCACTCTGTATGTGTGGTAATATGGAATAAATACGATAAATATATGCAATAAAAGGTGATCACAATTTAATTCAAAAACAAAATACAATAAAATACACAATATAGTAAAAGCATAAATGAATACTAAAAAATTGATAAATGGCAGCACTGGTATATAGTAGTTCCTTGGTTATTTCATGATATATAGTTCGTATCTTGTAATTGACCAGACTCAGTTGAGTAAAGTAATTATCCTTTTGGTCACAGGATTATATAAAGTGCATCAAAGCGTTTATAAGTTTGCTGGCTGGTAGTTATGCAACTTATGCAAAAGATCAACACAGATATGTTATCTCCTGAAATCGCGATAGGTTACAGTCACTGTAATCAAGTACTCCAAGGTAAGAGAAGTATGTCGGATCTTACCTTAAGCCGACTAGAGTGAACGGCAAAAGCACTCACGTGTATGGTGCGAAAGGTCCCGCGTTTGAGAGTGGACGCCGGAGCAATGCGGTCTATGGCGTGCTACTGGCTTGACCGTCTGTGTCGCAGACTATGCTGCGTCTCACGTGATCCGTGACGTACCTCCGGTCCAAAACTCTGATGGGGTATCGCGAGACCTAATACGCAGCAGTCAAAATCACAAGAGCTGTGTTCGGCAGATCCTGAATGGAGTTTTTGAACCTGAATTTATCTATTACACCATCAGTAGGATACATTTACAGTGTCTGTATTGTTTCAATGGCGATGTGATGACCTGTTGTAATGACTAACAATGTCAAATTTAAAAGAAAAGGTTTACTATTGCATTTGGTTTGGGTTTAGACAATGGAACAGAGTCTATGGAATTATATGTCATGCACACTAAACATCTGCTAGGCAGCAAGAACTTTACCAGAGGGAACCCCAAGGTCACAGTTCTCTGCATTATAGCTTACAGTAAAACAACAGATAAAACAGGGAAACCAGACATGCAGCACAATAAATTGGGAAAAGCAGAGATTGCAACAAGCACAGGGATACACTTTGGCAGTCTACATATATTTAGATTTTAGTATAGACCATTGTATAGAGCAGGGGTCAGCAACCTCCGGCACTCCAGATGTGGTGAAACTGCAACTCCCTGCATGCACACTTGCTTGGCTGTTCTCAGAACTCCCATAGAAGTGAGTGGAGCATGCTGGGAGTTGTAGTTTCACAACAGCTGGAGTGCCTGAGGTTGCTGATCCCTGGTATAGAGGTTAATAATAAAACACTACTTCCTTTCTGCCAGTTGGCTATGCTCATGCAGGCTACATAGACCCAACAGCAGTGCGTGGACTACACCAGGGCTACCATCAGAAGTTTCTGGGTTCCATACAGAAAAATGATCAGGGATAACTCGCGCATCTACCAGCTTTTAAGAGAATGACCCTAGAGTGGTTGATATAGGCTTGGCCTACACATAGACTTTTTGTAGCACTACTGATTGATTTTAACCATTGAGTGACAGCTGCAGTCCACGAGATTCTATACAACTAAATGTATCTTTTTCTTCAGCTGTACACATTGCAAATATACACAGTTGAAGCAAATTATTATGACCATTTCATACTTTCGACATTGGCAGCACATAGTGCAAGAAGGAAGTCACGTGTCGTGACCTAGTTCGGTGGGTATATAAGGTGTGTGATAGGCTGTCTGCATACAGGCTTGCAAAAAATGATAATTATTGGCTTTCGGGCTAGGTTGGCATTATTTCTGAAACATTGCTGTTATGTATATTAAGTGGACACATGGCATCATTGCAAATAAGTGACATGAAAACTGTGGAGCACCACATGCCATTAATGTGAGAGATGAATATCAGCTATGAAGGTGTGCAAGTGTGGACTGACACACTGCAGTGGAGCGGCTCACCGCCAAAATGAACCAGGTGTGTGTCTAAGACTACAGTTCAGCAAATCCTATTGCACATGGGGTTCTGAAGCAGACAGGGGGTCACTGCACCTCTGCAAACGAAGTTGAATTGGCAGAAAAAGCTTCAATTTTTGCGGCAGTATGGGAATTGCTCCTCCCCCACTGATTGGCAAAGGGTTTTCTTCTCCGATGAGTCAAATTTTCTACTTTATCGAACGGATGGACGTTGTGATGTCAGGTGATAAAGTTCATAGAACAAACACCCTGCAACCATTGCTGGAAGAACACAAGCTGGTGGTAGCAGTGTTATGGTCTGGGGGATTGTTTTGTGGCATTCTCTGGGCCCGCTCATCCATTTAGAAGACACTGTCAACTGATTTGTGTATGACTCCATCCTTGCAGATCATGTACACCCATACATGCTAATTGTCTTCCCTAGGGCGGATGGGATCTTCCAGCAAGACAATGCGACATGTCACATGGTTAGAAATGTCCGACACTGGTTGGAACAGCATAACCAAGACTTCCAAGTACTGCCCTGGCCCCCTAATTTCCCAGACTTGAACTCACTTGAGCATCTGTGGGACCACCTTGATCATCGTGTTCGCTTTATGGATCCCCCCTCATGCACCCTCCAGCAGCCTAAGTCAGAATGGCTCCAGATACCTGTGACAACCTACCAGGTCCTTACTGGGTCACTCCCAGCCCGTCTAGCTGTTGTCCCTGCTGCACACAGCAGTTACTGGTTGTCATAATAATGTTACTTGACTGTGTATTTCTTTCCATAATTTCGATACATGAAAGTCTGATCTTTGTATCAATAAAATATTCCTTTAAACATACTGTAAAGACAGTTGTCACGTGAAGTCGGGCTGGGCAGCGTCTAGATAGGGAAGATTTTGAACCCCTATGGGGACAGGGACTGATCCGATAGAAAACATTCACTGTATCACCATGTTCTGTTGACAGCAGACAAAGCATCATTCATAATCTTTGCACATATATTATCTATAGTATTAAACATTATATTCTCCAATGCTAAAATATCAACAGCAAATTCTTACTGCTTTGACCTCTGTATATTATCATAGTAAACATATGTGGCACACTTTCTAGCATACTGTGTAACGGAACAGAATATCACAAAAAATGGGTCTTAATTATCACATGAAAAACACTTTTATATTTCAAATGAAATTGATGTTTATCTGTGGCAAATAAAAAAAAAATCTGATAAAATCTAAATCAAACGTATAAACAAAATTTGTATTTCTTTCGTATTGTATGAATTTTTGTCATATTTCTATTAAGGCTACTTTCACACTTGCAGCAGAGTGATCCGGCAAGCAGTTCCGTCGCCGACACTGTATGCTGTAACAGGCAATCTGCATGCAAACGGACAGTATTTGTAGACGGATCCGTCTCACAAATGCATTGCAAGAACGGATCCATCTCTTTGTTTGTCATTCAATTTTTTTTTCAAATTTTTACTGACGGATCTAGCATTCTGGTATTTTTATGCCGGATCCGGCACTAATACATTTCAATGTAAATTAATTCTGGATCCGGCATTCCGGCAATTGATCCTGAATTTTTGACAGAGAGAATACCGCAGCATGCAGCAGTATTTTCTCCGTCCAAAACGCAGTTGAGTGACTGAACTGAAGACTTCCTGATGCATCCTGAACAGATTTCTCTCCATTCAGAATGCATTAGGATAAAACTGATCAGTTCTTTTCCGGTATAGAGCCCCTAGGACGGAACTTAGTCTAGCCATTGCAAATTAAAGCAGATCGCCAGCATAAAAATGATTAGCAAGTCAGCACCTATAAGTGATGAGTGCCTGCATTAGCTGTTTGGCACATATGGGTGGCCCTTAAAGGGGTTGTACCACTAACTTCTTGTGCCCATGTGACCTGCTGATCTAATTCTCGCTGTGCCTCTGTGAGAATCAGTACGCACCTGCAGAACTCATAGTACAGAGCTATGCGTGAACCAGCTGGAAAGAGACACATCTGCGAATGCGAAACCACATAATGAGAGTGCTGCCATCGTTACTGCGGTCATCAAATTTCAAAAACACTAATTTTGAAATTGGACAGTGGTATGAAAATAACATTTGAGAAATCAATTTTCGGAAATCACTGATTGCAATCATTTAGCAAGATCTTTAGATTGAACTATGGGCCAGATTTATTTCATATGCTATGCAGCATATGTATTAATAGATGCATACCTCTATATGAAGTTTGCAAATTCTGAACTGTCTTTGGGGGCAATTTTTTTATTAATGCATTGTATTATTTTTGAGCTAAAAATCTTTTTTTCAATAGGCATTTATTAAAAATGTTGAACCCTTTTCTCTGTACAGCCTTGAGATTCTCTAGTAGCTTGCTGTCTGTTTTCACTATGTTCCATCAGGCAGCTCAGCAGCCCTTATCTCTGACCTTATAAACACTCATTATAGCTCAATTCTTATCTTACTGATTAGAATGTGGCTTAAATAAGTGTTTAAGACCTTTTAGGAATTTAGTAAGAAGAGTTTTTAGAGGACGGCACAAAGTGAAAGTGTGATTCACACAGCTAGAAAAACAGTTAACCTTTTATGACAGGCTGAATATTTTTAATAAGGACCAATTGAAAAATATATTTTTAGCCCACAATGAGTAATATGCAACCTTAAAAAAAAATTGCCCCCGAAGGTGTACATAGCCTTTAACCCCTTAAGGACTTGGCCATTTTTTGCAAATCTGACCAGTGTCCCTTTAAGTGCTCATAACTTTAAAACGCTTTGACTTACCCAGGCCGTTCTGAGACTGTTTTTTCGTCACATATTGTACTTCATGACACTGCTAAAATTGGGTCAAAAAAGTAAATTTTTTTGCACAAAAAAATAACATTTTTACAATTTTTTTTGAAAAATTAGCAAATTTCAAAGTTTCAGTTTCTCTACTTCTGTAATACATAGTAATACCCCCAAAAATTGTGATGGCTTTACATTCCCCATATGTCTACTTCATGTGTGTAGCATTTTGGGAATGATATTTTATTTTTTGGGGATGTTACAAGGCTTAGAAGTTTAGAAGCAAATTTTGAAATTTTTCAGAAATCTTCAAAATCCCACTTTTTATGGACCAGTTCAGGTTTGCAGTCATATTGTGAGGCTTAGATAATAGAAACCTCCCAAAAATGACCCCATTCTAGAAACTACACCCCTCAAGGTATTCAAAACTGTTTTTTCAAACTTTATTAACCCTTTAGGTCTTCCACAAGAGTTAATGGCAGATGGAGAAACAATTTAGAAATTTCTATTTTTGGGAAAATGTTCCAATATAATCAAGGGTTAACTGCCAAACAAAACTCAAAATGGGTTGCACTGATTCTGTAGTTTGCAGAAACACCCCATATGTGGTCGTAAACTACTGTTTGGCCAAACGGGAGGACATAGAAGGAGGGGAACGCCATATGGGTTTTGGAAGGCAGATTTTGCAGGACTGGTTTTGTTTATACCATGTCCCATTTGAAGCCCCCTGTTGCACCCCTAGAATAGAAATTTCAAAAAAGTGACTCCATCTAAGAAAGTACAACCCTCAAGGTATTCAAAACTGGGTTTACAAACTTTGTTAACCCTTTAGGTGTTCCACAAGAGTTAATGGCAGATGGAGAAACAATTTAGAAATTTCTATTTTTTGGAAAATTTTCCAATATAATCAATTTTTTTCCAGGAGTAAAACAAGGGTTAACTGCCAAACAACACTCAAAATGGGTTGCCCTGATTCTGTAGTTTGCAGAAACACCCCATATGTGGTCGTAAACTACTGTTTGGCCAAACGGGAGGACACAGAAGGAGGGGAACACCATATGGGTTTTGGAAGGCAGATTTTGCAGGACTGGTTTTGTTTATACCATGTCCCATTTGAAGCCCCCTGTTGCACCCCTAGAATAGAAATTTCAAAAAAGTGACTCCATCTAAGAAAGTACACCCCTCAAGGTATTCAAAACTGGGTTTACAAACTTTGTTAACCCTTTAGGTGTTCCACAAGAGTTAATGGCAGATGGAGAAACAATTTAGAAATTTCTATTTTTTGGAAAATTTTCCAATATAATCAATTTTTTCCAGGAGTAAAACAAGGGTTAACTGCCAAACAAAACTCAAAATGGGTTGCCCTGATTCTGTAGTTTGCAGAAACACCCCATATGTGGTCGTAAACTACTGTTTGGCCAAACGGGAGGACATAGAAGGAGGGGAACACCATATGGGTTTTGGAAGGCAGATTTTGCAGGACTGGTTTTGTTTATACCATGTCCCATTTGAAGCCCCCTGTTGCACCCCTAGAATAGAAATTTCAAAAAAGTGACTCCATCTAAGAAAGTACACCCCTCAAGGTATTCAAAACTGGGTTTACAAACTTTGTTAACCCTTTAGGTGTTCCACAAGAGTTAATGGCAGATGGAGAAACAATTTAGAAATTTCTATTTTTTGGAAAATTTTCCAATATAATCAATTTTTTCCAGGAGTAAAACAAGGGTTAACTGCCAAACAAAACTCAAAATGGGTTGCCCTGATTCTGTAGTTTGCAGAAACACCCCATATGTGGTCGTAAACTACTGTTTGGCCAAACGGCAGGACATAGAAGGAGGGGAACGTCATATGGTTTTTGGAAGGCAGATTTTGCTGGACTGGTTTATTTACACCATGTACCCTTTCAAGCCCCCTGATGCACCCCTAGAGTAGAAACTCCATAAAAGTGACCCCATCTAGGAAACTACAGGATAAGGTGGTTGTTGTTTGGGGACTATTTTAGGGGAAAATATGATTTTTGGTTGCTCTATATTACTCTTTTTTGAGGCAATGTAACAAAAAAATTAAATTCTAAAAATGTTTCTACATTCGCTATTTAGTTTTGTGGAACACCTAAAGGGTTAACATAGTTTGTAAAGTAACTTTTGAATACCTTGAGGGGTGTAGTTTCTTAGATGGGGTCACTTTTTTGGAGTTTCTAGTCTAGGCTACATCAGGGGGGGCTTCTAATGGGACATGGTGTCAAAAAAAAAACTGTCCATCAAAATCTGCCTTCCAGAAACCGTATGGAGTTCCCTTCGTTCTATGCCCTGCCGTGCGGCTATATAGCCATTTACGACCACATATGGGGTGTTTCTGCAAACTACAGAATCAGGGCCATAAATATTGAGTTTTGTTTGGCTGTTAACCCTTGCTTTATTACCGGAAAAAGGGATTCAAATTGAAATTTTGCCCAAAAATGGGTGTTTTGGCACCGTTTTTGTTTTATATTTTTAACACCGTTCATTCGAGGCATTTGGTCAAATGTTATTTTTATAGCGACGACTTTTACGCACGCGACGATGCCCAATATGTATGGCTCTCAGACTTTGGAGACACTAAGCAGGCATCCTAAAAACTGCGGCCCTCCAGATGTTGTAAAACTACAATTCCCACCATGCCCTGCTGATGGCTGTAGGTTGTCTGGGCATGCTGGGAGTTATAGTTTTACAACATCTGGAGGGCCGCAGTTTGAGGATGCCTGCTCTAAAACTAATATTTTTTTGGGGAAAAAAAATTGTTTCTGTGTCTCCAAAGTCTAAGAGCCATAGTGTTTTATGTTCTCTAGTGGACTGTTGGGGATTATAAAAATTTAGTACTCCATGGAAGTGTGATACTCCCTGAAGCAATCGATAACGCAGAGGCCCGGATGATCGGGGCACGTGTCACATTGAGTGGTGGTGTCCTTCCGTATCCCCCTCTTGTGACACACTCTGCATCTTTTTTGGGTTCGTCCCTTCTTTCCAGTATGGGGGACCACACCTGGAAAGTGTTGGCCAGGGACGATCCGGGCGCCTCCAGTTCCCGAGGTACTCCGGCCTGCTCTTTCCCGGTCCGAAAAGATCAGGTCTTTGAGGACTGCCTCATAGAATTGGAGGAATGTCCCTGTGCTGCCAGCGCTTCGGGATAGTACAAAAGAGTTGTACATGGCAACCTGCACCATGTAGACCGTAACTTTTTTGTACCATGCCCGGGTTTTGCGCATGGCATTATATGGCGTGAGGACTTGATCAGAGAGATCAACTCCTCCCATATACCGATTGTAGTCGACGATACAATCGGGCTTGAGGACCGTTGCCGCGGTACCTCGCACAGGGACTGGGGTGGTGCTGTTACCGTGGATTGTGGACAGCATAAGGACATCCCTCTTGTCCTTATACCTGACCAGCAACAGGTTTCCACTGGTAAGTGCACGGGTCTCACCCCTGGGGATAGGTACCTGGAGGGGGTGGGCAGGGAGGCCGCGCTGATTTTTCCGCACGGTCCCCCAAGCGAACGTGGATCTGGCGGCAAGTGGTGGTGGGGGGCGGGTAGGGGGGGGCAAGTGGCAGGGGGGGCTCTGGGGTCTGATAGATAGATCAAAAAAGTTTTGTGTAAAAGTTCTTTTTTTTTTTTTTTTTCCTAACTAACTTTTCCCTTCTTTCCCTTCCTAATGGTGCCTCTCCCTCACTGACCCTAACCTACCTGAGTGGCGATGGGTGCAGGAGGGTGATGGATGCCGATTAGGGGGACACAGGAGCTGGTGCTGGACGATGCTGCACGGTCAGGGTGCTGGACAGGAAGAGGAGGGGAGAGAGGAGCGCAGGAAGTTTGAATCTCGCGCCTCTCTCCCCTGCACCAATCAGCACCCTGGACAGCAGTGTTCAGCACCAGGGCCAGCACCGCCTCCTCAAATCCTCGGACTGCGATTGGTGGTGTAAAATTATGCCACCGATCGCAGTCTTTTTCCGGTTCATCGGGTCACAGCACACCCGAATGGACCGGAAACGCAGAAAACCGCAGGTCTGAATGGACCTGCGGTTTTCTGCGATCGTCTATACGGGGGGGTCAAATGACCCCCCCCTGCGTTGTTACGGGATGCCGGCTGAATGATTTCAGCCGGCATCCCGTTCCGATTAACCCCCGCGGCGCCGGAATCGCGAATTAAAGCCATGACGTACCGGTACGTCATGGGTCCTTAAGGATTCGGGAAACATGCCGTACCGATACGTCATGGGTCCCTAAGGGGTTAAATCTATGCTTGCTATGAGCAGGTATAGATTTGTGCTTAAAAATGCTTGCTGGTTTTAGCATTAATAAATACAAATGTTGCACACTTTTTAATATTTTTGCTAGAGAGAAAACCTCTTAAAGGCCTTTGTGTCAATTAGAGAGGATTTTAGAGGTCAGTTTGTTGTAGTACCTGGACATATAGTATAATGTGTTGGCTGTTTTAAGGCTGGAGCTACACAGGGATAACCAAGGATCGCAGTGTAGCAATAGAAATAAAGGGGTCACAGCATGACTCACAAGTTTGCCACGAACTTAAACCCAGAGTTGCAAAAGATCCAGCAGGATTCAGGCGCAGATTGTGGTGCGACTTTGTCCCGATCACACCAGACCTAAAATTGTGGGTGTGGCATGGGCAGTGAAGTTTTAGGTGTAGAAAATGGTCTAAATGTAAGAC
This sequence comes from Bufo gargarizans, assembly GCF_014858855.1. Lineage (NCBI taxonomy): Eukaryota > Metazoa > Chordata > Amphibia > Anura > Bufonidae > Bufo > Bufo gargarizans. Next base: position 206,199,889 of record NC_058082.1, on the reverse strand, counting down.
AGCTCGTAAGCTGTCTTACATTTAGACTGGAGCTGGATGCGCCGAACTTATGGAGAGGCCAGCTCCTCTTCGTAACTTCGGCAGATCCAATGCCAGCGCAGGGGCTTATTAAGACAGGCGTCTAAAACGCCTGTATTAATAAATGTGCCCCATAATCTCCACAGTCAGGAACACTGGAGCACAGGCACTGAAGCATTTTCCATAATAACCTTTCCCCAGAATGCAGTGTAGGCAGACAACTGGGGACTTCAGACCGGCTCTGGATGTTCTGCTGCTTCTATGCTTCGAGCTGTGACTCTGCTCTTTCCTCTGTGATCCCCTCTTCATATGGAACAGAATAAGACATCTGCTGCTATTTATACCCAGTGCTGTGCTCTGATTGGTGGAAACCCAAGTCTTCTTTATGATATCACAAGCAGCATGGCTATCACCTCAGAGGTGGTTCTGGTTAGTTCTTCTGGGTGTTGCTGCATTCTTATTAGTAAAAATCAGTGTCAGCTTTATGACATCACAGTCGGCATCACTAATACCTCATGTGTTATTCTTTGGATGGTGCTGATCTCTTATTGGTACAATTCCAGGTCATTTTCATAACAGCAGAGTCAGAAAAAATAGAAAACAAAGAAGGGTTAAACATCAGATAATGTTATTATTTAACAAATGTAATTTAAAGGGGTTTTCCGGGACTTAGGCTACATGCACATGACAGTGAAAAACGTTTTCAGGAGCATTCCCGGTTATGGGTCAATTCACATGGCCATTTTTTAACGGCCAGTTAACAGCGACCGTCCTATTTTTGCACGTTTTCAGAGTCAGACGGACCCCATTGAAATTAATGGGACCATTTTTAATGGCCGCTTAGACAGGAGTGTGCCTGTCTAACGGGTACACTAGTAGAAAATGGTAATTCGATGTTAAAAACAAACAAACAAAAAGCCTCATTTGCAAGCGCAGAGACACTCCCTCCTCACAGGACCTGACTCTTCCAGCGTCTTGACGTCGTCACAGGTCCTTTCAAGCTACATTGTGTGTGTGAATATCCCTTTCAATGGATGCAGCAGGCCCTCCGATACGTCATCACACTGGGAGCGCGTTCTGTCCTCCACATTCAGTGAGGAGTGAGTATCACCTCGCGTTCAAGTAGATGAGGTATTTCTTCTTCTTATTATTATTATTTTTTATTAATGTCTGCACTGCAGGTATGTGGGGGAAGGCCAGGGCACAACTGGGGGCCATTTTAGGCTACTTTCACACTTGCGTTCGGGGCTCCGCTTGTGAGCTCCGTTTGAAGGCTCTCACAAGCGGCCCCGATCGGATCCGTCCTGCCCTAATGCATTCTGAGTGGATACGGATCCGCTCAGAATGCATCAGTCTGGCACCGTTTGTCCTCCGCTCCGCTCAGCAGGCGGACACCTGAACGCTGCTTGCAGCGTTCGGGTGTCCGCCTGGCCGTGCGGAGGCAAACGGATCCGTCCAGACTTACAATGTAAGTCAATGGGGACGGATCCGTTTGAAGTTGACACAGTATGGCTCAATTTTCAAACGGATCCGTCCCCCATTGACTTTTAATGTAAAGTCAAAACGGATCCGTTTGCACTATCATGAACGGATTTTTTTTATGTTCATGGTAATGCAAACGGATCCGTTCTGAACGGAGCCACCGTCTGCATTAATATGAGCGGATCCGTTCAGAACGGATCCGATCGAACGCTAGTGTGAAAGTAGCCTTATATGTAAGGGGGCACAAATACATATAAATATATATGTATATATACAGTCCTGATCAAAAGTTTAAGACCACTTGAAAAATGGCAACAAAATCATATTTAGCCTGGCTGGATCTTAACAAGGTTCCAAGTAGAGCTTCAACATGCAACAAGAAGAAATGGGAGTGAGACAAAACATTTTTTGAGCATTCAATTTAATGAAAACAACGAATAAACTGAAACAGGCTGTTTTTCAGCTGATCAAAAGTTTAGGACCACATCTTCACAATAAAAAACTAAACCACCCTAAAACAGAAATCCAACTTCCAAACATGAACTCAGTAATGAGTAGCTCCACCGTTATTGTTTATCACTTCCAAAATTCGTTTCGGCATGCTTGATGCAATCGTCTCCATGAGGTGAGTGGGAACATTTCTCCAAGTGGTGAAGACGGCCGCACGAAGGCCATCTACTGTCTGGAACGGTTGTCCATTTTTGTAAACTTCCCTTGCCATCCATCCCCAAAGGTACTCAATTAGATTTAGATCAGGGGAACATGCAGGATGGGCCAAAAGAGTGAGGTTATTCTCCTGGAAGAAGTCCCTTGTCCTGCGGGCATTGTGTACTGTAGCGTTGTCCTGTTGAAAAACCCAGTCGTTACCACACAGACAAGGGCCCTCAGTCAGAAAAAAATTTAACCCTAATGGTTTCCAACGTTACTGGCATGACAAGCAGATCCCACCTGAGATGTTTTCTACGCGCCACAGTGGAATGCTCTCTGCAACATCTGGACATAGCCAGCGGCCGTTTGACGCCCCTGCACTTCCTGAAGCTCCATTGTTCCACTGAAGGAAAAAGCACCCCAGACCATTATGGCGCCCCCTCCACTGTGGCGCGTAGAAAACATCTCAGGTGGGATCTGCTTGTCATGCCAGTAATGTTGGAAACCATTAGAGTTAAATTTTTTCTCATCAGAGAATAAAACTTTCTTCCACCTTTGAATTTCTCATGTTTGGTGCTCTCTTGCAAAGTCCAAACGAGCAGTGGCGTTCAAGGAGACGAGGTCTTTGAAGACGTTTTTTGTTTTTGAAGCCCTTCAGTCTCAGATGCCGTCTGATGGTTATGGGGCTGCAGTCAGCACCAGTAAGGGCTTTAATTTGGGTCGAGGATCATCCAGTGTCTTGACGGACAAGACAGCCAATTGGATCCTCCGGCTCAGTGCTGATGAAATTTATTTGGGTCTTCTACTTGACTTTTTTGTTCCAAAACCCTCAAGATCATTTAAGAAATTCCAAATGACTGTCTTACTGCGTCCCACCTCAGCAGCGATGGCGCACTGTGAGAGACCCTGCTTATGCAGTTCAACAACCCGACCACGTTCAAAAAGGGAGAGTTTTTTTGCCTTTGCTATCCCAACATGTGACTACCTAACAGAGAATGACAATGAATCCACATCTTTGCACAGATTTGGCCTTTTAAAGGCATGTGGTCCTAAACTTTTGATCAGCTGAAAAACAGCCTGTTTTAGTTTAATCGTTATTTTTAATTAATTGAATGCTCAAAAAAGGTTTCTCACTCTCATTTCTTTTTGTTGCATGTTGAAACTCTACTTGGAACCTTGTTAAGATCCAACAATGTAAAATAGGATTTTTTGCCATTTTTCAAGTGGTCTTAAACTTTTGATCAGGACTGTATATGGTGGCACAACTGGGGGCTATTATAACTAAAGGGGGCAAAAAAAGGGCACCATGGGGACATAAGATATATATATATATATATATACACAGTGCCTTGCAAAAGTATTCACACACCCCCTCTTGACTTTTTTGTATTTTAGGGCCTCACAACCTGGAATTAACGTGCATTGTCTGAGGATTTGCATCATTTCATTTACGGAACATGCCCATCCATAACTTTAAAGAATTTTTTTTTTTATTGTGAAGCAAACAACAATTAGGACAAAATAACAGAAAAAGTCAATGTGCATAACTATTCACCCCCCCTAACGTCAATACTTTTTAGATCCACCTTTTGCGGCAATCACAGCTCCAAGTCGCTTTGGAAAAGTCTCTATGAGCTTGCAACATGTTACCACTGGGATTTTTGCCCATTCCTCCTTGCAAAACTGCTCCAGCTCCTTCAAGTTGGATGATTTGCGCTTGTGGACAGCAATCTTTAAGTCTGACCACAGATTTTCTAATTGATTGAGATCTGGGCTTTGACTAGGCCATTCCAACACATTTACATGTTTCTCCTTAAACCACTCAAGTGTTGCTTTAGCAGTGTGATTGGGGTCATTGTCCTGCTGGAAGGTGAACCTCCGTCCTAGCCTCAAATCACGCACAGAGTGGTACAGGTTTTGCTCAAGAATATCCCTGTATTTAGTACCATCCATCTTTCCCTCAACTCTGACCAGTTTCCCAGTCCCATCCCCACAGCATGATGCTGCCACCACCATGTTTACTGTGGGGGATGGTGTTCTTTGGGTGATGTGATATGTTGGGTTTTTTCGACAGACATAGCGTTTTCTTTTATGGCCGAAAAGTAAAATTTTAGTCTCATCAAACAAGAGCACCTTCCTCCTTACATTTTGGGGGTCTCTCACATGCTTTTTCACAAACTTACAACGTGCCTTTTTGTTTCAAGCTGAAAGTAATAGCTTTCTTCTGGCCACTCTACCATTAAGCCCAACTCTATGGAGCATACGGCTTATTGTTGTCCTATGTACAGATACTCCAGTCTCTGCTGTGGAACTCTGCAGCTCCTCCAGGGTTACCTTAGGTCTCTGTGCTGCCTCTCAGATTAATGCCCTCCTTGCCTGGTCTGTGAGTTGTGGTGGGCGGCTGTCTCTTGGCAGGTTTGCTGTTGTGCCATGTTCTTTCCATTTGGTTATGATAGATTTGATGGTGCTCCTGCTGATCATCAAAGATTTGGATAATTTTTTTTTATAACCTAACCCTGACTTATACTTCTCAACAACATTGTCCCTTACTTGTTTGGAGAGTTCCTTGGTCTTCATGGCAGTGTTTGGTTAGTGATGCCTCTTGCTTAGGTGTTGCAGCCTCTGGGGCCTTTCAAAAAAGGTGTGTATATGTAATGACAGATCATGTGACACTTAGATTGCAGACAGGTGGACATCATTTCACTAATTATGTGACTTCTGAAAGTAATTAGTTGCACCAGAGCTTTTTATGGGCTTCCTAAGAAATACATACGCACATGCTAATTTTCTGTTATCTATTTCTAAACAATAGTTTTATTTATATATTTTACTCCTTTCACTTCACCAACTTAGACTATTGTGTTCTGATCCATCACATAAAATTTAGATTAACATTGAACTTAAGGCTGTAATGTAACAAAATATGAAAAAAGTCAAGGGGGTGAATACTTTTGAAAGGCAGTGTGTATATGTGTGTGTATATATATATATATATATATATATATATATATGGTGTGCTACAACAAGCTAATCCCACAGAAAAATTATCTGCACATAGCTCCATTGACACAAAAAATAAAAAATCATGGCTCCCAGAATAGGGCAATGCAAAAAAAAAATATAAAATGTTTAAAAAATATTTATATCATGCAAAAGAAAAGTCAAGTAAAACATTTAAATATATATAAATATGAGGTATCACTGTAATTGTTCTGACCCACATAATAAAGTTAAAGGGGTTATCCCATGATTAATGTCACAAAATGAAAATCATACATAATCTAGTGCATGAAAATCTCTTACAAAGCTAGAACCAGCCCTGTACCTCACATGGATCCAGAGGTATTCCTATTCATTACTCTGCTCGATTTATATAAAGCCGGCAGCTCAAGGGGAGTGTCCTCTCTCAGGGGGCATGTCTTTCTTCAGTAACTCTCTTCCTATGACAGCTCAGGAGTTAGTTGAAGTATGATACTGAGCATGTGTGACCTTTTGTCACGATCAGTGTGTGTGTGAAGGGGAACAGTAACTGGGCCTGGAAACTAGGGAAGAAACAGGTCACCTCCTAGACAACCCCAATCCGGGCCCTGACTACCTATCAATATGAATAGACCTTGAAGGTAGGAATATTCATAAGCAGGATACCTAGGCCCTGATTTCCCTATAAGGCCCTGGAATAAGTATAGGACCAGAGACAACCCATTTCTCCCCAGATGGACGAATGGAAGTCTCTGTCTCAGGCCCAGATACAACAACAGGGAATATAACAAATACAAACACGACACTTAACTTCTGTAGAGATGGAAGAACAGGAACACCAGAGAGGACCAAACTCAAATGAAGCTATCAAACGCATAGTCAGAAGGGTGCGGTGAGACTATAAAGGGTAGAAGTGATGACCACTGAGCAACAGCTGAGAAAAGGGACGTAGTCATTAACCCTATCAACACTGAATCAAGAAAAATCAAGGAGGCTGTTAGAGTCCTCCACGCTTAACCAATCTCCTTGATCTCCTGACATCAGTCACCTGAGGGACCGTGACAACTTCTCAGTGAGCCAGACAAAGAAATAAGAAAAATAAACAGCAGATGGCACTATACAGATTTTATAATAACTCAGTGGCTATGCTAAATGTTTACTTACATGCAATTACAAATGTATTCAGATGCCTGTGCTGGTTTGAAAACTGTAGAATATTTTTTGTGGAACAACTCATTTAACACTTCAATTATACCACACTGTGAATGCTGAAAAACCAAAAAACCCAAAAATTGATTTCTGTTTGTATCAACCTCCCTACAAAAAATAAATTGACAGAAAAATAAAACAGTTATTGTGAGAATGTGTGAAGATGAAAAAAATAATAATAAAAATTGCCATAGATTGCAAAATAGACAGGTTATTATGGGGTTAAATATTTTAAGAGGCCACAAGATGGCACTATGTGAACACAGTTGCAAATCCAGTGTTCCTGATCTCCAGGAATTGTAATCAGGAGTCTGTGGGCATTAACTGTGCCAGCTTTTCTCTTGTTTTTTCCCCCCAATTTGCATAACGCAGACTATCACATACACACATGCTTACATAGTAGGTATATGTGGACATAGGTGACCAGAAAAAAAGCAGATATGAAAATTGTATAGCAATAAATTCATATACTTACTTAAGATATTGATCAAATATAAAGGTTAGGCTACTTTCACATTAGCGTTTTTCTTTTCTGGCATAGTTCCGTCACAGGGGCTTTATACTGGAAAAGACGTGATCAGGCATATCCCCATACATTCTGAATGGAGAGTAATCCGTTCAGGATGCATCAGGATGTCTTCAGTTCAGTCATTTTGACTGATCAGGCAAAAGATAAAACCGTAGCATGCTACGGTTTTATCTACGGCGAAAAAAGACTTGCCTGAATTCAAAATACCAGAATGCTGGACCCGTCCTCCCTTTAAAAATGGGAAATAAATACCGGATCCGTTTTGCCTGATGACACCGAAAAAACGGATCCGGTATTGCAATGCATTTTTCTGACTGATCAGGCATTTTTCAGACTGATCAGGATCCTGATCAGAAAAACGCCTGATCAGTCAGAAAAAATTACATGCGTTTGCATACAGTTTGCCTGATCAGGCAGGCAGTTCAGGCAACGGAACTGCCTGCCGGAATCAAACAACGCAAGTGTGAAAGTAGCCTTACGCTGGTCATATGGACTTTTCCCCAGTTGACATGTCACGTAACCTTTGAATATACAGTAGATAAGAAAATGTGCCATACAAAAGATCCCATTGATAAATGATCCGTGTATCCTGGGAATGACAGCTAATGCTGTACATCTTCGGACTAATATGAATGAGGAATGGGGGTCTACAGTGCACTGGCAAATCATCACTGCAGCCCTCAGGATGGGTGCTTTGTCATATTCCATCTGCAGCAGAGACCTCACACCACTAATATTAACATTTCCATGGCAACCAGAATTCTAAGACTCGTTATTATGTGCAGTCTAAACAGCTCTAATTTTGTTGGTACCCCCTCCCCCCCCCCCATTCTGTGAATAAAAGCCGAGGCATCACCGGCTGGCACAGCCGTGTACAATAATTGCCATTTTCAGTGTCATTATGACAAGCACTGCAAAAAATATAATATAAAGAAATATTATGTGGATCAGATCAAGACTTATTTTTATGTTTTGTCCCCTGGAAACATGTGATTATTTCCATACACTGTGTCATGTCCCACAAAACAAGCAGCTTCCTCTTCTACAGTGCTTGGGTACGATCACACGGTATAGCTGTGTCCCGGTTGTAGTTAAAGGGGTTTTCTGAGATCTTTTTACTGGTGGCCTATCCTCTGGATAGGTTAATAGCATTTGATCGGTGGGGGTCCGACACCTGGGATCCCTGACGATCAGCTGTTTGAGAAGGTACAGGTGCTAGCAGTAGCGTTGCGGCCCTCTCACGGCCCGCATTGTTTAGTCGGTCTTCAGTGTTAATGGCTGAACAGCACCCGCAAAACTACGTGGCCATTAACAAAGAAGGCCAACTAAACAATGGGGTCCTAATTAGTTCATTGGAGCCTGGAGCCCACTGTGGTGCATATAGCAATGCTCAACTGCGGCATGTGGTCATACCCTAATGTCTGTGAGTTATAATTTGGCAGATTTATTCATGTCATTTTGCTAGTATTTGTCAGGCAGTGGTATCCACCAGCATTTTTCCCACTCGTTATAAAATGCTGTGAACACTGGAAAAAACGCTAAAGTTGCAAATTCTGATGTAAAACAAAAAGGGGTTGTATAAAAATTGTGACTTTTTAGAGCCAATAAAACTGGCATGTGGGGCTTGATAAATTCCCCCCTAGAGTAGGCCCAAACTCTACCCCCAGGTGCCTGTTTTTTCTTATGTATGAATCCCTGAGAACACACAGGACACGTGCATGTCACATTACGGAGGTATTGTCCCCTAGAGGCATGGCTTATACAGGAGAAATACAAACATGGAGGTACCGATGTGTGCTGTGGTATTGGGTCTGCACGACATGAGGGTAAATCCATGAACCTAAGAGCACATGCACACGTCAGTGTAGTTTATGTGGATTTTCCATGCAGATGACCGTGGCCGTATTGTGGCTTGCAAACAGCGGGTCCGCAATATACAGGCACTTGCCGTGTGCGCCGAATAACAAATTCACTTGAATGGGTCCGGAATCCAGGAGATACCGTGCGGAACAGAGACACGGATGGGAAGCCCACGGAAACACTACGGAGTGCTTCTGTGGTTTTTCTGTCTGTGCCGCCCTCGGATGTGGATGGTGGACCCCATTCAAGTGCAGCTGGCGGCCACAAGGTCAGTGCCTGTGCATTGCAGACCACAATTTGCGGTCCGCAACATGGGCAAGACCGGCACACAGTCGTGTACATGAGGCCTTATGCTGAGTTTCTGCGTCAAAATCCACATTTGGATTTTGTCACAGACTTTGAGGCCGATTTCCTCTGGATTTCACCCTGTGCTTATACATTTAAAATCTCACATGATGTGCATTTAAAAATCCGCACCACGGGTCAATTCCCACATTGAAAATGTCCTCAACATGTAAATTTTGACAATCCCATATACATATAGCTGGTTCTGTATTACACTGCGGATTTTCTGCATGAAAATCCACGCAGAAAATGGTTGCGTAATATGCACCTTTTTTTTTTGCCGCGCCAAGAACGCAGCATAGCCACTCGTTTGTCAGCTGATCTGCGTCTTAAGGCCGTTTTTCTCTCATCAAGTTTGCGTTCAGGAAAAATCGCAGCATGTTCTATATTGTGTGTTTTTCACGTAGCCCTGGGTCCTTTGTGTGAAAAACAGAAGGCATCCGGATGCAACGCGTTCTTCACTGATGGTGGCTAGGAGATGTAGAGTGTTATTCAGTTTTTCTTCACAAAAGTAAAAAACACATAAAATCTGGACGGGAAAAAAAAAAGCCGACACTGAACACAACCGCAGAAGTAACTGCTTGAAATTATCTGCAAAAGCATCAGTTTTTCCCTAAACAGATGCTGTCACAATCCGTATCGCTGGTGTGAAATAAGCCTCAGGGCTCATGTACACGGCCGTTCCGTGCATTGGGGACACATCCGTGCAGATTCCGCAGAAAGATCCAGACCCATTCAACTTCAATGGGTCTGTGATCCGTCCACACCGCAAAAAATAGAACATGTTCTATTTTTTTGCGGTGCGTAGGCACAGAGAGAAACCCCATGGAAGCACTCCGTAGTGCTTCTGTGGGGTTCCATGCCCCCGTTCCGCACATTCAAGTGAATGGGTCTGCATCCGTGATGCAGGGTGCACATGGCTGGCGCCCGCATATTGCGGAGCTGCTGTTTGTGGGCCACAATACCGGCACGGCCGTGTGCATGAGCCCTTAATGGGGTTATCCAACCCCTATAATGATCCTCCCAATTCCGTGGCCCCTCGTATACATTATACTTACCTGCTCCCCGGCACCTGCGTCGCTCCGGATCTCTGTGATGCTGGGGAGGCTCATCCCTGGGGAGATGCAGCCATTTGGAGCGACGCGGGTGCCAGGGAGCAGGCATAATGTAAATGAGGGGCCCAGGCATTGGGAGGGTCATTACAGGGGGTGCATAACCCCACATCATTACTGGCAGCACAGTGTAATCAGGGATGTGCTGCCAGTAATCAATAGAGCTGAATGACTGCAGCAGTAGTAATCATTACTCCCACATTTACTTGCATTCGCCTCTGTAAAAACATATTTTTTTTTTTCCTGCGGCCCCCAACATAAAAATCACGGTGCACCCCTGCCCTGCCGCCACAGACCATGCACACAGAGTAAGCTCTCTGTGCGTTGTGTCCTTTTTAAATAAAGCTTTGTGAAGAGACTGGCGGGGAGGGAGAGCAGGCGCAGACAGAAGGCGGGAGAGACAGCAGCGGCACGGGGGAGGGGAGAGTTGACACACAGGAAGCGTTGCAGGGGGACACCGCTCTCGGGACCGTCCACTTGGAGACTGCCAGTGACATCCGCGCTGTCTCACACGCAGTCAGTAGCGACTGAGGCGCTGCCGCCGGCTGAGGAGGAGGGCAGTCATTCCGGGAATGCTGGGCTTAGCCTGGGAGACAGGTGAGCGCTGCCTGCAGGTAGGGAACATGTGTACGGCTCCCCCTGACACTGCGGGAGGTGGCCTGGGATGACCCGCTCTCAGCACTCTATACACCCCCGGCGGGCGGACCCCCCCTCTGTAGCTCCTCCCCCTGTGGCCGCTGCAGGGCTTCACCATAACAATGACAAGTGCAGAGCTGTCACTGCATGGAGTGTGATCAGGGCAGTGGAGGGCCTGCCCTCTGCATGTGCCACCCTGCCATTCTGTGCCTGCTCACCCACCATTGTGACTTCACCTTAGCTCATTTGGCTTTGATGCCAAGGCTTGCCTGCCCTACATCCCTTTTGTTTATTATTATTATTTTTTTGTAGAAGGGCAGTATTTTATTTATTTTTCTCACTTATATAGCGTGCTTTATTCCGCAGCGCTTTACAGACATTGGCATTACATTGTCTCTAATGGGGCTCACAATCTAAGGTCCCTATCAGTATGTCTTTGGAGTGTGGGAGGAAACCCACCCAAACATAGGGCGAACATGCGAACTCCAACCCCCCCCCCCCCATGCATCCCATGTCCAACTCTCCAGAGCAGCAAACAAGGGTCAGGGTCCTAGAGATGGTACCTCTGCCTATGACCTCCAATACAGAGCAGCAAACAAGGGGTCGGGGTCCTGGAGATGGTACCCCTGCCTATCACCTCCAATACAGAGCGGCAAACAAGGGGTCAGGGTCCTAGAGATGGTACCCCTGCCTATCACCTCCAATACAGAGCGGTAAACAAGGGTCAGGGTCCTAGAGATGATACCCCTGCCTATGACCTACAATACAGAGCGGCAAACAAGGGTCAGGGTCCTAGAGATGGTACCCCTGCCTATGAACTCCAATACAGAGCAGCAAACAAGGGGTCAGGGTCCTAGAGATGGTACTCCTGCCTATGACCTCCAATACAGAGCGGCAAACAAGGGGTCAGGGTCCTAGAGATGGTACCCCTGCCTATGACCTCCAATACAGAGCGGCAAACAAGGGGTCAGGGTCCTAGAGATGGTACCCCTGCCTATGACCTCCAATACAAAGCGGCAAACAAGGGTCAGTGTCCTAGAGATGGTACCCCTGCCTATCACCTCCAATACAGAGCGGCAAACAAGGGCCAGGGTCCTAGAGATGGTACCCCTGCCTATCACCTCCAATACAGAGCGGTAAACAAGGGTCAGGGTCCTAGAGATGATACCCCTGCCTATGACCTACAATACAGAGCGGCAAACAAGGGTCAGGGTCCTAGAGATGGTACCCCTGCCTATGAACTCCAATACAGAGCAGCAAACAAGGGGTCAGGGTCCTAGAGATGGTACTCCTGCCTATGACCTCCAATACAGAGCGGCAAACAAGGGGTCAGGGTCCTAGAGATGGTACCCCTGCCTATGACCTCCAATACAGAGCGGCAAACAAGGGGTCAGGGTCCTAGAGATGGTACTCCTGCCTATGACCTCCAATACAAAGCGGCAAACAAGGGTCAGGGTCCTAGAGATGGTACCCCTGCCTATCACCTCCAATACAGAGCGGCAAACAAGGGGTCAGGGTCCTTTATGGCTTATCACAAACTTGCTATAATCATTGTCCTAGAGATAGTAGCCCCCACCCTTCACACTGGTATGGCTTGCATTATCAGGGCCCTAGAGAATACATTTGTTTACCAGGGTCCTAGAGTTGGTAACCCAACCAGTCAGACGTTTCTGGCATATCCTGTGGATTTGCTATAATTGCTGTAGATGGGAGTATCCCACTTAAGGACTATAGAAACATAGAATGTGTCGGCAGATAAGAACCATTTGGCCCATCTAGTCTGCCCAATATACTGAATACTATTGTTGGCCCTATCTTATATGAAGGATGGCCTTATGCCTATCCCATGCATGCTTAAACTCCTTCACTGTATTTGCAGCTACCACTTCTGCAGGAAGGCTATTCCATGCATCCACTACTCTCTCAGTAAAGTAATACTTCCTGATATTACTTTTAAACCTTTGCCCCTCTATACTAGATAGAACTGGTACTGTCTTGTGGCTAGTGCAGGACTCTGAAGAACGAGACTGCCGGTCATGTGCCGGACGTTCATGCTTGGGCTAGGCGTTACACAGTAAGGCCTCATGCACACAACCGTTTCATTCCGTGTCCTTTGTTCAGTTTTTCGTGATTTTCTGCGGACCCATTGACTTTCAATGGGTTCGTTGAAAACTCGGCTAATGCGCTGTTTGTCATCCGTGTCCGTGATCCGTGGTTTCAGTCCGTCAAAAAAATATAACCTATCCTATTTTTTTCACAGAAAACGATTCGCGGACCTATTCAAGTCAATGGGTCCGTGAAAAAAGATTGTCATCAGAGTCCGTTTTTTTCCTATCCTTTGCATGGCAAACTTGACTTAGACTTTTTTTTACTTTCCTTCATGTCTGGTGATCCTCCAAAAATAAAGGAAGACACACGGAAACGGAACAACGGAACCCCATTTTGCAGAACTGACCACAACAACGGTCGTGTGCATGAGGCCTAACAGTAGTGCCTAGATTTCCTTCTTAAAGGGGTTATGCAGGGTGTAGATATTTATGGCCTATCCTTAGGGTAGGTCATCAATATCCACTCGGTGGGAGTCCGATATCACGCACCCCCACCGATCAGTTTCTCTTAGCATCCACTGGAAATAACATTGTAAATGGAGCCGGAAGCAAACGGCTTCTAGGGAATAGGAGTGGAGAGAACTTGTTTCCTCCCACTCCGTCCATTGTGGTATTTCCAGCACTATTGGTGCCAGCCAAACCTTGCCAGCAATTACTGCCAACCAGATAGTGCACCGTTAAAGGGTTATTCTCATCTCAGACATTGATGGCATTTCGCAAGGATTTGGCATCCGTGTCAGATAGGCCCAGGTAGAACTTGCACGTATCTGCAGAACGGGGACCCAAAGTGAAGGAGAATGCACCGCACATGCACAGCATACTCTCCATTCATTGCTATGGGAGTTCCAAAAATAAGGCGTGTGAGCTGGTGGCCGTAGGTGTAGCTGTATCGCCGTCCTCAGGACAATGATAGTTGAATACTGCAGTAAGGGCTGCAGTATTTTGTGCTGCAGTGGGGTATTTGGTTCTGCTGGGGCTGTATTTTTGCTGCACTGTGGTATCTGGTTCTACTAGGGCGGTATATTGTGCTTCACTGTGGTATCGGGTTCTGCTGGGGCGGTATATTGTGCTGCACTGTGGTATCTGGTTCTGCTGGGGCGGTATATTGTGCTGCACTGTGGTATCTGGTTCTGCTGGGGCGGTATATTGTGCTGCACTGTGGTATCTGGTTCTGCTGGGGCGGTATATTGTGCTGCACTGTGGTATCTGGTTCTGCTGGGGTGGTATATTGTGCTGCACTGTGGTATCTGGTTCTGCTGGGGCGGTATATTGTGCTGCACTGTGGTATCTGGTTCTGCTGGGGCGGTATATTGTGCTGCACTGTGGTATCTGGTTCTGCTGGGGCGGTATATTGTGCTGCACTGTGGTATCTGGTTCTGCTGGGGCGGTATATTGTGCTGCACTGTGGTATCTGGTTCTGCTGCGGTGGTATATTGTGCTGCACTGTGGTATCTGGTTCTGCTGGGGCGGTATATTGTGCTGCACTGTGGCATTGCTGGCCCTGCCTACTTCTGTTGACCCTGCCTTCTGTCAATTTGGACCTTCAACTTTTAGGATTTTTCTGGGGCCGCCCCTACTTCCATCCGCTGTACAGATTGTGCTGTGAGCAGCTTCCAGAAAACAGCTGATCGGTGTGAATGCCCGATGTAAGACCCCCACCGATCTGATATTGATGACCGATCCCAAGAACAGGTCATCAGTATCTAAGTACTGGAAAAAAAATTGTGGTTGGTGTGACAACATTTACCTGTGAAGGGATGCTGATGACTTGTACCAGCACATGTCGGTGGCCTGCCCTCCGCTACACATGGTCCTACTGGTCAATAGTTCAGTTCCTTCTATAGGAGAGGAAGAAGAGTATGGAGCGAAGAATGGAGGCCACATTGTTCCTATATGTCGCTGTAGATGAACTAGATGTAATTGCCGCTCTCTGTTTCAGTGGTGGGCAGTTGGCAGCATGGAGAGGCTCCTCCAGCAATCCCGATCTTCCCTCTACATTATGTGCATTTCCCCGCCACAAGCTGTACTGCCCTGTGTTCAGTGCAGGGCATCCACACAGGGCCTTCACTCCCTACACGAGGACCTTTTCACTGGTTAAGGTCTGGTTTGGTTTTATTTAGCATGATCAGCACGGTCAGGCTGGATTCACCTATAGCAGATCAACGCATTTTTTTTGGTGGTGTTTTTCAGATATTTTAATATTTAGTCTATTGGAAAATCTATATTCATTGTTTTGTTTCTTGCTTCTGTAACACAACATGCGTTGCTGAATGCCATGTAATATCACCGGTAGGGATGAGCGAATCGACTTCGGATGAAACATCCAAATTCGATTCGCATAAAACTTTGTTTCAATACTCCACGGAGCGAGTGCTCCGTACAGTATTAGAATGTATTGGCTCAGATGAGCCGAAGTTATTACTTCGCAAAGTCTTGCGAGACTTCACATAATAACTTCCGAAATTGATTTCTACTATAAAAAAACATTTCCTGAACTCGAGTTCGGTTCCAAGGTACCAATACTTTCTTATACTGTATGGAGCACTCGCTCCATACAGTATTGAAACTAAGTTTTATGTGAACCGACTTCGGATGTTTCATCCGAAGTCTATTTGCTCATCCCTCATCAGTGGTACAATATCCGATCAGTATTTGGAAACTACAGCGTTACTATGTTTTGCACTCGTGCAGAAAAATCGTGCATGTTCCCGCAACGCACCCGCACCTTTTCCCCCAACGCCCGTCTGAAAGAAGCCTTAGAATTATGTGGTTACAGCACTTGTCTAGGTGGGGGATCCTCATCTGACTCCATTTATTTGGATGAGTGTTTTGCAGTCCTGCACAGTGGGTGTCACTGAAGCGTCGGGGCCACAGCACTCACTATTTCATTCTCAGTCAGGATCCTGGTAGGAAACAGAAGTAATGGTTCCACGAGTGGACGATCTAGCAGATTGTTGGAAAGTAAGTGTTCCTTCCTGATAATCTGATCGCTAGTGGAGGAGACTGGTGGATTTACATGCAGCGATCTCCTCCAGAGTATGGGGAAGAGTGATCGCTAATGTCATAGCTCTTCCCCATACTGTTCACAATTTGCCACTAGGAAGCAATGTTTTGTTCTGCACAAAAGATCCAATTACCCAATGAACAAGCGTTTTGCTTGTTTCTCTGGTAATCGGCGGTGCATTTACACTGCAAGATCATTGCTAACGAGCGTTACTAGCGCAACTGATCAGTTTGATTGGCAGCCCGTGTAAAGGGCACTTAAGGTAATGTCCGTTAGGGCTTGTTCACACGGCCGTTGTGTGCTCGTGGCCGTATTGCTGCCCACATACGGTAGGTCCGCAATACATGGGCACCGGCGTGTGTGCACTTCGCATCACGGATGCGGACCCATTCACTTGAATGGGTCCGGAAGCACGGATTGCAACCCCATGGAAGCACTATGGAGTGCTTCCGTGGTGTTTTTGGCTGTTCCTCCGCACCGCAAAAAAATAGAACATGTTCTATTTTTATGGTGCGGACTGATCACGGACCCATTCAAGTTGAATGGGTCTGGATCCATCCCGGCCACCGCATGGACGTTGCCCGTGCATTGGAGACCGCAAATTACAGTCCCCAATGCACACAACTGCCGTGTGAACAAGCCCTTTGGCTGTGTCTAGATGGATGCTTTTTGTGATGTGACCTTTTTTTATTCTTAACCTGTGAGCCACATTTATCCCCCAGCTTGCGGTTTAGTGGTTATTGCAATGATCCATCTGGGGGTATTCATGTACCCCTCTGTACTACTCAGCCAGCCGTCTCTAAGCACTTATTCCTAAACCACCACGTGGGAATATGCATCAGATCACCTTACAGGTGTACTCGTCGGGGGCTGGTTCTGGTACAGAGATGTTTGCAGCCCATTAAAGTAGCTTGAATAGGTCTGACTGCAGTTCCCTGTACAGAGAAATTAGAAGGGGTGCAGTGCTAAACCAGTCCTGCGGTCCCTTCATTTTTTTTGGGGGTCACAGTGAGCTTGCAGTAGTTGGCCCCCTGATGACGATAATGAGCTCAGTTTATAAAACTAGACTAATAATTACATTTTTGGCGGTCCCAGGAGCAGGAACCCTGCGATCAGTCATTATAAGACAGACCTCCTTCTGTTAGGGCAGTTTCACACGAGCGGATGCCGTGCGTGACATCCGCTCCGTGAATGACAGCCAAGACCCGATGCGGACAGCAGAAGCACAGAGCATTAACATGACTGATAATGCTCCGTGCCTCTCTGTGTCCTCTTTACTACGAAATCACAGTGAGATAAAGTTGTCACTGTGATTTCGTAGTAAAGAGATCACAGAGAGGCATGGAGCGTTATCAATCATGTTAACTGCTCCGTGCCTCTGCAGTCTGCATCGGGTCTTGGCTGTCATTCACGGAGCGGATGTCACGCACGGCATCCGCCCGTGTGAAACAGCCCTTAGAAGGTTCAACGCAGGAATAGCTCAATTCTGCAGGTCACTTGTGATTCACTGAAAAATTCAGTAGATTTTATTTTGCAAGGTTCAAACTGAAATGTTCTTGCAGTTGCTATTGTAGACTGTATGTCCTGTTCAGGTTGGTATTCCAGATATCTCATTGTGAGTTTTATTTCAATATGTGATTTCACTGCACGTATCAGAATATCAATGACGCTATAAACAGTTTTATTTCTATTCATTCGACAGGACCTGCACAATGCGTAGAGGAGGGTGGAGGAATCGTACGGAAAGCAGTGATGGCTGGGGTGCCACCGTATGTCATATTCTCTTATATATTGGGAGCTTGCCTCCCCGTTAAGAATTTGGGATGTGACTACTTCAGAATAAGTTCTAATTTCTCTGTGGTCCACTTGTATTCCAGGGGTACATGGCGGCTAAGGTACAGAAACTAGATGAGCAGTTTCGACTGGATGCCCCACTGCAGCAACAGAAAGACGGAACAGCCACTAACATCTTTAATGGGGTTTCAATCTATGTGAATGGTTATACAGGTATGTGTATTGTGTTTGTCAATGATGTTTAAATACCTGATATAATTCAGTTATGCAATATGTGAATCTTGTATTATTAAAAGGGTTATCCAAGAGTCTGACAGACCTCCCAGTGTGGCCGACCCGTGGTGAAGATCATACTTACCTGGGTTCGGTGTCTAGCGCCCCCGTGGCAGCTCTCTGGGAGGTCTGTCTGACTCTTGGATAAAGTAAAGGCCCCATACACATTAGACTGTTGTCAGCTCGAAAGACAACAATCTAATGTGTATGGGAAGCCCCCGACTCTCTCCATGTTTATGATCCTTTTTTTTTGTTCTCCTGGGAGATAAGTCTCTGACAGAAGTGCCTGGCATCCGTTTCTCTTCTCTCTCCATTGAAAACACATACACGCTCGTGCATGTCTATGAGTGGGTAGGGAGAGGTAGCTCTCAAATATTGAAGGTGTATAGGACCGTTAAAACCATTGCTCCTCGAAGGACTTTTGCCTTGATACATGTAAGGATTATTCTCGGGTTATATCGACTTGCCCACCTGGATACTGTTGATGTTCCTGAGTCACTGCTGATGTCACATGGTTTCCATTTGGCAGAGAAAGCTGGAGGGGATGCATAATTTATTTGGTTTATGCAGGTGCACCTAATTTATGAAATGGCACACAGTAAAAATGAATTTGATGCAAGTGCCATGTGGTTTACGTGTGTATCATTGAAAGTACACCAGTGGGTTGCCCGGTGTGGGGATGCAACATTTTTAAAAGTTGTACATCATAATTGAAACATAAAAGTGTTCTAATGTCTAATCCTGAGCAACTTTTCACTCCACTTTTAAAAGTGGCAAAATTTCACTAAAAGTCACAAAAATGCACAAAGTGTTATACGTTTGCGACATTTTTGTATCACAAAACGAGCCTAGCAGATTTTATAAATGTCCCACATGGTCTTTGTCTTCTGTGCATATTCCTACCAATATATCATTGTTAGGCCTCATGCACACGACCCTTGTTTTGGCCCGCATCCGAGCCGCAGTTTTTGGCTCGGATGCGGACCCAGTCTCTTAAATGGGGCCGCAAAAGATGCGTACAGCACTCCGTGTGCTGTCTGCATCCGTTGATCCGTTCCATGGTCCGCAAAAAAAATTATAACCTGTCCTATTCTTGTCCATTTTGCGGACAAGAAAAGGCAGTTATATCAATGGCTGTCCATGCTTTTCCGAAAATTGCAGAACGCACACGGACGCCATCCGTGTTTTGCAGATCCGCAATTTGCAGTTGTGTGCATGAGGCCTTATATGAAGACATGCAGAGAGCACGCTGATGTGTAAAATAAGTCTTTGCAAAAAAAAAAATATCTAAGAATGCTTATCTCCCCCTGATCCCACATGTACTAGTATGAGACAGCCCATTTGTCATGAACACATTTAAGGATATTTTATAAGCCCTTTACGCCACTATTGTGGTGTAAAAAACTCCATATGTGCACCATAACTTATGATTTTTAGGCTTATTTGGGCTTAGTGGAATGGGGTAGGGCTTTGTGTCGTCCGCCGCATTTACTATACTTTCGCCAGAAAGTGGTGGAAGTTATAACTGAAGTCTTGAAGACTTGTTAAGAGGCATCAGTAGGCGCATCTCACACCAGTCCAAGGAGATCAAGGCTGGAATTCGCCAGTTGATGTCCCTAAGGCTGGGTTCACACCTGAGCGTTTTACAGCGCGTTCCTACGCGCTGTAAAACGCTCAACAAGGAGAAACCAATGATTCCCTATGGGAATGGTTCACACTTGGGCGTTTTACAGCGCGTACGATCGCGCTGTAAAACGCCCGACGCTCCAAAAAGTACATGAGCGACTTTTGGGGCGTTTGTGGCCATAGGACACTGTAGTGAATCACACAAACGCGCGTCAAACGCGCGTTTACTATTACAAGAACGCGCATAAAAATGCGCGTAAAACGCGCGTTTGCGCAACGCTCAAGTGTGAACCCAGCCTTAGGCTGGGTTCACACCTGAGCGTTTTACAGCGCGTTCCTACGCGCTGTAAAACGCTCAACAAGGAGAAACCAATGATTCCCTATGGGAATGGTTCACACCTGGGCGTTTTACAGCGCGTACGATCGCGCTGTAAAACGCCCGACGCTCAAAAAAGTACATGAGCGACTTTGGGGCGTCTTGTCGCGCGTTCCCGTACATAGACTTCCGGGAACGCGCGACAATGGGCGTTCGCATACTACTGGAGCCGCGTAGGTGAGACGCCGGAGAATCGCGCATACACAGCGCTCAGGTCAGGACGCTCAGGTGTGAACCCAGCCTTATGGTGTATAGGCATGACATGCTTAGGCTACATCCACATATGCGGTTGTAATTTTGGTGTTCTGTTTCGGCAAAGGAACAGAATACCAGACTTGTAGTATTTGGCGTATATCGGCAAAAGTAGTGTCCGATGGATTCCATTCACTGTAATCGGATCCACTAGGAGCCTGGCATGATTACTGGCATTCTGCAGGACAAAATACCGCTGCATGCTAGTGCTCATATGCATGAGCCCTAAGAAGTGCAGAGATCTGCTGCATCAACTGCAGTAGATGTGTCTGCCAGTAAGCAGTGACCTGAGGGTATTCAGACTAATGCTTAGCTGGTTGAAAGAGAAATTACAGTATTTTGGGACTATAAAATCTTACTTAAAAGTGCATCTTATAGTCCAGAGTCATGGTGCTGGGCCAGTGGGCTGTGTGTCTGCACTGTTGGGCGATAATAAATAAATTAAGAATTATTAATTATGGTCATTGTTGTGGCAATTTTATTAGGATGTGTATTTAATATATTGTGTATTGTCATCATGTCTCTGTGTCAGGGTAAACCATTGGAGTGCATATCTTCCCGTGTATGTTCTGTCATAGCTGCTGGGCGCAGAGGTCTCCTTCGGCGAATGGTCCATGTGCTAAGCACTGGGCTGTGGGTCGGGGGAGACTGATGTGTTCAGCAGAGCAGTGTTTTGTTGGCTGATGTATGGACGCCGGCTAGGGCCCCCGCCCAAGACGTGGATTTATTGGCTTGGCGTGGATGCATTTGTTAAGAGAACAATATATGAAAGGAACGTGCGTTTGTTGTCTCTAGTGCGCCTGATCAGCCGCTGGAGATAATGACGTTGTCCTGTAAATGAGGATCATAGTAATTTTATCTGGTATTGATCACTGAGCAAGGCTGGATAAAATTAGCTCCAGTGGTAATGGTAGGTTATAGTATACATGTGTTTGTTAGCTGGCTATGATGGTGTCTTGTCTTCCTATGTCATCACTTCCTGTATGTCATCACTTCCTGTATCCTTGTCTTGGGCCAGCCCCTTTTACACCTTTTGTTAGTAAATAAAAGAAACAGACTGGGCAGGGAGGAGAGGAGTTGCTCAGAATTCAATCAAGATGGTAACACCTGGGTCTGGCTTTGACTGCGGCTGAGGGAAAGGGGATTTACCTTTTTCCTTACACAAATATATTGGAGAGAAGATTACAACGAATAAAATTTCCAGTCATAAAATAATTAACCATGAAAAAAATGATGTATCAAATTTTTCATAAATTCTTGAAATTATGACCTGGCGAATTGTAGACAAATTAATTGATACAATTCACATCTGAGTCCGACGATTTACTCAGATAATAAGATCTTTTGATGTGAGATGACATTAATGAAAAATATGTAGTCTTACATTATACAATAATACACAGGTATTATAAAAATATGCAGATTTATTAGTTACAAGATTATAAACATGCATAAGTAAATAAACACAATGATGCATGCAAATAAGGCCTCTTTCACACTTGCGTTGTCCGGATCCGGCGTGTACTCCACTTGCCGGAATTACACGCCGGATCCGGAAAAACGCAAGTGAACTGAAAGCATTTGAAGACGGATCCGTCTTCAAAATGCTTTCAGTGTTACTATGGCACCCAGGACGCTAGTAGTGGGGGAGCGGTATACTTGCAGTCCGTGCGGCTCCCGGGCGCTCCAGAATGACGTCAGAGCGCCCCATGCGCATGGATGACGTGCCATGCGGACACGGACGGTAAGTATGCTGCTCCCCCGCTCCCCACTACACTTTACCATGGCTGCCAGGACTTTAGCGTCCCGGCAGCCATAGTAACCATTCAGAAAAAGCTAAACGTCGGATCGGCAATGCGCCGAAACGACGTTTAGCTTAAGACCGGATCCGGATCAATGCCTTTCAATGGGCATTAATTCCGGATCCGGCCTTGCGGCAAGTGCTCAGGATTTTTGGCCGGAGCAAAAAGCGCAGCATGCTGCGGTATTTTCTCCGGCCAAAAAACGTTCCGGTCC
The DNA here is from genome assembly GCF_014858855.1 of Bufo gargarizans. Taxonomy (NCBI): domain Eukaryota; kingdom Metazoa; phylum Chordata; class Amphibia; order Anura; family Bufonidae; genus Bufo; species Bufo gargarizans. Next base: position 206,177,622 of record NC_058082.1, on the reverse strand, counting down.
TGAACTGAAGACATCCTGATGCATCCTGAACGGATTTCACTCCATTCAGAATGCATTAGGATAAAACTGTTCAGGATTCAGAACTGTTCAGGATGCAAGCAGCGTTCAGCTGTCCGCCTGTCCGTGCGGAGGCGAGCGGAGCGGAGGCTGAACGCCGCCAGACTGATGCAGTCTGAGCGGATCCGCTCCATTCAGACTGCATCAGGGCTGGACGGCTGCGTTCGGGTCCGCTCGTGAGCCCCTTCAAACGGAGCTCACGAGCGGACCGACGAACGCTAGTGTGAAAGTAGCCTAAGCCATTTGCAACATAGTATAAAGGGTTAACTTCTGAAGTCTGTATAAAATGTATTCTATACATTTTGACCTTAGAAGCTTTAATTCAAATCTATAGGGATTAATTCTGACACTTGTAGCAATTAGAGACAGACCTCTAGGTGTCTCTCTGAATGTTTCTCACACTGTTGATCTATGGACCGTAATTATATGAATGGGCCTTGTTTTCTCCCAGAGATATCAGTACCTCCTCTGTCATACCAGCATGTGATTAATTGTTACAAAACGCATCTTTACAGAAACCTTTGTGCGACCTTACTTTGGCCTACTCAAGACATACAAGATTGTAAATCTAGTCGAGTCTGGCTCTTAAAGGCAATTAACATCCACCTGGACTAGAATAATTGGATCTCCATGCATATACCTATAGAAGTGCACTGTTGTGCCTTTTCATGTCTCCCTACCTGACATTGATCTGTGTGATCAGTGCAGGCAGGGTGAACGATCATGGAGAGGACTGTGAGAACCACCTCCCTCCCCATGCTGAATATCCCCAGGCAGCAGGGAAATACATAAAAGCTCTGGCTTAGGCTACTGTCACACTAGCGTTGGATCGGATCCGTTCTGAACGGATCCGATCATAATAATGCAGACGGAGGCTCCGTTCAGAACGGATCCGTCTGCATTATTTTGGCATATAAAAGCTAAGTGTGAAAATAGCCTCGGACGGATCCGTCCAGACTTTCAATGTAAAGTCAATGGGGGACGGATCCGCTTGAAGATTGAGCCATATTGTGGCATCTTCAAACGGATCCGTCCCCATTGACTTACATTGTAAGTCTGGACGGATCCGCACGGCCAGGCGGACACCCGAACGCTGCAAGCAGCGTTCAGCTGTCCGCCTGTCCGTGCGGAGGCGAGCGGAGCGGAGGCTGAACGCCGCCAGACTGATGCAGTCTGAGCGGATCCGCATCCATTCAGACTGCATCAGGGCTGGACGGAAGCGTTCGGGTCCGCTCGTGAGCCCCTTCAAACGGAGCTCACGAGCGGACAGCCGAACGCTAGTGTGAAAGTAGCCTTAGGCGTAAATAAAGGACCTTTGTTGATGTCACCAGTGAGAGGAGTCAGACCAGTAAGCAGACTACTCAGTGGGTACTGTATTGTACTGTGCACTGTAACTTCCTGTCATGTGACCAATGCGCCATTGCGGTTTGCTTTAATGGTCAGAAGATGACTGACTAGGATTGACAGGAGCTAACTGTAATCTATTAATGCCCCATTATTTTATAATTTTCTGTTGTCTAAACCCAGGGGCGTCTTATGGTCCGAAAAATATTGGTAATTACTGCAGATACAGATATTTTTGTTGCCCAAAAATATAAATCGGCCTAAGCTTGTTTTTGTTATGCTTGCTTTTCTCTGCAGAATAATTATGGGTATTTATAATAGTAAAACCTTGGGCATCTACTTATCATGTAGACTTAGGCTAGTTTCACACTTGCGGCAGGACGGATCCGACATGCTGTTCACCATGTCGGATCCGTCCTGCGGCTATTTCGCCGTGCCTGCGGACCGCCGCTCCGTCCCCATTGACTACAATGGGGACGGGGGCGGAGCTCCGGCGCAGCACGGCGGTGCACGGAGAAAGCCGCCGGACTAAAAAGCCTGACATGCAGTAATTTTAGTCCGGCGGCCTTTCTCCGTGCAGCGCCGTGCTGCGCCGGAGCTCCGCCCCCGTCCCCATTATAGTCAATGGGGACGGAGCGGCGGTCCGCGGGCACGGCGAAATAGCCGCAGGACGGATCCGACATGGTGAACAGCATGTCGGATCCGTCCTGCCGCAAGTGTGAAAGTACCCTAAGGACAGCGTACTAGGCATTAGGCTGGGTTCACACCTGAGCGTTTTACAGCGCGTTCCTACGCGCTGTAAAACGCACAACAGGCAAGAACCAATGATTCCCTATGGGCATGGTTCTCACCTGGGCGTTTTACAGCGCGTACGATCGCGCTGTAAAACGCCCGACGCTCAAACAAGTGCTTGAGCTTTTTTTTGGGGCGTTTGTCGCGCGTTCCCGCACATGGATATTCGGGAACGCGCGACAATGTGTGCACCCCTGTCTCTGTATGCGCGATTGTAAACGCCCGTACAATCGCGCATACAGAGCGCTCGTTTCAGAACGCTCAGGTCTGAACCCAGCGTAAGGAAGCTCTGCTGTGCTTCATTCACAATTTTTTTTCTGCGTTCTCTGTAGTACAAATTCTGCATGCATCAAACACTTGGTTGCCTAGCAACACTGGCAGAAGCACATCCTGTGTGTGACTGCTCAGATAACCTTTGTATTCTGCATGCGGCTCCTGGGCTGTGGTTGGGAATAAAGAGTGTTTTCCAGTGATCGAATATTGCCTCCCGTGCAGATTTAGATTTTCATGGAAAGCAGTAATAATGCTGGTTTCCTCAGTAAGGCCGGTTCACATCACCGTTTATTTTTCTGTTCCTTTGATCTGTCAGAAAAATAAAGAAAACTGATTCTGTATTTTAAGCATCCATTATGCTCATTTGTGCACATTTGGCATTAGTTTTTTAACCATTTCTGTCCGAGATCCGTTATTTTAGATGGAAATAGAAAATGCATGTAACAGATGCTTAAAATGCAGGATCCGGTTTTTCTTTACTGTTCTGTTTTTCTGACAGATAAGAGGAGCGGAAAAATACATGGTGATGTGAACTCGACCTAAATTGAACATTATCATTCATCCACACCCATGGCTAAGGGTCTTTTCTTACTATGTGGCTTAGTGTCCTCACACTAGCGAGTCCCTTGCGGGAATCATAATTTTCCTATAGTCCTAAGGCCTATTGCACACGACCGTAGGGCTTTTTCAGTGTTTTGCGGTCCGTTTTTCATGGATCCGCTGTTCCGTTTTTTTTGTTTCCGTTGTGTTTCTGTTCCGTTTTTCCGTTCCGTTTTTCCGTATGGCATATACAGTATACAGTAATTACATAGATAAAATTGGGCTGGCCATAACATTTTCAATAGATGGTTCAGGAAAAAACGGAACGGAAACGGAAGACATACGGATGCATTTCCGTATGTGTTCTGTTTTTTTTGCGGATCCATTGACTTGAATGGAGCCACGGACCGTGATTTGCGGGCAATAATAGGACATGTTCTATGTTAAAACGGAACGGAAATACGGAAACGGAAAGCATACGGAGTACATTCCGTTTTTTTTGCGGAACCATTGAAATGAATGGTTCCGTATACGGACCGTATACGGAACGCAAAAAACGGCCAGTATACGGGGGAAAAAAAACGGCCGTGTGCAATAGGCCTAAGACTGTTTTTGCCTGATCTTGACATATGCCTTTCACTCCCAATGGTCATTATTACTGACCATTAAGTCTTAAATCACTGTGAAAGGTGCACCACAATGATATGCAACTAACAACACTGGCTAATCCCTCAAGATGATGTTAAGATCTGAGACTTTAGCCAATGTATTCCTGTCAGGAACACATCGGAGCCCTTTTGCACCACCATCAAGGTATCTCAGAGTGGCATGGGTTCCTACCACTAGACTAACTGTGAACACGGTCTGAGAGGTACTAAGATACAACTTACAGCCAAGCTCCCACATACCTCCATAGTGAGATCACTCAGGTAGTGGGAGAGATGATAAGGCTGTGAGCCCCACCTATAACAGGCCATGTGACACAGGCTGCCAGGTGCAACAGAATGCTACCAGCAGTACTGACCATTAAGTCTACCCATTTTAGGCTACTTTCACACTAGCGTTCGAGCGGATCCGTTCTGAACGGATCCTCTCATATTAATGCAGATGGTGGCTCCGTTCAGAACGGATCCGTCTGCATTATAACTTAGAAAATTTTTCTAAGTGTGAAAGTAGCCTGAGCGGATCCGTTCAGACTTTACATTGAAAGTCAATGGGGGACGGATCCGCTTGAAGATTGAGCCATATGGTGTCATCTTCAAGCGTCCCCATTGACTTCCGCTCGCCTCCGCACGGCCAGGCGGACACCCGAACGCTGCTTGCAGCGTTCAGGTGTCCGCTCACTGAGCGGAGCGGAGGCTGAGCGCTGGCAGACGGATGCATTCTCAGTGGAACCGCCTCCACTGAGAATGCATTAGGGCCAGACGGCTGCGTTCAGGGCCGCTTGTGAGCCCCTTCAAACGGAGCTCACGAGCGGACACCTGAACGCAGGTGTGAAAGTAGCCTAAAACTATCAGTTGTATTGCTTATTTTCTAATAATGGATCAATTTATACTCAGTTCACTATCTGGACTATCTGTATGCTGAATACACTTGTGTTTAGGCTGAGTACACTTATTGCTGAATACACTCAATATCTATAGGCTACACCCCTGCTCTAAAAACACCCTCAATGACTGTCCTCCTTGCTGGAATTGAGCTCTGTGTGAGAGAGGGATTGTGCAGTCTGGACTACAGAACCGCATGGCATAATGCTGTGGGACCTTTCTGTAATGGAATCATACTGACAACTTTATGTCAGTATGATAAACCGCTTCTGTCTTCTCTGCTCCCCCTCTGTCACTAACAGCTGGGGACCCGACCTGCTCCTGCTACAGTGCAGGAGCTGTAATCCAGCGGCGCTCAGGGCAGAGACGCAGCTGATCGCATGATCAGCTGCATTTATGTCCTGCAAGACGACTGACGCAAACCTTGGTTCTGGGGGCCGCAGGTTGTGCACCTTGTGGGCACCCACCCCCTAGAAAAAGTCTATGGTGTACCAATATGCCTTAGAATTTTCCTGCCATTCATCAGCGCAGGGCTCACTATGAACAGCACAAGCAGCGCACTGAATGTAGGCAGGTTATTATAGCTAAATGATAACGTACATGGAAGATACACTATATTGGTATTCAGGTTAAATTGCCATGTTGGCACTTTGCAATAAATAAGTGGGTTTTGGGTTAAAGTTTGGGCACTTGGTCTCTAAAAGTTTCACCATCACTGTTATATACCGTATGTACGTGTGAGGGACTGATGTCTGGAGATGTGCTTTATGTTTTCTTCCAAAGACCATCCTGCTATACATCTAAAAGTGTGCAAGAATGTATTATATTATTTTATTTTTTTTAACGAATAAGATACAAAAGGTCAAGACAACTTGACCATTTTGAATTAATCCCTTAACCCACCCAAGGAAACAAAGAAAAGAACCCAAAGCTGAGTTTACCCTTCACACCTGCACCATTTTTCAAGAATACTAGAGGTTGGAGGGATTTGTTCTGGCCTAACTTTCTTCATACGGCATCACCCTGCCTATCTGGCGCTTCAAGTCATTAAAACTGGAATTTTTTTTCCGACATCTACTTATGAGTAATACAGAGTCAACCCAAACAAGCAATTAGACAATAAAATTATAGTTCACTCAGTGTCTCAGCATTTAAATAACCCAGTATAAGCACAAGGGGATGAAATTGTAGTGTTTCATCTAGTATTGTATTTATATAATCCTTAATCTGGGACCAATATCTACACACTGACAAATGCACCAAATCTGCATCACAATTTTCACATTTAGGACAATTCGAATCTCCATCGAACCTTTATATTAAAGGGAATCTGTCAGCAGATTTGTACCCATGATACTAGCTGACCTGTTACATGTGCACTTGGCAGCTGAAGGCATCTGTGTTAGTCCCATGTTCATACGTGCTCACATTGCTGAATTTTTTTTTAAGTTTTAGTATATGCAAATGAGCCTCTAGGAGCAACGGGGGCGTTGTCATTACACCTAGAGGCTCAGCTCTCTCTGCAAATGCCGCGTCCTCTGCACTTTGACCAGACCAGGCATTGAAAAATTAATCTCGCCTGCCTGGCCCTGTCAGTAATACGAGAAGGCTGCCAGACGTGGGTCTAAAATTAACAGTTTAGTGAGCCCAACTGTGTATGGGGCTGCAAAGGGTTGTCTTCTGCGATGAGTCACATTTTCTGCTTCATTGAATTGTTGGACGTTAGCGTGACACCAGAGAACACAGACCCTGCAACCACTCCTGGAAGAACACAAGCTGGTGGTGGCACCATTATGATCGGGGGAATATGTTCATGGCATTCTCTGGGCCCAATTTTCTATGTTGAAGCCACTCTCAACCATTTTGGCTGTGAACCCATGCTTGCAGATGAAATACACCCATACATGCTGAGTGTCTTCCCTAGGGCGGATGGGATGTCACACAGCAGGAAATGTCCAAGACTGATGAGAAGAGCATGGCCAAGACTTCCAAGTACTGCCCTGGCCCCCAATTTCCCAGACTTGAGCCCAATTGAGCATCTGTGGCACCACCTTGTTCGTCATGTTCACTCTATGGATCCTCCCTCATTCACCCTCCGGCAGCTGTGGGTTGCACTGCAGTCAGCATGGCTCCAGACACCTGTGACAACCTCCTAAGACCTTATTGAGTCTCTCGCAGCCTGTCTAGCTTGCTGACCCTGCTGCCGACGGTCGATATTAGCTGGTGGTCATAATAATGTCACTTGACTGTGTGTTTGTATCCATAGCATGCCTATCGACGAAGTGCTGTAGCTGTGATGCTTAAAAACAAGTCCTGAGATCAGGAAATTTAAAGCTACCCTTTATCTATAGGAAGTAATAAAACCCACACTTTTTTAATCCAACCACATATCATTAATTCTAATGTATTAAAAATTGCATTGGTAATTCATGTTGGGGAGTTAGAATAACTTGCAATATTTTAAGGAGTACCGCCACTTTTATCAGTGCTAACCGTGAAGCTCTACTCAATGTTTCTCTTCTCCAAGCCTTTTTCCAAATATTCTAACAACGGAAAAACATTTACTTTAATATAATCCAAGCTGTCATATTGAACTTATCTACTACTCTTATCCCCAACTATAGTACCTCGGAGGTCATATCACTCCCCAATGGTAAAAAAGTCTTATTCCAATTTATATCCAAACCAGAGACACTCCCAAAAGGTTTTATACAGGCAGACGGCATGTTCCACCTGCCTTACATCCCTCATAAACAGAAACCTGTCGTCCACGTATAACGAAATCTTCTCTGTCCAGTCTAAAATAGGAAAGCCCTCAATGCAAGAAGAATAAACAATGTAATGTATTTGTTCTTTGTTACAGATCCCACCGCAGATCAGCTGAGACATCTTATGATGCTACATGGAGGCCAATTTCATGTTTACTACTCCCGTTCTAAAACTACCCACATTATTGCAACTAATCTCCCAAACAGCAAAATCAAACAGCTAAAAGATGAGAAAGTGGTGCGTCCAGAGTGGATTACAGATAGGTAAGTCCTTTTATTTCTGTCTTATATGTTGCAGTATTCTGGAAAACTAGATGAATGTGGCAAAGTAGTGGTAACCATTCAAGAGGCAACCACTTGGTTTGCATTTTTAAGAGGTATTACCATCTTTGGTATTTGAGGCATGTCCAATAGATATGTCATAATATCTCATAGATGTGGGTCCTAACTCTGTGACATCATATTTACAGAATGAGGTCCCACATCCCACTTGGTGAGGGAGCCTCTTGCGGTGCCTCCCATAGGAGTGAATCAAGAGAGCTGCACAGATGTGCCACCTGGATCTAGTGGTCGAGTCTCGTCCGCTATTGTTCTCTTTATTCAGCCGAAACTATGTCCTGATTTGTGCTGTATTTGTCCCATAATAAAGTCTGGAGTGTAGAAAACATGACTTTTATTAAGGGTACTTTCACACTAGCGTTTTTTCTTTTCCTGTATAGTGTTCCGTCCTAGGGGCTCAATACCGGATAAGAACTGATCCTAATCCTAATGCATTCTGAATAGAGAGCAATCCGTTCAGGATGTCTTCAGTTCAGTCTTTTTGACAGCATGCACAGACCAAAATAAGTGGAAAAATGAATGCTGGATCAGTTTTTCCGGATGACACCGGAAAGACTGATCCGGCATTTCAATGCATTTGTAAAACAGATCCTGATCAGTCTTACAAACGCCATCAGTTGGCATACATTTTGATGGAACTGCTTGCAGGATCACTCTGCCACAAGTGTTAAAGTACCCATAGTAATATCCTCAGATGTCCAGCGTTAAAATCAGACCTGCCAACACAAAGTGCAGTGAAGTCTGCAGGCACCATGTTATAGAGTTGGAGACGCTGAGCAGATTGATTGTGGAAAAAGATTCAAGGGTTTATCGGGGAATTTGATATTGATAACCTATCCTCAGATCGGTAGGGGTCCGACTCTTTGCACCCTTGTCGATCGGCTGCATGAAGAGGTCGCTGTGGTCTTTTGGCAGTGCCTTACACTGTACAGTGACTGTCCTTGGAATGGGACCTAGCTGCACCTAGGCCATGTGACCGATGAACAGGCCTAGGGAGAGGCCTAAGCGTTCGCAGAACGTCACAGCCTCTTCCAACAGTTGATCAGCAGGGGTGAAGGTAGACCATAAACATCAAATCCCTGAATAACCCATTTCACTTGTTTTAACTTGGAATTTATCAATTTAAATCTCTGCTGTTTCTGACTTCATTGTGCACAGGAGAGGTGTTATCAGTGTATAATTTATGTATGTGTATGCGTAGGTAGCTGTCACTGATAACACCTCCCCTGTGAACGGTGAAATCAGAAATAAATTACAGGTTTTACTGAATCTTTTCCCATAAAACTATATATCAATCTGCTCAGCATTTTGTGGTGACAGGTCCTCTTTAACCCTTTACGACCGTGTGCAATGTGAGAAACTTGCTGCATGTGGCAGCGAGAGTTCCCGTTCTGACCTCTGATCCTCTGACGGGATTGCACGGCATTACAATGATTTATAATGCTGTGTGATCCTGTTAGAACTTGAATCAACTGATTTACAGCATTATGTCAGAACAATTCAGTAGATTTGAGGTCTCGCAGGGACACATTGACCTGATTGTCTTTGTCATTGAAGTTGGGAAAACCCTCCTGAAAATGTCACTTATTTTTTTATTGTAGATTTTAAATTTTTGTCTGAAGCAAATATACCTGGCACACAACTCGGGGGACACACATGCATTTTTAACCCCTTAGTGACATGACTAATTTTAGTCTTAGGGCTCTTTCACACTTGCATTGTCCGGATCCGTCGTGTACTCCATTTGCCGGAATTACACGCCGGAAACGCAAGTGAACTGACAGCATTTGAAGACTGATCCGTCTTCAAAATGTGTTCAGTGTTACTATGGCAGCCAGGACGCTATTAAAGTCCTGGTTGCCATAGTAGTAGTGGGGAGCGGGGGAGCAGTATACTTACTGTCCGTGCGGCTCCCGGGGCGCTCCAGAATGACGTCAGAGCGCCCCATTAGCATGGATGACGTGATCCATGCGCGTGGGGCGCCCTGACATCACTCTGAAGCGCCCTGGGAGCCGCGCGGACGGTAAGTATACTGCTCCCCCGCTCCCCACTACACTTTACCATGGCAAACAGGACTTTAGCGTCCTGGCAGCCATGGTAACCATTCAGAAAAAGCTAAACGTCGGATCCGGTAATGCGCCAAAACAATGTTTAGCTTAAGGCCGGATCCGGATTAATGCCTTTCAATGGGCATTAATTCCGGATCCGGCCTTGCGGCAAGTGTTCAGGATTTTTGGCCAGAGCAAAAAGCGCAGCATACTGCGGTATTTTCTCTGACCTATACTTGCTCCCGCAGTCCTGTCCACCAGAGAGGCCGTCAGTTTTTCCTGTAGTGTGCAAGCACGGCCACCACTGATGGATTGCAGGGTGGTCATAACCCCTGGAAATGAGCAGTGTATAATGTGATGGAAAAATAAATCAAGCAGTTTATTATAGCAGCATCAATAACATAGAAACTGTTATGAAATGGACATTATCATTGCCTTAGCTGGGTTTATTCCATGACTGGTGTTTATCCCCCTTAAAGGGGTCATCCTCTATATACTGTGTTGCAACTGCAGTGGTGAATATGTATAATTACAACTACGTCGTCCCATTCACATAAATAGAAAGGAGCCGTCCCATTTACTTCACCTGCTCACCACTGCAGTTGTAACAGGGAGCAGGTAAACAGTGGAGAGAAGGCAGCACTTGTTTGAACGCTGCTTTCTCTTTAAACAGCTAATCGTCAGGAGTTGTCACCCGCCGATCTGATATTGATGACCTATTCTGAGGATAGGTTATCAATAGAGTTGAGCGAACCTGCCTTTTGGCATGTTCGAGTTCAGGATTTAAGTGAATTTTGTGATGGATTCTGTCCTCACGGATTCCATCCTGTAATTTAGTGCCGTCATGCCGCATAATACAAGCTTATGTCCAGCTCCGAGGGTTCCGTTCTGCTTGCCATACACTTGTATTATAACGGCATGCAAAACAGAATGCTTCTAAAGGCATTCCGTTTGGCATGCCGACGTTGAATTACGTTATGGATTCCATGAGAACGAAACCCATTAAGTATTTAACTTAAAGGGTTATTCTCATCTCAGACAATGCGGGCATATCGCTAGGATATGCCCCCATTGTCTGATAGGCGCAGGTCCCACCGCTGGGACCCGCATCTATATCAAGAACGGAGCCCCAAAAGGAAAGGAGGGCGCACAGCGCATGCGCAGCCTCCCTATATTTATTTTCTATGGGGCTGCCGAAAATAGCCCATCTCTGTCTCGGCTATTTCCGTCAGGCCCATAGAAGTGAATGGGAGCGCTTGGTGTTGGCCGGACTGGTGTCCTGCAGCCACCACTTTCCCGATATAGGTGTGTGTCCCACCGGTAGGACCCGCACCTATAAGACAATGGGGGCATATTCTAGCGATATGCCCCCATTATCTAAGATGAGACAACCCCTTTAAACCCCGAAATCAAACCTGCCAAAAGGCAGGTTCGCTTGAATCTAGATATCAATATTAAAAAATCTAACATAATGTCCATTTCATCCAAGTTTGTACCAGGTCACTGATGCTGTTATAATATACTACTTTATTCTAATGAAATATATAAGTTTTTATTGTTTGTGTTAATAGCATCAAAGCTGGACGGCTTCTTTCTTACGTTCCCTACCAGCTTTATACAAAGCAGTCCAGTGTTCAGAAGACTTTGAACTTCACTTCCAAATGTAAACCAGAAGATCCATTCACAATAGACAGCAACCATAAACTGTAAGTATAATTAATTAAGTTCATTTATTTATTTATTTTTAGGTGAAATTTTTCTTTGATTTTATATTTCCAGCTAAAAGTTCTTATTCTGACATTTTGATGAAAAAGTCCAGCTAAAATAACAGTTTTGTTAAAAGGATCATGCAGTGGTTTAATATTGATGACCTATCCGTATATTAGGACATAGGGTTGCACCAGGTATCGACTTTTCAATACCCAATCAATACTTTTGCACTTGGATCGATACGATACTGGGATTTGCTGTTTTCTGATACTAGGCTGTGCTACTGTGCAGCCTAGTATCTTTTAGAAACATGGCATACCGCCCTCAGCTAAAGTGGCTAATGGTTAGTAAATAAAATGTAAAAAAAGAAACGCCAAAATATTAAGGTTAAATAACCCCTTTCCTAATTTTACATATAAAAATATATAAACAATAAAAAAGTAAACATTCAGTATCGAGGCGTCTGAAAAAGTCAGAAAAATATCTCCTATGCAGTGAATGCCGCACACAGCTTTTTTGGTGTTTTTTATTTTTCTTTTGCTTGGTATCGAGTATGTCAATATTTTTTTTATGGTATCGAAATCGAATCAAAATTTTGGTATCGTGACAACCCTATTAGGACATCAACATTAGAATGGCAGTGATCTGACTCCCAGCATCCCCACCGATCAGCTCTTTGAAGGGGTGTCAGCGGGTAGGTCATCAATATCATACGATTGCACATCTGCTTTAAATTCAACTAAACATTCTTATGTTTCTAACCTGTGTGTTTTTTTTTGTTTTTTTTAATTACTTTTCTTTAGAAGCCATTCCACTGCAAGCACCATTCAGGCAAATGGAACAAATGGATGGGAAGAGGATATTGAAAAGTTCAATGAGGAGAAAGACTTTGAAATAGATGGTTTAGAAGACTTTTCTGAGCAGAGCAGAGAACAGAACTGCAAAGACAGCACTGTTGTCATCAATGGACACAACTGTAGCCCTAATGGTGCCTTAAAGTCGCTGAATATATCTGTGCATCCAAGTAACCCCTTTGCAAGTAGACTTCATTCATTGAATCAGCAGGAAAAGCCTAATGTAGGCTCTACTGACTGCACTTTACAGCAATTACAACCAAACCATGGACAACTAGATATTTCATTGGATCCTTACAGGACCGAATCAAGCTCAGTCTCATCCTCATATTTGCACAATAAGACTAAACTCAATGGTGCTCACCACTCGCCTTCAAGCACAAAAAGCACTACCATGCATTTGCCTGCCAAGGCAGCCTCTCCACAACTGCCTAAAACAGCCGACTCCAACTTTATTTCAGACTTTTACTCTCACTCTAGACTGCATCACATCTCAACATGGAAATGTGAATTCACAGAGTTTGTACGTGAGCTACAGAGTCAGTGTAATGGCAACTTTCCAGGTCAGGAGAGGTTAAAAAAAATGACAGGTAATATGCTTCATCGCATAACTTACATGCTGGAAATGTAGTTGCTTCCTTCCAAAAATCGTGCCATCCTTGTCCACAGATTGTGTGAATAGAGTTGAGCTGCAGTATCACACACAGTCTATGGACATGTGTGCCACTGTTTCTGGAAGAAAGCGGCCTCATTTTTCTAAGGGCTCATGCACACGGCCGTATGTGTTTTGCGGTCCGCAAATTGCGGATCTAAAAAAAAAAAAAAAGGGCGATGTCAGGTTTTTTTTTTTCCAGATCCATTGTAACAATGCCTATTTTGTCCGCAAAACTGACAAGTATAGAACATGTTCTATCTTTTTTGCAGGGCTACAGAGCGGACATACTGATGCAGACAGCACACCATGTGCTGTCCTAATTTTTTTCCGGACCCATTGAAATGAATGGGTGCGCATCGTATCTGTGTGTGTGTTTGGGGAACAGCTGTCGACTATTATTGTAATCGCGTATTCTATCGATTAATCCAACGATTGAGTACTCTAATAACAAAAAACTAATTAAAAAATCGTTTTTCTTTATAAAAACTCATCGGCCCCCCATGCCATCAGCTTCTTCCCCATCCATCAGCTTGCCCCTCCTAGCCATGTCCCTAGCGCCAGTACTTACCTTTCCTGTAGGGGTGCCGCTCCACAGCTCCTCATCATCTTCTCTGCGCGCTGCACTTTAGCACTGATGTCACAGTGTCGGGTCATAGTGCGCGCTTACGTGCACTATGACCTGACTATGTGTCAGGATACCGTGCAGTGCGGGCCGGTGAGTGACCACGGAGCAGTGAGTAATAGCAAGCGCTTTACTCCCGCTCCGTGGTCACATGACACAAACGAATCCTCAATGCAAATTTTTTTTTAGGATTTTTAGGTGTCTAATTACTCTATTCAATCGAGTAATTGTTTCAACCCTAGTGTGTGTGTGTGTGTGTGTGTGTGTGTGTGTGTGTGTATATATATATATGTATATATGCACACACAGTGGATATAAAAAGTCTACACACCCGTTAAAATGTCAGGTTTCTGTGATGTAAAAAAATGGGTGCTCCACGTCTTTCTGCCACAGATGCATACTGTTGAATAAGGTCCTTGTGGATCAAAACATCCGGGTTAAAGATGTGGCTATACTCTTCTGTGCATAGCAACTCCATTTGCCTGGACCTCAGGGGTTATATTTTGCATACAGAAAGAATAAGCATCCCTGAAATACACAAGTGTGTGCCATGGGATTTCACCCCTCACTGGGAATTTAGCAGGTTGTGCACGGGCTCTCCCACAGGAGACAGCAGCACCACATCTTGCAGAATTCACATCTTTTTAGAAAAGAAAATGCTGAGCACTTTTTATCATTTATCACATACTGATTTAATAATATAATTGGAAGATGCTTTGTTGTGTTGGCATCATACAGCTTTTTGTGACAGCTTTTGATGCTATTTTTTTAGTCAAATTTTATATATATATATATATATATATATATATATATATATATATATATATATATATATATATATATATATATACACACACAGTGGATATTAAAAGTCTACACACCCCTGTTAAAATGAGACAAAGATAAATAAATAATTTCAGAACTTTTTTCACCTTTTAATGTGACCTATAAACTACAACGCAATTGAAAAACAAACTGAAATCTTTTAGGTAGAGAGAAGAAAAAATATAGAAATAATATGGTTGCATAAGTGTGCACACCCTTAAACTAATACTTTGTTGAAGCACCTTTTGATTTTATTACAGCACTCAGTCTTTTTGGGTATGAGTCTATCAGCATGGCACATTTTGACTTGGCAAGATTTGCCCACTCTTCTTTGCAAAAACATACCAAATCTGTCAGATTGCGAGGGCATCGCCTGTTCACAGCCCTCTTCAGATCACCCCACAGATCGGATTCAGGTCTGGGCTCTGGCTGGGCCATTCCAAAACTTTAATCTTCTTCTGGTGAAGCCATTCCTTTGTTGATTTGGATGTATGCTTTGGGTCGTTGTCATGCTGAAAGATTAAGTTCCCCTTCATGTTCAGCTTTCTAGCAGAAGCCTGAAGGTTTTGTGCCAATATTGACTGGTATTTGGAACTGTTCATAATTCCCTCTAGCTTAACTAAGGCCCCAGTTCCAGCTGAAGAAAAACAGCCCCTTGGCATGATGCTGCCACCACCATGCTTCGCTGTGGGTATGGTGTTCTTTTGGTGATGTGCAGTGTTGTTTTTGGGCCAAACATATTTTTTGGAATTATGGCCAAAAAGTTCAACCTTTGGTTTCATCAGACCATAACGCCTTTTCCCACATGGTTTTGGGAGACTTCAGATGTGTTTTTGCAAAATGTAGCCTGGCTTGGATGTTTTTCTTCGTAAGAAAAGGCTTTCGTCTTGCCACTCTACCCCATAGCCCAGACATATGAAGAATACGGGAGATTGTTGTCACATGTGCCACACAGCCAGTACTTTCCAGATATTCCTGCAGCTCCGTTAATGTTGCTGTAGGCCTCTTGGTAGCCTTCCAGACCAGTTTTCTTCTTGTCTTTTCATCAATTTTGGAGGGATGTCCAGTTCTTGGTAATGTCACTGTTGTGCCATATTTTCTCCACTTGATGATGACTGTGTTCCATGGTATATCTAATGCCTTGGAAATTCTTTTGTACCCTTCTCCTGACTGATACCTTTTAACAATGAAATCCCTCTGATGCGTTGGAAGCTCTCTGTGGACCATGGCTTTTGCTGTGGGATGCGACTAAGAAAATTTCAGGAAAGACCAACTAGAGTAGCTGAACTTTATTTGGGGTTAATCAGAGGCACTTTAAATGATGGCAGGTGTATGCCGACTCCTATTTAACATGATTTTGAATGTGATTGCTTAAAGGGGTTCTGCACTTTCATTTAACTGATCGGCGGGGGTCCGACACCCAGGACCCCCGCCGATCAGCTGTTTGAGAAGGCAGCGGCGCTCCAGCAGCGCCGCGTCCTTCTCACTGTTTACTGCCAGGCCGCTGGCCCACTGACGTCACGACTAGTATCAACTAGCGTGGGCGCGGCTAAGCTCCATTCATGTGAACAGAGCTTAGCCCCGCCCACGCTAGTTGATACTAGTCGTGACGTCAGTGGGCCGGCGGTACACAGTGAGAAGGCCGCGGCACTGCTGGAGCGCCGCTGCCTTCTCAAACATCTGATCGGCGGGGGTCCTGGGTGTTGGACCCCCGCCGATCAGAAGCTGAGGATCTAGCCAGAGGATAGATCATCAGTTAAATGAAAGTGCAGAACCCCTTTAATTCTGAACACAGCTACATCCCCAGTTATAAGAGGGTGTGCACACTTATGCAACCATATTATTTTAGTTTTTTTGATCCCTCCACCTAAAAGATTTCAGTTTGTTTTTCAATTGAGTTGTACAGTATATAGGTCACATTAAAGGTGGAAAAAGTTCTGAAATTATTTCTTTGTCTAATTTTTTTACAGCACAGAAACCTGACATTTTAACAGGGGTGTGTAGACTTTTAATATCCACTGTGTGTGTGTGTGTGTGTGTGTGTGTGTGTGTGTGTATATATATATATATATATATATATATATATATATATATATATATATATATATATATATATATATATATATATTTATTAGGGGTGCACCGAAATGAAAATTCTGGTCCGAAACCAAAACTGAAAATTCAGGATGCCCTTGACCGAAAACCGAAACCGAAACTGCCTTTTTGCCCAAATACTTTTAAAATACTTTTTTTTAAATGATTTTATAACAGTGCCATCCACAGACCCCCCCCCCCCCCCCCCCTTGCCGCTCCAGTACAGACTAGTTATAAAATGTGTACAATTAATAAGGATTCTATTCATGAGGCCCCCTCTGCAGTAGAACATTCAATATAGCCACATCCTACTCACAGGGCTGTTATCTTAATGCTGGCCGGCCGGGCAGACGAGCGGCAGCGTCACGACTGACGTCACATGCCTGCGCCGCCTCCTTCATTCAGAAAGTAGGCCGGGCACATGACGTCAGTCGTGACGCTGCCGCTCGTCTGCCCGGACGGCCAGCATTAAGATAACAGCCCTGTGAGTAGGATGTGGCTATATTGAATGTTCTACTGCAGAGGGGGCCTCATAAATAGAATCCTTATTAATTGTACACATTTTATAACTACTGGAGCTGGGGGCCAGAGCACAGTGAACGCACCGGCCCCCAGCTCCTCCTCCCAGTCCCTCCCCGCTGATACATCGCAGCCTGCGATGCTGGAGCATGGCAGGCTGCGATGTCAAAAGGTGGCGGAACGCCGTTCCGGTGCGTTCCGCCAGAAAAAAAGCCCTGTATATAACCAACCATATTTTCTGCCGATTATGTACTAATATCGGCCGAAATGGATTAGGCCCATTTTCAGCCAATATTTTCGGCCGCCGGAATTTCGGTGCACCCCTAATAAATATATATATATATATATATATATATATATATATATATATATTAGTACAGACCAAAAGTTTGGACACACCTTCTCATTCAAAGAGTTTTCTTTATTTTCATGACTATGAAAATTGTAGATTCACACTGAAGGCATCAAAACTATGAATTAACACATGTGGAATTATATACATAACAAAAAGGTGTGAAACAACTGAAAATGTCATATTCTAGGTTCTTCAAAGTAGCCACCTTTTGCTTTGATTACTGCTTTGCACACTCTTGGCATTCTCTTGATGAGCTTCAAGAGGTAGTCACCTGAAATGGTCTTCCAACAGTCTTGAAGGAGTTCCCAGAGATGCTTAGCACTTGTTGGTCCTTTTTGCCTTCACTCTGCTATCCAGCTCACCCCAAACCATCTCGATTGGGTTCAGGTCAGGTGACTGTGGAGGCCAGGTCATCTGGCGCAGCACCCCATCACTCTCCTTCATGGTCAAATAGCCCTTACAGAGCCTGGAGGTGTGTTTGGGGTCATTGTCCTGTTGAAAAATAAATGATGGTCCAACTAAACGCAAACCGGATGGAATAGCATGCCGCTGCAAGATGCTGTGGTAGCCATGCTGGTTCAGTATGCCTTAAATTTTTTATAAATCCCCAACAGTGTGACCAGCGAAGCACCCCCACACCATCACACCTCCTCCTCCATGCTTCACGGTGGGAACCAGGCATGTAGAGTCCATCCGTTCACCTTTTCTGCGTCACACAAAGACACGTGTCTTTTGGAACCAAAGATCTCAAATTTGGACTCATCAGACCAAAGCACAGATTTCCACTGGTCTAATGTCCATTCCTTGTGTTCTTTAGCCCAAACAAGTCTCTTCTGCTTGTTGCCTGTCCTTAGCAGTGGTTTCCTAGCAGATATTCTACCATGAAGGCCTGATTCACACAGTCTCCTCTTAACAGTTGTTCTAGAGATGTGTCTGCTGCTAGAACTCTGTGTGGCATTGACCTGGTCTCTAATCTGAGCTGCTGTTAACCTGCGATTTCTGAGGCTGGTGACTCGGATGAACTTATCCTCCGCAGCAGAGGTGACTCTTGGTCTTCCTTTCCTGGGGCGGTCTGCATGTGAGCCAGTTTCTTTGTAGCGCTTGATGGTTTTTGTGACTGCACTTGGGGACACTTTCAAAGTTTTCCCTATTTTTCGGACTGACCCACTATCATTTCTTAAAGTAATGATGGCCACTCGTTTTTCTTTACTTAGCTGCTTTTTTCTTGCCATAATACAAATTCTAACAGTCTATTCAGTAGGACTATCAGCTGTGTATCCACCTGACTTCTCCACAACGCAACTGATGGTCCCAACCCCATTTATAAGGCAAGAAATCCCACTTATTAAACCTGACAGGGCACACCTATGTATATAATTCCACATGTGTTAATTCATAGTTTTGATGCCTTCAGTGTGAATCTACAATTTTCATAGAAAACTCTTTTGAATGAGGTGTGTCCAAAAGCTGTCACAAAAAGCTGTATGATGCCAACACAACAAAGAATCTTCCAATTATATTATTAAATCAGTATGTGATAAATGATAAAAAGTGCTCAGCATTTTCTTTTCTAAAAAGATGTGAATTCTGCAAGATGTGGTGCTGCTGTCTCCTGTGGGAGAGCCCGTGCACAACCTGCTAAATTCCCAGTGAGGGGTGAAATCCCATGGCACACACTTGTGTATTTCAGGGATGCTTATTCTTTCTGTACGCAAAATTTAACCCCTGAGGTCCAGGCAAATGGATTTGCTATGCACAGAAGAGTATAGCCACATCTTTAACCCGGATGTTTTGATCCCACAAGGACCTTATTCAACAGTATGCATCTGTGGCAGAAAGACGTGGAGCACCTGGACTCTAGAGCGCCTTACCCTTAGGCCTCTTTCACATGGGCGTCATATTTTTTGCCCGGTTAAGAGGCATGTGCGTTGCGGGAAAATGCGCGATTTTTCTGCGCGAGTGCAAAACATTGTCATGCGTTGCACTCGCGTGAGAAAAATCGCGCATGTTTGGTACCCAAACCCGAACTTCTTCACAGAAGTTCGGGCTTGGGATTGATGTTCTGAAGATTGTATTATTTTCCCTTATAACATGGTTATAAGGGAAAATAATAGCATTCTGAATACAGAATGCATAGTAAAACAGCGCTAGAGGGGTTACATTTTTTATTTTTTTTTAACTCCCCTTAGTCCACTTGATCGCGAAGCCCGGCATCTCCTTGTGTCTCCTCTGCGCTGAACAGGACCTGGGGTGAGCATTAAATAGAGGTTAAGGACCTTTGATGACGTCACTCCGGTCATCACATGGTACGTGACGTCATCAAAGGTCCTTAACCTCTATTTAATGCTCACCCCAGGTCCTGTTCAGCAGAGTAGACACAAGGAGATGCCGGGCTTCGCGATCAAGTGGACTAAGGTGAGTTACATTTAAAAAAATAAATAAATTTTAACCCCTCTAGCGCTGTTTTACTATGCATTCTGTATTCAGAATGCTATTATTTTCCCTTATAACCATGTTATAAGGGAAAATAATAATGATCGGGTCTCCACCCCGATCGTCTCCTAGCAACCGTGCGTGAAAATCGCATCGCATCCGTACTTGCTTGCGGATGCTATGCGTTTTTCACGCTTCCCATTCACTTCTATGGGGCCTGCGTCGCATGAAAATCTGACAATATAGAACATGCTGCGATTTTCACTCAACGCACAAGTGATGCGTGAAAATCACCGCTCATGTGCACAGCCCCATAGAAATGAATGGGTCCAGATTCAGTGCGGGTGCAATACGTTCACCGCACGCATCGCAACCGCACGGAAAACTCGCCCGTGTGAAAGGGGCCTTAGGAGCGCAGGTGTAATGTCTGTGTATGTATAGAAAAGAGGGGCTGTGACCTCAATTCAGTTCTCATTGCAGATCTTGTGAAAATTGTAATGACTGAGCCAGTGCCGACTCCTCCAGTTTCTGTTCCATACAAATGGATGGGATGCAACAAGCCTGTCAAGAGTGTTTTCTGAATTCATTCTTAAAGTGCACCTCCAGTGTTGATTTTCTGCAAGTTTTTAAGATTTCATATAGACAATGTTGAGATTTCTAAACCTGGTGATAGGGTCGTGATAATGCCCTTTGTCGCATCCCCTGCAAGCTTTGGGCAGGACTGCAGTTTCAGAGCAAACTTGCTAAAAATACGTATCGTGGCATCCCACATACTCTCTCTCACCATCTTTTCGCAAGCTGTCCTTTTGTTGACTGCACAGATTTAGTTTCTCTCGTGCTTCTACTTGCTCTAATTTACTATGGTAAATCAACTACTGCTCCACAATCTCCGATTGCACATGCCCAGATATTTAAAGGGCTTTTCCATTATAACTGATGACCTATCCTCAGGATATTATCAGTATCTAATTGGTGGGGGTCTGACATCCGCACCCTTTTAATGACCTTAAAGGGGTTCTGCACCTTCATTTAACTGATGATCTATCCTCTGGATAGATCATCAGCTTCTGATCGGCGGGGGTCCGACACCCGGGACCCCCGCCGATCAGCTGTTTGAGAAGGCAGCGGCGCTCCAGCTGCGCCGCTGCCTTCTCACTATTTACCGCCGGGCCACCCGCCCACTGACGTCACGACTTGTATCAACTAGAGTGGGTGCGGCTAAGCTCCATTCAAGTGAACAGAGCTTAGCCGCGTCCACTCTAGTTGATACAAGTCGTGACGTCAGTGGGCGGGCGGGCGGCCCGGCGGTAAACAGTGAGAAGGCTGCGGCGCTGCTGCCTTCTCAAACAGCTGATCGGCGGGGGTCCCGGGTGTCGGACCCCTGCCGATCAGAAGCTGATGATCTATCCAGAGGATAGATCATCAGTTAAATGAAAGTGCAGAACCCCTTTAATTAGTGGTTGAGGGTCCATACAGAGCGCCTGCCTCACCGGAATCGTAGTGCTCAAAGCATTACAGATTCCCATTGTTGATCTGGTCGCATGTTAGTTATTATTGAAGAGGGTTTTTGTGATAACTAATTAGTAAGCGAACCTGATTTAAAGGGGTTATCCGAGACTAACATGCTTTCCCATATGCCTGGGCCCCTCACACTGAATCTACTTACCTGGCTCAGGTGCCGAGCAGTCAATGGGGATGAGCCTCACCTAGTCGGTGACGCTAGGTAGGCTCGTCCCCATCACCGCCTGCAATTGGCTGCTCCCCCCGACACCGGATGTTTCCATCCGCGCGCAGGGAACCAGGTAAGTAGAATCGGTGTGTGGGGCCCGGCATATGGAGGAGTGTTTGTTAGTCTCGAATAACCCCTTTAACAATTATTGCAATATACTTTTTCACAGGTTGGGGAAAAAATCCATTCCACAGAATAGGTGTTAAAGGGGTTTTCTGAGACTTTTTTTTATTTTTTTATACTGATGGCCTATCCTCTGTATGGGTCATTAGTACCTGGGGGTCCAACATCCGGAACCCCCACGATCAGTTGTTTGAGCATGCGCCGGTGCTCGCAGTATCGCTGACGCCTAATCTCAGATCGCCAAGCTCAGTGCCGTGCATTGTACAGCGGCAATGCCTGGTATTGCAGCTTGAAGCAAATGGGGATAAGCTGTTTCTAGGCCATGTGACTGATGAACATGACGTCACATGGCCTAGGCAAAGCTGTGAGAAGGCCGCAGTGCTACTGTGAGCGCCGGTGCCTTCTCAAACAGCCCTTAGGCAGATACCCTGGGTGTTGGATCCCCACCAATCCGATACTGATGACCTTTCTAGGGGATAGGTCATCAGTTAGAAAACCCCTTTAAATGTATGATCGTTGGGACCCCTACAATCCCAAGTATGGCCGTTACATGTTTGTTTTTTTGGTAACTGTGACCCTGTGTATTCTCTTTTAGGGTACCTGCACATGTTGCATATTACTGCAGATTGGTTGTGCAGCTGATCTGCAGCATAATATAGTACCTTCGAAATTTCATCTACACAGTGTGGAATTTTTTCCATGTGTGAATTGACCTGCAGGTGCAGAGTTTGGAATAAGCGTGTGCGGATTTTGCAAATTGCAATGCAAAGGGTGAAATCTGGTGAAAATCTGCAGCACATGCGGATTTTGCTCTACATTTGTTGTGGAAACGCAGCAAAATCCACTTAAAAAAATCTATGAAAAGACTCTATGCATATTAGCCATGACAGTTTTGATGGATACCAGTGAATCCTGAAGGATCGCATCATGCACCAGACTTGTGTGAACAGAGCCGAATGCTGTTCTGTTCGTGGAAAGATTATAGAAGGAATTTATCACGCCCTGTACTCTACATTTCTGTCTTTAAAAGGTCTCAAAAAAGGCTTTTGCGACTTTTTGAGATCACTTGCGCAAAACTTTTTTGCAAATTCATACCACTCACTCCAGTTTTGATAAGTGGGTGGTGAAGTGTGATTAACTATATTAATGAGTTTCAGTACAGTCACAAAATTACAAACCAAATCACTCCAGAAAAGGGGGGTGCAGAAAACTAGCAGCATCTCAGCATTTTTAGACATCAGTGTTAGGTTTAAAGATGTAGCTTTAACAAACAACATGCACCAAGGAACAATGACTTCATATATTGATAGATTTTCATATGTCTTTTAATGTTTTTTAGGATCCGTGCCTGCTTCAACCCATTCCAAGTGCCAGAACTGCATAATACATGTGGACATGGATTGCTTCTTTGTATCTGTTGGTGTACGTAACAGACCAGATCTAAAAGGTAAGTGCTCACCAGGTTGCTAGTCGCAGTTTACCAGTAAAGTGCAGTTAGCTACAGTCTTAATTTTTTTGTGGTATAATTGTGCTTCAGTATCAATTTGCACAATTAATTGCTGTTATTTGAAGTACTTGTCAGAGTCTATGTAAAATGTAGTATTTTGTAATTTGATTTTAGGTGGAGGTTTTTGCTTCATATAAGTTAGGCCATGTTCACATCTCCGGTGAACGTTTCTGGCAGTCTGTTCAGGCAGAGAACAGCCTGGAGGAGTTCACTGGATCTGGCACTGCCATATTCTACAGATCCACTATAATGGGATCCAGCGATGATCTGGTCGCCATTTTTGTCCGGCCAGTAGCCGTCATTTATGCCAAACAGCCTGCCAGATCAGGCATGCCAAGCGGCCAACTGTATGTTCATGTTTTGTGTATGTGGTTGGTACTGTCCCTTGCTTATTCTACTAGAATTGAAAGGGTGCCATTGAAACAGATGTGGACAGAGAAAAAGTTTTGTAATTGGAATTATACATGGAAGAATTAGGACAGGTTCACATCCCCCTTTTTTTTTTTTTCCCCCTCCTCTTGAATGCATTGGTGGACACAGCGCCATGGGTATATGCCCAGCTGCCACTAGGAGGCTGACACTAGAAGTAAAAAGTGTTGGCTCCTCCTATCTGGGCTATACCCACTGCAGATGCAGGAGCAAACCAGTTTTTTTCTAGTCTCTTTAGGAGGCAGACACGACCTGCTTTTTTTCCTGCAGGTCTTGCTGCTATTTTTCATTTTTTTTTCTTTCTTTTTCTCTTTATGCAGGTTTTTTTCTCCTGCTGCAGGGGGTGCTCCATCGTGGGCTTCCACTTTAGTTGCACCCTCTGCGGGCGCGTACTTCGGTACCGCTCATTACCCAGTCCCCATTACTACCGCCGCAGTGGATTTCCAGCATTCCCACGGGCCCAGTGTTGATTCTGCTGATGGCGTGACCCTGCTGCGCCTGAAGACGTCGGAGGATAAGTACAGCCCCCCCCCCTTTCCTCTGGACCACTGATCCTTCACCTTGGCCAGGGCGTCTGCTCATGGGGCTCAGGGACGCATGTGCTGGACATTGGGGGGCCCTTGGGCCCCCCCCCTCCCGCTCTGCAATACTCTTTGGGCCGGACGGTTCCCCTTATAGGGGGCTTTGACAACTTGCAAGGGGTCTTGGGTCAGACTTCGGCCATAGTCTTCCCCCAGTGGACCGCATGCCTGCTCAAATTGCAGCAGTCTCTGCCCCTCACAGGGACCATGCTGCTGAAGGGGCTCGCTCCCACTCTGACACCAGGTTCCGTAAAAGACCTTGAGTGAGTGTTCTCAGCCGCGTCCCGCTCATCCCCAGCGTCCTCGGGTCACACCCTGGACAAGTCTGAGACAGGCGAAGTCTCGTCTTCTGCTGCTCCTGGGGACACATCTGACTAAGATTCTGTATCGGAGCAGAGTTCTACTTTATCTGCGGCCATGCAGGACCTCATTAAGGCGGTTAGAGACACTCTCCATGTGCAGGAGGGTACTCCCTCCTCTTCTCGGGACTCTGTGTGTCCTTCCGCCGTTCCAAGCGTTCCGTGTTGGTTTTTTTCTAACCACCAGGACCTAGACGCACTCCTGGCCAAACAGTGGAGTTTTACGGTCCCCAAAAAGGACGACTCCCTCCGTCCTATCCTGGATTTAAAGGCGCTCAACCGCCTGGTTCGGACCCGACACTTCCGCATGGAGTCGCTCAGGTCGGTGATTGC
This sequence comes from Bufo gargarizans, assembly GCF_014858855.1. Classification (NCBI taxonomy): domain Eukaryota; kingdom Metazoa; phylum Chordata; class Amphibia; order Anura; family Bufonidae; genus Bufo; species Bufo gargarizans. Next base: position 206,152,786 of record NC_058082.1, on the reverse strand, counting down.
CTCCCTACAGGAAGGCAAAATTTTGTCGTCCATCGACATACAGTATGCATACCTGCATATTCCCATTGCCGTGGCCCATCAGCAGTTCCTTCGCTTCGCGGTGGGTTCTCTGCATTTCAAATTTGTGGCTCTGCCCTTCGGCTCTTAGCGTCCGCCCCAAGGGTCTTCATGAAGGTCCTGGCCCCTCTTATCGCTCTCTTCTGCACTCGGAGGGGTGGCAGTTATTCCTTACCTGGATGACCTCTTGAAGGCTTTGTCTCTGGAGGACAACCTGGCCAGCCTCCGTATCACCCTGTCTATCCTGTCTCAGTTTGAGTGGTTGATCAACCACCCCAAGTCCTCCCTGGTTCCTCGCCAGAGAATGGATTTCTTGTGCATGACCTTAGACACTCTCCTCTGTCGAGTGTTCCTTCCCCAGGACAAGGTAGTGGCTCTCCAAGATGCAGTGGTTCGCCTTCGCAAGCCCTCCCCTCTACCTCTTCGGACGTGCATGCAGGTTTTGGGCCAGATAGTTGCCTCCTTCGAGGCGATCCCATTTGCGCAATTCCATACCAGGCCTATTCAGCTGGCGATCCTATCCAGCTGGGACAAGTCCCAGCCGGGCCTCGACCGTTTGGTTCGTCTTCCCCGTCTTGTCCACAAGGAGTTGTGCTGGTGGCTTCTACCTCGCACCCTATCTCTGGGCAAGTCCTTTCTTCCCCATCGTTGGCAGGTGATCTCCACGGACGCCAGCCTGATGGGTTGGGGAGCTGTCTTCGGGTGCCTATCTGCTCAGGGCCTGTGGTCAGCAGTGGAATCCTCCCTGCACATAAATATTCTGGAACAGGGTGATCTTTCTTTCTCTCTCTCATTGGACACACCTCCTCTCCGGTCTTTCAGTCCGTATCCAGACGGACAACTCCACTGCAGTGGCGTACCTGAATCATCGGGGGCACCAGGAGCATGAGGCTCATGGAAGAGGTATCTCACATACTTCGGTGGGCGGAGTCCTTTGTTCCGGTTTTCTCCGCAGTCCACATTCCCGGGGTCGACAATTGGGCAGCGGACTCTGTCGCCAAAACCCTGACCCATGCCAGTGGTCTATTCACCCAGAGGTGTTTCTTCATCTGTGTCAGCGCTGGGGCACGCCGGACATAGACCTTTTTCGCCTCCCGTCTCAACCACAAGGTACCGCGTTACTACGCGAGGTCTTGGGACCCTCAGGCACTGGCCTCGGATGCTCTGGTCCTTCCTTGGTCCCAGTTTGGTCTCCTGAACCTCTTTCCTCTCATTCTGTTCCTTCCCAGCGTTCTCAAGCGCCTGAAGTCGGCCCGGGTTCCGGTGATTCTGGTGGCCCCGGACTGGCCTCGCCATGCTTGGAACGCACCAGTCTTCCAGAATTTATCATCGTACTTGGAAGACTTTTTTTTTTCCTGGTGTGAGGCTACTCCGTTTCACTCTCTCTACCTGTCTATTCCCAGGGTCTTATCTTTCCTCCAGACGGGCTTTGACAAGGGTTTTCGGCTGGCCTCTCTCAAGGGTCAGATTTCGGCCCTATCTGTTCTTTTCCAGAAACCCCTGGCTTCTCGCCGTCAAGTGAGAACCTTTCTGCAGGGGGTCGCTCACCGCGTTCCGCCTTTTCGTCCTCCTGTGAATCCGTGGGACTTAAACATTGTCCTGGACGCTCTTCAGGCCTACCCTTTTTGAGCCTTTACAGGATATTTCTCTTTCCTTTGTTTCATTTCAGGTCGCCTTTCTTGTAGCGATTACTTCTATTCAGAGTTTCTGAACTGGCTGCGCTCTCTTGCAAATCCCCTTTCTTGGTGTTTCATCAGAGTAAGGTCGTTCTGCGTCTGGTCCCTTCCTTCTTCCCTAAGGTGGTGTCCTCATTCCACATTAATTAGGAGATTGTCCTTCTGTCCTAAACCCTCTCCTCCTGGGGAGCGTTCGCTTCACCGTTTGGATGTTGTTAGGGGGCTTCGCCTCTATCTTCAGTTGACTGAGCCCTTTCGCCAGTCGGACTCCCTCTTTGTGATCCCTGAGGGTCCTCGCAAGGGTCTGCAAGCTTCCAATGCCACCATATCCCGTTGGATTAGGTCGGCAGTTAAAAAGGCCTATGTTGCCAAGGGTCGTGTTCCTCCCTTTCGTTTGACCACTCATTCCACTAGGGCGGTCGCAGCTTCTTGGGCAGTTAGACATCAGGCCTCCGCTTCCCAGGTCTGCAAGGCCGCCACCTGGGCCTCTCAATACGTTTTCCAAATTTTATCACATCCACTCCTTGGCCTCTGCTGATGCCAGTTTAGGTCGCAGGGTTCTGCAAGCAGCCGTGAGTTAGTTGCATGGCTGCTTTTCTGCCTTCCCTTGTGGACTGCTTTAGGACGTCCCATGGTGCTGTGTCCCCCAATGCATTCAAGAGGAAACTGGATTTTTGTACTCGCCGTAAAATCCTTTTCCCGTAGGATGCATTGGGGGACACAGATCCCACCCTTTGTGGCTAAGTTTTTTCTGTTGGTCCTTTCTGGTTTAGGACTTGTTGGCTTACAGTTTTATCTTGTGCTCCTACTGCTTTTCTACCTACTGGTTTGCTCCTGCATCTGCAGTGGGTATAGCCCAGATAAGAGGAGCCAACACTTTTTACTTCTAGTGGCAGCTGAGCATATACCCATGGTGCTATGTCCCCAATGCATCCTACGAGAAAAGGATTTTACGGTGAGTACAAAAATCCAGTTTTCCGTTCTGAAATGGCCTTAGCGCCTGTTTTGTAACTCTGCATACTGCATATTGCGGGTATAGACTGCAGCATTACTGAGGGTACAACACACATAATCCACCCTGTAAGTATGCAAACTTTCCAGCAAGCAAATAATTTATATAGGGACATAGAAGGAGATTTATCAAAACTGGAGTAAAGGAAAACTGGCTGCTTTTACCTTTCAGTTTCCGAAGGAGCTGTGAAAAATGCGCCTGAAGTCAAAACTACTGTGTTTCCAGGTGTAAAAATTAAGCTTCTATTACACTATGCCAGGAATGGCCAACCTCTGGCTTTCCCGGTGTTTCAAAACTACAACTCCCAGCATGCCCACACTGCCTACAGCTATTAGCCTACAGCAGGGAATGGTGGGAGTTGCAGTTTTACAACAGCTGGAGAGCCTCAGGTTGGCCATCACTGCACCATGTGATCATCTAGGTGATTGTCAGGGAGGAAGCATTCCTTCCCTGCAATCTCCTGCTTGTTAGTGGAGAAGACCTTATCAGTATGAGGAGTGATCACCAATGCAATCGCATACTGAAGCACTGTTTACTGCCAGTAGATTGTGTTTACACGGCACGATCTGCCGCCGGAAAACAATTTTTCTGCCAAAAGATTCCCGTTCATTGGGTAATCGGCAGTATAACACTGCCAGATCATCATTTCAGTGTTCAAACAAACGCTTGTTAGCGATGATCTGCAAGTGTAATATAAGCTTTAGTAAATTTACTGGGGCCAATGTCCTGGCCCCCACCGCTTCCAAGTGTTGAGGATGCCATAAAAATGCCAGTACAACACAATATTGTCTCACAGGCATCTAAAAAGTTGCAAAAAGAGGTCTTGTGACTTTAACACAAAAAAATGAGTCCCCATCACCACCATTGTGCCGTCTTCTATTTTCACTCACTTATCCTACAGTTATTTTTTTTTTTATTATTTTATTTCTGCTACATACTATAGGTAAACCTGTGGCTGTCACAAGCAATAGGGGTAGTGGGAAATCGTCTTACCGTGAAGGAGCCAACCCTCAACTAGAGTTACAGTACTATCAAAATAAGTCGAGAGACAAAACAGGTAAGGAAAAGTAGCTTTGAATAAAGGTTCAGTAAAGCTAAGGCCTCTTTCACACGACCGTTTTTTTATTTCATTTTGTGGGCCGTTTTTTGCGTTCTGTATATGGAACCATTTGTTTCAATGGTTCCACAAAAAACACGGAATGTACTCCGTATGCATTCCATTTCCGTTTTACCGTTCTGTTGAAAGATAGAACATATCCTATTATTGCCCGCAAATCACGTCTTGTGGCTCTATTCAAGTCAATGGGTCCGCAAAAAAAACGGAACACATATGGAATGTACGCCGTATGTCTTCCGTATCCGTTCCATTTTTGAGGAACCATCCATTGAAAATGTTATGCCCAGCCCAATTTTTTCTATGTAATTACTGTATACTGTATATGCCATATGGAAAGAACGGAAACAAAAAACGGAACAGATCCGGGAAAAACAGCCCGCAAAACATTGAAATAGACATAAGGTCGTGTGAAAGAGGCCTTAGATTTATAGTCTTGAAGCTTGGGGTGCACAAAGAAGTTGCGTTTATTCCCTGCTAATCTTATTGGAAGTCCAGTTTATTTGCAGGATAGTCTAAATTTGCTTACCAAAATGTATCATTCCTTGAGTCCAAAGGCAGCACAACACAAAGGATTAATGTCTTGCTCCTCCTGTCTTGGACAGAAGATAAATTATTAGTAAATCAAACTAATTAACTCCCCTATAAAGGAGAGCACACCCACAAGGTAGATGTGTTTTTTCCAAACAATGTCTTTTTCAGGGAGAGATATTTGTGTTGCCTTTGGACTCAAGGAAAGATGAATTTCGGTAAGCAAATTTTGACTTTCCTTATCGTCCTACAGGCAGCACAACACAAAGGGATCTGCAAAGCAGTATTAAACAAGGGGGATGGGGGTTGGTGGTTGGTCAAAATCGCAGCCTTAATAATCACTTGTCTGTCAAAGGCTGAATCGCAAGCACCAGTTACATGCTACTCACCGTATTTTTCGCCCTATAAGACGCACCGGCCCATAAGACGCACCTAGGTTTAAGAGGAGGACAATAAGAATTTATTTTTATTTTTTTCATTAGACCTCAAATCGGCAATCAGACCCCCAATGTTAATAAGATCTCGGATCAGACCCCAATGTGAATGAACCCCAATCAGACCTTAGATCAGAGCCCAATATAAAGACCCCCCAATCAGACCTCAGATGAGACCCCAATGCCTCATATCAGCCCCCAGCCATATGTACTCAGCTCCCAGAAGATGCTGGGGGAGCCCTGTTCAAATATTTGCTGTGGGGCCCAGTTATTTCGAGTTACTCCACTGGCACTTGGTGATGGGACCTTAGAACTTGCATCCACCTTGATTTCTGGATCCGCTCCTGTGAGAGCTTAAGCAACCAGTTTCTGGAGTCTAACTGGAAGCTAAGGGCTGAGTTAGTGCCACCACTTTGTAAAAACACCATTCGATGAAACTAAAGGCCAGTGAATTGAAGATAAGATACCCTGGTGAGTGATGGCCAACCTGAGAACCTGTACCGCAATTTGCAGATCCCATGCAGACCCATTATTACAATGGGACCGTGAGACACGGACAGCACACAGTGTGCCTTCCACATCCGCACATCCATTTCGCGGCCCGAAAGAGAAATTTTTTCACCCTTTTCCATATTGCGGACAAGAATGAGCATTACCATATAGGGCAGGAAGCTCTGAACTGCAAATGCAGAATGTACACGGTGGATCCATGTCCTATAGATCCGCAACTTGTGGTCCGCAAAATCGGATATAGTTCTATGAATGGAGCCCCAATCTTAGTGACTAAGCGAGACTTCATGGGGAAGCAATCCCTATGACACTAGAAAATTGAAGCCAAAGAAGCTTTGCTCTCTGCAATAGACAAGGAATTACTATGTTTCAGAAGGAAACAATCTTTCTGACCATAGGGATAACCTGACGGGCAGAAAAAAGTCTTCCCAGACAGACCGACCACTTGAATATTACCTTAGGGGGGTTAACCCGCTGAGCTGAGACTGCAGTATCTGTAAGACACAGCTGTAATCTAGCTCCCACATAATGTTACCCCTTCATTTTGGGCTTATCCCCTCTGGGTGCAACCATTTCAAGGTGAGCTAGCACAACTTTTAACAATGAAGGTACGCCATCATGAACCAAAGATCTTGCAAATCCTCCTGATCACAGAGACAGAGTCCACATCCAGGTGAGATGAGGCAGGAGATGAGGTAAAGGAGTTGTAGAAAAGCGAGGTCTTATAGATATATGAGCAGAAAAGACCAGAGAGACCACAATCTCTGCACCATGTCTGCACTGGAGACCTTCAGCTGGGAGGCAATGGTGCAGACATCTCCTACATTGTCCACAGTTGGTGCACATACTAACATTTATGGCTTTATGGGATTCTTTGCAGAGTTCTCTAATTGGAACATAATAATTCGCTCACATACATACAAGCTACATATAAGCCATTCCAAGACCCAGGATCCTTAAAGCTGCTGTGATTCCGCTGCTGCAGTAATATCTCACACTGTGCAGAGCCTCAGATGTAGCTGAGCTAAAAACAACTCTGATAACACATGGCACATGAGTTATTTCATACCATTTTGACAGACTATTGAAATACATTGAGAGTTAGTTAACCTCTTGTGCCATTTTTTACTTAACATGTTACCCATTAAGTTCAGGTCAGCTGCACCTGTATACTTCTACTCCAAAATGGCTCCTGAGATGGAGACACTGCTGCAAACCTGAAGGCAATAATAGTACTTGTAACAGCCAAACCAGCACTTCTCACAGGGACACACCCTGAAACATACAAAGATAGTTTGCAGGGAACACCCGATGCATATGAAAAACTCACCAGGAACCTCCAAGATAAATCTCAGCTCAATCCTCCCATGGAAATTCCCGATGGGAAAAATAAATCCTGGAAACCACTTCCAGATCAGTAATTTTATGCAGTTTAGGCACCATTCGCACGTCCGTAATAATGGGTCCGCATCCGTTCCGTAAATTGCGGAACGGGTGCGGACCCATTCATTCTTTATGGTGACGGAATGGATACGGAGAGCAGACTGCTCTGCGCATCAGCATTTCTGGAGCGCGCTGCCGATCTTCCGGTCCACGGCTCCGGAAAAAATTGCAGACGAAAATAGGCATTTCTATGGGGGTGCCGGCCGGTTGTGTTACGGATTCGCCAATGCACTACGGACGTGTGAATGGACCCTTATTCTGGGGCAACCCTCCAGCTCTATAACATGCATATAACAATGGACTCTCTTCCAGCACCGTATATGATACTCTGGAAACCACTTCCAGCTATATAATATCAGGCTTAACCACCATACTGACCTTCACAGCAGCAGCCTCTGTATGTGTGAGCTTCATTGTCCTAGACAGAAGAAAAAACATGTCTAGTGGGTGTGCACTCCTTTATAGGGAGGTTAATTGGTCTGATTTACTAATGATTTGTCTTCTGTACTAGATGGTAGGAGCAAGACATTAATCCTTTGTGTTGTGCTGCCTGTAGGACGATAAGGAAAGGTTAGATTTCATTATTTTTCTACTTTCCTGTTTCAAAACAAACTAGATTCTGCAGTGGACAGTCTGAATTCTCCACAAAGAAATGGACACGACATGGATAGCTCTGTATGGGACCATCCAGATCTTGCACAGAAAAATGGGCTAGATACGGATACCTCACACCTGTCCTTTGCAGAAATTGCATCCTGTAGTTACGAGGCAAGGTAAGAAACCACAATGTATATTTCTTGTATAAAAACTCAAAAATGAGCCATCGTTTGATCTTTGCATTTATATACCAACATATCTACCGTATTTTTCACTTTATAAGACACACTTTATTTCCCCAAAAGCGGGGGGAAATGGCAGTGCGTCTTATAAAGCCAATGGTGCACTTTTTAATTGTCTGAAACTGATTTCACTCGCGGCGGGTCCCGGTGCAGTCACTGTACTCCATTACACTGGGCCCTGCTCAGTTTTCATATGTAAAGTCCATTCATGTAATCTTGAAGAAGTGGCTCTGCTTTAAAGTAGCACAATCCTCTGTAGTAGTACTCGCTATCAAAGCGGCAGGCAGGCCGGCAGAGTGACCTCACTCACTCACACTCCTGCTCCATATTAATGAAGTGGGAGGAGTGTGAATGAGTGAGTGACGTTACACTGCCGGCCTGCCTGCCGCTTTGATAGTGAGTACTACTACAGAGGATTGCGCTAGTTTAAAGCAGAGCCATTGCTTGAAGATTACATGAATGGACTTTACATATGAAAACTGCTGTGAGTGGGGCCCAGTCCAGTCACTGTACTCCATAACACCAGGCCCCGCTCACAGCAGTCTTTTATATGTAAAATCTTTTTATGTAATGCTCCAGCAATGCTATCAAAGCAGCGGTCCAGCCGGCACGTGACGTAACTCACTCGGTCATGCTCCTCATACTTCATTAATGAAGCTGGCAGGAGCGTGACTGACTAAGTGAGTTACATTACGCTGCTGGCCGGACCGCTGCTTTGATAGTGGGTACTGTTACAGAAGAAAGCAGAGCCATTGCTGGAGCATTACATAATAAGATTTTACATATAAAGACTGCTGTGAGCCGGTACCCGGTGGTATAATGGGGGTCACTATTCACACAGGGACAATATACTGTGACACGTATGATACTGTGACCAGCATAAGATCATCTTATGCTGGTCACAGTATATATTTCCCTGTTTGAATAGTGACCCCCCCCATTACATAAGATGCTATATGTGTGTCATCCACAGATTAGCCCCCCCCCTTAACGGTGTCATCCACAGATTCCCTCCCCCAACGGTGTCATCCACAGATCCCCCCCCCCAACGGTGTCATCCACAGACCACCATTAGTTCAAAACCCACCAAAAGCACACCTTTTGGTTCAACATATTTTTTTTCTTATTTTCCTCCTCAAACATCTTAGGTGCGTCTTATAAAGCGATAAATACGGTAATTGCTTTTATGTACTTTACTTTTATGTATTTCTTCTCATTTCCCTCCAGGCAGGCTGGTGTGAAGAATGGAATGATGTTTGGTAAAGCAAAGCAACTATGCCCTGATCTTCAAGTAGTCCCCTATGATTTTGAGGCTTATAAGGAAGTAGCCATGACTTTGTATAAAACCTTGGCAAAGTAAGTTGTTGTTGTGTTTTTTTTTATTTTTTGTTTTTTTTTAATGTCAGAAAATAGCTTGTAGTAAAAAAATTAAAATAAAATAAAATTACCTACTCATCCATTTCTCCAGCTCTGTGCTCTGCAGTACTGGTCCATTACTCCTGCCACTGTTTGCAGTCAGTTGTTCGACAGCTGAGGACAGTGACTGCAGTAGTCACTTGGCAGATTGCGGCACGTCACTGTGCACATTTAAATACTGCTCTCACCTGCCCCTATAATCTCACTCATGCGCACAACGCATGCGTGTGATAATGAGGCCAGGCCACAGCAGTATTGAAAAGCCTAGCCCTGTCGATATGGGAAAGAATGGGCTGTGCAGAGTTCTGTGGAGCGCTTGGGCCCGTCCTCAGTGCATCTAGCAGCTCATTTACATATTGGGTGCTTGTTCTACATAATGCAGCAGTGGATTTCCCTAAGAAGCTACTGATTTAATTGTCTGCAAGCCCCAGCATCCACTCTGTTTAGGTTAATAGGAGACAACTTGCTGACAGACTCCTTTTATTGTGCCGTCTCTGTGTTTACACCAGTTATACTCATGACATTGAAGCAGTAAGCTGTGATGAAGCCCTGGTAGATATTACAGAAGTCCTTGCCGAGACCAAACTTTCTCCAGATGAAGTTGCTAGTGCTATTCGAGCTGAAGTTAAAGAGAAGACTTTGTGTACCGCATCTGTTGGAATGGGTTTGTACTAGCTATAATCTTTATCTGACTCTCCGAGACATGGCCTGTTATTTGCTACTGTAAACTGAGTAATGTGTTGTCTTTTCCCCTTTCACTTCCATGTTGCCCATATTTTGTGCAGTAATTTCAGTTAAAGGAGTCATCAGAAAATTACCTTTTTATTTTAATCATTTTTTATTTTAGAATTTGTGGTGGTTTATTTTTCTCATTCATCTCATTGGGGGACACAGGCATTGACCATGGTTATAGCAGTTGCCGCTAGAAGGCGGACACTAAGCACACAAAGCGTAAGCTCCTCCCTCTTTAGCTTGGTCCCTTCAGGGAGAGATATAGCTGATCAGTTTTTAGCTTGGTGTCTGTAGGAGGCAGACGTTCCTGCGTTGCAGGTCTGATGATTTACAAATGTTTTTTATTTATTTTTCTAGCGGGAAGCTTCAGGCAGTCCGGGTAAAAACTGCCACCCATTAGATGGGAGACCAGGGGGTCACCCAAACCTACTGCTCGTTCCCGCTCTCTAGAATAAAAGGAGGACCAGAGGTCCCTGTAAAAACCTCTGTCTCCCGCCAGCAAGTGCATCACCACGGCCGCCCCAGCGAAAGTACCCTCTGTTCCGGTGTAGGGTCCCTCACCAAGGGGCTGCACACTGAAGGTGGTGATCCGGCTGGAGTCAGCGGGGCAGAAGACGTCGTACAGGGGAGTAGGAGCAGTGCTCCCCTCCACCCTCCCTCCAGTAACCCCCTCAGTACCACCTCCAGTGCCCCCCTCCAGGACCCCAGCCAGTATTCCCTCCTCCCCACGTGTGGACTTGGGCAGCAATCTCCTTTTAAAGGGGTTGTCTGGGTTCAGAGCTGAACCCAGACATACCCTTATTTTCAACCAGGCAGCCCCCCTGAGGCTAGCATCGGAGCATCTTATGCTCCGATGCGCTCCCTTGCCCTGTGCTAAATTGCGCAGGGCACGGGCTCTTTTCTTTTCAATAACTTCCGCCCGGCAGTGTGTTCGGTGACGTCACCGGCTCTGATGGGCGGGCTTTAGCGCTGCCCTAGCCGCTTTACTGGCTAGGGCAGCGCTGAATTCCGCCCACAGTACCAGTGACGTCACCGGGCTTTCTGGCAGCCCCAAGGATCTGTCACCGGATCTCCAAAAAATGCCTTTGCCCTGCGCGATCGCACCCCCATTTGAGTGGTAGAGCAGTGGGAGAGTGGGCTCTGCCCTCTTCTGGATTTTTAAAGCTCCTGGCAGGAAATGAGGGTCTGACTGGTGTTTGCAGGGACACAGGCTGTAAGTGTTGTTTGTCCCTTCTTGCAGGGCCTAACCTTCCCATTTGCCTCATTGGGGTGACAGGGGTGTCATTATGTCTGAACCCAGAGGTTCTGAAGCAGGCAGTCCTGTTGGTGCGTCATTTTGCCTAAGCATCATGTTGCGCAAAATTTCCATCCCTTCAGTCAGACTCCCTCTGCTTTGCGTGTGCTGCGCTGCCATCAAGCGGCTCAGCTCCGGACCCATTGCTTCCCACTGCCCAACCTACGGAAGAACCCGAATGGATGCGTTCCCTGTCCAGGGTGGTACAGGATGTCTCCAATACCAACAAAGCTATTGTGAATATATTGAGGCATTTGTCAGCAAGGCAGTCCTCTGACCGTTCCGACTCTGAGGATCATGGGGCTCGTGCCCATCACGGACGCCCCACAAAACGGGCAAGAACTTTCTCCCGTGGGGGGGTTCTGTGTCTCCCGTGTTCTCGGCCTCTCCTCCTCCTGCTAGAGAGTCTCACTCTGACATAGCCTCAGCTGAAACTATCCTCCATGGTGGACAATTTAATTACGGCAGTTATTGAGACGTTGCAGGTTAAAGATCCCGCTCAGTCATCTGCCAGCTTGGGTTTTTCTTTTTAGAAAGTCCTGTCGCTTGCACAAGTGTTTACCCAACCACCAGGAGTTTGATTCCTCTCTCTCCAAGGAGTGGAATTTTCCAGAGAGACAAGGGCTGGCAGGCAGCCGCAGATACTTTTTTTCTGGCAATTTACATGCTGCTGCAGCAGCAAGGTGTGATTGTTCCGGTTCTTGCGCAAATCAGTTTTCAGGGGTTTTACTCCAATCTCTTTGTGGTTCCCAAAAAGAGAGGACGGTCCATCCCGTTCTAAACCTCAAGGCGCTTAACTGTTTACTTTGCGTCAGCAGATTCCAGATGGGATCTCTGAGGTTGGTCATTGCGTCCATGGAACCGGGGGAGTACCTGTCCTCGATAGACATCAAGGACGCTTATCTGAATGTGCCCATATTGGTCAGTCATCTGAGGTTTCTCCGGTTCACTACCAATTTGTATCTCTCCCGTTCGGCCTGGCCACAGCTCCCAGGGTCTTTACGAAGGTTCTGGCGGCAGTCATGGCCCTGCTCCATGCCAGGGGGATCGTGGCGATCCCTTACTTAGACAACATCCTAGTGAAGGGTCCATCGTTCCAAGGGATGGCAGACTGCTTGAGCATAGTCTTGGACTACATGGAGCGCTTCTCATGGATCGTGAACAGACAGAAGTCTTGTCTTTATCCATCGCGATGATTGACTTATCTGGGCATGATACTGGACACTTGTCAGGCCAAGGTGTTCTTACCTCTGGAAAAACGATCTGCTCTCCATCTTCAGATTCGCTCATTGTTGTGCCCAGCTCCGGTTGCTATTCGTCGCTGATGGGGGCTCTGGGGCACATGATTTCTGCCTTCGAAGAAGTTCCCTATGCTCCGTTCCATACTAGAGCACTTCAGCGAGCCATTCTGTCCAGCTGGGATAGCTCCCCAGACTTTGAATCAGCCAATGCATCTCCTTGCCCCAGTGCGCCGGGCCCTCAGATGGTGGATGGCCTCTCTGATGTTGACATTGGAGCATTCGTTTCTCCCTCTCCATTGGAGGGTGATAACAACGGACGCAAGCCTCAGGGGTTGGGGGGGGGGGGGGGAGGGGGAATCTTGGAAAATCTCTCGGTATGGTCACGTGAGGAGAGCTCCCTTCCAATCAATGTTCTGGAGTTGAGGGTGATTCAGCTTTCTCTGCAACACTGGCCTGACCATGTCAGGGTTTGTCCGGTGCGGGTGCAGTCCAACAACTCCACACACCAGGGCGGCACCCGGACCCCAACAGTCATGGAGGAGACTGCACACATTTTCAGCTGGACGGAGAAACAGGTTCCGGCGCGATCAGCAGTTCACATTCCAAGCGTAGACAACTGGATTGCGGACTTTCTCAGCCGGGAGCGTCTCGATCCCGGCGAGTAGGCTCTTCACCTGCAGGACTTTCAGGACATCTGCGAGAGGTGGGGTCAGCCGGGTGTGGATCTCATGGCCTCACGGTTCAACAACAAGGTCGAGGAATTCGTCGCACGTTCCAGGCCCCTGGCATACGATGCACTGGTGATCCTGTGGAGTCGGTTCACGTTTCCTTACGTGTTCCCGCCTCTTACGCTCATTCCGCGGCTTCTCAGGAAGATCAGGTTTCGGATGCAATGGTCCAGACTATGTTTCGTTCTAGGAAGTCGTCGTCTTCCAGAATCTACCACCGGACTTGGAAATCCTACTTTAGTTGGTGCGAGCGGAGACAGCTGTCTCCCGTTCGTTTTTCTTTGCTGCGACTTTTGGCTTTCCTGCAGTCGGGCATGGAATTGGGGCTGGCTCTCAGCTCTCGCAAAGGGCAAGTGTTGGCTCTCTCCATTCTTTTTCAGCAAAATTTAGCTTTCTGAGGTTCAGACTTTTCTGCATTGGATCCTTCCGTCCTCCATTGGATCTAATCTAGTGCTCAACACTCTCCAATCTTCTCCATTTGAGCCTTTGCAGCAGGTGTCGCTGTGCTTCCTGTCTTTCTAAGGTGTGTTTGTTTGTTTTTTTGTTTGTTTTTTTTGCAATTACTTCTATCCGTAGCGTGTCGGAACTCGCGGCTCTGTCATGTCGGTCGCCCTTCCTGATCCTCCATCAGGATAAGGTGGTCCTTCGCCCTGTGCAGTCCTTCTCGCCGAAGGTGGTGTCGACATTCCATCTAAATTAGATTATTCTTCCTTCATTTTGTCCGAACCCGTCTCATCCTCGAACAGTCGCTTCATACTCTGGATCTGGTGCGTGTAATGCGTATCTATCTGTCCCAGACGGCATCTTTCTGGCCGACAGATTCCCTGTTCGTGATTCCAGAGGGGCCTAGACAAGGGATTGGATTTGTTTGGCTATTGTAGAAGCGTACCGCGTTAAGGACCGGGCCCCACCCTTCCGGGTGACTGCTCATTCGGCTCGGGCAGTGGGCGCCTCTTGGGCGATGCATCACGGGGCTTTGGCCCTTCAGGTGTGCAAGGCGGCAACCTGGTCGTCTTTGCATACCTTTTCTAAGTTTTACAGAGTGCACACCTTTGCATCTTCTGACGCTTCTTTGGGGCGTAGAGTTTTGCAAACAGCGATTCTCTGACTGGCAGGGGGTTGTAGTTAAGCCTACCCCCAGGGACTGCTGTGGAACGTCCCATGGTCAATGCCTGTGTCCCCCAATGAGACAGATGAGAAAACTAGATTTTTGTACTCCGTAAAATCTGTTTCTCTTCCGTTTATTGGGGGGACCCAGCTCCCACCCAGTTTTTATTTTATTTTTATGGGCCTTTTCGGGCCTGTGTGGTTCTGGGTTTGCACATAATGTGATTTTCTTAGGTCTGGCTTCTTTTACTGCTTTTGTACTAAACTGATTAGCTTGATCCCTGCAGGAAGGGATATAGCTGAAGAGGGAGTTGCTTACACTTTGTGTTCTTAGTGTCGGCCTCCTAGCGGCAACAGCTATACCCATGGTCAATGCCTGTGTCCCCCAATGAACGGAAGAGAAACAGATTTTACGTGGAGTACAAAAATCTAGTTATTTTTTTCATTTTTCTATGTCACTTTATAAAATTGTATATAATCCTGCAATTTTCACACTAGTTACTAGGCCTAAAATATTTTAGACGTCCTGTCTTTTGACAGCAGCTACATAGTTATACATAGTTAGACACAATGCATAGGACCCCATTGACTCCCTCTATGGGAAAGTTATCCAGGCATGCTCTGTGACCTGTGCAGAGGTCTGGAGGCAGTTTACGAACTGTGATATCGCCTATTGTGAATAGTGCATCCTATGTTATCTCTATATTGGGGTTTTACTTGTCATTGAGATCCTGAGTGTGGTGATAAGATAGCTACTGAAAAGTTACCTGTACAGTACAGGAAATTGTGACCTATTAGACCAAGCGGCTAGCTAGTGTGAACATTGCAGGCTTACATACATCTTTATTAAATATAGATAGTGACATGGAAAGATGTACAAAACTCGCCAAAAGTCTAAATAAAATAAAAGTCTAAATAGTTTAAAACAGGATTTAAACAATAGGTCATCTTATGATCACACGTTCCCTTTAAGGCCTCTTTTACACACGCATGTCCCTTGCGGAAAACACACTGTGTGAGAGAGGGATTGTTCGTTTTGGACTTAGGTAGTGCACTGAATTATAATGATTGATAATGCTGTGTGCTTCTGCCTGACCTTTCTGTAACAGAATCATACTGACCGCTCAGTATGATTCCATTACAGAAAGGTCACACAGAGGCACACAGCATTATCCATCATAACGCCATGCGCGTCTGTGTAGTCCAGACTGCAGAATCCCTCTCTCACACAGAGCGTAATTTGCTAGTACATTTTAATATGCAGAATTCCACTAAATCTTGAGGGGGTGAGATCTGTCTGTCAGTGATTCTGATCCCATCATATGGTGTGATTACAGTTTCTGTGTTTTAATTTAAAGGGGTTATCCAACACTAACAAATGCCCCCCATATGCTGGGTCCCTCTCACTGATTCTACTTACCTGGCTCCCCGCTCCCTCATGGTCCCCGCACTGCCGCAGCTGCTTCTACCCGTGCGCGGATGAAAACTTCCGGTGGGGAATTCGGGTTTCAGCCAATGGCAGGCAGTGACTGGGACGAGCCTCCCTAGCGTCACTCATGAGGCCACAGGCCTCTTCCGACCTATGGCCTCCGTTTGGCCTTTGGTGGCGTGATGACATGATTATGAATATCTGCGTCAGGATAACATCACAAGCTCCTAGTATATGACCCATAGTATATTTTTTTTAACTTTTTTCCTTCTTCTTCTTCCTTTTTTTTTAGCCTCCAATATTCTTTTGGCTAGAATGGCAACCAGAAGAGCGAAGCCAGATGGACAATATCACTTAAAGCCTGAGCAGGTTGATGATTTTATTAGGGGTCAGCTAGTTAGTACATTACCAGGTAATTCTATTTTACAAAATTACTCGGATATCCATGATTTTTTTTTTTAAGTTGTAGCTGATCAGTGGGGGTGTGGGGAACTAAAACACTGCTCCCATTGACTTCAGTGGGAGCAACTCCGTAGTAGCGAGCTCCCACCGCTGCAATGTTGCTGGTGCTATGTAGCTCTGGTGCTGACCTCCACTGATCACTAAGGTGGGGGATGTCTGACGGCCACTGATTAGCTAGTGATGGCCATCACTTAAAAACTCTGGACAACCCTATTAAAGAGGTTGTCCGAGTTCAGAGCTGAACCCGGACATACCTCCATCTTCACCCAGGCAGCCTCCCGACTTGAGCATCGGAGCAGTTCATGCTCTCCTTTGCCCTGTGCTAAATCGCGTAGGGCAAAGGCATTTTCAGGAGTTCCGGTGATAAACCGGGCTCTCCATGGGGCTGCCAGGAAGCCCAGTGACGTCACTGGCACTGATGGGCGGGCTTTAGCGCTGCTCTAGCCAGTAAAACTGCTAGGGCAGCGCTAAAGCACACCCATCTGAGCCGGTGATGTCACAGAACACACTGCCGGGCGTTAGCCTCCGCCTGGCTGTGTGTTGTTGTAAACAAAAGAGCCCTTTCCCTGCGCTATCTAGTGCAGGGCAAGGGAGCACATCGGAGCATGAGATGCTCCGATGCTAACATCAGGTGGGCTGCCTGGGTGAAAATATGGGTATGTCCGGGTTCAGCTCTGAACCCGGACAACCCCTTTAAGTCAGTATTTACGCCACTGTATCAAATATTAATTTGTCACTTGCTGTCAGGCTTCTGATAATATAGCAGTTTTCACTCGTGTGATTTATTTATTTTGTTTAAATTTGCATTGGACAAGACTTTGATACATTGTGATCACTGTTATTGTTGTGAGGATTGTTCTACTTCAGGAAATACAATGTACCTGTTACAGAGCGGTGTGGGAGGATAACTCCACAGCAACCACAAGAGGGAAGGGAAAAGGTACTAGGCCTGGAAAGGGGGAAAGGTCACCACCTAGAGAATTCCTAACCCGAGCCCTGACTACTATAAGTATGAACAGACATTGTTGGTAGGAATGTTTATACGCTGGAACCTAGGGCCCTATATGACCCTAAGGGGCCCTGGAAATAGTGTCAGGACAAGAGATGACCTGTTCTTTCTGGGCTGAAGGAACAGGAGACTCCGTCAGGCCTAATACCAAAAGGTAGGGGAGAACCACAAACAAGAAATATGGAAAAGACACTGAACTCCAAAATATACAGACGGGCAGGAACTCGGAGGAGAACCAGACACCAGCTCTTTACAACCAAAAGTAGCTATCAACCGCATAGCATGATGGGTGAGGTCAGACTAAATAGAGGAGTAGGAATTGTTGTGGAAAACCACTCCGAAAACGCATTCTTTAGGAAGAATAAGGTTTATTGCGGCTAGCCGAGAACATCAACAGATTCAATCGCACAAAGGAAAATGCTCAAAGGGGGAGAGGCCCACACTCATCTTATACACACAACCATCCTAAACTTTACATACTTGTCTTATCCTCATTGGATAGGTTAAACTCTCTCTACAACCCCATTGGACATCTCCATATATGGATAATGCGTACTTGCTTCATGTTCTTCTTGGCCAACATCTGTTAATCATTACCAATGCTTGCTTCATCTAATCTATAGCCCTCACCCAATTGAGTCCACCCCCCACATCAGGAATGTGTAGACACACATAAGATTTGGGAATGTAGTGTCTGGTATAATCAGGCAGCATTATACCATATATTTTTACACACACACACACACACACGATGTTACAGGTAACCTGTAACTCCAGCTTCATCAATCATTTGCTTATTCAAGGAATGGAGGTGCTCGATGGCCCTAACAAGAGTCCCATTTTGCTCATCATCATTCACTGGGATGAAAGTACAGCAAGAGTCTCCAATAACTGCACAAACTCCTTCTTGAGAAGCGAGAAACATGTCGAGAGCGTATCTGTTCTGTACCGTTGTCAATCTCTGACCTCTGAGCTCCTCCTTGATGGCATTAAAGGCCTCATCTGTAATATTTATAAACTTTAATAGCTCTTACCTGTTTTTCTGTATCCGTTTTGCATTTGCCGCTGCTTGTACTCCAGGAGTCAACCAACTTGCAAAAAACATTTCAGCTTTTGAAAAGATTTTAAAATCATCTGGAACCTCCTCTGGAGCAAAATATGGATTTTTCTTGATTCGCACATGCTCACCTGGAACCCATGCATGCTTAGGGATTACCAACAAGGGGTGGATTAATTAAACCATTGGACACACACCTGACCAGTCTCCAGGGAGTCTACTACATTGCCAATATACATCCATCAGTACAGCATCTCTCATATTTGACCAACTTACAACCTTTGCCCATTCCCATCATTAGAATAACATATATTAAATTCCCTCTTTTCTGTGACTTTGAGACCTTTCTCTTTTGTATCTTCACTCCATGTTAATGAGGTTACAAAATCTCTCCATACTTTTTTACACCGATTTTAGTATGGTTTACCAAACTGGAATCGGAAGTAAAGTTCCAAAGAGTCTGGCCGGCACAACCACAATACTTCTACGAAACCTACTAATATTCCTAATCTATATGCAGCTAAATCTGAAAATACACGTTATATTGACATCATTATAAATCACTAACACTAATAAGCCTAACACCCACTTATTCACATTGTACAGTATAAAATTTCAGCAATATGGTGTCATCAGCTCCTCCTCAGTAATAGGAATAGAAAACGTTGGAATCATTTGAACAATTTGTACATATCAAACAATCAAATTTTTACAGTAGCCATATGACTATTAATAAATGTATTGTCCTAAATGTCCTTTAAACCTCAGAAGTCCAATAAACAGCTCAATGCAGAGACTGAAGATTCTCCTTGTGTTTCCCTTTTAGTTAGATGTATTCGTATTGGTCGGTGTGTCTCTAGTTGGTTTCTCCTTCAAACGCTTCACTAATTTTTGAAGTGATCAAATCAGTAATTCAAAGTTTTCCTTATGTCTCTTAACACCTGCCCAATCATCAATGCTCACAGGGTTTGTGGAAAGGTAAAGCCACTGAATTCACATCTGGAAGGGAATCACACACTTAGTCATCTACAGCAATTAGTTGGTTTTGTAGGACTCCGATACAGATGTCACACTAGCAGCTTGTCTTCACTGCTCCTCTCTAAAAGAACTATACATTCTAGACCAGGCATCCTCAAATTGCGGCCCTCCAGCTGTTGTAAAACTACAACTCCCTGCTGTAGGCTGATACCTGTAAGCTGTTCGGGCATGCTGGGAGTTGTACTTTTGCAACAACTGGAGGGCCGCAGTTTGAGGATGCCTGTTATAGACTGTATTACAGATCTCCACAAACTTGTCCAAGACCACAACCTCTCTCCTGATTTACTAGTACAGCCTGTATCTTGTACAAAGAAGAGCCCATTTCCCAACTTTGGTGTCTCTGATCCTCATGGGTCAGAAGCCACATACCATAACAATAGGTAGTAAGATCAGAAATACAGTATCTGGGCCTGTTGGAGATAATACTGTATAGCCCTGTCCTAGATAATATAGCCCAAGAATATCTCATACGGTGACAAGAAGATATTCTTCTGAGGCACGATCCTTCCTGAATACAGAACTATGGAGTGACAAAATTTCCCTTTGCCTTGACCTTTCAATAATTCATTATTCTATCTCTCTACCATACCCAATGTATTTACCCTCCATCCTCTCTGGAACCCCATATCTATATACTACCTCAGCCAGTATCTTCGTAGCTGTTGCCTTTGCTACAGGCCAGGTTTTTTAATATCCTGGAAAGAGATCAATACAGACAAGGACATATTCACACTGTTCTACCTTTGGTAACTGAATGTAGTCAATACGCAGTCTCTGAAATGGGTAAGCTGACCTGGGCATACGCCTTCCTGGAACTCCCATAGTTCTTCCATCATTATTACAGCATTCACCTTCAACTAACCTAGTGGCAGCATTGTTGAACCCAGGAGCCATCCACCACTGAACCCAATCACATATTCCCTCTCTTGATTTACCCATGCTCTAAATCCATCCTCATTGTGTAGAGTGCCTTCTAGAGGTAGAGTTTACAACCCTCCAGAGTTCATTCTCACTCATCACTTCTACGTCTTGCTTCCATTTTTCCCTTCAGCCTCTGTAGCCTGTATCGGACTCACATTTTGGAAGTCTACTGGCCCTAAACCAGCCTGTATCACATAGACCCCCACTTACAGTAGGCTTCAGGTAATAGTTTAGCCTTTAGCTCCTCAGGTAGCATCAGGGCATCAAACACCTTTCACACATTCAACATTCATTATTGATGGGCTTACCCATGGATCCAACAAAATCTCTGCTCCTCCAGATTACACTATAATAATGGGTGATACCAAAGGCATACCTAGAATCTATATTAATGTTCGCAGTCCTACCCTGAGCCATCTTACAAACTTCAGCGAGTGCCTTCAGCTCCGTCTTCTGCACTGACATTGCTGGAGAGAGTGGTTCTTACTTGACAACATCAGTTTAGGTAGAGGCAGCATATCCTGTCCAAGGTGATCCATCTTTGAATAACCTTAAACCAAATACAAGAAACTGTCTGGATTATTAAATTGAAAGGTTGGATTCCCCTTATATTCTGTTGATGCAAATACTCTGGAAACCCATTCTTCCACCTGATTGTTTTTCCCTTTAAAATGCTGCTGAAAATGGAAGTTTCCTACCTGGAGAGAGACTTAAAATAAACATGTGCTCACTGGGAGTTTGTTGAAGTTTTTTGTCACTGCATGTGCTATCGTTAGATGTAAAGAAGGACTCTTGCTGCGTTGTAGAAATCTCAGTGTTTGGTTTAGATACAATTGATTGTTTGTACATCTTGTTCTGCAGTTGTTATTAAGAAGGATCTTCCTACCTATAGGATCATGTATCAGTAGATAGGATGTAATGGAAGTCCACCCATTACAATATCCCACCTTTCCTCCTCCCCTTTACATCACCCCTTGGGGTCTGGTGAAATGTACCATGTTTCCTCAGTCAGTTCTGCTTTGGTGTATAACAGAGCACTGGTCCTAATCAGATGTCCCAACACATAACATATATAATATAAAACAATACCAACATAAAACAGACAAAGGGCCCCTTTTGACATAACACCTTCCCAACATAAAACATTTGTGAGAAAGTAAAAGTAATTAGCAAGAAGCCTCCAAGCGTTCCCGACGTCCGTTAAATACAGCTGCAAAATAAAACACATCAAACAGTTATTGTCATGATTAAAGAACCATATTCAACCAATATTACATATTTTTTACCACGTGGATTTTCTATTATCCAATTTATTTTATGTTTTTATTTTTAGGATATCCGATTACGATCTATAGTTATTAGGAGAGTACTTTTGACATTCTCTGTTATACCACACATCACACCCTACTTTCCATGCATTCTTCATTCACACAATAAAGTAATGGTAAATGTCACAGCATCTTCATCTCCTAGGAAAGAGAACAAACATCTTAATATCATTACATCAAATTCATAAACCTCCACATTGTACTGGATTAACCAGAGGTTATCACATACCTTGACCCATATCACTTACTTTCATCCATCTCATATTTTGACTCCCTGCTAGAGAACAAAGCCCTGAAGGTTTGCTCTTTTCTCTCTTTAGACTTTCCATCTGTTAACCATTCTACAACCAGCAGCACCTCTCCCCACCTCCACTTTCATTTGGCATTTTTCCGATGTCATCGTTTCAAGAACTTTTTGACTAATTCCCTAGCTTCCTTCTTACCTCTGTCTATGCCGGCCATACCCCATCCCCCATCCCCTATGGAGAGGAGGAGGGTGCATCCAGACTACACAGAAGCCCCTCTAGCTTCACCTAACTGACTCCATAGACACTCTCACTCACAATTGTAAACTGGGAAATCTACTATCAGGTCTTATATGCCAATCAACATACCCTTAGGCTGAGTTCACACTGGCATGATCGATATGTTCAGGATGCATCCCAGGTGTAATGCAGCAAACCTGTGCGAGTAGGTACCCAATTGCAGTCAGTTTTGACTGCGATTGCGTTCCGTTGTTCAGTTTTTATCGCGCAGGTGCAATGTGTTTTGCACGCGTGTGATAAAAAACTGACTGTGGTACCCAGACCCGAACTTCTTCACTGAAGTTCAGGTTTGGGATTGGTGCTGTGTAGATGTTATTATTTTCCCTTATAACATGGTTATAAGGGAAAATAATAGCATTCTTTAATACAGAATGCATAGTAGGTGGTCAATTGAGGGTTAAAAAATAATTAACTCACCTTCTGCTTTTGATCGCGTAGCTGCCGGTCTCTTCTTACTACTTTAATCACCACAGTGATTGGACCATGTGATCTGACGTCACCACAGGTCCTTTAGCCGGCAGCTTATGATTAAAGAAGTAAGAAGAGACCGGCAGCTACAAGATCAAGAGGAGAAGGTGAGTTAATTTTTTTTTATCCCCTTAATTGACCACCTACTAAGCATTCTGTATTAAAGAATGCTATTATTTTCCCTTATAACCATGTTATAAGGGAAAATAATACAGTGAATAGACTGTCACCTAGCCACCATGCGTGGCACATAGAGATGGCTTTGACTTTAGGAGTCTGTGTAACTTCAAACTGTTTGACATTTGAACCAGGGAGACTTGATTTATTTGGCTTTCTCCCCTCACACAGACTGTTTGTTTGTTTTTAAGTAGTTTAGTCAATTGCTTTACGGTTGTCGAGGGTTCTTTAAGAGAAACTAAACCAGAAACATGAATCCATATATTATCTCCTAACTCCAAACCTGAATAAATCCCCCTCTTCTTCTGAAGAGCTATCTTCCTTTTCTGTGTTTTTACTTCCCATTTCAACCTTGGCCCTGATCTTAGAATCCTTTACAATTACTGGGGGATTCTTATATCCCTCAGCAGGTAGTGGGATATCTCCCATGTGTCCCGCCGAGTCACTGTCAGTAGAGATTTGTTTAGCTGGCACTAGCAGTTCACTATAGTTGGGGGTTTTATGATATGGGGGGAGGGCAGATGGGGCTACAGTAGGCTTTTGTTCATCACCATCTGTAGATGGCATACATGAAGCCTCTTATTGTTCCCTATTGTTGTTTTTTTTTTTCCATTTTGTTCAGCAACTGTATTTGTAGTCACTGGTCTTTCCCTGATGTGGTGGCTTCAATATATGTATGCAAATGATTTTGGATTTGGATTTCTGGCCAGGAGACAGTAAGTGATAACGTCCTTTTGTGCCACTTGCCACACCGCTTCTCTAAGTCCGTTTTATCTTCAGGGTATTCCTGACACATGACTGTTAATGGAGATGTCATGGTCTGATCATAATCTCAAATCGTAAAAGATATTAGTAATGTCTCTAATTGAGGAGTAACTCAAGGTCACAAACGCTCCAGCAGAACGATGTGCAATGCTCTGCTAGGTACCAATCCGAGAAATATGGCACCAGTTAGTACAATAGTTAGTTTACGTCACCTCACTTGCCTTGCTCAGGTTAAAGTCTACTGACCCCACTCACTACACAACAAGTGTCCCCTTACCTTAATGCAAGCTGAGGGAACAACACAGTCACGGATTTTACTACTCCACAGTGCGCACAGTAAAGTCCAAAACACCACACCAAAGGTGTGTCTGCTTACCAAAATGTAGAGTTTCAATCACTCAGCGTATGCAACAAATGGTTAGTACAGACAGTTAACACAGCAATCACAACACAATTGCAATGACATGTACAAAAGAATACATCACCCAAGGGATTATGTACGCGCTTTCTGGGTCTTTTGCATTGGTTTAAGTAACCAATGAGCCGCGTTGCGAACTGACCCCTTCCTACTTTGGCCTGAATCCGAGTTTTGGTCCTTAACCAATAGGGTATCTCTTTCTCTCATACAGGTCTTTTGCACTGAGTTTATGTAACCAATGAGCCGTGCCTCTAACCGTAACTGACCTCTTCCTACTTTGGTCCGAAACCGAGGCTTTGGTCCGTAACCAATAGGGTATCACTTTCTCTCACACAGGTTTTACAACCAGCGCTGGACAGTAGTGGGGCTCACTATCTGTTACCCGCATCTTCTTTCTTTAGAGATTTAGAACCAAATCCCATTGAAATTGGACCAAAAAATTATTCAATTAATTAATCAATTGATTGATTAAAAATATATCTAATCCAATTTTAGATTTGGACAGCAGTGACGCAAACCTGACTGTTGCCCTTTACTCATAAATATTCTCTTAATAAATGTCACACTTCCTCAGAATGGCAAAAAAAAAAAAAAAAAACATTAAAAAAACTACTTACTGGACTATGGGGCCACTGGAAAAAACTGTGCGGACAGACTTTAGCAAAGCAAGGTGCCTGCTTACCTGTAATTTGTGCAGGCCTGCACTACTGAGATTTTCCTAATGGTCACACTGCCAGCACGTAGGGTTTGAGTATCTGAGAAATGTTGTGGGAAAACCACTCAGAAAACGCATTCTTCAGGAAGAATAAGGTTTATTGCGGCTAGTCTGGAGCATCAACAGCTTCAATCGCCCAAAGGAAAATGCTCAAAGGGGGGGAGAGGCCCACACTTATCTTATACACATAACCATCCTAAACTTTACATACTTGTCTTATCCTCATTAGATAGGTTAAACTCTCTCTACAACCCCATTGGACATCTCCATATATCGATAATGCTTGTTTCATGTTCTTCTTGGCCAAAATCTGTTATTCATTACCAATGCTTGCTTCATCTACTCTATAGCCCCTCACCCAAGTGAGTCTATCCCCCACTTTAGGAATGTGTACACACACATAAGATTTGGGAATGTAGTGTCTGGTATAATCAGGCGGCATTATACTATATATTTTTCATTTTCTCCTTCAGAATGACCACTTAAGCTACACCTGAGACCAGAGGTGTGGTCATACCCAGCAACAACACAGAAGAGTGAAACCAGAGAGGCTGTCAGATCACATCACGTGCAGCCAGTCTCCTAGATCTTCTGACCCCTGTCACAGGAGAGACCGT
Source organism: Bufo gargarizans (assembly GCF_014858855.1). Taxonomy (NCBI): domain Eukaryota; kingdom Metazoa; phylum Chordata; class Amphibia; order Anura; family Bufonidae; genus Bufo; species Bufo gargarizans. The sequence continues at coordinate 206,127,703 of NC_058082.1, read as the reverse complement.
GACAGTACCACAGGACACGCAATAAAACCAGAGCCAAAAGATTCTGGACACAATCCAAAACAAAGAAGCTCACAGTCGTCACTGTACACACATTACATGCAGTGGTCAGGCTATACATACTGCGCTGGTACTCAATGTTAAAAGACAAGTGTGCAAATCGATCCACAGTTAGAAAATGAAAACATGGTGCTCACTATAAAATGTATTTGATTTAATCTACAGTGTAACAAATAAAGCAGGATGGGATCAAGGGTTTGAGAAAGCGTCTGTGTATGCGAAATGGCCGTAGACCGCCTGCTCTCCAGATTATTTCCTCCTGTCCTGCTTTTTTGTACACTGTGGATTATATAAAAGAAGACTTCTTTATGGTGAGTGCCATGTTTTCATTTTCTAACAGTGGGTAGACATTTATCATTCGTAGTGCGTGACTTTGACAGAAAATTGTCAGATGTTTTGGTGCATGCCTTTATTGTGCAAAATTCTGCTAAAGTTAAGCCCCCAATGCCAGGCTTCGCCACTTTTCGAAGTGGTATATTATTAAGGACAAGTTTAGTGTTTAGATGTCTTTTTTATAGCGCATTTATTATATGCGACTTTTGCAAAAGTCGCAAAAAAAGTTGCATCTCCACACCAGGCAACCCTTTGTGGCACAACCACATCACACCTGCACCAAATTTATCAAAACCGAGCACCATTTCATAAATGTGGTGGAGCAACACAAACCACAGACAGACCTAAAACTGAAAAGCACAGCCAATGACCTAAGTTCCTAACAACAGGCAAACAAAAAAGATAAATAACCAGCACATCTTTTACCCCGAAAAATAAGAATGTGAAATGTTATATAAGCTACTGGTTTATCATAGATTTTCTGTTAGATTTCTGAACTTGTGGCACAGCATCTCAATGAAAGTATTTTTTATTATTTTTTGTCTTTGCTGTTTTATGTCCAGGAGTTGGCAGATCTATGGAGTATAAATTGTCATCTTTAAATGTAAAAACCTGTGGAGATCTCCAAAATCTTACAATGTCAAAACTTCAGAAAGAGTTTGGGCCAAAAACTGGCCAGATGTTGTACAGATTCTGCAGAGGATTAGATGATCGGCCTATTAGAAAAGAGAAAGAGAGAAAATCCGTATCTGCTGAAATAAACTATGGCATCCGGTTTACAAAGGTACCGTCCTTTATCCTATGTTTTTGGATGTTTTGATCAAATTTTTTTTGCAATTTTATATTTGACTATGTGTTTGGTATTTGCTGTATGCATCACATAAATACTAGTATTTACTACTGAGAAGAAATTTTGACTTATGAAACTCTTAGGCCCCTTTCACACGGGTGAGTATTCCGCACGGGTGCAATGCGTGAAGGACCTTCTATCTTCATTCAGCAGGACCTGCGCTGATGTCAGCGCACTCACCATGTTGATGTCAGCGAAGGCCCTTTTGCAGGTCCTTCAAGAAGAACAAAGAGGATCCCGGCTGCGCGATCAATGGATGAGGTGAGTAATGTTTTTGTTTTATTTTTAACCCTCAATTGACATTTTACTTGGCATTCTGTATTAAAGAATGCTCTTATTTTCCATTTTAGCCATGTTATAATGGAAAATAAAATCTACAGAACACCAAACCTGAACTTCAGAGAAGTTCGGGTATGGGTACTACATTCAGTTTTTTTTCTCTCATTGCGTGGCTACTCACGTAGGTTTCCCGCAATGCCACCTGAACGAATCCGGCCCTCACCCACGACACCCGTGTGAAAGAGGCCTTAGAAGTTTTCTGGTTTGCATCAACATCTTTAAAAATAATCATGTATAAGGATGACTGTAATTTTGTAATGTATTTCTTTTACATTTATTGCTCCTATCTTCCAGTCTAGGCTGTGGTCACATGACCACATGATCTCCATGCAGCTGTTTCTTAGTTCTTGTGATGTTATGTCCATGTGCCTGTAAGCAGAAACTGGGGCAGTGATAATGGAGTGTCTATGTAGATAGCTGGATGGGAGGAGCTATAAACTAGCTGGGAGTTGCTAGGGGTGGTGCTGGAGCTGTTGGATTGAAAGAAGTCATTGGTTTGGTTGGATACAGAGCCCAGAAGTAATACATACAGGTTGTAAGCAAACCAGAGTAATTACTTTACATTGGGGAAACAATATTGAAAAAGAAGCATGGGCAGGATGTACATGAAATATGCAACTACATGAACATTTCTGTTAAAAACCTTTAGTAATCCCAGAAACACCCTAACAATTTTGCTTGAACTCTTCTTAGGCTCTGTGAAAAGGCGTAACGGTTCAGCTTGAGCAGAGCTTGGGTAGCAGAGTGAGGGGTGAGGGCTGCTTTTTAACCATTATCTCGTGCTGTGTAACAGCTAAAGATATAGGTCTTGTTTGAAAGCTGGAAATCTAAGCTTTAAAACAAGACCAGGATCACAGCAATTAGCCCCTCTACATCAGGAGATATAGCCTTTAGAAAGTGTGTCAGCAGTGAAAAAAGTTGAAAGTGAAGGCTTCTATCATACAATACAGTGTAGTAGGAAGCTGGAAAAAAATCCAAATGGGGTGAAACTGGAAAAAAAATTAATTCCGCCAGTTTTATGGATTTCTTTTTTTATAGCTTTCCCATTGCAGGAAACTGATCACAACTAACCATGGCATCTGAGGCATTAAGTGTCTACAGTCATCGTTGTTGCTAATTGTAGGCATTAGGTCTGGGTGCCTGCTGTGTGAAACCTGGCAGCTATGGTGCAAACAAAAAAAACCTGTAAATTGTCCAGCAAAATTCAAGGTCTCCTATAGTTAAATTGAAGAAAAAAATGTAAAGGTTATGAGTATGACTAATGGAACACAGAAGTGGAAAAAGTTACTTGTGTTTAAAGGGGTTGTCTCACTTCAGCAAATGGCATTTATCATGTAGACAAAGGTAATACAACTCACTTACTAATGTATTGTAACATAGTTTATAAGGCTGAAAAAAGACGACTGTCCATCCAGTTCAGCCTGTTATGCTGCAAGTTGATCCAGAGGAAGGCAAAAAATACATGGTTATTAGATCTCCCCTGAGTCATCTTTTTTCTAAAGTGAATAACCCTAATTTTGATCTGGGTACTGTAGTCCACCCATTCCAGTTATTACTTTAGTTGCCCTGTGGTACCCCACTAGTGACAGTGACCCAATCTGAGTATGTACTGTTAGAAAACAGAGGGTAGTTATTACTGAGCCAGTTACTTACCCACATACAGACATTTTCCCCCAGTCCAAGCATTTTCATTTTATACATTAACCTTTTATGTGGTACAGTGTTAAATGCTTTGGAGAAATCCAGATATACGACCTCCATTGATCCGCCGCTGTCAAGTCTAGAACTTACCTCCTCATAGAAACTGATTAAATTAGTTTAACATGATCTATCCCTAATGAAGCCATGCTGATATTGCCTTATTTGCTTATTTTCATTGAGGTGCTCCAAGATAGCATCTCTTAGAAAACCTTCAAACAGTTTACCCATGACAGATGTTAAACCTACCAGCCTATAGTTTCTGGGCTCTGTTTTTGGACCCTTTTTTGAATATTTGCACCATATTTGCTAGGCGCCAATCATGTAGAACACTCCCTGTCAGTATAGAGTATGCAAATATCAGAAATAAGGGTTTGGCTATGACATTACTTAATTCTCTTTAGGGCTGCAACGATTAATCGATGTAATCGATTATATTCGATAACTGGATTCGTTGTCGACGAATCCAGTTATCGAATAATCGCCGATTCGTTGCTATGCGGGCGGGCGGTCGCTGCATCTTTATTTTACCTTTTTACAATGACGCTCCTGTAACAGCCAGGCAGAGCGGATGGCGGCGTAACGTCACTCACTCACGTGACGCGCCTGCTCCGCCTCCTTCATTCATGAGGTGGGCGGAGCAGGTGCGTCACGTGAGTGAGTGACGTTGCGCCGCCGTCCGCTCTGCCTGGCTGTTACAGGAGCGTCATTGTAAAAAGGTAAAATAAAGATGCAGACGTGATTAGTCTGACTTATAAGCATCGGGGCCGGGGCTGTTATGGGGAGGGGGGGGTCTGTGTATGGCACTGCTATAGGGAGGGGGGGTCTGTGTATAGCACTGCTATAGGGAGGGGGGGTCTGTGTATAGCACTGCTATGGGGAGGAGGGGGTCTGTGTTTAGCACTGCTATGGGGAGGGGGATCTGTGCACTGTTATGGGGAAAGGGATCTGTGCACTGTTATGCCCATAACAGTGCACATATCCCCCTCTCCATAACTGCGCCGCCCACAGATCCCCCTCTCCATAACTGCGCCGCCCACAGATCCCCCTCTCCATAACTGCGCCGCCCACAGATCCCCCTCTCCATAACTGCGCCGCCCACAGATCCCCCTCTCCATAACTGCGCCGCCCACAGATCCCCCTCTCCATAACTGCGCCGCCCACAGATCCCCCTCTCCATAACTGCGCCGCCCACAGATCCCCCTCTCCATAACTGCGCCGCCCACAGATCCCCCTCTCCATAACTGCGCCGCCCACAGATCCCCCTCTCCATAACTGCGCCGCCCACAGATCCCCCTCTCCATAACTGCGCCGTCCACAGATCCCCCTCTCCATAACTGCGCCGTCCACAGATCCCCCATAATAGTGTCGCCCACAGATCCCCCATAATAGTGTCGCCCACAGATCCCCCATAATAGTGTCGCCCACAGATCCCCCATAATAGTGTCGCCCACAGATCCCCCATAATAGTGTCGCCCACAGATCCCCCATAATAGTGTCGCCCACAGATCCCCCATAATAGTGTCGCCCACAGATCCCCCATAATAGTGTCGCCCACAGATCCCCCATAATAGTGTCGCCCACAGATCCCCCATAATAGTGTCGTCCACAGATCCCCCATAATAGTGTCGTCCACAATTTGTTTTAATATGGCCTTTGAACATAATTTTTCAAGTAAGATCATATAAACCTCTGTTTTGTAATTTTGTCGTTTTTCCCGATTAATCGAAGAAATTAATCGGCAACTAATCGATTATTCAAATAATCGTTAGCTGCAGCCCTAATTCTCTTAGTATGCTATCTACTCCCTGGCAATTTGTCCATTTTAATCTTTTTAAGATACCGCTGTACTTCTTCCTGGATCAGGCAGGGTACTTTTAATGGGGAATTTACTGCATTTCATCTGACAGTTTATTTTCTTTAGTGAATACAGTGGAGAAAAAAAATATTTAATAGCTTTACTTTCTCCCCACCGCTCTCTGCAACTCCCCCCTCATTACTCTTTAAAGGGCCGACCCCTTCAGATTTATACTTTTTTTCTATTTATATAATTGAAGAAAATGTTATGGTTAGTTTTACTCTCTTTGGCAATTAATCTCTCTCACTAGTTTGGCTGCTTTTATTTGTCTTTTTTTTTAAAAAATTTCCTTTATAGTTTTTTACGGCTTCCTCACTATCCTCCTGTTTTAGTGATTTAACCTCTTCAGGACACATGTCATGTTCTTTTTGGTTGAGAACACCTATGTTAAATCCATGTAATAACAGATCTTTTAATTCTTTCTGGTTCTCAACCAAAAAGAACATGACTATATCTTTGTTGCATTTCCAGTTATTCCAATTTTACATGCTCTGCCAAAAGTGCACAAATAAATTTCCCCCCCTCTCCTGAGACCAATCGTCTCGGGTATAGGGTCATAGTCAGAACGCCTCTGCCAATGGGTAGACTCATTACTGCAACCCCTGATCCCAAATATCCCTGGTTTTTTGAGGGATACGAAATCCGTCTTACAAGCAGTACAAAATTTAGAGTGGTCCCAAGAATACTTATGGGTGACAGCGGATGTGGTTGCACTTTACCCTAGTATCCCCCATAACCTGGTTAACATTTCTCTAGGGTGGTTTTTGGAGAATTTTGGAAATTTTTCGGCAGTGCTTACAGAATAAGTGGTGGCTGTGGTGGACTTCCTTCTGAGACGGAATTACTTTGTTTGATGGAAAGTTTTTCCTGCAGACATCGGGGGTGTCGATGGGGGCCAAGTTCTCTCCCTCCATAGCTAATATTTTCATGGCATGGTGGGAGAGGGGCTTTCTCCTCATCGACACCAACCCATTTTCAGATAGCATAAGATGGTATGGCCGTTACATCGATGACCTGATCTTTATCTGGTCTGGGGATGTGGCGGCCATACCATCTTTTGCAGAATATCTGAACGCGTGTGTGAACGGTATCCAATTTACTGTTCAACACAGCGCCAGGAACATAGAGTTCCTGGATCTCCGTCTCAGGGGGGACTCCGCCACAGCCTCCATATACACCAGCACATATAGAAAACCAACAGCAGGAAATACGTTATTGCATGCGAAATCATGCCACCCTACTCACACCATCAAAAATATACCCAAAGGAGAACTATTCAGGGCTAGAAGAAATTGCAGCGACGAGACAGCCTATGAGACAGAGGCGCAAGAAATTATGAGAAGGTTAGCACACAGAGCATATTTAGAAAAAATGCAGAGATATTTCAAATATGAACAAAAATGCAGAGATATTTCAAATATGAACAGAAACACATTGCTGGCTACACATGTGGGAACTAGGAGACAAAAAACTAGAGAGATTTCCAAATGTGATAAGAAAAATATTTTTGTCACACAATATAGCAATGAATATATCCACATTTGCAATATTGTTAAAAAGCACTTCCCACTGCTAGCATGTGACAAAAAATGGGCAACAATGGCACAAAAAGGCATTAAATGTGCAGCACGGAAAACCCCCACCGTAGCCAGCTTTGTGAGCCCATCCCTTTTCAAAAATGATAAATCTAGAACAACAAAAAGTACATGGCTGTCAACAAAAGGAAACTATAAATATGGACACTCCATCTGCACTTGCTGTAAATATATGAAAATGTTTGCATGCTGCAGTATGTAGGATGTACAACAAACGCAATAAAAACACGTATCAGAAAACATATATCAGACATATCGCACCATGAGAACCGCAACATATCGGCGGCAAGTCTCCATTTTGCTATGGTACATGGTGGTGATGTCTCCTATATGTCAGTACAAGGTATTGAAAAGGTTAAAAAACCAATAAGAACAGAAAAAGGAAACGCTTAAACAGAGAATCATATTAGATTTTCTGTTTAGAAAATCGCCAACCACAAGGCCTAAACAAAAAACTGGATTTAATTCTGCAATATTAATTGGCAATTCATCTCTTTTTTTCCTATTTCTTCAATTTAGTTTTTTATATGGACTATTCTTTTGGTATGTTTTTATCTATGTACACCTTTGTGGAGGGGAGTGGTTGATCTTCAGCCTGATTGCCTCAGGTGAGGAAGCTCCCCCTCCTCTCTATAAGGCTAGGTCTACACGACGACATTTGTTGCGCGACAAAAAGTCGCGCGACAGATAGGGCGCAACAGTTGTCGCGCGACATTTTGTTGCACTAATGTCGCGCAACAATTTTTATAATGGCAGTCTATGGTGTCGCACTGCAACATGCGACATACTGCGACGCGACAGTCGCAGAAAAATCCATCTTGAATGGATTTTCTGCGACTGTCGCGTCGCAGTCGCAGCATGTCGCACGTTGCAGTGCGACACCATAGACTGCCATTATAAAAATTGTCGCGCGACATTGGTGCAACAAAATGTCGCGCGACAAATGTCGTCGTGTAGACCTAGCCTAAAGGTAAACTCAACAGTGTTATTGAAACAGTCATGAGTAAGGGCTGAGATTGAATTGCGCCCGAAACATGTAGACTCTGCATTTTTGTACCTGGATTTTATTGAATATCGAATAAAGCCTTTTTTGGATTACCACAACCACAAGCTGGACAAAATCTTTTTCCAATATACTATATAGTGTACTGTACTGTATTGTACAGACATCAGACCCACTGGATCTTCAAGAACCAAGTGGGTCTGGGTAAAAAAAGTGGAAAAAAAGTAAAATCAAAAAACACATTTATCACTGATTTTAAAAATGAAAAAATAAATAAAAAATTCCCTACACATGTTTGATATCACCGCGTCCGTAATGACCTGATCTATAAAACGGTCATGTTACTTTACCTGAACGGTGAACGCCATAAAAATAAAAAACTATGATGAAATTGAAATTTTGCCCACCTTACTTCCCAAAAAAGGTAATAAAAGTGATAAAAAAGTCGTATGTATGCCAAAATAGTACCAATCAAACCGTCACCTCACACCGCAAAAAAAATGAGACCCTACCTAAGATAATTGCCCAAAAACTGACAAAAGTATGGCTCTCACCTTTTTGTCACCTCACCTCACAAAAAGTGTATTCGCAAGCGATCAAAAAGTCATACGCACCCCAAAATAGTGCCAAACAAACAGTCATCTCATCCCGCAAAAATCATACCCTACCCAAGATATTTGCCCAAAAACTGAAAAAACTATGGCTCTCAGACTATGGAGACACTGAAACATGATTATTTTTTTTTTGTTTCGAAAATGAAATCATTGGGTAAAACTTGCATAAATAAAAAAATAGTATACATATTAGGTATCGCCGCGTCCGTGACAAACCTGCTCTATAAAAATATTACATGATCTAACCTGTCAGATGAATGTTGAAAATAACCAAAAATAAAAACTGTGCCAAAACAGTTATTTCTTGTTACCTTGACTGTTATGGGGGGGGGGGGGGGGGGGAGAGAGAGAGAGAGAGAGAATCTGTGGATGGCACTGTTATTGGGGGGGGGGGGATCTGTGGATGGCACTGTTATGGGGGAGGGATCTGTGGATGGCACTGTTATGGGGGAGGGATCTGTGGATGGCACTGTTATGGGGGGGATCTGTGGATGTCACTGTCATGGGGAGGGGCATTTGTGGAAGGCACTATATAGCATCTTATGTTATATGTGTCATCCACAGATCTCTCTCCCCATAACAGTGCCATCACAAAAAGTGTAATATAGAGCAACCAAAAATCATATGTACCCTAAACTAGTACCAACAATACTGCCACCGTATCCCATAGTTTCTAAAATGGGGCCACTTTTTTGGAGTTTCTACTCTAGGGGTGCATCAGGGGGGCTTCAAATGGGACATTGTGTAAAAAAAAAAAAAAACAGGTACAGCAAAATCTGCCTTCCAAAACCGTATGGCATTCCTTTCCTTCTGCACCCTGCCGTGTGCCCGTACAGCGGTTTACGACCACATATGGGGTGTTTCTGTAAACTACAGAATCAGAGCCATAAATATTGAGTTTTGTTTGGCTGTTAACCCTTGCTTTGTAACTGGAAAAAAATTATTAAAATGGAAAATCTGCCAAAAAAGTGACATTTTGAAATTGTATCTCCTATTTTCCATTAAATCTTGTGGAACATCTAAAGGGTTAACAAAGTTTGTAAAATCGGTTTTGAATACCTTGAGGGGTGTAGTTTCTTAGATGGGGTCACTTGTATGGAGTTTCTACTCTAGGGGTGCATCAGGGGGGCTTCAAATGGGACATGGTGTCAAAAAAACCAGTCCAGCAAAATCTGCCTTCCAAAAACCATATGGCGCACCTTTCCCTCTACGCCCTACTGTGTGCCCGTACAGTAGTTTACGGCCACATATGGGGTGTTTCTGCAAACTACAGAATTGGGCAATAAATATAGCATTTTGTTTGGCTGTTAACTAGGGATCGACCGATTATCGGGTTTACTGATATTATCGGCCGATTATTGAGGATTTTGACTGTTATCAGCATTTATTTTGCCGATATTCCGATAACGTATTGGGAACACAGATCGTGCTGCTCTCAGCGCTCTCCGTGTTCCCTCAGCAGTACAGGGGAGAAGGAAGCAGTGTCTCCCTCCCCCTGTGCTGCTGCTGCCGCTGCAGCCAATGGGAGGACAGGGGACAAGAGAAGGGGAGGGGCTGTGGCCACTGCGCCACCAATGAAGATAAGTCTCTCATTTATTCATATACAGGAGGCGGGAGCTGGCTGCAGAATCACGTAGCCGGCTCCCGACCTCTATGAGCTGTAGCTGCGATCTGCGGTAGTTAACCCCTCAGCTACCGCTCATAGAGGTCGGGAGCCGGCTATGTGATTCAGCAGCCAGCTCCCGCCTTCTGTTCAATTTGAATAAATGAGATTTATCTTCATTGGTGGCGCAGTGCGCCCCCCCCCCCCCTCCCAAGCCCCACAGTATTAATCATTGGTGGCGCAGTGCGCCCCCCCAGTATTAACCATTGGTGGTGCAGTGAGCCCCCCACATTAAAAACATTGGTGGCGCAGTAAGCCCCCCCCCCCAGTATTAATCATTGGTGGCAGTGGCCACAGGATCCCCTCTCCCCTCCTCCGATCGGAGCCCCAGCAGTGTAATCCTGGGTCTCCGATCGGTTACCATGGCAGCCAGGACGCAATTGAAGCCCTCGCTGCCATGGTAAGCTCCATGCTGCTGTGTGCGCAAAGCACAGAGCAGCAGGGACAGTGAGAGCTCCTATTCACCCTGATGGAGATCTATCAGGGTGAATAGGACAAGGGTTCTAGTCCCTAAGGGGGCTAAAAGTTAGTAAAAATAAAAAAAAGTTAAAAAAATAAAATTAAAACACCAAAATATTAGGTATAAATGAAAAAAAGATTTACAAAAAAAAATACACATTAACAATAAACATTAATTTTCAGCAAATTTGTGTAGGAATTTATTATTTTTTTTTCAAAAATGAAAATTCCCAAATTATCGGTATCGCCCCTAAAAAAATCTATATCGGTCGATCCCTACTGTTAACCCTTGCTTTGTTACTGGAAAAAATGGATTAAAATGGAAAATTTGCCCAAAAAATATAAATTATGAAATTTTATCACCATTTGCCATTAACTCTTGTGCAACACCTAAAGGGTTAACGACGTTTTAAAATCAGTTTTGAATACCTTGAGGGGTGTAGTTTCTAGAATGGGGTCATTTTTGGGTGGTTTCCATTATGTAAGTCTCACAAAGTGACTTCAGAGCTGAACTGGTCCCTAAAAAGTGGATGTTTGAAAATTTCTGAAAAATTTCAAGATTTGCTTCTAAACTTCTAACATCCCCCAAAAATAAAATATCATTCCCAAATTGATCCAAACATGAAGTAGACATATGGGGAATGTAAAGTAATAACTATTTTTGGAGGTATTACTATGTATTATAGAAGTAGAGAAATTGAAACTTGGAAATTTGCAATTTCTAATAATTTTGGGTAAATTTGGTATTTTTTTTTTATAAATAATTCTTTGGACTTCATTTTAACAGTGTCATGAAGTACAATATGTGACGAAAAAACAATCTCAGAATGGCCTGGATAAGTCAAAGCGTTTTAAAGTTATCAGCACTTAAAGGGACACTGGTCAGATTTTCAAAAAAAATGGCCTGGTCCTTAAGGTGAAATATGGCTGTGTCCTAAAGGGGTTAAATGCTTTCTTTTTGTCATTTATTGCTTTCCTTACAGTTCTATTTATCCACATTGTTTTTGTTTGTTCCTTAACCTATTATTCCCATAAGGTATACATGTACCTCTCACAATTAGATTTTAAGATCCTTTTAAAAATATCCCATTTTGTGGCTGTATTTTTATTTTTGAGGACCTTGTCCCAGTTAGTTAGGCCTATGGCCTCTCTTAGTTGGCTAAATTTAGCTTTTTTGAAGTTCGGTATTTTTGTTCCTCCCTGAAGAAACACTCTTTTGAATGACAATTGGAAGGTTATTACTTTATGGTCACTATTTCCCAGGTGTCCCCCAACCTGCACATCTGTTGTTCTGTCAGGTCTATTAGTTAATACTAAGTCCAGTGTGGCCGTCCATCTGAACTGTGTCCATATTGCCTCCTTTTTTTTTTTTATCACTTTATACACTGCTCGTATCCAGGAGTTACGCCCACCCTGCAATCCAGCTGTGGTGGCGGTACTTGAACACGATAAGAAAAGGTCTCTGGTGGCTGCTACCGCAAGAGTGTGCATAGGTTGTCGCTTTTTCCTATAGTGTGCAAGCATTGCCACCGCTGCTGGATTGCAGGGTGGTCGTAACCATGGAAAATAGGGCTGCATCTAACTATTATATGAATAATTGATTAGTTGTCGATAATTTCATCGAATAATCTGGACAAAAACAAAAAACAGTGGATGGCACTGGTATGGGGGGGGGGGATCAGTGGATGGCACTGGTATAGGGGGGGGATCTGTGGATGGCACTGTTATGGGGGGGATCTGTGGATGGCACTGTTATGGGGGGGGATCTGTGGATGGCACTGTTATGGGGGGGGATCTGTGGATAGCACTGTTATGGGGGGGGGATCTGTGGATGGCACTGTTATGGGGGGGGGGGGGGATCTGTGGATGGCACTGTTATGGGGGGGGATCTGTGGATGGCACTGTTATGGGAGGGGGGATCTGTGGATAGCACTGTTATGGGGGGGGGGATCTGTGGATGGCACTGTTATGGGGGGGGGGATCTGTGGATGGCACTGTTATGGGGGGGATCTGTGGATAGCACTGTTATGGGGGGGGATCTGTGGATGGCACTGGTATAGGGGGGGGGGATCTGTGGATGGCACTGGTATAGGGGGGGGATCTGTGGATGGCACTGTTATGGGGGGGATCTGTGGATGGCACTGTTATGGGGGGGGATCTGTGGATGGCACTGTTATGGGGGGGGATCTGTGGATAGCACTGTTATGGGGGGGGGGGATCTGTGGATGGCACTGTTATGGGGGGGGGGGATCTGTGGATGGCACTGTTATGGGGGGGGGATCTGTGGATGGCACTGTTATGAGGGGGGAAATCTGTGGATGGCACTGTTATGGGGGGGGGGAAATCTGTGGATGGCACTGTTATGGGGGGGGGGGAAATCTGTGGATGGCACTGTTATGGGGGGGAAATCTGTGGATGGCACTGTTATGGGGGGGGGATCTGTGGATGGCACTGTTATGGGGGGGATCTGTGGATGGCACTGTTATGGGGGGGATCTGTGGATGGCACTGTTATGGGGGGGATCTGTGGATGGCACTGTTATGGGGGGGATCTGTGGATGGCACTGTTATGGGGGGGATCTGTGGATGGCACTGTTATGGGGGGGATCTGTGGATGGCACTGTTATGGGGGGGATCTGTGGATGGCACTGTTATGGGGGGATCTGTGGATGGCACTGTTATGGGGGGGATCTGTGGATGGCACTGTTATGGGGGGATCTGTGGATGGCACTGTTATGGGGGGATCTGTGGATGGCACTGTTATGGGGGGGATCTGTGGATGGCACTGTTATGGGGGGGGGGAAATCTGTGGATGGCACTGTTATGGGGGGGAATCTGTGGATGGCACTGTTATGGGGAGGGGAATCTGTGGATGGCACTGTTATGGGGGGGGGGAAATCTGTGGATGGCACTGTTATGGGGGGGGGGGGAAATCTGTGGATGGCACTGTTATGGGGGGGGGAATCTGTGGATGGCACTGTTATGGGGGGGGAATCTGTGGATGGCACTGTTATGGGGGGGGGAATCTGTGGATGGCACTGTTATGGGGAGGGATCTGTGGATGGCACTGTTATGGGGGGGGGATATGTGGATGTCACTGTCATGGGGAGGGGCATTTGTGGAAGGCACTATATAGCATCTTATGTTATATGTGTCATCCACAGATCTCCCTCCCCATAACAGTGCCATCCACAGACCCCCCCCCCCCCCCTTCCCATAACAGTGCCATCCACAGATCCCCCTCCCCATAACAGCCCCGGCCCCGCTGCTCATAGCAGTATTTTTTAACTGGCAGTAACTTTTACATTAAATCACCACATCTTTATTACCTTACAATGAAGCTCCAGTAACAGGTAGAGCGGGTGGCGGCGTAACGTCACTTACTCACGTAATGCTCCGCCCACTTTATGAATGAAGCAGGCGTGTCACATGAGTAAGTGACGTTATTCCGCCGCCCGCTCTGCCTGTTACCGGAGCTTCATTGTAAGTTAATAAAGATGCAGTGATTTAAAGTTCAAGGACCCGCAGGCATAGCGCCTGACCGCCCACTCCCACACGCATAGCAACGAATCGGCCGATTATTCGATAACTGGATTCGTTGACAACGAATCCAGTTATCGATTATCGATTTAACGTTGATTAATCGTTGCATCCCTAATAGAAAACTAACAGTGTATAATGTGCTGGAAAAATGAATCAGTCAGCAAAGTAAGCAATATGGACAATGACAATACATTAGCCTTGTATTAAGTTCTCTTCATGTCTACATGATATATGCCATTTACTGAAGTTTAAGACTAAAATTAGTAATGTCACTAAGGAGTTAAAGTGCACTTCAGTCACCCAAATATTTGCTTCAGTCGTACATTCAAAATCTACAATAAAAAAGTAAAATTTTCTTGAGGGTTTTTCCATTTTTAATGAACTGTTGGGGGGTTAAGATGTAAATGTTGCTCTTGCCCCTTCGTTTTAGTGATTGGTAAGGTTCTCAGTGTCCAGCCCCACAGTTCAAAACTGATGTCATTTAGGGCTCTTTCACACTTGCGTTCTTCTGTTCCGGCATAGAGTTCCGTCATCGGGGCTCTATGCCGGAAGAATCCTGATCAGGATTATTCCCATGCATTCTGAATGGAGAGAAATCCGTTCAGGATGCATCAGGATGTCTTCAGTTCAGCTAAAGGTTGCATTACCTGATCCGACGTTTAGCTTTTTCTGAATGGTTACCATGGCTGCCAGGACGCTAAAGTCCTGTCTGCCATGGTAAAGTGTAGTGGGGAGCGGGGGAGCAGTATACATACTGTCCGTGCGGCTCCCGGGGGGCGCTTCAGAATGACGTCAGGGCGCATGGATGATGTGATCACATGGACACGTCATCCATGCGCATGGGGCGCTCTGACGTCATTCTGGAGCGCCCTGGGATCCGCACGGACAGTAAGTATACTGCTCCCCCGCTCCCCACTACTACTATGGCTACCAGGACTTTAATAGCGTCCTGGGTGCCATAGTAACACTGAAAGCATTTTGAAGACGGATCCGTCTTCAAATGCTTTCAGTTCACTTGCATTTTTCTGGATCCGGCGTGTAATTCCGGCAAATGGAGTACACGACGGATCCGGACAACGCAAGTGTGAAAGAGGCCTAAGGCTGGATTCACATCACATTTTTTTATATCCATTTAACGTATAAAAACTTACATGTTAAACAGATGCCCCAGACAGATGCCATACAGTGGCATCCATTCACAATAGAGTTCCATTGTATATAAAAAAAAGTATACTTTTTTTTTTTTAACTGGACTCTGCAGGATACAAGAATGTGGTGTGCTGAATTTTTCTATCCTTTTTTTTTCTAACGTATATGTCAAACAGAGGCATAAAATGTGATGTAACTGGTAGCTGTATTACACTGAGATTCTTCATCAGATAATTGCTAAATTGTTAGCAATGATCTGGCAGTGTAATACTGCCGCTGATTGCCCGATGATCCAAATCTTTTGACATGTTAAATAAAAATTAACTTTTGCAGGCGAGTCGGCGACAGATTGTGGTGTTTAATCATGACTATCTGCTGCCAGCTAGGGCTGCAACGATTACTCGATACAAAAAAAAATCCTCAATGCAAATTTTGGGCATCGAGGATTCGTTTGCATCACGTGACTACGGAGCGGGAGTGAAGCGCTTACTAGTAATCCTGCTACGTGGTCTCCCGCTGACCCGCAATGTGCTCGGAATACTCACCTTTCCAGCAGGGGGCCTCCGGACACTCCACAGGACGTCCATTGTCCCGCGCTGCACTGATCTCCTGATGTACGCACGCCATGACCTGACTGACGCTCTGTGTGATGTCAGGCCCAGAGCAGCGCGGAAGTATGGAGTGTCGGCAGCACCCCTGCTGGAAAAGTAAGTTGGTGACACCGAGGGGGTGGGGGCGCGACTAAGGCCGGCGTTCACAGCATCATAGCAACCAATGATGCTGTGCACTCCGGGTGTCAGGAGGGGGGCAGGCTGGGCTTTCACGGACCTCGCATTCGTGGTTTAACTGAAGTGTGGCCCGGCCTTAGGGGAGAGATGGCACAAGGGGGAGTGGAGCTGATGGCACTAGGTGGAAAGAGCTGATGGCCCTGGGGTGGGAGAGAGCTGATGGCCCTGGGATGGGAGAGAGCTGATGGCACTGGGGTGGGGGAGAGCTGAAGTCATTGGGGGAGAACTGATGCACTTGGGCTGATCGCACAGGGGGGAACGAAGGGTGTTGGGGACTGATGGCAGGGGGTCTGATGAGTTTTTATTAATGCATTTTTTCTTAGATTACTCGATTGATCGTAAAAATAATTGGTAGAATACTTGATTGCTAAAATAATAGTTAGCTACAGCTCTAACGTCAGCAAATAACTATATAGCATGGGGATGAGCGATGGCATAGCGATTGCTCCTCCCCATGCTGCGTAGGAGATTGCTGCATGTAATAGCAACGGTCTCCTCAGCCAGCGAGCAGGCGATTGCCGGGAAAGAACGCTTCCCGCCTGACAACTGTCTGTCACATCAGGCTGTGTATTACAGCCTTTAGTGACCCCTCTAAGGAAGCAAATTGGCATCTGGCAGAAGCCATCGTTTTAGTACCATAAATCATAATATAATTACTAAGTATTACTTTCCCTCGGAGATTTACTCATACCTGCTCAGTAGTGCTATGTACAGATAATACTGTTTACTAAATGTCATCAGATATACAGTGCTGCCCATAATTATTTATACCCCTGGCAAATTTTGACTTAAAGTTACTTTTATTCAAGCAGCAAGTCATTTTTTGACGGGAAATGACATAGGTGTCTCCCAAAAGATAATAAGACTATGTACAAGAGGCATTATTGTGGGGGGAAAAAAACATTTCTCAGCTTTTATTTACATTTGAGAAAAAGTGTCCAGTCCAAAATTATTCATACCCTTCTCAATAATCAATAGAAAAGCTATTGCTATTACAGCAATCAAACGCTTCCTATAATTGCAGACCAGCTTTTTGCATGTCTCAACAGGTATTTTTGCCCATTCATCTTTAGCAATGAGCCCCAAATCTTTTAGGTTGGAGGGTCTTCTTGCCATCACCCTGATCTTTAGCTCCCTCCACAGATACTCAATTGGATTCAAGTCTGGACTCTGGCTGGGCCACTCCAAAACGTTAATGTTGTTGTCTGCTAACCATTTCTTCACCACTTTTGCTGTGTGTTTTGGGTCATTGTCATGCTGAAATGTCCACTGGTGCCCAAGGCCAAGTTTCTCTGCAGACTGCCTGATGTTGTCCTTGAGAATCCTCATGTATTGCTCTTTTTTCATGGTGCCGTTTACTGTGATTAGGTTCCCTGGTCCATTGGCTGAAAAACAACCCCAAAGCAGTAGGTTCCCACCACCATGTTTGACAGTGGGGATGGTGTTCTTTAGGTTGAAGGCTTTTCCTTTTTTACGCCAAACGAAGGAAACATCATTGTGACCAAACAATTACATTTTTGTTTAATCTGACCATAACACAGAAGACCAGAAGTCTTCTTCTTTGTCAAGATGAGCTTTTGCAAAGGCCAAGCGAGATTTTGTGTGCCTTATCTGGAGAAGTGGCGTCCTCCTTGGTCTGCCAGGGGTATGAATAATTATGGGCAGCACTGTAGGTGCTTGTGGACTACTCCTTGGAACAGTTTTGGTCTAGCTGTTTCAATGGGTTTGTGCTCTGCTGCTTTATATGTTTATTGTGTGCAAAACACCATTGCGGGCCGAGAACTTAGTGATGTGTTTATTCGCAGTAGCTGACTGTTTCTTGCTAATAGAAAGTGTTTGTTCTCAGACCAGTGAAGCTGAAGCCTTTTTGATGAACCTTGCAGAAGAAATTCAGCGAAGGCTAGAATCAGCTAAAATGAAAGGCAGGAAACTTACGCTGAAGGTTATGGTGCGAAAAGCCGGGGCCCCCATAGAACCTGCAAAATATGGTGGTCATGGAATATGTGACAACATTGCAAGGTGAACATTTGTCTGTATTATAATGTTTTATTTCACTGGCCGATGGCTAACCAGCCATTCAGGCACCATAATGGCTAGCTGAGTGTAAGTAGCAGCATGAAGAGCCTCGTGAGACTTCTGAGACACATTGTGGCCAGACTGGTTTTGCTTTTTTTTTTAACTTTGTTGTACTTGTTCTTTTTGATTTTTCACAATGATCAGGGCTAACCTCGCATTTCCTGGTAATGGCAAGTTGTCCATATGACTGCCTATCTCTTTCTGCTTCACACAGGGCTTTTTGATTAAACAGAATCTGTCACTCTGATTTTGGACCATCATCTACCGTAATACATGAGTAGTACTGCAGATAAGGAGTCCAGAGTGCTATTTTTTTACTTTCTTACTGCGCCTCCACCCCCACCACAGTTCCCCCCACTGTCAGAGTTGCTTTGAAAGACATTGTCAGGACTGCTGTGCATGGGCATGAGTCCTCTCCATTATGTTAGAACAGCTTAGCAGTCCTTATTGTTTTACAATGCAGTTTTGAATGCTGACATTGGGGGCAGTAGAAAAATAAAAAAATAGTGGTCTGCAGTACTACTCATGTATTACTATAGATGATAATCCAAACGCGGGGAGACAGATTCCCTTTAATACAGATATTAATTTATCATTAGCAGCTATTAGATCATTTTATCCCTCTGTGCATCTACTGACACTTTGTCTTCTGGTTACCCAGGTCAGTGACTCTGGACCAAGCCACAGATAGTGCCAAGTTTATTGGCAAAGAAACCGTGAAAATGTTTCAGTCAATGAAGCTAAATGTAGCAGACATGAGAGGGGTAGGTCAATTAAATAATAATACTTTTTCTCTCCATATCAGATCCTATGTGTATATGACTGTGATTAATACTACATGTCTGAGTACATGTATTGTCTGACATGTTGCCTGTACATTATCCCAAAAGGCTTATGAATTACAACTTCTTGTCCTCATAAGGTTGGACTTCAGATGCACCAGTTGGTTCACACGAATGTATCTAATGGAGGTTCCTTCTCATCAAGATCCGGTCTGTTGTCTGGAGCATCCCGTTCACTAATCGATATGTTTCAGGAAAAGAGGAAAATGAAGCCAGTCATGGAAGAAGATGGCAAAAGAGGTAATCTCATCAGATCAAATAGTGTTTTTATCTGGCAATAGTACAAATAAAGTCTTCCAACATTAGAAAATATTTGTATCCCAAAAACAAGGCACATAATTCACGTTTAAAGAACATTCGTCTGCAGGATTGACCCTATTAAACCAAGAACTGTGTATGTTACAGTTGGTTACGTGCAGAGTGATACTACCCCTCTCTTGTTCATATATGTGGGCCTGTTTTGGTGAAATGTAACTTTGATTCCATATGCTAATGATGGTTTCAGTGTGTCGCGGGGCAGGCCTAGCTCCTTGAAGCACCAGAGCTCCTCCGCCTTCCCCCTTAGCCAGTCCAGAGTGACGGGGCCAGGCACCATCATTGTCCTCCTGCCTGGATCTGTAAACGCACGCATGCATAGATGTTTCTACAACTGGCACCTGCGCATCCAAATGCTAAGCTATACTGTGCATGTGCTGATTGAAGATTCCCAGGTGCATGCGGGAGATTACAGGGCCAGGCAATAGGACGGTGAGGATGCCTTGCCCATTCACTCAAAAGGAGGGGGAATGGATAGGGAGGGGAGGTGGAGGAGCTGTGGTTTTCCAAGGGGCAGGCCCAGCACTGATTTAGCATGTGGAATCAAATACTTATTTCTCAGAAACAGGGCCATGCATTTGAACAAGACAGGGGTCTGTCATGATGAGTAGTGTTAGGCGAACTTGTGTTTTCAAGTCCGGCGTACAAGGTTCGGGTTATGTAAGAATTCCGTTATGGATTCCGCTGTTATGGTCCGTGATAGCGGAATTCACAACAGATATCTTGGATAACCCAAACCTTGTACGCCGGACTTGAAAACACAAGTTCACTTAACACTAATCATGAGGTGTTCAAACTATTATTTACTCATGTATTTTCTCTGTTTGCCTCCACAGTCATTGTTGCTGCTTTCGATGTTGAAATTTCATCTGCCTCAGACACGTGTGTTTCAGTCTTATCTAGCCATAAGAATCTCACTTCTAGTCAGGATCCAAGCACTAGCAAAGCAGAATCTACTGGCCGGAAAAATGGCTTCCATTCCCCAATCAATGTGAAATCAAGAGTAAATTTTACAATTGAAGTCCCATCCCCTTCACAAGTAAGTTATGGTTGGTGATTATAATGATACAAGACTAATATAATCACACACATTGTGGTGCCCTGGGGTAGGTTTCTGTGAGCTATGAGTTGTTATTTTACTTTGTAACATTTGTAGGTTTTTAATAAGAGTCCCTTTGTTGTGTTTGTATTTTATTCACTTGTCTAATGATGAAAATCTTGGATTGCAGGTCGACCCATTGGTCTTAGAAGCACTACCCCCTGATATCAGGGAACAAGTGGAGCAGACGTTTGCCCTTCAGCACAAATTGCCCCTTAGTGAAGGCAAAAAACAAAATGGCTGTAGTACAATTGGTTTACAAGAACAGCCGGTGGCAACTGTCCTTCTACAGATCCCACCACTTTCTGATCAAGCAGAAGAATGTGGAATTAATGTCATTGCCCTTCCAGCTTTTTCACAGGTAGGACCATAGTCTTTTTCTGAACAAGGGTATTGTGTAATTGTTCTTGGCAACAACTCAAATTCAAGCCATTTTATGGTTGTGGATTGGAGTGAACAAATGAGGCTTATTATAGAAAGTGGAGTCGTCAGATAATCAAAGGTGGAACATTATTTTTCCACTGTGCATGATAAACAGGAAGGGTTCCTGATCTTACATTGAAAGATATAGAGTAATTAAAAAATGTGACACAAAATAGATGTTTGTATGTGTTAAATGACTGTACGAATCACTTTTGTTTCAATCAGGTGGATCCAGAAGTGTTTGCAGCCCTGCCTGTTGAACTCCAGGAGGAGTTACGAGCTGCATATGGTCAGAGAAATAAACATTCTGAGAGCAACATGGGTAAGTTGAAAATATGTTAAACTAAGTAAAAAGAAGCCTTCCCCAGCAGTCTTTGTCTGCCATTTCTGCTGCTGCTATTATCATTCTGATTATCAGTTATCATAGGACTTTCTTCAGTGTCCTATTTTGTTTTTTTTATCTTCTGCAGTTCCCAAAAATGCTTTGCTCCAGCTCAAAAAACCACCACTGAAAGCAAAGAAAAGGAGTCGGAAGAAAAATCAAGTCAGCCCTACAAAAAAGATGCATAGTCCTTTAAAAAACAAACTTTTTAGCAGCCCTGCTAAAAGTTTTTCAGCAAATGGGAGTCCTCAAAAAACGAGAGATGCCCTTCTGAAACAAGAAGCCATACCTCAAGTGCAGTCTCAGGTAAACTAAATTGTTAGTTTTAGATAAAAAAATTTCGATGAATATATTTGTCTGCTTTGCATTAAAGAAAAAAAGGTTCATTTTCCTAAACTAACCACGAGTTGAGACTCCATTCTTGGATATCTATTTTATGTATAATTTATAGACCTGTTATAGCAATTATTGGATAATAACGTACATACACTTATGTTTTTAGGTTGAAATAGGTCCTTCAACATCAAATGCTCAAGGCTCCATGCCTGAAGGATGCAGTTCTTACAGATCAAAAGCGCCTAATCTGGCCGGTGCTATTGAATATAATGATGTGAAAACATTGCTGAGGGAGTGGATAACTACAATTTCTGGTATGCTCTGCAGAAAACAAGCGTTATTGAAAAAAAAAAAAAAACTGCTTATACATGTATCGTATAGGTTATACATGTAAGTATAGGATATTCCATTTGGAATAGTACCCTAACAATATTGCATACTCAACTCCTATAGAAAGAGTCATGACATTGATTAGCACATGGGCTAAAAGGATGTACAAATATTGATGCAATAACATAGCATTTAGCATATCTACAAAAATCTCAAAATATAGAAGAATAAAATAGTAATGTGATTGGGCGTTTCAAGTCCTGGAATGTATAGCTGATAAGAGTAGTGAGTCAGAGAAGAACACCACAAACCCCAGAGCTTAGTGAACGTAGAAGGGCAGCCTCTATTTCCATGAAGAATATTTTATATAGAATAATTGTATTCACCAGGCTTCCCATTGAGTGAGTGAGGGACTTCTATTACCCATCCGCCTAAGAGGAATGGCTTTACGTACCAAAAAGAGTCTCTCAGAGAAAGATCCTGGTATGATGTGGATATATAGTCTCATGCAAGAGGCCAAACAGAAGGAGCAGTATGGAGAGTTAGAATCTCAGAAAGAAGTTTGACTGCATCTTACCAAAACGCTCTAATATCAGCAGAGCCCAGATTAAATGCCAAAAATCACCCCCATCTGCAAATCACCAGTGATGCCTAGAATGGGATAGTCTTCCCATTCTAAACAATCCTATTGGTGTTGCGTAGCTCTGGTGTAGAATTGGATGAGCATATTGTTAATAGCAGGGGAGACCGTAAGATGTCAGAAAAATCTTCAGTAGTGAGAGTAGGGATCACTGTCCTCCACTTAGTTTTAATTACTGAGTAGAAGTAAATTTAGCTTCTAGTAAATAAGTATATAACTCCAATATTGGAGGTAGAGCAGCAGGCAACCTCCTACTTGAGGCAAACACAGAGGCGTTTTGTCGTGGAGATAGTTTGATTGTGGGCCATTTATTTTCTGCACATCTTTTCCAAGCCAAGGAGAAAATTTTAATGGCAGTTAATGCAAAATTAGGTTCATTGTCGTGAGCGGGAGCTCTCGTCAGACAAGTTTAGCCAGGCCCCTGACAAGTCTCTTGTAGTAACTTCTTGCATTCTCCATGTAATAACAATATTGGAGCAGCTAAACTTCTAGCAAGAATAATAAAAGGAATGGCACAATGTGGAGTAATAAGAATAGATGCTCCATAAGTGGTGTTATATTGGAAAATGCATGTAGTTACTAAAACTGACATGTTAGCAGAGATGACAGGTCCTCTTTTATCTTTGAGCTGCAGGATTTCAGATTTGCAGTACCACCCTTACCCCACAGACTATAGTACTTGTTACGGCACCTGGGAACTCTCCAGCATTTTGTATAGCAGAATTTTGGAAGGACCGCACAGATGACTTAGGGCCCTTTCACACTTGCGTTCTTGTCTTCCGGCATAGAGTTCCGTCGTCGGGGCTCTATGCCGGAAGAATACTGATCAGGATTATCCTAATGCATTCTGAATGGACAGTCCGTCCTTCAGGATGCATCAGGATGTCTTCCGTTCCGGTACGGAACGTTTTTTGGCCGCAGCAAATAGCGCAGCATGCTGCGCTTTTTGCTCCGGCCAAAAATCCGGAACACTTGCCGCAAGGCCGGATCCGGAATGAATGCCCATTGAAAGGCATTCATCCGGATCCGGCCTTAAGCTAAACGTCGTTTCGGCGCATTGCCGGATGCGACGTTTAGCTTTTTCTCAATGGTTACCATGGCTGCCGGGACGCTAAAGTCCTGGCAGCCATGGTAAAGTGTAGTGGGGAGCGGGGAGCAGCATACTTACCATCCGTGCGGCTCCCGGGGCGCTCCAGAGTGACGTCAGGGCGCCCCAAGCGCATGGATCACGTGATCGCATGGATCACATGATCCATGCGCATGGGGCGCTCTGACGTCATTCTGGAGCGCCCCGGGAGCCGCACGGACTGTAAGTATGCCGCTCCCCCGCTCCCCGCTCCTACTATGGCAACCAGGACTTTAATAGCGTCCTGGGTGCCATAGTAACACTGAAAGCATTTTGAAGACGGATCCGTCTTCAAATGCTTTCAGTACACTTGCGTTATTCCGGATCCGGCGTGTAAATCCGGCAAGTGGAGTACACGCCGGATCCGGACAACGCAAGTGTGAAAGAGGGTTACACACCTACACACCTACAACCCTGATGTCAAAAATGTACCATGCCTCCTGGTGTAAGCTTGAGTATTTTCTGTAACAAATTAATTTGGATATTGCTGTATAAGTTGCTCTCTGATAGCATGTGTAACACATACCATACTTTTTGGACTATAATATGCACTGGACCATAAGACGCTCCCACAATTAGAAATATAAAAATAGAATATACAAATTTTACTGTGTGTATCCTATGGTTGATATACAGTTGACATGGTGGAGACACAGTACAAAACCAGTTCCTCACACTGCCAGCCACAGTCATTGCCAGCCATAAAGCCCCCTGACTATGCCCGTCTCAGTGCACCCATGGGTATGTGGGCCACAGTACCGCATCACATTGTGTTGAAACACTGTGGCTTGCATTGCCTCATCACATTAGCAGCCCTAATGCTTCCTGACTACCTGATTGTCACTCATTGCCCCCTGGCTATGCCAGCCACAGTATCTCATTACAGTGCCCCCCTGACTATTCCAGTCCCATACCACTATCATTATTAGAGACAGTCTTGCTGCCTAAGCCTTCCCATCCAGAAGCAGGAGTCTGGAGTACTTCCATGGATCTGTCCCGTGCACAGCATGGAGGGGGGCATGGCTACAAAGGTCCTGGCAGGGCAGACACTGCACATATTTCCTCTGCTGTGTGTACCAGTGTGTGTGTGTTATTTGCACACTGAACAGTCACACCTTACAGGACTATGTGTGTAAGATGTGACAGTTCAGTGAGATACCACACAGTTTATGTGCACAGAGCACAGTTCATGTTGCATCCTCCCAACTGCACTGCCATGACCTCTCAGTAATAGAGCTCACAGTCTCCTGCTTCTAATGCCAGCATTTGGTCTATTAAAAGCACCAGAAGCTGGCGGCACAAGATCGAGGAGAGAAAGTGTGTCTAATAGTCTGGAAAATGTGGCACCTGCAAAGGATTATACATAACTAGGACCATTGCTGTTTATGGTGACTAGTCAGATGCTTGGTTTTATTATTAGTTGTTTTGTGCATCACCTTTGTTCTTCTGAGCTTTACCTTTTCTAACAACCCCCTAGGGCGTTTGTCATGTACAGCAGTCTTGGCTGTGACATTCCTGACACTATCAAAGATGGCTGTGTAGGCGTGCGGCCTCTAAACTGAATGGGCTTGCAGCACAGCAGATTTTTTGTGATTCCGGGGTTGCAAAAACTTGTGAGCGAGTTCACTGTGTTGTAGTACATACACTGATCTTCGGTCACTCAATGCTTGTCTCAAGTCTCACAGTTTATAAGTGAGGACAAAAGGTATTGTGTCATCTCAGAAATAGACCACAACCTAGGAGAAAAGACAAACCCCCAGTGTGGCATCACAATAGTGCATTGCTTAGGCAAAAAGGATTAAAACATGATTGCAGTCTACGTAGACAAACATCAGACTGGTGAACTTTGGGTTGCTTAAAGGGAACCTGTCACCTGGATTTTGTGTATAGAGCTGAGGACATGGGTTGCTAGATGGCCGCTAGCACATCCGCAATACCCAGTCCCCATAGCTCTGTGTGCTTTTATTGTTTAAAAAAACCGATTTGATACATATGCAAATTAACATAAAAGAGTCATATCTTACTTGTGTGACCAGAGAAGAGTCATATTTTCAAGCTCTGACTCATCTCAGGTTAATTTGCATATGTATAAAATCAGGTTTTTTCCACAATATAAGCACACAGAGCTATGGGGACTGGGTATTGCGGATGTGCTAGTGGCAATCTAGCAACCCATGTCCTCAGCTCTATACCCAAAATCCAGGTGACAGGTTCCCTTTAAAACATGTCACTATCTACTTTTAATAGATTTCATACCTGTACCCCGAATCCTTGCTTAAAGAGTGTTCTCCAGGACTATAACCTTGATGGACTTGTATAATCATCACAGTCTCTCCACTGTGCTGATCAACAAAGGTTTCTGAGGTCGGACCCCCTTCAAAAAATGATGACCTGTGCCAAATGAGTTTCCTTTTGACGTATGTTCAGGTTTCTTTAACACTGCAGTCAACATACACATTCGAGTCACATGATTATGGCCACAAGCTAATATCCAGAGTAACTGCTGAGTGCAGCATGGACAGCAGCTAGACAGGCTGGGAGTGATTCAGTAAGGTCCTGGGAGGTTGTCACAGGTATCTGCAGCTGCTGGAGGGTGCATAAGGGAGGATCCACAGAGCGACCCCACAGATGCTCAATTGGGTTGAACTGTGGGGAACTAGGCCGCCAGAGTAGTACTTGGAAGGCTTATTCATGCTCCTCCAACCAATGCCAGACATTTCTAGCTGTGTGACATCTATTGTCTTGCTGAAAGATCCCATCCACCCCAGGGAAGACAATCGGCATGTATTGTTGCACGTGATCTGCCAGGATGGATTCATTCCCAAACAATTCCACAGAAACATTCTCCAGACCATAACGCTGCCACCACCAGCTTGTGTTCTTCCAGAAATGGTTGCAGGGTGTTTGTTCTCTGTTTTTATTGCCTGACATGCCAACATCCGTTCGATGAAGCAGAAAATGTTACTCATTGGAGAAGACAACCATTTGCCAGTCAGCGAGGTCTAATACTGCTGTGAAAATTAAAGCATTTTCTGCTGATGCAACTTTGTTAGCAGAGGTGCAGTGACCATTAGTCTGCTTTGGAGCCCCATATGCAGTAGGATTAACTGAACTGTTGTTTTAGACATGTCTGGTAGCATCCTGGTTCATTTGGGCAGAGAGCTGCTGTGAAAGCCAATAATCACCCCTTTTACCCAAGACAGCAACAAGGGATATGTGTGCAGACAGCCTATTACACACATTATATACCCACCAAGCCAGCTCACAACATGTGACTCTTCACAAGCCACGCACTGCTGACATCAAAAGTAGGAAGTGGTCATAATGAGAATTGCATATTTTGGAAAATCACCAAAAGCAAATCAGAAACAGTGTCAAAAGAGCCCAGTGTGAGTGCCATTTGGATATGTTGAATTATACAAGTTTATTTAATAGATAGTAATGGCTTATTTCTCACCAGATCCTATGGAAGAAGATATATTGCAAGTAGTGAAGTACTGCACGGATCTAATTGAAGAAAAAGATCTGGAAAAATTAGATCTGGTTATAAAATACATGAAAAGGTAACCTGTTTTCTATCACAACAGAGAGAATCAGCTTGTGTAATAATGATAGACAATATAGATGTTTCCCCTTTTTCAGCGTAGTTTACTAGAGGAACCAGAGGAAAAGCATTCAATTGGAAAAATTAGAGCAATGTGGAAGATTTACTAAGGGTGCATTCACATCACCGTTTAGCTTTCGTTCTTCTGATCAGTCAGAAGAGAGAGAGGGAAAAAAAATAGGATTCTGTAAAACAACAGATCCTGTTGCATCAGTTGTCATCCATTTGAGCCATTTTCGTCTGAGATCCGTTTTTTTAGACAGGAAAAAAGTCCTGCATGCAGTACTTTTGTTTCAGTCTTAAAAAACGTATTGAAGATGAAAATGTCTCAAAACGAATGACAACTGGTGCAACAGGATCCGTTGTTTTACAGGATCCTGTAAAAAACTAAAACGTCCTATGCATAACTGATGCTACACGTCACTTCCGGCGTGCCTGCAGGAGCACGCCGAATTGGTGAACCAGGGAGAGGACGCCTCCCTCTGGAACTTTGCCCAGCTGCAGGCATGAAGGGAACTAGGTGGGCGCCAGGCATCCCCCACAGAATATGGGGACAGAGAAAATAAACTGACTTTACAGCAGCTCCTAGTGGAGACTTGTGCCGTCAGGGACCTCCAAAAGGTATGCGAGTTAGACCCTAGAGGCCCTGCAGCCCCTGACTGATCCGGGAAAGATCCATCCCACTGTCCTAAGGACAGGAAACAGGAAAAAACACTAAAGGATGGAGTATGGAGAACCCTATTTAAAGATCTGGGAAGTTCCTGTTTCCTGTCCAGAAGGGGGAGGATCTCTCATAGGTGCTGTCATGGCGTCTAATGGAAAACTGTAATGTGATCAGAAAGTCACGCACACTCCTGAATGGTATCAATAAAAACTACAGATTATTCCGCAAAAAATGAGCCCCTAAACAGCTCAGTAGACATAAGTATGGGGGTCAAAATATGGTGATGTAAAAAAAATAAAAATGTATCAAAGTTAATAAATTTTTACACTAGACAGAAAAACTTAGATATGGGGTATTGTAATTGGAGATGAGCGAATTTCATATTTTGAAATTCATTCACGCTTAGTTCTGCTTTTACCAAATGGAGTTATGGCTTCAGTTACCACGGACCATAACACAATTCTATGACTGAATGCCTTCAAAGACATTCCGTCAAAATAGAAGTCTATGGCCTGCAAAACGGATCTGTCCAGTTTCCGTTATGCAGGGGAGTCCTCTCCGTAAACTTTTTTTTTTTTTTTTCTCCAATTCCACCCCATTTGGAATTTTTTTTTACCGCTTCCCACTAAATTTTATGCCATAATGGTGGCATTAGAAAGTACAGGGAGAAGGTGAGCTTTTTTTTTCCCCCTCCCTGGCTGTGACACTCTACTCTGATTGGACTGTGCTACAGCCAGGGAGAAGGAGACACCCATTGAGAAACAGGGCAGTCTCCTCCTCCGTATACCGATGCTAATCATTAGCATACCAGGTGGGAGACGTGAACAGGGGAACAGAGTGGTGCCCAGAAAAAAATAGTAAGCGATCCTACATCCATGAACTATGCTCTACATAACCTGCTACTTATTTCATAATGTCTGGACCCATGAAATAGTCTTTATTAAAAAATATGGAATCCATTTTTCTGTACATAGCTGACATGCTGTAGCAAAAGCCTGTGGATTTTCTGTGTTTTCTGGCATCTGAGGAGCAGACTGACTCCTTATCTCTACTCTGACATAGCTTAGTTCTTCTTACTGATAAGAATTTGGCTTAAATAAGTGTTTATGACCCCTCAGTAGTTTAGAGATAAGGGTAATTAGATCACCCCACAAAGTGAAAGTACCAGTCACTGTTAGAAAAGCAGTTAATCCTTTGTGACACAATGGCTCAATATTTTTTTTAATTAAGGCTAATGAAAAAAAAAAAATTACTTTAGGCCAAAAATGAGTAAAATGCAATAATAAACAAAAATTGCCTCCAAAGGCGTTTATAGCCTTTAAGTTAATCAGTCCCGCAAAAAAAAAAAAAAAATCCTTGGAAGGAGGCGATAAAAAAAATGAAAATCACCATCATTAAAGCCACTGAGGGGTTAAGCACTGCCTTATTTTTGCCCATTTCTAAATAATCTTGTATATTACAATGAAAGCATGACCCTAGTACAGTGATGGCGAACCTGTTAGAGACCGGGTGCCCAAACTGCAGACCTAAACACACTTATTTATCGCAAAGTGCCAACACTGCAATGTAACCGGAATACTCCAGTCCAGTATAGTATATTTTCCATGTACTTTATCATATAAGTATAATGACCTGCCTACATTCAATGTGCTGTTCATAGTGCGCCCAGCGCTGTTGAATGGCTGGTAAAGTCCAGAGTATATTGGTTAACCATAGACTTTTTCCAGGGTGCGGGTGCCCACAGAGAGAGCTGTGAGTGCCACCTCTGGCACCCGTGCCATAGGTTCGCCATCACTGCCCTAGTACAATCATGTGAATTTTCTTTAATTGTGAATGATTTTCCTGTGTTCCAGGTTAATGCAACAATCTGTGGAATCCGTGTGGAACATGGCATTTGACTTCATTCTGGACAATGTTCAGGTTGTTTTACAGCAGACTTATGGAAGCACGCTGAAAGTGTAAAATGCAATGAGAAGCACAACATCCCAACTATCTGGGATCTTGTGGAGCATTTGCATGATTTTAAAGCTTAAAAATCATTTTACATTTCTTTTAATAAATAATTTTGTACATTTTCTTCATAAAGTGCCAAATTTGTCAGTATTGCATGTAAATATTTGTGTTTCAGATTCCTTTATTGTAGTATAGGCTATTTACAAATCGTTTGTTTATAAGAGTTTTATGGATTTTTACAGTGAAGTGTTCACACGTGTTTAATAAATAAGTGCAATACAGTTTCCTTCTTAATTTCCACATACACTTGCCTAAATATTAAGTTACAATACCCCAGATTCTTTGCTTTTTAACAAGCAACATTACCTGTAATTGTGTATCCTACATATAATACAGACTTATGTCAGTTCTGGAGCAGCAGTGGTATCGGTTTAACCTAAACACAAAGCTAATATAATGGAAACATTTTATCCTTTTCTCTAAATCCATTCCCAATCTTGGTTTACAAATACCAACCAAATCTGCATTGTGTGAACAAGCCTCTTAGCAGAAACTGCAATAGTGGAACACATGCTAAGGATTCACGTACATATTTTGCACCAGGTATTTGTAACATCACAGACTAATCTTTCCATTATCCCCTTAAAGAGGACCTTTCATGGATTTTTATTAAATTGAGATAAGTACCTTTACTTGCTGATGCTCCTGCACCCTGCTGTGTTCCCCTGTTATTTTTCCCCCTCAGTATGCCAATACTGAGCATCAGTACAGGGAGGAAGAGACGCCAGGGTTTCACAATAGGCATCTCCTCCTCCCTGCCTGTGCTGCGATCCAGTCACAGCCAGGGAGGGGGGGGAAAAAAAAAAGCTCACCATCTCTCTGGGTGTGATGCTCTCCACCCTGATTGGATCATTTGTCCTATTGACAAACCCTGGCGTCTCCTCCCTGTACCGATGCTCAGTATTAGCATACTGAGTGTGTGTGATGGGGGGGGGGGGGGGTGTGCAGGAGCGATATATTAAGAAATCAGGCAGGGTGGCAGCATCGTGTCACTTTATGTGGTGTTAACTTTAAAACACTGACTTATCCAGGCCATTGTGAGTGTTTTTTCATCACATATTGTACTTCATGACACTGGTAAAATGGAGTAAAACAAAAATATAAAATTTACCAAAAATTTGGAAAAATTTGCAAGTTTCAATTTCTCTACTTCTATAATACATAGTAATACCTACAAAAATAGTTTACATTTCCCATATGTCTACTTAATGTGAATCATTTTGGGAATGACGTTTTATTTTTTGGGGACATTACAAGGCTTAGAAGTTTAAGAAGCAAATCTTGAAATTTTTCAGAAAACCCACTTTTTAAGGACCAGTTCAGGTCTGAAGTCACTTTGTGAGGCTTACATAATAGAAACCACCCCAAAATGACCCCATTCTAGAAACTACACCCCTCAAGGTATTCAAAACTGATTTTACAAACGTTGTTAACCCTTTAGGTGTTCCACAAAAGGCAAATGGAGATAAAATGTCGATTTTTGGGGGGCAAATTTTCAATTTTAATCAACTTTTTTCAGTAACAAAGCAAGGGTTAACAGCCAAACAAAACTCTATTTATTGCCCCAATTCTGTAGTTTACAGAAATGCCCCATATGTGGTCATAAACTGCTGCATGACCAAACGGCAGGGCGCACAAGAAAAGGAACGCCATGTGGTTTCTGGAAGGCAGATTTTGATGGCTTTTTTTTTTTGGGACACCATGTCCCATATGAAGAACCCCTGATGCACCCCTAGAGTAGAAACTCCAAAAAAGTAACCCCATTTTGGAAACTAAGGGATAAGGTGGCAGTTTTGTTGGGACTATTTTAGGGTACATATTTTTTGGTTGCTCTATATTACACTTTTTGTGAGGCAAAGTAAAAAAAAAAATAGAAATTCTGAAATTTAATCTCAATTTGCCATTAACTCTTGTGGAACACAAAGGGTTAACAAAGTTTGTAAAATTAGTTTTTAATACCTTGAGGGGTGTAGTTTCTTAAATGGGGTCATTTTTGGAGTTTCTACTCTAGGGATGCATGAGGGGGGCTTCAAATGGGACATGGTGTCAAAAAACCAGTCCAGCAAAAACTGCCTTCCAAAAACCATATGGTGTTCCTTTCCTTCTGCACCCTGCCGTATGGCCATACAGCAGTTTACGACCACATATGGGCCATATCTGTAAACTACAGAATCAGGGCAGTAAATATTGAGTTTTGTTTAGCTGTTAACCCTTGCTTTGTTACGGGAAAAAAAAAAAGGGTTAAAATTGAAAATTTGCCAAAAAAAATAGCTGTTTTGGCACAGTTAATTTTTTATTATTTATATCATGTGCTTTTTTTTAGAGAATGTTCTTACGGACGCGGCAATACCTAATATGCATACCTTTTTTATTTCGGTTTTACAGAATATTTTTGAAACAAAAAATAAATCATGTTTTAGTGTCGCCATAGTCTGAGAAATGTAAGGTAACAAAAAATAGCTTTTTTTTTTTTTTTTTTTTTTACAGTGTTCACCTGAGGGTTAGGTCATGTGGTATTTTTATAGAGCAGGTTCTTACGGACATGGCAATACCTAATATGTATACCTTTTTTTATTTATTTAGGTTTTACACAATAAATATTTTTGAAACAAAAAACAAACAAACAAACATGTTTTAGTGTCTCCATAGTCATAGTTTTTTCAGTTTTTGGGCGATAGTCTTAAGTAGGGTATAATTTTTGTGGGATGAGGTGACTGTTATGATTGTAAATATTCAGCTGAGTGTACCTTATTGAAGTTATTTTAAAACATAACTTATTTTATCGATATTTAGAATATTGTGACACTTCTACTAAAACAATGCTAGTGTTGCACTGCTTTCTTGGAAGAATGTCGGGTATAGCAAGCAGCTCTAGTCTATTTGTTCAAGCGGCATGTTATTAAAGGGGTCTCTTTCAAAACAATTTTTCAGCGGGTTACTCTGCCTAGGTTCTATCCCTGCATAAACTAGTCATGGTGAGTTGGGAGAACCCCAACAGGCTGTATTCCGGGCACCCGCCCTTAGAAGGGCGACCCACAGCCGCTGGAACCTCGGATCTATTGCTGCTAAATCCCTGACAATAAGTTCTTCCTCGGAACTGTTGAGAGGAAGAACTTAGTAGAAGTGTCACAATATTCTAAACATCGATACAATAAGGTACACTCAGCTCAATATTTATATTTAAAGACACCTCCGAGTCATTATACACTGGGCCACGACTACCGACTTCCTGACCCAGAGTATTCTTTATTATGACTGTTAGATTGGCACTATTTTGGGGAGCATACGACTTTTTGATCGCTTGCTATTACACTTTTTGTGATGTAAGGTGACAAAAATTTGCTTTTTTGACAGTTTATTTTTTACGGTGTTCACCTCAGCGTTTAGGTCATGTGGTATTTTCTTTTTAAATAAAAACGTTTTAGTCCGAGAGCCATAGTTCTTTTATTTTTTGGGCCATTGTCTCATGTAGGGGCTCATTTTTTGCGGGGTGAGGTGACTGGTACTATTCTGGCATACATACAAATTTTTTGATCACTTTTATTACCTTTTTTTGGGAAGTAAGGTGGGCAAAATTTCATCATAGTTTTTATTTTTTATGGCGTTCACCGTGCGGGGAAAGTAACATGACCGTTTTATAGATCAGGTCGTTACGGACGCGGTGATATCAAACGTGTAGGGATTTTTTTTTATTCAGTGATAAATGTGTGTGTTTTTTTTTTACCCAGACCCACTTGGTTCTTGAAGATCCAGTGGGTCTGATTTCTGTATAATACAGTACACTATACAGTGTACTGTATTTTCACTTTACAAAGTCTGATCAGACTTCTTCCTTTAGCAGAAGTCTGATCAGCACCATGGACAGCAGGAAGCCTGTGAAGGTGTCAGGTTGCCATGGTAACCATCACTCGCTGCCACAACAGAGCAGCGGGTGATGGGGAGGGGGGCCCCCTCTGTGATCCTGTCAAGAATCGGGGGCTGAAAAGGCACAGCAGCACCCCGATGGGAGAGGGAGGGAGCTCCCTCCCTGTTAACATCTTCCATACAGCGGTCCTTATGGACCGCGGCATGGAAGGGGTTAAACGGCTGACATCTGTGCCAGCACAGATGTCAGCCGGTTCAAGCAGAGTGTCAGCAATGTGCTGACACTCTGCTAAAACCGCTCGGCCATCCTGAGAGGGGGCGGGTGGATGATCGCGCGCCTGCCAACACCCCCCAGCACTACCGCACGCCCTGTGTCCCCAACAGGTTAAGGATGACCACTATACATATAGGGTGGAAGACTGGGGTTTAAACATCCTGCAAAAGAGTTAGAGGAAAGTGTTAAAGGGAACCTGTCACCGGGATTTTGGGTATAGAGCTGAGGACATAGGTTGGTAGATGGCCACTAGCACATCCGCAATACCCAGTCCCCATAGCTCTGTGTGCTTTTATTGTGTTAAAAAAAACTATTTGATCCATATGCAAATTAACATAATAATCATATCTTGCTTGTGTTACCAGAGAAGAGTCATATTTTCAAGCTCTGACTCATCTCAGGTTAATTTGCATATGTATCAAATTGTTTATTTTGTTTTACACAATAAAAGCACACAGAGCTATGGGGACTGGGTATTGTGGATGTGCTAGCAGCGATCTAGCAATCCATGTCCTCAGCTCTATACCTAAAATCCCGGTGACAGGTTCCCTTTAAACACTGAATAAACTGTTTCTAGTAAGGTATATTCCACACATTAGGGGTCCAATATCGCTGGGACCCAAACAGATAAGAAATCAGACATTGTATCCTTGCCCCAAACTGAACAAAGTGGCAGGCCAGGCATGAGTACTGCTGCTCCATTCACACGTCCGTAAGTGTTTTGCGGATTCGCATAACACGGACACCGGCAATGTGCATTTTGCGGACCGCACATTGCCGGCACTTAATAGAACATGCCTATTCTTGTCCGCTATTGCAGAAAAGAATAGGACATGTTCTATTTTCTGGGGGAATCGAAATTGCGGACCCGGAAGTGCGGGTCCGCATTTCCGGATCCGGGCTGCACATCGTGCGGCCCCATAGAAATAAATGGGTCCGCAAAATGCGGAATGAAATTGCGGATGTGTGAATGGAGCCTTAATGGGAGTTTCAGGAATAGCTGAGTGCTATACTCTGCTGTCTCCAGAACTCCCAAATAGATTAAAAAAGTGGCAGTGCACATCCTTGACCTTTTGGAGGGCCCTGAGGGTTACAGGGTCTCCATTCTCATGACCAGTCCCAGTGGCAGGACCCCCAAATATCTAACAGAGGATAACCTCACAAGTGGAATACCCCTTTGATAGAATACTGCCACAGAGCAGTCAGGCTTCAGTCATGTGGCAGTAACCCTGTGGTTTGGATGCAAAAGGGGATAAAGGTTGAGTCCTAACTGTTCCTAGTCGAAATATGCCCATCATCTATCTTCAATTCATTAATAGGTAGAAACTCCCACAGACTTCCAGCTAGGTCCCTTTTAAAGGAAACGTGTCACCAAAAACGTTATCTGCTCGTTAAAACCAGATGGCAACACACATCCTTTTTTCTATTCTCTAAACATGATTAT
The DNA here is from genome assembly GCF_014858855.1 of Bufo gargarizans. Classification (NCBI taxonomy): domain Eukaryota; kingdom Metazoa; phylum Chordata; class Amphibia; order Anura; family Bufonidae; genus Bufo; species Bufo gargarizans. Next base: position 206,092,323 of record NC_058082.1, on the reverse strand, counting down.
GAGGGCGGCCATCTTGCCTGAGTTGTTCTTAACACGTTAAGGACCTATGACGAGTATACTTGTCATGGAGCACTGCTACTTAGCGCTCCATGACGAGTATACTAGTCATGGCATTAAACTGTCACACATGGTGACAGCGCTGAGTGCCCAGCTGTTACACACAGCCAGGGTTGCGGGCGGTGCGCCATGGCGTAAACTACAGAATCAGGGCCATAAATAATGAGTTTTGTTTGGCTGTTAACCCTTGCTTTGTAACTGGAAAAAAAAATTGTAAAATTGAAAATTTGGCAAAAAATTGAAATTCTGACATTTCATCTCTATTTGGCAATAACTCTTGTGGAACACCTTAAGGGTTAACGATGTTTGTAAAATCAGTTTTGAATACTTTGAGGGGTGTAGTTTCTTAGATGGGGTCACTTTTTTTGGAGTTTCTACTCTAGGGGGGCTTTAAATGGGACATGGTGTCAAAAAAACAGTCCAGCAATATTTGCCTTCCAAAAAACGTATGGCATTCCTTTCCTTCTGCGTCCTACCATGTGCCCGTACAGCGGTTTACGACCACATATGGGGTGTTTCTATAAACTACAGAATCAGAGCCATAAATATTGAGTTTTGTTTGGCTGTTAACCCTTGCTTTGTTACTGGAAAAAATGGATTAAAATGGAAAATTTGCCAAAAAACTGAAATTCTGAAATGTCATCTCTATTTGGCAATAACTCTTGTCGAACACCTAAAGGGTTAACTACGTTTGTAAAATAATCAGTTTCGAATACCTTGAGGGGTGTAGTTTCTAGAATGGGGTCATTTTTGGGTGGTTTCTATCATGTAAGCTTCACAAAGTGACTTCAGACCTGAACTGGTCCTTAAAAAGTTGGTTTTTTAAAGTTTGAGAAATTTCAAGATTTACTTTTCAGAATGGCCTGGATAAGTCAAAGGGCCAGATTTATCATTACTCTGACAGCTCACTCCACTTTAACATATGGCTAAAGTCAGTTTTAGCCAAGTCAGATTTATGATCGGCCCTTTAAGACTGTAATAATTGTGGTTTAACGGTAGCAATTTATCCGTCAGTAAGCAGCTTTACAAAAGTCGCACATCTTTACGAAAAAGTTGCACGTTTTTATGAAAAAAAAATAATCGCATGTTCTATTAAAGTCTCATAAGATAAGCATGGTCCTCACTGGAGTGAAATTGCGACTTTTTAAATAGTCCCAATAGTAAATCTGTCTAGAGATTCATTTACATAAGAAAACACGCCCACTTTCAGAAAACTGGAGAGCATAGTGCAGAGCAGAAAAAAGTCGCACATTTGTGTGCAGTTTTAGCGTTTGGGACTTTTTCACTCCATTATTCTGACCTGAGCTAATGATAAATCTGGCCCAAAGAGTTTTAAAGTTATCACCACATAAAGTGACACTGGTCAGATTTGCAAAAAATGGCCTGGTGCTGAAGGTGAAAATGAGCCCGGTCCTTAAGGGGTTAAAAGCATTTAGAAAAAACTTTATGGCAGCCTCATAGTCTGGAGGGGACCTAATTGACTTCTATGGGAGAGGTTTCCAGGCATCCTCTGTGACCTGTGCAGATTTGACAGTCACCTATTGTGCATGGTGGATCCTGTCTTATTTTTATTTTGCCTGTATCATCTCTGTATATAGAGGACATAAGGGTACTTTCACACTTACGGCAGGACAGACCCGACAGGCTGTTCACCCTGTCGGCTCCGTCCCCATTGACTATAATGGGGACGGGGCGGCGCAGTACGGCAGTGAACGGCGAAAGGCTGCCGGACTAAAAGTCCTGCATGTCTGACTTTTTAGTCCGGTGGCCACTGACCGCGAACTGCGCCGCCCGTCCCCATTATAGTCAATGGGGATGGAGCGGCAGCACGGCAAAATAGCGGAAGGACGGATCCAACAGGGTGAAGAGCCTGTCGGATCAGTCCTGCTGCAAGTGTGAAAGTACCCTAAGCAGGTAACTGCAGTAAAATCTATACACACCAAGAAGTGGTGCCTATTAGGCCAGTGGGAAACTACAGGATTTTAAGTTTTTTGTTGAAAAATATTGACATTAAAATTAAAAGTGTTAAACAAAAACACGACTTAAACACTAGGTTATTTTCTGATGACACATTCCCTTTAAACACTGGTATTCTGGTTAGGAAAGAGTTAACAGAATCTTCTCTTTGGAAACAAGAAAAGTCCATTTCAATAGCAAATCACAACTACTGCCTATATGAAGACATCTTTGTCCTATGTGGGCCCTCCATAAACCATATTACCTGTCAAGAAGTAAAAGGCAGTAAGGCACGCAATATATATAAAATGACAGACTATTAGTATTGCCCATATACTTTATTTCTGGCTCTGTGTGTAATGAATACAGTCAGAAGTGTTGGCAGGAACTGTACAAGCACTGAAATGCTGCCCACAGTACATTTTACATCACCATTTAACATGAAGCAGATAGAGTAGCTTTCCTGCTGACCTTTAAAAATGTAGGCACAAATCAAGAGAACAATGGAAAAAGCACAGTGCTGGGGCAGGCAATATGCATAAATAATGACTTAATTCATTGTTTCTACATCAAAAGATCCAAGTTTAGAGGCTGCAGTGCCAATTTTACAAGTAAAAAACAGAGAAAACCTGTACTAAAACATTGCGACCATTGATTCCTTTTAAAACAGAAGCCAGTGAGTGATTGGTGTGGTCAGATGGGCAGGCACGCCGGAACTGTGGGGATGTGTAAAATTGAGCACTGTCAAACCAGTGTAAAATTTCTTGGTTTCTCATGGAAAAAAAATTTAAACTACTCTTATTTTCTTCTTCTAAACCACAGGTTCAGTATTCTCGGTTTCGCCCCTTGCATCGCGTCATCTCTTTACAAGTTATAATTCCTCTGGTCTTAGGAGTTCCAACAATTGAAAGAAAGCTTTAAATTATCTCAAACACCTTTTTCAATTCTACTATGAGTTGCCAGTCTGTTTTCTGCATCTCATCTCTAAACCAATTCTTTAAAGCATCAATCGACTGCCGGGTGATCTGAAATAGGAGCAATGCAGGAGATTAGTAAGAGAACACAACAAAGACCAACTTTATGTGATGCACAAGGTAAAGCAATGTCAAGTACAAGGCAGGCTATTGTAGGACAGTCATCTTATAGAACAGGGCTTCTTGCCCTCAGCAGATGGTTCTCTCAACTGATTTGTCAGCTGATCCAAGTATAAAAGGAGACAGTATACAAAACTAGAGATTGGTGCTGGCAAAGAAAGGCCGGTGCAACTTCAGATCAACCGTCAAAACTGCAGTCAATGCAGTTCAGATCGGAGTACATGGCTAGAACATACATTACCAAATGGTAATTGTGGGTTATGCTCATTTTGTAGCCAGTTGATTGGGAATAAATATATTAACTTGCTTCCACTGAAATATGAGATCAGGTAGTCTATCACTTGTTCTGATTTTGTAGTTAATTGGATTATGTGTCCTCGTGGGTTCCATTATATAGGGAAAAACACTATTTCTCGCCCAATTTCCTTGGGGGACACAGAAGACCTTGGTATAGCTCATCTCCATAGGAGGCGTGACACTAAGTGAAAGCTGTTAAGCCCCTCCTCCATCAGCTATACCCTCAGCCTGGAGAGAGAGACTGCCAGTTTTTGCTTAGTGTCCAAGGAGGCAAGACACTCCCTGCTACTGCAGGGCTGTTTTCTCCTTGTTTAAATTTTGATTTTTACTTTTTTCTTTTCTTTTTGTTCCAGATCATCAGGGACAACAGAGACACACTAGACCTCTCTGTTTCTCCCGGGGTTGAGCTGCGCCAGTGCCGGTCACCCGCTCTGCTGCCTCCCCCACAGAAGGCAAGGTGGATCAGGGCAGCCCAGCTCCCCTACATCCCGCCAGCGCAAGGGTCGCCCACACGCCAAGTCCCTCTTCCAGCGTCCTGCCACTACGGTGCCAGTAGCTGAAGGGGCGACCCTGCTGGAATGGACCGAGGGTGAAGACGGCTGTGGTAAGAGAGTGGCTTCTCCAGCCCTACGTCCCCCACCCCCCACCCAATGGTCTCCTGCGTGCCTGGGCCCCATACTGGGCCTCTGGACCCTTCTGTCACTACTGAACCTAGGCTGGCCCCTGGGGTGCTGCAGGGCGACATTCTACTCCCTGCTCCCTCTCCTCCCTTCCTGGCCTTCATGGGACATTGCAGCCCCCACGCTAGCTGCAGAATGCTGCAAATAGGCAGCCACATCGCCTCCCTTCACCTATCAGCGTCCCTCCTGGGAACGCTGTACTCTCATCTGCACAGGCACCCGGTGTCAGGGTCCCCCCCTCCCCTTACCGATGCGCTGCTCTGGGCCGGGGGCCCGTTCCTGACGGCGGTGCGGTAAATTTTGCAGGCTTCCTGCTGGGCCGCACCTCCGGCGCTCCTTCCCGTCCTGCTGGGCCGCACCTGCAGTGCTCCTTCCCGGCCTGCTGGGCCGCACCTCCGGCGCTCCTTCGGCCCCCGACTGTTCTGGCCTGCGGGGTAGACTCCCGCGGCCGGCGTTTGGCTTGAGCACGTTGCTCCACCGTTCCGGCCGGCCGTCGACGAATTCGGTCGGCCGGGCGCCGCAAATTTTGGCCCAGGCTTCGGGCCTACTGGGCCGCATTCCGTCGTTCCACCCGGGCTCCCTGACTCTCCGGTCCGCGGGGTGGCTTCCGCGGCCGGTATGCACAGGCAGTCCACTCCGGTTTCCTGTGCGGCCCCGGTCAGCCGGGTGCCGCAAAAAATTTAGGCCCCGGCTTCACGGCCTACTAGGCCGCAAACTTCCGGCCTCTGTTGGAGGGGGCGGGAACTTCTCCAGGCGCAAATTCTTCCCGCCTGGAGGTTCCCCGCCCCCAGGGGATCGGCGCCGCCTCCTTCCCCAGGTCGGATGTCTGTTAACCCTTCGGGTACCGGCGGCTCCCGATGGGCCTGTATGGCTGCGCCCCCCCCGTTTTTTTCCCTACTTCTCTAAGATGCTGGGCACCTGTATGGTGGCCCCTCTTTCTGCCTCAGAGAGGCTGTTTTATTTAGAATTAAATTAAAATGGATAACTAACGGATTTCTGGTGCGCGGCCATGTGCATGAGACGCTGCAGCCTTATCTCAGTAGTGCTGCTGTATGCATGCTCCTTCCATAAGCGGCATGGTGTCGCACTCCCCGGCTGGTGCATGTTTCCCTTCTTGGGATACTGCACTCTCTCGGGCTGCGGGCTTGCCTGGTGCATGACCCCCTGCTTAGGTGGAATACTGCAATCTCACCGAATACGGTGCTGGCCATGTGCACAAGAACGCTGCACTCACTGGATTCGCTGCAGGCCATGTGCACAACCCCCTTCCATAGGCGGAATGCTGCACTCACTGGATTCGTTGCCGGTCTTGTGCATGTCCGCCTTCCATAGATGGAATCTGCACTCTCGCCAGATACGGTGCTGGTCTGGTGCACGACCCCCTCCCATAGGGGAACGCTGCATTTTCACTGGATTCGCTGCCGGCCATGTGCGTGATCCCCTTCCATAGGCGAAACGCTGCACACTCTGGATTTGATGCCGGCCATGTGCATGACCCCCTTCCATAGGCGGAATGCTGCACTCACTGGATTTGTTGCCGGCCATGTGCATGACCCCCTTCCATAGGCGGAATGCTGCGTTCACTGGATTCGCTGCCGGTCTTGTGCATGACCCCCTTCCATAGGCGGAATACTGCACTTCATCGATTATGGTGCTGGGCATGTGCACGGCCTCCTTCCATAGGGAAAAGCTGCACTCACACTGGATTCGTTGCCGGCCAGAAAGCACTTTCCGTAGGCGAAATTCTGCACTCTCACTGGATTTGCTGCCGGCCATGTGCATAACCCCCTTCCATAGGCGGTATGCTGCATTCTCATTGGATTCGCCGCCGGCCTTGGGCATGCCTTCTTCCCTCAGGCGCCATGCATACACCCTCACTGACTGGAGTCGTTCTCTCGCCGGTAAGTTGCTGGCCGTGTGCATGACCCCCTTCCATGGTGGGGTGCTTGCTACTCACTGAATCTGCTGCCGGCCATATACATGTTCCCCCTTCCGTGGGCGGTGTACGGCGCTCTTACTGGATTCGCTGACGGCCATGGGCAGGTCTCCTTTCCTCAGGCAACATACACACACTCTCACTGGCTGTGTTTGTTCTCTCGCCAGTATGCTGCTGGCCAGGTGCATGACCCCCATCCATGGCGGGGTGCTCGCATTCTCCCTGGTTGCAATACTGGCCATGGGCATGGCTCCCCCTTCTGGGCAGCATACTGCACTCTCACCAGATTGTTGCTGGCCTCTAAGATGGGTGGAGTACTTGCACTCCCATTGGATACGGTGCTGGCCTTGTGCGTGACCACCCCTCATTCCATGGGTGGAATTTTGTATGCTCACAGGACTCACAACTGTCCTTGTATATGCTGTGCTGGACCTGTACTTGTCCCCATTCATTGGCGGAGTAGTTGTACTCTCACGAAATTCGGTGTTTGGTGGATTATTGCACTCACTTAATGCTAGGATAACCCTGTGCATGTCCCCATTTCACTAGGTGGACGTCCTGCTGGATGCTGTGTGGCCATGTGCATGGCCCTCTTCTGGGCGGGATATGGTATGTCCTACTTCTCTGAAGTAGGTACTGGTCTTGGGCGTCACCCCCTTGTGGGGCGGGCTTTGCACGCTTGCTGTCTGCAATTTTTACCAAGTACATTTCCCTCTCTTCTGGGCGGACTGCTTGCGTTCCATCGCATGCCATACTAGTCTTGTGTATATCCCCCCCTTCCGGTTGCACTTTGCACTTCCGTGGATTCTGTGGGACTCTGTGGCTGGCCCTCTTCGCTGAGTGACTATTTTGCAGTGGGCGGACGCTCTTGTGCACTCTGTGCGTTGTTGGGCCGTGTATGCCTTCTCCCTCCGTAGGTGGGTTGGCTTTCTCACTGCTTACGGGGCTGCTTGTACGTATGCCTCCATTCTTCCTGCGACATACCGTTTTTCTCTTGGGATACGATGATTGCCGCCAGCCTGGCACTCTTCTCTGAAGAGATCTTTCTGTTCACCTGACCTGGTCGGGCTCTATTTGCTCTCTACTGCAGCGAGCTGGGTGGTATCCATTCTCTGTTCGGAGGGTATATTGTGTTTCCGTTGTGACGGTGTCCACCATGTTCGTTGGCCCTTCCGCCTGGGGAGTGTTCGTGGTTCCTAGATGCGTACCCATTAGTTCCCCTGTGGCATTGCTTCCCAGCGCAAGCGGTCACATGGTCGAGAGTGCTTTCTCCAGCGTCCCTCGAAGTCTACGTTGGCTCTGGCGGGATTGCGGTTCCCTCGCCTATTGCCATTCCTCCTCTTGGATGCGTTTTGGTATGAGTTCTTCCTGTTGCACCCTCCGTGCTTCAGTTTGTTTTGCTACCGGGTTCTAGCCGCTCTTTTCGAGCAGGTCGCCCAACTTCTCTTGGGTGCTCGATTACCCAGGTCCCAGGGACCTCCACTTTCGGTTCATTAGGGTATTCGCCTTCTGCGAATTGGTGAGCCGGACATCTCGGAGTAGCGGAGTTCTGCTTTTGAGCGGTCCTATGGCTTCCCTGTTGCCCACTCCTCCTTTCGGTTGGAGGGCGTCATCCGTCTTCTCTACTGTTTTTTCTCGACTGCTCTGTTTTGGCTTCCGCTGGGACAGTTTTACTCCGATGTGGCTTCTGCCCCGGCCAGGCTTCAGGGGCTGTTCCTTCGCTGCCCTCCCCTCTGGGGAGAACATGGTTGTTCATATGGATGGTTCCGGTGTTCCTTATGGCCTCATACTGTCTCCATTGTTCACACTGGCGGTACTAGCTGTGTGCCTGTTTACCGGGTTGCTGCATTCTGTCCTCCCGCTGGGTGCAGATTATTTTTTCCATTCTGGGCAATGGTCCTGCTTGGACTTACCTTCTCGGTAACCTGGCGGGACTACTTCTTCTGTCAAGATTACCCTTCAAGTCCCCACTCCGGGACTGTAGAACACCTTCCTGTGGTGTATAATGACAGGGACTTTAGCCTGCCTTGTCCTGGCGTCTGTTGGATGCTGGCCGGGTCGCTTTCGGTTCCTTCCGTTTGTCCTTCTGCTCCCCCACTCCGTGTGGATACGGGACGGCGTTGCTCGGGGGCCGACGGGACCAGTTTTACCAACCTTTTTGCCCGTGCCACTGATCTGCGCCTGCTCGCATTGGGTTTCCTCCCGCCTGCCCAGACGAGTCCAGCGAGCACGCTAGTGTTCGCTCCCGGCCGTGCTTCGTCCAGGTTCTGTTGTCTGATTTCGGATCTTACCTGGGGTTCTTTAGGAAGCTGGGCATTCCCCCACTCGGCCTTTCTCTTCCCATGATTCTGTCTTCTCCAGTCTGGCCTGGTCCTGCGACTGGGACTCTGTTACTTGCAGTGTCTGCGTTTTTTTTTTGCTTGGACTTCTCCGACTCTTGTCGACGCTCGGTCTCTTGTGTTCCGGGAGGTCCGCGCTAAGGTTGACGGCTCCTGGGTGCTTTCCTCCGCTTTAACCAAATGGCTGTTGCTGAGGTTGCTGCATCAAGTCAGGGGTTTGTTTTTGGTGTCACCGTTCATTTCACCAGAGCGGTTGGTGCCTCCGCGGCCGGAGGCATTGGGCTTCGGCCATGCCATTGAGCAGGGTGGCCACGGTCTTCCTTGCACTCCTTACCAGGTTCTCCAGAGTGCGTACTCTGGCTTCGGCGGCTGCTGCCTTGGGCCGCCTGGTTTTGCTGGCGGCATTTCCTTGCTGCCTTCGGGTGCTTCGCCTTGGTGCTGTGGTCCCTCCCCTCTTGGACTGCTTTTGAACGTCCCAAGGTCTTCTGTGTCCCCCAAGGAAATTGGGCGAGAAAACGAGATTTTTGTATAACTTACCAGTAAAATCTCTTTCTCGCTCTTTCCTTGGGGGACACAGCACCCACCCATTCATTGGTTTTTTTCTGCACGGTTTCCGAGTTTTGTTTACCCGTTGGGTAGTTGGCTTGTTGTTTCCACTTGTTGGACTTTGCCTTTTCTCACTACTTGGACACGCAACTGGCAGTCTCTCTTTCCAGGCTGAGGTTATAGCTGATGGAGGAGGGGCTTAACAGCTTTCACTTAGTGTCACGCCTCCTATGGAGATGAGCTATACCAAGGTCTTCTGTGTCCCCCAAGGAAAGAGCGAGAAAGAGATTTTACTGGTAAGTTATACAAAAATCTCGTTTTAACAGAGAAAACACAGCGAGTGACACACAGCCTTCAGATGATTGGCGAAAAGCACAGTTTGGGCATTTCAAATTACAATAAAATGGCATTGGAAGGCGGAACATGGGAGGTCTGGGAGATGACCAATATCTCCGATACTGAACTTCCCATCCTGAAGTATCTAAAAAGGTCATTTCAGTACCGCCTTTACCCCAAGAACCCAGTACAGAACTACATTTTAGAAATTACTGCAATATGTTTTATCACTTACCTTGCTAACAAGGTAATCCGTAGCCTCAAAATGTCTTCCAAACATCTTTGGAGACTCCCCAGGGATAGGTTCTATCTTCACACAGACCTCTTGGCCCTTTTTTGCCGTATCTACAGTCTTGTGGTTGATCTCAATGCTGGTCACTATCCCAATATCTACAAACTAAAAAGGACAAAGTTTACTTTTAATAAAGAATCTACTAAAATACATGAACTTTGCTAAGGAAGTGCTTGCATACACAATGGATGTTTGTCCAAGCCAACTGGAACTGTGCATTTTTACTGGGTATTTAACCTTATTTAAAAAAATAAATTGCAACCACACACTGCAAAAGTCCCTAATTTTTAGGGTATATACTCAGCTAGGAATCAGGTAACCAGTTGTAGTGTATTGGAGAAGTAGAAATAAGCAGTTTCAGGGTAGTATAAAAACCAACAGATCTTGGACAAAAAATCTAACGTGAATGACCAAAATGTTTACTTACATTCTTACTTGGTACGCACATGAGTGTCCCCTGTTTAAGCTGACCAGCTTCCACAATCACTCCCATGACAATAGGATCACGAGAATTAAAGATAAACTGAGGAAGAATTCTTATTTTACATGGGAATACTGCAATATGTCTGTAAAAAGGTAAAAAAGACAGCAGCATTGGATTTAGACAATAGATAAAATGGGAAATCAAGGTTTACAAAAAACAAACAAAAAAAAAAAACACTTGATTTGCTGAAACCCCGCCTACTTTCCACCCCATGTTTTTACATTTAAAAAAGAAATACACCATTCGTTTGTGCCGCAAAAATGAATGTTTGCGCCGCTTTGGTTTCCGAGATATTGCGCACTTTATTTGCTGAAACCCCGCCCACTTTCCACCCCATGTTTTTAACCCTGACCCTAGACCCCCCCCCCCCCCCCCCCCAGATGTGCTGCAGCTTGCCCCCCTCCCCCCCAACTTTTTTTTGGGGCGCAAGCATTTAAATTTTTTTCTGCGTACGCTGACTGTGGCCGTCACTCTTAGCATCCGGCCACTGTTAGCGCATCGCACACCCCACCGCTGATCACAGTGGCCGGATGCTACGAGTGACGGCTACAGTCAGCATACGCAGAAAAAATAAATAAAATATATTATTTATAATATATATATATATATATATATATATATATATATATATATATATATATATATATATATATATATATATACACATATACATACACACACACTTGCGCCCCCAAAAAAGTTGTGGGGGGGTCAGGGTTAAAAACATGGGGTGGAAAGTAGGTGGGCTTTCATCAAATCAAACGCGCAATATCTCGGAAACCAAAGCGGCGCAAACGTTCATTTTTGCGGCACAAACGAATAGTGTATTTCTTTTTGACATTTAGGAACATGGGGTGCCAACTTCACACAGGTTGCAGAATCCCATGTTGCTTCAGAAACAACTCAAATGTGTGGAGTTATTTACAGTTACAACAAATCTGCTGCATGTGAATGCACCTGAAAAGGTGACAGATCCACTTTAAAGGGAACCAGTCACTACAAAATGATTTCCAATCTGCAGGCATCAAGTCATAAAGCAGGAAGATATGTCGTTTAGTGGGAATAGATTCTCTTTAAAATGTAATTTATTGAATTAAACCTCTGATAGTTCTATGTTAAGGTGTCCAGTGGGTGGTCCTATCAATGAGTGACAGCATACAGAGATAGACAGAGAGCTGTCAAACACTGATAGGACCACCTACCAGACTCCTAAATCAGGAACAAGCAGATTTAAAAAAAATTACAAGTTACATTGAATCTTTTGCTGCTGCAACATGACTGGTTCCTATCAGGTTTTTCTAGCCAAGGATTTATTGCAGAGTAAATTCATTTGAAATGGTGTTCGTTGGTCAGAATATTTACTCTATGCTTTTAATCAGACATGTATCCACTTGTTAAATTAATAAGTCATTTTATCTAAAACGGGTGTCAATCCAGAAAAAAGACTAATTACCACTGAGCCCTTAATAGTAACGCAAACTTAAATATGTTATTTTAGTAGAAGGGTATTATTCATCTGATACACCTGAGAACCGCTTTTGGAAAAACAGTGCAGCCAAAAACTGCAAGAAGTCACTGTAAAACTGCATGCAGTTTTCAGATGCAAGAAAAAACTGCTAGAAAAAAAAGAATGATCCTTTTACCCACAGGATAGACGCTTACTATTAGATTGATGGGGGTCTGGCCACTGACAAACCCACCAATCATGCGGGGACCCCTGAAATGAATGGCGCGGCAGGTCAAGCATGTGCACTCCATCTCTATGACTGCTGGAAATAGCAAAGTGCTTGTACTCCGCTATCTCCAGCAGTCCCAATAGAGATGAATGGAGTGAAAGTGTTCATGCGCAACCTGACGCTCTATACATTTTGGGGGTCCCCATGGTGTATGGGGCTCCTATTCTTATCATCAGTGGAGGTCCCAGTGGTCAGGCTTCCACTGATCTAACCGCTATCCTGCGAATAGGGTATAACTTGAAATAACCAGAATACCACTTTAAGAGCACAGTCAAGATGAAGGCTGCAGTCTAAACACAGATTACTTACTTGAACTCTTCTTGCTTCTGTTTCTTGTAATCCTGTCTATATTTGGTGAAGGCATCAAACAAGTGGTAGATGATTTCAGCACTAAAAACACGTACACCCAAACTATCAGCCATTTCTTGAGCTTCTCTTTCAATTCTTACATCAAAGGCTAAAATAACAGCATACCTGAGAAGGGAGGAGAAAAAAAAAAAATGAATTTTAAATATATCTTTGTACAATTAAAAGTATAATGCCCCACCGAGACTCCAAATTACATCTGTAATAGTTTTTCTGAGGACTACCATCTAAAGCCATAAAACAAAATGTCTCCATTATATGAATAACTGAATGCTGGCAGCCTGCTGTATATGGGAAAGGAAGCATGACAACGCATGCACCGAAATGAATGGGCTATCACAGTAATGCACAGACGAGTCTCATCCTTCAAAGTCCCAGATTCTATTGACTTTGCAGCTCAATTCAGTCTACAGTTTTGCTGCATTTTAGTGCAAAAATGTTGCATCTTGTGTTTTAAGCAGTTTTTGTTGCCAAGCTCGGCAAGTGGGTGTGGCCTAATGAGAAAGGAGGTATGGCCTAAAATGTGAGATTGTGCCAAAATTTAGCTGTAGTTGCGAAAATCTGAAAGAAAGTAGAAAAACTTGTAGACAGGCAGTCCATAGAGTAATTATACAAACCAAGTCAATGTGATAAATCTGGTGCATTTAAAAACTCCGGGGGAGATTTATCAAACTAGTGTAAAGTAGAACTGGCTTAGTTGCCCATAGTAACCAGACTACTCCTTTCACTTTCCAAAGGAACTGTCCAAAATGAAAAGTGAAATCTGATTGGTTGCTATAGGCAACTAAGCCAATTCTACTTTACACCAGTTTGATAAATCTCCCTCTCCATGTCTAGATGTCTACCTTATATTTAAACCTGGACCACTAGGGTCTCTGCTCTCAGGCTAATAAAGGAGCATCTAAAGTCTGAGGTTCCCCTCTAGCACACTATTTATGTGCCTTAAAGGGGTTCTGCAATTTGTTTAAACTTCTGATCTATTCTCTGATCGGCGGGGGTCCAACCCCTGGGACCAGCTGTTTGAGAAGGCAGCGGCGCACCAGGAGAGCCGCGGCCTTCTCACTGTTTACCGCAGGCCCAGTGACGTCACAACTAGTATCAACTGGCCTGGGTGGGGCTAAGCTCCATTTAAGTTAACAGAGGAGCACCGCTGCCTTTTCAAACAGCTGATCGGTAGTGGTCCCGGGGGTCGGACCCCCGCCGACCAGATGCTGGTGATCTATCCAGAGGATAGATCATCAGTTTAAACAAACTGCAGAACCCCTTTAATGAAAATGAATTTTTTTTTACCTATAACATCCCTTCCCAAACAATACTGGAATAACGTGCCACCTGCCATATTCTATAAACTATACAGTATTACTACATAACTTACTGAGGATCATGCTCCAGCATCACAGAGGCCTTCATGACATCTTTTCTATGTACAGGTCCTATATTAATTCCAGCATACTGTATGGGTGGAAAAAATATATGCATATCAAGCCATCACAACAAGCAACTTATAGTGTGTAGGTCACTGCTGAAACTAAAACTTCCAGCTACAAAAGAGTATACCAAGAGATGTTAAATCAATCATCAATATCAGATTAGTGGGGAAACACCCCTCCAGACCCCCACTAATCAGCCATTACCTGCAGCCTTGGTTATTGGAACTAAACAGTGTACGAAGTACGAACAGCGGCTGAGCTGCAGTACCTAACAATGGCCACTACACCGTGTACAGGACTGTGATGTTACTGCTCACTGAAACACAAATGATTGGTGGGGGTGCTGGTTGTCTCCCCCACCAATCCTATGGATAGGTCATCAATATCTTAGGCCTGGAAAAAAAACATTTAACAAATCTGCAAAAAAAAGAATAAGAAAGTTTGCTTTCGGTAAATTAACCCACAAAAATGCATTAGAAATCGATATGTGGTTAATTAATGGAGTTGCCCTAGATTAGGGAAAAAAAAAGCTGTTTTTTTCCCCCCAAAAAAACTCCTCAAGACACGTCCCCGGGTTGTGTGTAGCATCGCAGCTCAGTCCTAGTCACTTCAATAAAAGCCAAGCTGCAATACCAGACACAATGGGATGGGTGCGCCACTGATCTTTGGAAGAAAGTAGACATGTTTTTTTGTGCAATGACTCCCCTTATCCTACAACCCTGCCTGCTAAAGCCCTACTAAAAAGGCATAAAACATTTGTGGCATATCTACAAGATAACCTTAAAGGGCTATTGCTATCATAGACATTTTCCATTTTAATTTTGGGATATCCCCAAGATATGCCCTAAATGTCTGGTAGGGGAGGATGCCAGAGAAGGAATACACATCTAATGCCAGAATGGGGGTCCTCTAACCCTATTCCACAGTCCTGCATCCGGGGACAAAGCGCTCTCCATTAATTTGTATGGGAGTTATGGACAAAGCTGAGCATGCAATTGTACAATCAAGTCTATATGGCAATCATTAAAGTCTAGAAGAGATGTACAGTGCATTTACTACAGACTGACTGCACTTTTTGCAAGTTTTATTGAGACAGTCACTTGGATGGAAATCCAATCTGTATTAACTGCTTATCTCATGGCATTGCACTGTGTTATCATAATATATTGAAACTGTAGATAAACCAAGGAACCCAAAATGTAATCTGTGGGGACCTTCAAAGACTTACTCCTGAGATTCAAGAATATAGTCATCAATAAGAGTAATGTATGTGTTGGACAGCTGCCTCTGGGGACCCCATATACAATTACCTGGATATCTGAAAGGGTTTCACTGGTCTGCACAATAGTTATTACAGACTAGGTAAAAATAAAGAAAACTTACTGGCACTTCGGAGGTTTTCAAGAATTCAAGCAGTGCTTCCAAGGAGCCCAATGTGGATGCTTGCACATAAACTCCCTTTTCTTCTAACTTGATAGCATTCAGAGTCTGCTTCAGCTCATGGATGAGCTCATCCTTACAAAAAGCACAGTCACAATGTTTAACATTTATGCTGAGAAACTAAGAACAATCTAAAAGCTGGAGATTGTTAAAGTGAACATTTGAGCATAAAACTTACTCTCAGGACTGGGACTTCATCATCTTTATAGGCAACCAAAATAGGCAAACCTGCCAAAGTTTTCTCCAGGTCCTTGCCTAAAATCTTCACTCCCTGAGCAGCAAGCACCTCTCTGTGCTTTTCATACTGATTCTGAAACAAAAGTGAGAACTCATCAAGCATCCCAATTCATATTTTGGTTCTAATCAACACAGAATGGACATGCTACTACTTTAAACACATAAAATCATTTCTTTACATAACATTAATCTAGTGGAGATAGTACGGATTAAAATCTACTTATGGCTTGGCACCACAACTGATGTGAAAAAAAAATAAAAAAATATTTACTTACCTTTACTCTTAATTCTTTCATTGGAGGAGGAAGCAAAAGTCCTCGGATCTGTGTGACAATTGGACCTTCTACACCGGGAACAATAACAGTATCCCCCTCTCGAAGCCGACCATTGATCAAGATGACATCTATGGTAGTACCCATGCCAGGAAGAGCTTTAACCTAGTGGTGTAACACCATTACATTTGTATGAACAGAAATTAGATGATATATCAGAAACTATGCCAAAATATACTTTTTTCTTAACTTACCTCCATTACTTGAGCTCTTAGCTCTTCTGAATGGGCCAGTCTCTTACTAAGCATGGTCTGAGTGAGATCAACTAGGAGGGAGATTAGATTACCCATGCCATCTCCAGTATGAGCAGAGGTTGGGACCATAGACACAAAAGTGCGGGGATCTTTATTTTCAAAAAATAATGCTGCATTCAGACCCTTGAGTAAAACAAGAAATGAAAACAAAAAAAAAAAAAAAGTTTAAATTCATTACACAGGAAAACTGAGCAGGAGCATATTTCATTGATTCCAACTGTAAAATGTAGTGATCTAAGAGTATTTTTCCAGGATTTTTATACTTATGACCTATTCTCAGTCTAGGTCATCAATATCTGATACGTGGGGGGTCCGACATCCGGGACCCCCGCCAATCAGCTGTTTTGAGAAGGTAGTGACACTCCTGTTAATACCACTGCCTTTTCACACTATACATTATGTAGCGGCTGTGCTTGATAGCGTTCTCAGCTCTATTAACTTGGGATGGGGCTGAGCTTCTCCTAAGCCACATGATGTCACTGGCCTAGGGAAAAGCTGTGAGAAGGCCGTGGCACTCCCTTCTTAAACAGCTGATCAGCGGGAGTCCCGGGTATCAGACCCCCACGATCAGATACTGATGACCTATCCAGAGGTTAAGTGATACTGTAAGTGACCGCCTATTGAGTCATTTAAAAACTTAGAAAAATTAATGTGAAAAGGGACAATGCATACATGGATTATTTTTTATTTTTTTATTCACCTGTTGTGCAAATTCCACAATTATGGACTTGGTGCGCTCTTCAAATTCATCCTTTGTGTTCTTCTTTTGTTTCTTTAAGGTAGCAGAGACATCAGTCTCTGGACTTTTCTTCCAGTCATACAACCTATCAATCTGACAGCAGTATTCGTAAGATGTGAAATATTTCAAAATCCTCAACATTCGATTTAGAAACCGAATAAACGTAGCTAAAAAGGAGATTTTCGTATAACTTACCAGTAAAATCTCTTTCTCGCTCTTCATTGGGGGACACAGAAACCGTGGTATAGCTATGTCCTCTAGGAGGCGTTGACACTAGATAAAGCTGTTAGCTCCTCCCCTGGCAGCTATACCCCCCTCCAGCCTGGAGAGAGAGCTTCAGTTTGTGAGAAGCAGTAGGAGAAGCAAGTAAACCAACGAAAAAACATGAAACGCCAACCATGCCAAAAGACCCAGCAGGGTTCTAACCAGCAACTGCCATACTGTGGCCGAACCACAATACTGGGTGGGTGCTGTGTCCTCCAATGAATAGCGAGAGAGATTTTACTGGTAAGTTATACAAAAATCTCCTTTTCTCGCCCATATTCATTGGGGGACACAGAAACCATGGGACGTTCAAGAGCAGTCCACGGGGAGGGAAAAAAAAAACACAGACCCATGGAAGCAAGCATCCCTGCTGGTAGCTAAGAAACTGCCGCCTGCAAGACCTTGCGGACTAAGCAGCGGCCGCCGATGCATAAGAATGCACCTGGAAAAACTTTGTGAATGTGTGTAAGGAGGACCGGTAGCCGCGGCGCGATGCCTCAGAGCCCAAGAAGCGTCCACCGCTCGATGGAGCGAGCCATGACACCTAAGGGCGGAACCCCGCATCGGTGCGGAAGGTACAGCATTTGCAGACCGAATCCCTCGTGCAATTGCCACCTCGGAGGCCGCCAATCCTTTAAGTGGAAACTCCGGATGACAAAAAAAAGAGGGGTTCCGTACGCCGGAAGGGACTGGAGGCTGCCAATAATGATCAGAGCCCTAACGTCAATGACGTAACTCCCTTCCCTAGGGAGTGAAGGAGAAGGACAGTGAAGGAAGGAATTTCTACTCTGATGTGGAAGACAGAGACCACCTTCGGGAGAAAAAGGGAATGGGCCAGAGAACCACCTTAGGCTACTTTCACACTTGCGTTAGGAGCGGATCAGTCTGGTGTCTGCACAGACGGATCCGCTCCTATAATGCAAACGCTTGCATCCGTTCAGAACGGATCCGTTTGCATAACTGTTTATTTCAGATCTGATTTTTCACTTCGGAAAACTCAGATCCGACAGTATATTATAAACACAGAAGCGTTCCCATGGTGATGGGGACGCTTCAAGTTAGAATATACTGAGAACTGTGTACATGACTGCCCCCTGCTGCGGCCCCCCCTCCCTCCCCAGTATTAATTGTAACCAGTGCGGATTCCCAGTATTAAATATGACCAGTGCGGCCTCCCCCTCCCTCCCTCCCCAGTATTAAATATGACCAGTGCGGCCCCCCTCCCTCTATATTCATTGGTGGCCGGCCATTGCGGATTCCAAGTATTGTGACCAGTGCGGCCTCCCCTCTCCTCTCCCCCCCCCCCCCCCCCCCATAATTGGTGGCAGCGGAGAGTACCCATCGGAGTCCCAGTTTAAATCGCTGGGGCTCCGATCGGTTACCATGGCAGCCAAGACGCTATTGCAGTCTTGGCTGCCATGGTTACTTGGCAATAAATACAAGCAATATACTTACCTGAAGAGCTGCGATGTCTGTGTCCGGCCGGGAGCTCCTCCTACTGGTAAGTGAAAGGTCTGTGCGGCGCATTGCCTATAGCACAGACCTGTCACTTACCAGTAGGAGGAGCTCCCGGCCGGTCAGACATCGCAGCTCTTCAGGTAAGTATAATGCTTGTATTTATTGCTAAGTAACCATGGCAGCCAAGACTGCAATAGCGTCTTGGTTGCCATGGTAACCGATCGGAGCCCCAGCGATTTAAACTGGGACTCCGATCGGTACTCTCCGCTGCCACCAATGATTGAGGGGGGGGGGGGGGTGATTTTAATTAGGGGGGGGGGGGGGGGGGGGAGAGGAGAGGCAGCACTGGTCATAATACTTGGAATCCGCACTGGCCACCAATAAATACAGAGGGAGGGGGAGGCCGCACTGGTCATATTTAATACTGGGAATCCGCACTGGCCACCGATGAATATAGAGGGAGGGGGGCCGCACTGGCTACAATTAATACTGGGGAGGGAGGGGGGGCCGCACTGGCCACCAATAAGTTAATTACAGGAGGAGGGGCAGTCATGTACACAGTTCTCAGTATATTCTAACATGAAGCGTCCCGCTTCAAGTTAAAATATACCATCGGATCGGAGAAAACTCCGAACTGATGGTATATTAATAGGGACTCCTGTTTTTACATTGAAAGTCAATGGGGGACGGATCCGTTTGAAATTGCACCATATTGTGTCAACGTCAAACGGATCCGTCCCCATTGACTTGCATTGTAAGTCTGGACGGATCCGTTTGGCTCCGCACGGCCAGGCGGACACGAAAACGCTGCAAGCTGCGTTCGGGTGTCCAAACGGTGCCAAACTGATGCATTCTGAGCGGATCCGCATCCACTCAGAATGCATTAGGGCTGCACGGATCCGTTTGGGGCCGCTTGTGAGAGCCTTCAAACGGAACTCACAAGCGGAGCCCCGAACGCTAGTGTGAAAGTAGCCTTACCCTTGCGAAGACCCAGGAAGGTTCTCTGCAAGAGAGCATCCCCAACTCGAACACCCGTCTGATGGATGTGAGAGCCACAATAAAAAACAACACCTTCTAGGACAGGAGCCAGAGAGATATCTCCCCAAGGGCTCAAAGGGAGAAGACTGGAACGGTGAGAGAACTATATTCAGATCCCAAGGCGGTAAAGGACGGTACGGAGGAACCGTATGTGCCACTCCCTGAAGGAAGGTTGCCATGGGCACCAGGGGAACCAGAGGACGCTGGAAGCTGCTCCAGGATAGAAGTGCCAATACCTGAGCCATCAAGAAAACTAAGGGCTAAACGAAGGTCCAACCCTGATTGTAGAAAGGATAGGACCGTGGAGAGAGAAAAAACGGAGTGAGGGAATGTCCCGCCTTTCATAGAAGCCCAGGTCCTATAATAGATCCTGGGCGGTGCAGGCGTCCCGGCCTGAATTATAGTGCAGATGATGTCCGCCGAAAAAACTTCCTCCACCTCAGGATGGAAGGAGAACGAGGTCGGCGTACCACGCGCAACGGGGCCAATGCAGAGCGACTAGGATTTGTCGGAATACCCTCCTCTGATCCTCCGTAGAACCTTCGGTAGGAGAGAAGAAACACGTAAGGAGGGAGAACTCCTGCCAAGGAGATGGTAGGGCATCCATGTCGTATGCTTCCGGAGCTCCTGCTCGGGAGAGAAGGTGGGGAGCTTTCGTGTAGATGTCGTTAGCACACCCACACCCATGGAAAGAGTCCACATAGAAGGAGGGATGTGGAGAGCGCCACAGCCCACCAGTTGGGACCGGAGCGTGTCTGGAATGGAAGGCCACCAAAAGAATACCCCGTGCAATGCAGATGAGGGAAGGTAGTAACATAGGAACTACCAAGGCATGCGGGGTGTCAGAACCATGATCCAGAGAGGGAAAAAGGACAAGGGAAGAATAGACTAGTCCAAGCCCATTTCCCATCTGAGACTGGCACTATACAAAAGTAGCCAAGGATTAAGTGTAGCCAAGGATTAAGTGGCTGCGCAAAAAACTCTGCCTAAGGATGAAACCAGGCAAGGGGGGGGTCACACTGTATTGCTAGCCCCATACCCCAGCAGAAGAGGGGGCCACCCACAAAGGCCACAGAACCTAGTGCTAGAAGAGTCCATCATCTGACGAAAGAGCTGAACAGACAGAACCCAAGTATGTAGTGGTAACGCAATAACGCTCCCACAGCAAAAACTGAGAGGAAAGGCCTGAGACTATCCGTAGAAGCCACGTACCATACTGCCCCAGTTTAAGTAGAGCAACCTTAACTAACTCTACCTGGAACGGCGCTGAACAGGAGCAACTGCCACGCTGGCGCCAGGGTAGGGCCCCCACCTGAGGGGATGTCCCACTGCAGTGACCACAAACTCGAGAACATGCTGTAGCTGCTACCAGAGTGCCAGCATAACCACTTTCCCAGAGGAGGAGAAGTGGTGGATAGAGAATACAGTCAGTGAAGCACTTGACTCGCTGGGAAAGTACTGACCATATACGCGCAATGGTGTACGCACTACTACTGATGCGGACAATATCATGACCGACTGGAACAATGGAGGCCCATGGAGATGACCTGATATGAGTCCTGTATCCGGAGATGAGTCAAGCGGAAAGGAGCCCAGCACCGCCCCGCGTCCTCCGAATCTCCTCCTTGCTGACTGACGTCACAGAGCTGGAGCGCAGAAATCTCGCGATGCGCGAGCTAGCGCATGCGCAGTGTCGGCATCATGTTCATTCCCTGTACTGGCATCAGCACAGGGAACGAACTACGCATGCGCTAGCTCACGCAGCGCGAGATTTCGGCGCTCTAGCTCTGTGACGTCAGCCAGCAAGGAGGAGATTCGGAGGACGCGGGGCGGTGCTGGGCTCCTTTCCGCTTGACTCATCTCCGGCTACAGGACACATCAGGTCATTTGCATATCAACCAAAACTGTTTTTTAACACAATAAAAGCGCAGAGAGCTATGGGACCTGGGTACTGCAGATGTGCTAGTGGCCATCTAGCAGCCCATGTCCCCAGCTCTATGCGCAAAATCCTGGTGACAGGTTTCCTTTAAGGCCAGTTGAGGACCGGGGGCGGAGCTCAGCATGTTTCTGGGGGAGGGGGGAGTGTGGCAGGAATAATTCGCGCCAGAGAGGCCCAATAACCGCCGCCCCCCCCATGGGACGAAGTTTTGCAGCCTAGCAGGCCGCAAGATGGCTCACAGGGCCCCTGCACACAGCCGATTAGGGCATGGTAGTGGCAGGACGCTGGAAAAGGGGGGCTTGGATGGGTGACCCCTTGGCTGGCAGGATGCAGGGGAGCGAGGTTGCCCTGGTCCACCTTGTCTTCTGTGGGGGGAGGCAGCAGTGCGGGTGACCGGCACTGGCGCAACTCGACCCCGGGAGAACAGGGAGGCGAGCCACTGTTTTTCCATCTGGAAAAGGAAGAAAAAAAAAAAACTAAAATAAAAAATCTTCAGGAGATCCCTGCAGAGCAGGGGGGTCTTGCCTCCTATTGACACTAGAAAAAACTGAAGCTCTCTCTCCAGGCTGGAGGGGGTATAGCTGCCAGGGGAGGAGCAAACAGCTTTATCTAGTGTCAACACCTCCTAGAGGACGTAGCTATACCACGGTTTCTGTGTCCCCCAATAAATATGGGCGAGAAAAGAAAAAGATTCTTACCTTGTTTAGCGCTACAATAAAAGGACACTTCTTAGTCTTCAGCAAGTTTAATGACTCAATGGTCTGTGGCTCCAATCCATGCATGATATCAACTACCAGGATGGCAATGTCACATAGAGAACTTCCACGGTTCCTCAGGTTACTTGAAATTTAGAAAACAATATATTGAGAATTAATACTGTAACCCTGTTACAATGTGACCTATAGGCATGCACAAAGTAAGCGAGCCACAGAAAACTTTTCAGACAGAAAACAGGTATGTGAGACAACCGGCAATATAGAGCAGAACCAGAAACACTGGGATTTTAAAGGTATTGGTCCATCTCAGACTTTGATAGCATATCACTTCACTAGAATATCCAATCAAATTCAGATAGGTGCAGGTCCCATCTCTGGGACCCGCTCCTTTCTCCAGAATAGGACCCCTGAAGTAAACGAGAGCACACTGTACACGTGGAGGTGCTCTTCATTCACTGCTATGGGAGTTCCAAAAATAACCAAGCTTTTTTCAGTAGTCCCAGAGCAGTGAATGTAGAGCACAGTGCACATGCATGGCCACTTCTCCATTCTCCTCTATGGGACTGCCGGTAAAAGCCGAGCCAGCTGGTTTGGCTACTTTTAAGAACTCCCATAACGGTGAATAGAGGGTGGCTGTGCTAGTGTGATGCACTCTCCTTCTCTTTGGGAGGACCCTTCTGTAGATAGGAGCGGGTCCCTGAGCTAAGACCCACACTTATGTTACATTGATGGCATATCCAAGGCATATGCCATCAATGTCTCAGATGACACAACCCCTTTAAGGGGTCGTATGAGGTTAGATTTGTCTGCTTTCTTACAGAAAGTGTCCCATGGGCTGTGTCTGATACTGCAGTTGTTCACTTTTCAGGAAGAAAAAGGGGCATATAGGGTACAGCTTAGATCTTTCAGTACAACATGATCATAAATCTTATCTAAGCTGGAGGGAATGACAATTTTAGAGGAAACTTGGAAATGGTTAGCAAGATGATACCTGAAAGACTCGTGACCTGGTGTATCAATAATGAGCATTCCTGGAATCTTGATGGTCTCCCGATCAAACTGAAGATAACATTTAGAAAATAATTGATTACAGATTGCGTATTGTTCATCATAGATCTCATAGCAAAACTTAGCATTAGGCCCCCCAGCCCACTAAGTTTCCCAGTATGCGTTTGCGAAATGTTCCCAGGCAACACAGAATGCAAAGTGTGACTCTCCAGATTTCTGGTGTATGTACGATATTTTATGACATGAGAAATACACGTATTACACGTACAAAAAAAAGAAGAAACAACTAGGCGCCACTCACCAAAAAGTGGATGTTCCTTTATTCCAGATGCCATAAACATTCACCAATACAGGCATGGGGCAGATAAACAGCGCAGGCAAGTAGCGAACATTCTGATGTGATTAAGTCACTTTTATGCGCCACTTCATCTGTGCGGAACACATTGATTCCGTCACAGACGAACCGGCCAAATACATATATGCCAACAATGTGCAAAATAAAACAAAGATATACAGTTGCAAGAAAAAGTATGTGAACCCTTTGGAATTATATGGATTTATGCACAAATTGGTCATAAAATGTGATCTGATCTTCATCTAAGTCACAACAATAGACAATCACAGTCTGCTTAAACTAATAACACACAAAGAATGAAATGTTACCATGTTTTTATTGTACAAACCATGTAAACATTCACAGTGCAGGTGGAAAAAGTATGTGAACCCTTCGATTTAATAACTTGTTGAACCTCCTTTGGCAGCAATAACTTCAACCAAATGTTTCCTGTAGTTGCAGATCAGACGTGCACAACGTGCGGATAAGGACAGAGGATTAGAATATATATGTCCCTATTCTTGCCCTAAAAGAGAGACTGCTCAGCCCAGAGATGCACCTTAAAAAGGTAGGTGCACTCTGTCCACGTTCCTGGGCTCACCTGTCCTTATATAGTCCGATCAGTTTCTGACACGACATACAATGGCCCAACACGTTTCCTAATACAGATAAAGGTTCATCAGGGGACTAAAAGCACCAGTATGGTAATAGGTTGCAATATACAGAGTAAACATAAATAACCGACAAATCAAAACATTGCTGGAGCACTCCAGACAAGAAAACATCTGTGACGAGGTAAGAGGCGTTAAAGGGGTTCTGCACTTTAATTTAACTGATGATCTGTCCTCTGGATAGATCAGCAGCTTCTGATCGGTGGGGGTCCGACACCGGGGACCCCCGTCGATCAGCTGTTTGAGAAGGCAGTGGCGCTCCAGCAGCTCCGCGGCCTTCTCACTGTTTACCGCCGGCCCACTGACGTCACGACTAGTATCAACTAGCGTGGGTGCGGCTAAGCTCCATTCAAGTGAGGACGACGGTAAACAGTGAGAAGGCCGCGGTGCTGCTGGAGCGCCGCTGCCTTCTCAAACAGCTGATCGGCAGGGGTCCCGGGTGTCGGACCCTCGCCGATCAGAAGCTGATGATCTATCCAGAGGATAGATAATCAGATAAATGAAAGTGCAGAACCCCTTTAAGCCTTTAAAATGGAGTACTTATTCACAATGTGTGGACACTTAAATACACTATCAGTTCACCACATATTAGATAGTGTTAGCAACAATTTTTGACAATGCAAAGCAACTTAGCTGATTCAGATGGATAGCGTGTTGGTCCAGTCCTCTCACAGATGCAGGATATTCTGCTGGGGGGCTCCAGGGGGCAAAGTAACAGCTTCATTTTGCCAAGGGAATGGACTCATTTAAATGATGGAATCCTGGGCGGGCTTCAACCAGATTTGTCAGCTCAACACATAGATCCGTCCCCCATGGTCTCATGATCGCAAATTGCCACTAACATTGGGTGGCAGTCCAATACTGACCTCCCCTATTATCCCTAACCAATATCCCTAACCAATTATCCACAGACATTATGCACCCCAGGCCTCACCTGGAAGCGCGTCTCCACACCTCTCTCTGAACCGCCATAGATTAAACCAAGATGGCGGTGCGTTCCACCTATATCCACCGGGGAATGCGTAGTAATGTGGGGCAAACAAAGAGGGCTGCGCGTTCGACGTACAACAATCGTGGAACGCATAGGTCCGAGGCCAGCAGGAGACTAGGGGCACCAGATAACACAATCTGGGCACGCTGCCCGCATCTCTGGAAGAAAATGAATGGCGGATTCACTTGTGTCCTCCCTAAAGGCTTCACCCCCTACCGCAATATAAAGGGGGAAATAGTAAAGATAAAAGGGGACACCATAATAGAATCTATTTATAAGGGGACAATACTTGAACACACTTATTAAATAGATGACAATATATATAACAGTATAAATGCTCATTCTATACTACATTACTGAATACAACTAAATGTGTAGCTACAAGAGGGCGGGGAATTGGTATCAGTTTTGTTACCAATTTATTACAGTTGGCATGAATCAGGACATTATATATAGGGAAGAAATAGCAAAGATGCTGATGGTCCAATAAAGACACGTGAGAGAGCTCTCCCATGACAAAACGCATCACTATGCAATTATAATGAATATAAATATTCAATTACCCATCAGATAGAAGACAGTTTTTATATAGTGAAAAAATGACGCTTTCTGCGTAGATATTCATGTCTGTCAGAGAAAAGAGGTGAAGCAATTAAGTACAGATCAGGGGCAACCCATCAGATATAACAAGCGAAGGCAAGTCTCATTCAATCCCCTGGGTGACTGAGACCGGAACCTATAAATCCAGTTAGTTTCTTTTAGGAGGATTCTACAGTCCCAGTCACCTTTCTTGGGGGATCAGTTCCAATGCCAAGAAAGATAATGACCTAAGGTCTCCATTATGACATTCCCACATGCGATTTGCCAGGGGAGTGTTCTTTATCTTGATGTCATTTACATACTCAAGGATACAACGGCGAAATTCTCTGAATGTTTTCCCCACATAATCCAAGGGACAGGAGCACTAACAGAGGTACACTACCCCTTTGCTCCTGCAATTGAGAAAATCCCTTACGGTATAACTTCTATTTGTGGCTGAACATACATTGACATTTGAATTCCTAACATAACGACAGGCCGAGCATGTCCCACACCAGTAAGTACCCAATGGTTTCCTGTCGCACCATGTCCCAGTTGAAACTGGACATGAGAAGTTGCTGTGGACCAATCAGTCTCGTAAACATCTACCACGTCTGAATGTGATACTCGGGCGGGGTAATAAAACATCATTCACGTCTGGATCCATCTGGAGGATTGACCAATATTTCTCAAGTATCTCCCTCACCCTCCGATTCTAAACATCGAAAGTGGAGACAATCCTGATGACCCCCTTGGGATCTAGTTCCTTAGGGACCAAAAGAGTATTCTGTTCCCGTGACTCGGCATTCTGGAAGGCATTACTAGGGACCTGCTGGGGATACCCTCTTGCCCTAAAGCAGTCATGAAGCTTTCTTGATTCACAATAAAAACTCTGGGTCTGAACAGTTTCACTTCATTCACAAATACTGGCCACGAGGTATCTTTTTTTAGGTTCGTGGGATGGTAACTTTCCCAGTGAAGTAAATTATTTGTGGTGGTGGTCTTCCTGAAGATGGTTGTGACTAATTTGTCCATCTCCTTGGTAACTCTGACATCTAGAAACGTTAAGGTGTCTGGATGAAACTCAAAGAAAAATGCCAGACCAATCTCATTCGTATTCAACATCCAGACAAATGATTTGAATTCATCCAGGTTACCATTCCAGATAACAAAGACAGTCTATGTAACGTGTCCAGAAGACAATTTTGTCACACCACCATGATTGAATATCAGGAAAGTCCACATTATCCTCCCACAAGCCCAGGAGGAGATTAGCATAAGTGGGGGCACACAGGCTCCCTATAGCGGTCCCCCTGAGCTGGTGGAAGCGCGAATCAAATAAAAAAATTATTATGCGTCACGACGAATTCCAGGAGAGTCAACACAAATTCATTATGGGCATGATAACAGACTGCCCTGGTCTTTAAAAACTCTGCTACTGCCATAAGTCCTTTCGAATGAGGAATTGAACTATATAATGATTCTACATCAATGCTCGCAAGGGAGCATGATGGTTCTAAATTGATAGTTTAAATTTTCCTTAAAAAGTCCATTGTGTCCCTTGTAAATGAGGGGAGGGCCGACACAAAACCCTTAAAAATCTTATCGATATAGATACCACTATTCTGGGTACTCGAGTTCACCCCAGATACAATAGGGCGACTCTTCAAGGGAGATAACCCCTTATGGATCTTTGGTAGTCCATAAAATGTGGCTATCTGGGGTGAATTCTGCCTCAGGTAGCAGTATTCCACCTCATTGATGACACCTTTTTTGAGACCTCCATTAAGATGCATATACTTTTACAGAAATACTCCAAGACCATTTTTGTCATTAAGTCCCAGAGGGCCCCATAGCTCCAGAGTGCATAATCCATTTTGCTTTTTTCCTTAGGAGGGTGCGAGGTCCATCTCCCCCTTGTGGCAGATTGCGCACTCTATCACTGTCTTAGGGCTCTTTCACACCTGCGTTCTTGTCTTCCGGCATAGAGTTCCGTCGTCGGGGCTCTATGCCGGAAGAATCCTGATCAGCTTTATCCTAATGCATTCTGAATGGAGTGAAATCCGTTCAGGATGCATCAGGATGTCTTCAGTTCCGGAACGAAACGTTTTTTGGCCGGAGAAAATACCGCAGCATGCTGCGCTTTTTGCTCCGGCCAAAAATCCTGAAGACTAGCCGCAAGGCCGGATCCGGAATTAATGCCCATTGAAAGGCATTGATCCGGATCCGGCCTTAAGCTAAACGTTGTTTCGGCGCATTGCCGGATACGACGTTTAGCTTTTTTAGAGTGGTTACCATGGCTGCCGGGACGCCAAAGTCCTGGCAGCCATGGTAAAGTGTAGCGGGGGAGCAGCATACTTACCGTCCGTGCGGCTCCCGGGGCACTCCAGAGTGACGTCAGGGCGCCCCACGCACATGGATGACGTGCTCGCATGGCACATCATCCATGCGTATGGGGCGCTCTGACGTCACTCTGGAGCGCCCCGGGAGCCGCACGGACTGTAAATATACCGCTCCCCCGCTCCTACTATGGCAACCAGGACTTTAATAGCGTCCTGGGTGCCATAGTAACACTGAAAGCATTTTGAAGACGGATCCGTCTTCAAATGCTTTCAGTACACTTGCGTTTTTCCGGATCCGGCGTGTAATTCCGGCAAGTGGAGTACACGCCGGATCCGGACAACGCAAGTGTGAAAGAGGCCTTAATCTTGCATATCTAAATATGTATATTTAGTGGAGAATCCCTTTGTCTCCTATATACAGCTCTAAGATTCATAGATGATGTAATTATGATTTGGTCGGGCACAGAGCTTCTGTTCAGGGAGTTCGTAAAATATCTCAATACAGGGAATAAAATGAATATGAGGTTCACCCATAATTTTGGAGGCTCCAAATTAGAACTTTTGGATGTTTTGGTATTGGTAAAAGATAGTGACTTGGTCACTGAGGGGTACCGCAATTCACTTCTACATTTCTCCAGTTATCCCCCGGATAGTGTAAAAAGAGCAGTCCCATATGGACAGTTTATTAGATTAAGAAGGATTAACGGGACGGAGGAGAGTTTTGAATGAGGCCATGCAGAAGGCTTCATCTTTGGACCGAAGTGTGTTGACATCAGGAAGCACAAATGTTAGGAAGAGAAAGAACAAATCAGAAACATTTCGTTTTCTCCTTTAAATATAGTCCAATGGCAGATCAGATTAAGAAAGTGATGAGAAAATTGGGATATAGTGGAAAGGAACGATAGTTTAAAGGAGATCAGAGGGTCTAAACCGTTAGTAGCCTTCAGAAGTCACACTTTGAAAGATAGGTTGGATAGGAGTCGTTTTGTGGAACCAATATGATATATATGGTTAAAAGACTGGGTACCTACAGGAAACCACAGTTGCGGTAATTGTTCCTACTGCAAGTACAATCCCCAATGGAATTTACTGTTTTTTGGTGGCTTACATCACAAAGTTAATACCTTGATAACTTGCAAAAGTAAATATGTAGTGTACCTCTTATTATGTGTCTGTGGTAGGTTTTAAATAGGAAAAACCATTAGGAGCCTTGGTGAGACATTTAGTGAAAATGTTAAAGGAAACCTGTCACCAGGATTTTTTGCGCATAGAGCTGGGGACATGGGCTGCTAGATGGCCGCTAGCACATCTGCAGTACCCAGGTCCCATAGCTCTCTGCGCTTTTATTGTGTTAAAAAACAGTTTTGATTGATATGCAAATGACCTGATATGAGTCCTGTATCCGGAGATGAGTCAAGCGGAAAGGAGCCCAGCACCGCCCCGCGTCCTCCGAATCTCCTCCTTGCTGGCTGACGTCACAGAGCTGGAGCGCCGAAATCTCGCGATGCGCGAGCTAGCGCATGCGCAGTGTCAGCATCATGTTCATTCCCTGTACTGGCATCAGCACAGGGAACGAATTACGCATGCGCTAGCTCGCACATCGCGAGATTTCTACACTCCAGCTCTGTGACGTCAGCCAGCAAGGAGGAGATTCGGAGGACGCGGGGCGGTGCTGGGCTCCTTTCCGCTTGACTCATCTCCGGATACAGGACTCATATCAGGTCATTTGCATATCAATCAAAACTTTTTTAACACAATAAAAGCGCAGAGAGCTATGGGACCTGGGTACTGCAGATGTGCTAGTGGCCATCTAGCAGCCCATGTCCCCAGCTCTATGCGCAAAATCCTGGTGACAGGTTTCCTTTAACTCAATTGTCACAGGGAAAGGTTGCCCACGACTAATAGAACATGTGAAATCTGAGCATGATGGTAATAGTAAGGTGTTGAGGTTTGCAGGGATTGAGATTGTGCGCAGGGGGAGACATCGCACCCTCCTAAGGAAGCAAGCAAAATGGATTATGACCTCCAGAGCTATGGGCCCCCTGGGACTGAATGACAACTGATCTTGTAGTATTTCTGTAAAAGTACATGTATCTTTGTTGTTCGTTTTATTTTGCACATTGTTGGAATATATATGTATTTGGCCGGTTCGTCTGTGATGGAATTAATGTGTGGCGCATAAGGGTACTTTCACACTTGCGGCAGGACAGATCCGACAGGCTGTTCACCCTGTCGGATCCGTCCTTCCGCTATTTCGACGCCAGATTAAAAGTCCTGCATGTCCGACTTTTTTAGTCCGGCGGCATCTCACCGCGAACTGCCGTACTGCGCCGGAGCTCCGCCTCGTCTCCATTATAGTCAATGGGGACGAGCGGCAGTCCGGCTGCATGGCGAAATAGCGGAAGTACAGATCTGAC
Source organism: Bufo gargarizans (assembly GCF_014858855.1). Classification (NCBI taxonomy): domain Eukaryota; kingdom Metazoa; phylum Chordata; class Amphibia; order Anura; family Bufonidae; genus Bufo; species Bufo gargarizans. The sequence goes on along the minus strand of NC_058082.1, from coordinate 206,062,015 downwards.
AGAGTGAACAGCCTGTCGGATCCGTCCTGCCGCAAGTGTGAAAGTAGCCTAAAAGAATGTTAGTGGCCCGATGAAGTGCTAAAGCGCAAAACGGCCAATCGCCACAAGCTACTTGCCTGCACCGTTTGTTTGTCCACCCCATGCCTGTATCAGTGAATGTTTATGGCATCTGGAATAAAGAACATCCAATTTTTGATGAGTGTCACCTAGCTGTTTCTTCTTTGTTGCACATTTGAAAGACTTCGAGGCAGAAGCACCGCCACGAGTGGTAGAGCAGACCCAGTGTTGGGAGATCCGGTTTTGTTAAAGAAAGGAAAAGAAAGCAGTGCCACCCCTTCTGTGGTCTGGAACTTTTTCACATGTATTACATGTAATAAAAAAGGCGCCCTTCGTTTCACCCATTTTATCAGAAAAAGTGGAACAGGTGCTTCATAAATACGGCACTGATTCGGAACAGCAAATTTTTCTATGTATTTACATCAGACAAGTACATAAATCTGCTTCCCTTCACACAGTATTATTAGAAAACTGCCTTCCTGCAGCCACCACTAGAGCTCACGGCAGAGAAATTCATACAGTTACTATTGCTATTAATGGAAGCTGTACATTTCTTTGTGCTGAGCTCCCACAGTGGTGGTGGTCTGAAAATGCTGTGAATCTGCCAGGAACAGAGGAATTTCAGTGTCGAGCAGCCCCAAAGCAGTGGCATGGTCTGCGTCCATAGTAAGCAAGCCACTGGCAGCCACAAAGTGATGTAATACTTACATTTTTAACCATTTTTGTCTGTTCTTTTACAGCATCCAAGGGGACATTGGTGGCACCAATCTGCTGAGTGATACCTCCAGCTTCACCGTCTTGTACATTAGTATGACGCAACTACAGAGTTAAAAGAAACAAAGCAAACAATATATCAGTGTGCAAATGTGCCCATAATAGGACATTGTTTTAATGGGAGATTCCAAAAGGACAAAAATAATGACAATCTAAGCAGAGTATAGTAGAAGTTTACAGTCCATTTCATTCTCGCCATATTCCCTCTACTGTACTACTCCCTTACTTGCTGCTTGTTATTTGTAGCTTAAAGTTATTTTTCTTGAGCCTTGCAGTCACAGCTATGGAAAAAACTCTGCACTTTATTTTTAACAATAGCAGACAAAGAAAACATGGGTTAAAGGCGGAGAACATCTTCACAACAATTTTTTTTTTATTGAATTGCATCTACTATGTTATAAAAATTATTTTGTAATTGGGTTTTTCCGCAATTTTAATACTGATGGTATATGCTCAGGATAGGCCATCAAAATCTAATCAGTGGGGGTTTCATAACTTGCACCCCCACCCATCAGCTGTACTGCAGTTGTGTCGGAACTACACAGCTGTCTATTGTACAGTGAATGGGAGCAGTGCTGCAGCAACCAGCTCTGTCTACCACACAATGGACAGAGCGGTGTAGTTTGGTGCCGACTACCAGCGCTACTGCAGAAAAGCGGATAGTTGGAGGTGCGGGGTGTCCGACCCTTGGCAATCAAATATTTGTTACCTATTCTTAGAACAGGCCACAAATATAAAAATATTAAAATCCTGGAAAAGCCCTTTAGGATCATGCTGCCTGCTGATCTAATTTCTGATACCCAGTCCTAAATGAAAGGAAACCTGTCATCAGATGGGCACTATAACTAATTACATGCTGCGGCTGCTCTCATTGTTCTGTTCATATCCCTAATTGTTGCTAGTTTCTAATCAGCAGCTGAGTCTTAGGCTACTTTCACACTCGCGTTTGGTGCGGATCCGTCATGGATCTGCACAAACAATTCCGTTCAGATAATACATCCATCTGCATCCGTTCAGAACGGATCCGTTTGCATTATCTGTAACATAGCCAAAACAGATCAGTCTTGAACACCATTAAAAGTCGATACGGGATGGATCAGTTTTCTATTGTGCCATATTGCGTCAGTGAAAACAGATCCGTCCCCATTGACTTACATTGTGTGTCAGGACGGATCCGTTTGCCTCAGCATCGTCAGACGGACACCAAAACGCTGCAAGCAATGTTTTGGTGTCCACCTCCAGAGCGGAATGGAGGCAGAACAGAGGCAAACTGATGCATTCTGAACGGATCCTTATCTATTCAGAATGCATTAGGGGAACGGATCTCACAAACGGAAACCAAAACGCCAGTGTGAAAGTAGCCTAAGAGTTGCTGCTATAAGTCCGCCCATCCAGCTCTGACTGACATGGACGCATATCAATCAGAACTGGATGGGTGGGCTTACCGCAGCAGCTTCGTGACTCACCGATTTCTTCAAAATAGCAGTAATTAAAAACAAGCAACATTTAAAGGGGTTATCCCACCTTTAAATTTTCAGGCCGTCGCATCGCTTTCCCGCTCTTCAAGCCGCTCAGTCATGGGGCGTTGTCCTCTGTATTGACTTACAGCGGAATGAGCGCTCTGCAGCTCCACTGACTCTGCCTACCCTGCCTGCGTGCGCGCTCCCGTGTCAGCCGTACCGTGTCTATGTCCCTCTGCCTCTGTATTGTCCCCCCCCCTCTCTGATGACATCCCCCATTTGTCCCTCTGATCCTTTTTGTCCTCCCCTCTGTGATGACAGCCATTCTAAGTCCATGTGCTCCACAATGAATTCTCAAATTTTTTTTTCATGTGTATCATAATGGCCAGACCTTTACTTGTACTTGTGGACATGTGCAGTGACATTTGACACTGAAACAGGCGATTTTAGGCATCAAATCTTTTGTACTCTATCACTTACATAGCATGGGCGACTACGATTCCGAAGCTAAACACGAAATTGTAAAACCGCGCATGCACGGACGCCGAGCGCGTTCATGGAAGAAAGGCATCCACAGTGTATATCAGGGTTGTTCCGGACGCAGCGCATGCGCGGCAATTGCTTTGGGCTGGTGAAAGGTGGCCGTAACCAAGGGAGAACAAGCAACAACAGTGAGGTAATTGGGGGAGGATTATATTGAATATGGTGCAAATTAGGTAAATCATTATATTTATGAAAATGAACAATATCGCATTGAGGACTGATTTAAACCTATTCATTTTGATGGGATAACCCCTTTAAGGATGGGAACAGTATGATAAGAGCAGCAGCAGCACATAATTAGTTACATAGCGCTGATCTGATGACAGGTCGCATTTAAATTTATTTTTAAAAAAATTTGGATTACACAGAACAAAAAAAATACATAAAAATTGGTTTATATCTCTGACAGAATGCTATATTCTGAAACCACACTACTTCAACTGCTATGGCTCCCTGTCCCATGATTAAAAACTTGGTGCTGTGACCCCTGCTCACTAAGAGTTAGTGTGGCTACTGTGTAGTGGAGATGCAAGATGCATGAATTCACTACTGCAGTGCTGTACACACTGGAAGGCTTCCAGCATCATACAGTTACCTTGACAGGAGTGGCAATCTCCTGATTTCATCTCTCAGAGCCACAATGAGATGTACTGTAAAAGTAAATATCCCTGGTAAACTTCGGAGCAAGAATGAAGAAGAATAACTTACCTTGTCAAGGATTTTTGTCTTTCCGGTGTCAACATGTCCGAGGACACAAATAACTGGTGCCCGAAGAACTTGTGTGTTAATGGTTTTCTGGTTGTCCAAACGTCGTTTCTAAAAAAAAAGGATAACATTACCTTAGAAAACTCTATGCTATATGAGATTTATTATTCCAACTGAAAAATATAGCTTTATTTTTGTAACTGGTTTAAACCAGTGTGCAAATGGAAAGAAAAAGAAATGGTATAGAAACCACAAGGAATTCTCCCTGGAAAGAACCTATAGTGGTGATAAACCTATCACCAAAAACCCCAAACAAAGATGAATCTCTTAGGGTCCATTCACGCGTCCGTTTTTTCTTTCCTGATCTGTTCCGTTTTTTGCGGAACAGATCAGGACCAGATCAGGACCCATTCATTTTCAATGGGTCCTGGAAAAAAAAAATCGGACAGCACAATGTGTGCTGTCCGTTTCCGTTGTTCCGTTCCGCATGTCCGTTTAAATATAAAACATGTCCTATTATGTTCCTGAAAAATCGGATCCTGGTACAATGCAAAGTCAATGGTTCCGCAAAAAACGGAAGACATTCGGATGTCATTCCGTATGTCTTCCGTTTTTTGCGGAATCCATTCCTGGAAACACATAGCAAATATTTTTTTTTTTTCAAAGAAATCCAAACAACTTTATTTGATTATTGAAATGTATACATGTTTCCGTTTTTTGCGGATCCGCAAAAAACGGATGACAAACGGATGACATACGGAAACATTTTCAGGAACAACGGATCTGCAAAAAACGGACCGAAATTCGGATTATAGAAAAATACTGACGTGTGAATGTAGCCTTATGTTTTGGGCCACTAGAGTCATATCCTCAGAGACATGGAAAACTCCTTATTTGAAAATGAAGTGGTTGTGGATTATTGTGAATTACAGTAGTAACTTTTTAGTATTCTCCAAGATGAGGTTGATATGTTAAAGAAAAAAATGGCCTCCCTGGATACAGTACTTTGAAAACATGAGAATACTTTATTCTCCGCCATTGTCAGCTGGATTTGAATTCTACCTGGGCATCAGATGGTTTCAATGACAGAGATTGGAGAACACCCCTAAGGTTTAACGCTAAGGTCTCTACATTTTTGTTGTCCCATGCACACAAGTCCAATGTGTGTATACACTTCACCCCATGTTTTAAGGTGATGCACTATTTGTTCCCTTTTATTGTGGTAATGTCCTCACATGTTCTCTTTTCAATAAAAAGACTGAAAAAGAGGGATCTCTCAATTCAACAAGTAAACTGCATTCACACGAAAGACAGTATTACTAGGTGTATCAATTCAATGTAAATGCAATGGAATACCTCTATTCGCCTCTTTGCTTTATCATAGGCCCGTTCCTCTTTGGTGCGATCATCATCAGAGTCAGATTCAGACTCTGAGCTCTGCTCTACAATAGGCTTCTTCTCAGTTGGTTTGGATACAGTGGAATGAGACTCTGATGGCTTTCCAGGTTTCTCTTCTGCTGATTTTTCATCCTCACTGCTATCCCCTTCGTCATCCTCCTCTTCCTCACTTTCTGCGTCATCTTCATCATCCTCATCATCTTCATCCTCGTCCTCTTCATTTTTCTCCTGAACCTCTATGTGAACAGTTTTTGTATCTGTTGATGGAACATAAACTCGTTTTAGATTGGACAGAGTAGACATCTGAACATTTAAAAGCCATCTGTCAGCAGATTTGTACCAATGAAACTGGCTGACCTGTTGCCTGTTTATATGTGCCCATATTGCAGAGAAAAATTTGATTTTTGTGGACTGTAAAATCTATTTTTCACTTAGTTCATTGGGGGACACCGGAAAGTGGGGTATAGCTGCTGCTGCCACTAGGAGGCGACACTAGGGTGAAAAGTGTTAGCTCCTTCTCTGCCGGCTATACCCCCCTCCAGCCTGGAGAGAGTATATCAGTTTGTGCCCAAACAGTAGGAAAACATACAGGGAAAAAACCATAACCTAACTAATGCCAGTAGGACCGAACCAGAACTAAAAGACCCTACCGGCAAACCAACCCTCATCACCTGCGGCAATAACAAATCAATGGGTGGGAGCTGTGTCCCCCAAAGAACTAAGCGAGAAAGAGATTTTACAGGCGAGTCCACAAAAATCTTGTTTTCTCGCTCGTATTAGTGGAGGGAGGCAACATTCCTCACAGAAGCGCAGAAAAAACAGCACTGGTTCCCTGGCCTTAATCATGGTGTGAATGACCTTGTCAGGGAAAACGCGCTGCTTCAGAATGGCGGTTTCAACAGCCACAACTCTAAGTGCTGGTGGAAGACAGGTCCCTGAGAGAGAAGATCGACTCTGAGCAGAAGAGGCCATGGCATGTCTTCTAGAAGGAGGATGATATCGGTGTACCACGCGTTATGGGGCCAATCCGGAGCGATGAGAATCGTCTGGATGCCATCCATCCTGATTCTGCGCAGAACTCAGGGCAGGAGGGGAAGAGGAGGGAATATGTACAGTAGAGAGAACCCGTCCTATGGTGCCACCAGTGCGTCTACGGCGCACACCTGGGGATCTCTTGTTCGAGAGAAGGCGGGGACTTTGTTGTTGAGTCTGGATGCCATCAAGTCCACCTCCGATTGGCCCCAACGGAGACAAACGGAGTCAAACACCTCCAGGTGCAGAGACCACTCTCCTGGGTCCACGGTCGTCCAACTGAGGAAATCTGCCGTCCAATTCTCCACTCCCGGAATGCAGACAGTCGATAGAGCTGGTACATGAGTCTCCGCCCACTGCAGGATTTTGGCCGACTCCTCCATCACCGCTTGACTGTGGGTTCCCCCTTGGTGGTTGATGTAAGCCTCGTCATTGTCTGACTGGATCCGAATGGACCGGCCCCTCAGGAGAGGTGTCCAATGGAGAAGGGATAGATGAATGGCCCGGAGCTCTAGGATGTTGATGGGCAGTTTGGATTGCGACTAAGACCATACGCCTTGGACTGTCTGGGGCGGGAAGACTCCACCCCAACCCTGAAGACTGGCATCGGTGGTAATGACCGTCCATGAGGCCGGGAGAAAGGATTTCCCCGACTCCAAAGTTGGGGCCCGAGAGCAACCACCCGAGTGCCGAACACACCCTTGGGGACAGGATGATGCGACTGTCCAAGGACTCCAGTGACTTCTCCCAAGACGACAAAATTGCCCGTTGAAGGGAATGGATGTGAAATTGTGCAAACAGAACTGTCTCGAAGGAAGCGACCATTGCACCCAAGACCTGCATGCAAATCGGATCGATGTGTACCTGCACCGGAGGAGAAGACGGACCGACCGCAGAAGGGCTAGCCGATTGTTCAGAGGGAGGCGAACTAACGCTGCGTCCGTGTCGAGGATCATACCAAGGAAAGTGATTCGCCTGGTGGGACATAGGGAAGACTTCTGGAAGTTCATCAGCCAGCCAAAGCGTATCAGGGTATACAGAGTGATACGTAGACTGTCCTCGTTCTGACCGAAGGACACTGCTTTGACCAGGATGTTGTCCAGATAGGGAATCGGGGTGATACCACTGGTACGAAGAAGGCAAGGAGAGCGGCGAGCACTTTCGCGAAGACTCTGTGCCGTTGCCAAGCCGAAGGGAAGGGAGACAAACTGGTGGTGGGGCCCTACCGCAAAGCGGAGGAAGCGCTGATGCGCCGGAGCAATTGGGACATGTAAGTACATGTCCCGAATGTCTATTGAAGAAAAAATATATGTGAAGCAACAACAGAGCAAAGAGACTTCATTCTGAATTGTTGAACCCGGAGGAACCAGTTCAGCAGCTTGAGGTCCAGAACCGGTCGAACGGATCCTTCTTTCTTGGGGATGACAAATAGGTTTGAATAAAACCCTGTGAATTGTTCCTCCAGGGGAACCGGGGAGATCACACCTCGAACGAGGAGAGACCGAATTGCCTGGAAAAAGGCGACAGCCCAATCTGAATCTCTGGGTGGCTGGGACAGAAAGAATCGTTCCGAAGGAGGAGAAGCAAACTCGATCTTGCAACCCAAGGTTACAATTTCGAGCGTCCACGCGTCTGAGTTGTGGGCCTGCCAAATTTCCTAAAAAAGGAGGAGACAACCGCCCCTCCAATGAGGGTAGGAGTGCTTCCTCATGCAGAGGACTGCTTGTTGGCCGAGGAACGTGCGGGCTGTGCTTGCGGGGGCCATGCTGATTGAGGCCAAAAGAATGGCTTCTTCCGCTGGTCTTGCGTGGAGGACTTGGGAGGGGCTTCTGCTGCCGGTCGTGTACCGAGAAGCGGCAAAAGGAATGGGCCCGGGCATTTGTAGGCTTAGCGCGAAACGTGCACTTGGATCTGCCCTGTGGCAGGTGAGCTACTTTTACCGCCCGTAGCCTCAGAGATAATCTCTAACCAGGCCCCGAATAATCGGGAGCCGGAAAAAGGGAGGCCTGTAAGAGAACGCTTTGACTATGAATCGGCTGCCCAAACCTTAGGCCACAATTCGCGATGAGCGGGCAACAAGTGCACCTGCGTCCAAGGAAGCCTCACAGAGATACTTCCCCGCCTGTGAGATTTGCAGGGTCAGATTGGAGCTCAGCTAGAGGGAGGTCCGCCTCCAAGTCCTGATTTAACCGGAGTGCCCATTCAGAGACTGCCTTAGCCACCCAGGCGGAAGCATAAATGGGACGAAGTGCTGAGCCACTTGCTGCGAAAACGGACTTAGAAAAAGACTCTATATAGCGATCTACCGGATCCTGGAGGGATGAGCTATCGGCCACAGGAATGGCAATATGTTTGGCGAGACGTGCGACCAGAGGATCCACCTTAGGAGGTCCACTTAGCTACACAATCCACCAGAAAAATAGTAGATCAAGTCGCTCGGATGTGGTAAAGCTACGATCTGGGCGGTCCCACGCCTTTGCAAGGACAACCAAAAAGTCGTTGTGTAAGGGAAAGGCTTTAGGAGATTGCCTGGAGCGGAGAAAAGACACTCCCTGGTGGCTGGTGGAGGGGGAGACATCCTGCACAGACAGCAGTAACTAGGCTGTACACCATGGAAGCAATCTTGGAAGATTGTTCCAGATCCATATCAGAGTCCGAGTCCCCTGGGAGGGAGGATGCGTCCGAGTGTGACCCTGGAGGGGGTGGAGATGCTGAGGTGTCAGGAGGAATGATGTCCTGCTCTGGGCCGCTTGTTCGAAGGTCTGCCGCTAAGTTGTTCGCCCGAGGAATGTGTGGAATGCGCAGGCGGGGATTTATCAACCAAACGACCTATGAGGGAGAGGGTGGATTGGGATAATTTCGATAGGTCCTTTACTGCCCGGGATAGGGCACGGTCCCAGTCCGGTTCCACACGGTTAGGGTGCTCATGTGGCTGCGTAGGCTTGGGGAGGCAGAACCTGTCTGGGCGCACAGCATGCGGAGCATAGAGAGTCTGGCTGGCTGTGCGGGAACTTAATTTAGCATTTAGTGCATGCATAATAAGTGGTGGCTGGTGGCATGCAGGGGGGGGGGGGGGGGGGTCATTCGTGGGTTCGGACATGGCTGCTAACCAAACTCAATACTGGTCTCAGGGCTGGAGAGGGATGTAACCGTCCTACCAGCTTGCAGAAGATCCCAGCTACTGTGTTCCCAGTAGAAGCGTGCAGCCTGAATCAGCATGGGGAATGCGATAAGGATCCTCCCACAGAGCCGTGGCGGGAAGCAGAGCCCCACCCCTTACGTCACGGAGGGAGAAGCCGAATTGTGGCCTATGCTACACATTAAGCTGCGGCCGCACTTCCGGTCGTCCGAAGGGACCTGGAGCGGCGCATGCCGAACCAGGGGGAGGCCCGAAACAAAGTCTGGGTCTAAGGTAGCGTGGTGGCCAGCCGGAACTAACGGAACAAGGGGAAAAGCAGGAACCTCTGTGGTCTGAGCAAAGTGGTCGAGACCCGAAGCGAGAAGTCTGTGTGTGTGTGGGGGGGTTGTAAAATACTCAGCCTATTCCAGATTACTCACCCCATCCTCTCTCTTCACCCTCCCTCAGTGGACCAGCAGGGTTACCTCTTCAGCAGCTGGCACCCGAAGTGGCAGGAGTCTGGTATGGCGGGGTAGGGTCTTGTCGGATCCAGGTGACCCTTTGGCTGGCGGGAGGCAGGAGAGCTAGGCTGCCCTGGTCCACCTATACTTCTTGGGGGAGGTAGGCGTGGTGAGGGAAACAGACACCGATCTTGCTCCCCGGGTAGACCGAGAGGCTAGGCTACTCTGTTTCCCATACCTAATAGGAAAAGAAAAAATAACAAAAAGGAAGCCGCCCTGCAAGCAGGGAGGTGTGCCTTCTACGACACAAGCTAAAAACTGATATACTCTCTCCGGGCTGGAGGGGGTATTAGCCGGCAGGGGAGGAGCTAACGCTTTTCAGCCTAGTGTCGCCTACTAGTGGCAGCAGCAGCTATACCCATAGTCCTGTGTCCCCCAATAATACGAGCGAGAAA